>NC_063355.1:6156721-6249632 GCF_021869965.1 Rhincodon typus
CTACCTACACTCACCTTTACTGGCTCCATCCCCGCCTCTTCGACCTGATTGTTTCCTCTCCACCTATCCTCTCCTCTATCCCTCTTCTATCTGCCTCCCACTCTCTCCCTATTTATTTCAAAACCCCCTTTCCCCTCCCCCTTTTCTGATGAAGGGTCTAGGCCCGAAACGTCAGCCTCTCTGCTCCTATGATGCTGCTTGGCCTGCTGTGTTCATCCAGCCCTGCACCTTGTTGTCTCCTTACTACTTCTATTCTGTTTAAAGTTCTGACTTTTCCTGGTATGCAGACAACAGGAACATTCACTCCAGTTTCAGTGGAGACCATACTATTGTACAGGTCTCACTTTTCCCAGTTCTGATACCAGTGCTCCATAATGGAAATCGAATTCTTCTTCCACGTCAGTCTCCACCATGCATTCACCTTTCTAATTTGCTTTGATTTGATTTCAGTACATGCTATCTTTCTGTCATCATCCACTTTAGGAAACAATCTATTTACAAACCAACAGATAAATTGCACCTTCATTATGGCTCAGTGGACATGGAGAAATCCTGGCATGCCTATTAATATTCCACCCTATTGTACTTAAGCCTGGGCACTTGCTCATTTATTTGTCTTGCTATGCACAGCAACTCTGCAGAAGTGTCCCCATAGGTTCATGACAAATGTTGACTATTCTGTATGTACCATTTTTATCTGTACCTGCTTGTAACCTACAGTTTGTGCTTCCATCTGTTCTCTAGTCCTTTTTTGATATCTGCATTATGTGGATGTACACCCTGAAATCATTGTTCTCCAACATGTAACACTAAACTGTCTATTCTATTTAAAAGGCAACCACACAAAGCTTATTCTATTATTGTAAACCCAACCCTTCTTGCTCCCATAATATCCTCTACATAACAACAATTGCATTTAGAGCATGTTTTTTCCTGAGAATTTTTGATTTACATTAATCAGACTAAAATTGAGACTGAGTCAACATTTAGGATAGATAACTAAAACCTTTGGCTAAAGAGGGATTTCGAAAAATGTATATTTTATTACCTCAATGTCCCAAGTATTTTACAGTCTTTAACAATGCTTTTGAAATGTAATAATTTGTTTAATTAGTGTAGGGAATATGGCAGCAAATTTCTGCACAGGGAAGCCCCAAAGGCAGTCATGTTATTCAGAGTGGAGCACATCCTGAGTGTAGTATGGTGTGCAGCATATTAAAACATGAGGGAGGTATATGTAGAGAATCCTGAAACTTGGGGCCCAGGCAGCGATGTTCGAAAGCTGAACTATTGTGAATGGGAGGTACTTAATTGAGTAGCTGGTTCTGAGACATGAAGACTGCTTTCTGGATTTCTGAGCATCCACTGCTTCTACATAATATGCTAAACAATCCAAATTTATGTGGAACAATTTTCTGTATTCCTGTAGTTAAAGCCAGTTAATTTACAATCATGCTTCAGGTAGCTAGAGAGGGTTCTTGTTATCCTTTTAAACCTCTTTTTGCGATCAGTAAACACAATTCAAGGTTAAGGAAGTTATGGAAATGCTGACTCTTTGACTGAACCTTGGTTCTGAGCAGAAAATTTTAGATGGGGAAGTTGTGCTTCTGTTTCACTTCTTTTTAAAAGTAGTGTCTAAATTCATTTGGTCAGAAATAGTGTTGCACTCAAAGTATGTTGTGGGTTCTGACATCTCAAACTCCTTTTTCCTGTTCTGGTGGAAAATCCTCTTCCCTTTTTTTTTGAGGTTTTGCTTTTCTAAATTACCAGGATGTTGATGGGGATGGAGAGTCTGAGACCTGAAATTAGACCGGAAAGACTGGGACTTCTTCGTTGGAGCACAGGAGTTTGAGGGGTGATCTTAGAGGTTTATAAAATCATGAGAGGCAATAATGTGACAAACAAGAGTCTTTTTTCCTAGAGTGGGGGAGCTCAAAACTAGGGGGCATATTTCTAAAGTGAGAGGGGAAAGATTTAAAAGGCTCACAAGGGGCAACTTTATCTTTTACACAGTGGTTCATGTGTAAAATGAACTGCAAGAGAAAGAGGTGGGTGCAGGAATAGTTATGATGTTTAAAAGACATTTGGAGGGATATGGGCCAAGCACAGACAGGTAGAACTAGTATAATTTGGGATTAGCGTCAGCATAGTCTAGCTGGGCTGAAGGGTCTGTTTCTATGCTGTATGACTGTCTCTAAAATGCTTTGAGTGCAGTCTTGGGTGTAGACACCAAGTGGAGAAGTGCAGAAATTGCAACAAACTATTTGAACTTGGTTGTGATACATAAGTAAAATCCATCCAATCATTTCTTTTTTCCTCTTCAAAACTGCAACATGATTCTATAACATAATGGCCCAGTGGAATTGGTCCAACTTTTTAGTGATGCTCTAAGCCTGGGTTCAATATGTGCATTTCCAAAGTGCTTTATTGAATTCTTTCGGTTTTATTTCAACTTATGATTTTATTCTGGATCACTCTTCCTTTTTGCAACTAGGATGTGCATTTAGGATGTTCTTTAAATGCAAAAATAAAATTAGTTAACATTTTAGTGACTTTCTATAGCAGTCACCTCCTTCCGTTGTTTCTTGGCTTGTTATACCATGCTTCAATCTGTCATCTATCCTTTCAGTTAGATGACTGGTGATGAGTTTAACCTGGGGGTGGGTCACCACATTTTGGGTGAAGGGAGGGATTGAGAAGGCAGGGTTTTCACTATGAAGTTATCATCCTGCATTGCAAATCAGCTACAAGCCAACTGAGCTAACACAAGACAGGATGATGTATGTATTGGATGAGAACTTGCAGGGGGTGGTGATGCTGTGTGTCTAAGACCTTGTCCTTCTAGGTGGTAGAAGTTGCAGGATTGAAGGATACTTTTGAAGGAGCATTGGTGATTGGATATTTCAGATAGGTTACTAATGGGATAGTATTTGGCTCGATTGGATTTCTCCTGCTTTTTGTGTACAAGACATTACTAAGACAATTTTACACCTCACTAGATAGATGCCAGTGTTGTAACTGTGCTAGACCAGCTTGGCTAGGCGTACAGTTAGCCTGCTCATCCCTCTCTCCTAGAGGGCAATATGGCTAACCAACAATGGCTACATCCTGTGGTTACTTTTTAAAACTTGCTCAGCACTTACCTACTCGGTTTGGGTTCTGCCAGGACTACACTTCTGACCTCCTCTCAGCCTCAACCTAATCATGACTAAGAGTCCAATCCTAGCAATGGGATGAGAATGGCAATCCTTAGCATTGAGACAGCACGTGATAGTGAAGCATCAAGAAGCCTTAGTAAAACTGCAGGCAGTGGGAATAAGGGGGTAAACTGCCCCCTGGTTATTGTGCCCTACCACAAAAGAAGGTGGCTGTGGAGGTCAGTCAAGACTTTACTACAGGAGTTTCTCGGGGTGTCTTAGACCTAACCACATTTAGCTGCTTTGTCAATAACCTTTCCTCCTTCATAAGGTCTGAAGTTCACTGTTGACTGCACAATGTTTGGCACCATTTGTAGCTCCTCATACTGAAACACTTGTTGTCCACGTACAACAAAATAAACAACGGCAATGTTTGGGTTTGGGCTTGAGCTGATTAAATGACTGGTAATATTTGTGTTACACCCAGAGCTTCGACAATAATCATGAGCAAGCAGGAATTTCCCCGATCACCCCTTGACATTTCAATGGAATTGCTGTTGCTGAATCTCCCACTGTCAATTCCCTGGGATGTACCTTTTGACCAGAAACTCAACTGAACCGACCATTTTAAAAACCTGGCTACGAGAGCAAGCCAATTTTTTTTTTTTTTTTAAAAGAAATTCATTCATGGGGCAAGGGTGTCACTGCCTAGGTCAGCATTTATTGCTCATCCCAGAAATTAGTTAAGAGTCAACCACATTGCTGTGGGTCTGGAGTCACATGTAATCCAAACAGGGACCAGACATGATGGCCTGTTATGCTGTAAATTCCTGATGAAGCAGTAATGGATGCTGAAAGGAGATGAACAGCTCAATCTTGAAATGGAGAGAAGGGACCGAAAGAACTTGGAGTTATACAGTGATTTATTGCACTCTAGGGATATCTGACAGTACTTCACAGCTAATGAATTATTTTGTTGAAGTACGTTAACTTGTGTAGGTGAACACTACAGCCAATTTGAGCTAAGTAAGGTTCCACAAACACAATAAGTGGAGTTGGAGCTGACTCGCGCTATGTTCTTGGAAGCTGAATTACGTGAACACTATACAAATAGAAGCGGATAGCCAAGTTCCATACCCATGATGATGGCCTCAACCATGATCTTGGGTTCATGCCATGCTACAAGTGACTCCACTGCACTAGTACTCTCTCCTGCACGCGCATACAAATACTGTCACTCGCAAACTCTCTCAGATTTTCTGTCTCACACTCTCATCCTCACATACACTTTCTCGTACACATTTGTGTATTTGTAGATATGTTTTATTTTGTTTTTATAAAAACAAACAGCCTGACTCCAGGTTAAAGCGCACAGATTCTGAATAAGGCCTCACACCTAAAATGCATTGTCTGACCTGAGAAGTCACCACCTTGGATACACTGATAAGGCCTTTAATTATCTCTGGGCAATGACTTGAAAGAGATTCTGGGATTTGCATTTTAATCAATAGAAACCTGCATCTCCTTTCTAACTGATTAAAGATTCAACAGGAGGCAGTCAGCAAGCCATTTTTAAGGTTGTTACCTTTCTGCATATAAATTCTGTACACCTCCTCTTCCACACTACTCCTGAGGAAGGAGCAGAGCTACAAAAACTAGTGTTTGGAAAGTGTTTGTTTTTAAACCTGTTGGACTATAATCTGATGTTATGATTTTTGACTTATAAAAGCAGCTGAAGACATTCACACCCCAATGTGATTAATGTCACAGAAATTTCTTTGAAGTTTAAACAAGGATGCAATAGATCACGCGCCTGTGGATGGCATTGTCTTCCGATTAACTCTTGCCTTTTGAATCAATCTGCACAGGCCTAGAGCCTATTTACTTAAAATAGTCTGTTTTTGATATTTGACAACTATTTGGAATGTAGCAATATTTAAATTCCACTCAGCCATTCATAACCCATCATATTTTGATTAACATGAAGGTTAAATACATGAACGCTCTGCAGTTGACAGCCTAGATCCAACTTAGCACATCTGCCTCCATCGCCTCTTTCTATGCTAATGTGACCCTTCTGTGTTCCTCATTGCAGGTTCTGACAGTTTCCCTTGTGGTGTCTGTGTGGAGAAGGCCACACACACTCCATTACAACGACGGCTTTTGCTTGCGTTTTCCAGTGTTTCTTCTGTCAGAGAGTGCACCAGGCCTGTAACTCTTCGACTGCCAGCCCTGAGCTCAGCAGCGAAGAACACCCGTTGGAAATGGTAAAGATGACTAAATCAAAAACCTTCCAGGCTTACCTGCCAAACTGTCACCGGACGTATAGTTGCATCCATTGTCGAGCCCACCTGGCCAATCACGATGAGCTGATTTCCAAGGTAAGGCCTTGGTGGAGGAACTACTGGGTTCTAATTTGCAATGTTTATTGCAGGCGGGTAATTTTGCTGCTGGTGGCTGACTGGAGACCCGATTCAGCTGTTCAGATGTCCTGGTTGGTAAATAGAAAGTATGAAGTTTCTAACATCAGTGTATGGTGACTTAGTCTTCGCTTGAATTGGTGGCACAAAGATCCATTTTTAGACTAGTATTCAACTCTGAGCACTCATTGTTGAAGTTCCAGAATTTGGACCAATGAGTTGGTTTAGAGAACTTGTTAAAAGGTTTGGATTAGAACTGAAATGGTCAAGAGTCCTTCATGGTCCAGTACATTCAATCTAAGTTTCCATAGGAAAGGAATTGTTTTCAGGCTCTGCGGAATTGAGGTCAATTGGATACTGTTCCAGTACAGGGACAGAATACCAATTGGCCACATAATATACTGTATACCTTCATCTGACTGCTGCAGCAGTGTCTCTTGTAGTTGAATAGCCAGCTGATGATAACTGCCAAGGCTGAACATGTGGGCTCGGATGTTGTACCAAACCTGCACAAATTCTTGCCAGGAGTCAACATCTGCCAGATGTTGGGGCACAGGTAATGAAGATAATCTTAAAAGCAGTACAGCTTTGCTGTTATATTTTGTTCCTGGCTTCCATGCCATTACTGCCTGATGGAAGGTGTTTGTATTTTCTGGGTTTTTTCTTTTGTCTCTGTACCTGCCTGTGCAGTTTCTGTTTACCAGTGTACTCAACTCTGTGCTGTGAAAACCACAGATGCCTGTTTGAAAGATGTGGGTTTATGATAGTTGGAGAGCCAGGTCTGGCTAGCATTTGGATGGAAGCAATGAGGACTTTTTTTTATTTGCAATGGCTGTCTAGGGAGGGGAGGTGGAGGAAGTAATGTCATGGAGAGGCTGAAAACAGTATTGGTACAGGGTGTTGGAACTTGGGTTGTACCAGGAAGAATAGCCTCTTTCCTTTTCAGCTAAAGCTTTTCCTATTGCGACACTCCATTTGTTTCTGTGGGATTACAGAATGATAGCTAATACAAATAACAGCCTTTTGCTGCCCAGAAATGTTTCTATTTTTATCCTAGTACTTGACAGCAATGACCAGGTTTGTTTGTATGCTGCTTCATCAGTTATAAATTGAAACTTGTGTATGAGAGGAAGAAGAGTTCCCAAGTGAAGACAGAAGGTTTAAATGTGTTTTCTTTTGCATAGGCTGACAGACCTGCACTCCCTTTCTCCTTGATGTCCAATCAGCTAGCTCTGTAGCTGGCAAGATTCTGCAAACAAAATTGCAAACTCTGACACTTTACTCTTATTCCCATTCTCTTATTTTAATTATTAACTCATCCTCGGCTTAAAGAGCCCAATTGGCTGAGGGAGGTAACGGTTTCAAATTTCCGCAATTTCTCATTCCTCATCTTTGGATTTCCTGTTGTTTAACTCTGTGCTTTTTTTTTTTTGCCTTCCTTTCTTCATAACATGTTTAAGTTGGGAATTTTACAAAATCCTATTTCCTTTTGTTTTCTGTTTTCTGTTCTCCCTTCTTGCCTTTGTAATAGGATTCAACTGACTGTACACAGTGTTTCCTCTCCGTCTCGTACCCCTCTATTATATCTTGTCTGTGCATGTGGGAGTGTGTCCTTCTCGGTCTGATTTATGCTTTTTTTTTTCTTTTTTGGTATTAATCCTACAGAATTATTAGCCTCATGGATGCCTGCCATTCCTGGGTAAACCAGACTTTCCGAACTTGAGGCGGAGTCCTCTGTTGTAGCATGAAGTGGAGTTGGCAGTGAACTTGAAGAAATTTGTGGAACCTGTTCCCCAAAAGGATGTATTTAATGTACTATATTAACCCCACATATCCTATGCAGTTGAGGAATTTCAAACAACCTGATCACTCTGACTGGAATCGCCTGGGGTTTGGAACCTGGCTTCGGAATACAAAGTGTTAGCCAGTGCAGCATCTGTCCGCTTGCGATTGGCCTGTTGTTCCTACATTGCTGGGGTATACTGATTTGTTGCCGCACCTTTTTTCCTAGTCACTGTTCCTTTGCTTGTAGATGAACCATCAAAACAAAAACTGCATGAACCAAATGTGTGTTTGTTGCCTGAGTTTCACTAGTCATGGCTTGTGTATTCTCTGTCACTCGTGCAGATGTACAATGCTGAAGGAATGAGCAGTTACAATTTCACGATGTTGGATGTGAGAAGTCATGGAAGGTCTATTGGTGAAATCCCCCTTCAGGCAGGAGACAAATTTGGCCACAATCGGCATGTATAAATAGTGACTGGCAATTCTGATGGTTTGTCGAAGCCTTCGTATTTGGGACTCGGGGCAGTGGAGGGGGAAAGTGGCAACACAGTGGGAATCTACATAAGCATTGTTTGACCAGGGGAACAATAGTCCATGGTGGCAATTTATATGGCTAATCTTTTTTTGAGCCATCTTTTGTTTGTTGCACCTCCTTGATGCAAGTCTTGCATTTTGTTTGCCCCTGTGAATGTCAGCAATCTTGTGAAGTCTTTTAATTTCTCTCCTCTGCACCACTATGGCTGTGTTTGTGCAACAGAAGAACCATTTACCTCTGCTATCATGAATGAAAGCTAGTCCTTTTATTCACTACTGTGTTTTCAGAACACTTGATGCATAATCTTCCCCTTGTGATTTCTATCTCTTGCTTGAAAAGCCTTTTTGTTTTCTTGGGGGAAAAAAAAAGTTAACTTCAGTCATGCTTTTGGTTCTCCCCCTTTATTAAATGACTTTCTGTTTCCTATTCCATGACCACCTACCTTGGTTTGCAAAACACTTGAACGCTTTTGCATAAGGGATGTGGCATAAAGCAGTTTGAGTTGTGCGTTTACATCCTCCTAAGGTTTAGAACAACCTGGGGCAAATTAATTTGACAATTGTAACAAAATGTTTCTTCCCCCTGATGTGTTGGCGATTAAGTGAGATGGTTATTGAGCCCTGGAGAACATTGGCCACTTCCAATACCTCGAATATCCTGTCAACCAAAGATACTGAAGAAGAGATCCAGCACCACCTCCAGTCTGCTAGCACAACCTTCGGTTGTCTGAGGAAAAGGGTATTCAACGACCACGTCAGATCTGACACCAGGAACTTGGTTTACAGAGCTGTGGTGGTTCTTGCTGTCCTATATGGCTCTGAGACGTGGACTGTCTACAGCAGACATCTTAAGGAGCTGGAGCAGTATCACTAAAGATGCCTGCATGAGATGCTGCAAACCCGCTGGGAAGAAAGACTCCTCAACAGCAGTGTCCTCGAACAGGCCAACATCCCCAGCATCAAGGTACTGACCCTCTTGATGGGCTGGGTGTGTCTCCCACATGACTGACATAAGTCTACTCCCAGCTCCAAAACGGCAGGTGAGCCCCAGGTGGACAGGGAAACACTTCAGGATACTCTGAAGGCCTCATTCCTACAGTGCAGCATTCCCACAGACACCTGGGAATCATTGCCCCAAGACCATCCAAAGTGAAGGAGGAGCATCTGGGAATGCGTCAAACACCTCAATATGCCATTGCGAGGGAAAGCAGAAGCCAGGCAAAAATAACATAAGGAGCATGTTGCCGCATCAATGCCCCACCCATCCCTTCTCACGACCACCTTTTGCCCAAGTGTAACGGACCTCGTGGAAGTCACATTGGACTGTACTGCCATCTATGGACTCACCCGGAGAGTGGAAGAAAATCATTCTCCTCTGTAAGGCACCACTGATGATGATATTGAACTTCTGATGCATTTTTAAGTAGAGGTTTTTGTTTCTGGAAGTCACTAAGATGTCATCAGTTGTTGTGATGTTTCATTGGAATAACCGAAACATTGAGCTGTTTGTATGCTCAAGTATGTTTGTTAAATGGATTTAATTTTGGAGGGAAGCTGACTGCACAGGCCTGGACCCGATAAGTAAGGGACAATCGGGTTAGGTTCACTCACCTGTGTGGGGTATGTTCTGCCTGTACCAAGAACCAACCAGGAGCAGTCTAGGCACTTGGGACTTTCCCAACATTCGTCTATGCTACCCATTGCCTGTGATGTGGCCGATTTTTATATTTGCCACCAAAGTGGGAGTGGGCCTGAGGCTGTACCTCAGCAGTAATTTATGTTCTTTGCCTGTGTGGACCCATCACTGAGCAAGTGGAATGGATTACTCTGCAGTGTAACTGGTGGGTGATTCTTGTAAATGGGTTATAGGCTGACCTCTAACATTGGTTTTCATCCTTGGTGACCTGTGTAGCTATGGATCTCCAGTACCAGTCAACGCAATTGCTAAGTTTAGTTGCTTATAAACAGCTTTTTTGGTTCCCTGTTAGCATTCAGCCACCTTCTTTGCAGTGAAATAGTTCTGTTGTGAACATTGCATTCCCAAAGCACAGAGGCTAATGAAGCAGTATAAAACCACTGGAGAGCTGCAGTCTCCCTCTAGATTAGCTGACGAGGATGGTACATGAGAGAAGTTCTGGACTTTCCCAACTGTAACCTTGTACTGCCAGGAGAGGTGTGGGTTTCCGGTTGGTAATGGAAAGATTATGTAATCTGGAACCAGTCAGAACTGCTTGCTGCACACAGTTGATTTTATTCCCGACTGATGTCTGCCTTGCTCTCTAATCAACTTTGGCTCATATTCAGCAACAAATAAGTACTTATGCCAACTTATTAATGGAATTACAGTGTGCTGTCCATAAGTGAGTTGAAAATCTCATAATTCTGGAGGTGGTTTCATGGTTCAAGCGCTGTAGTTCTGATTATTAAATAATTCTATTAAGCATGAACATTGTAAGATCTAATTCATCTCAAATGTCGCACACTTTTTGGAGGACCTGCACATGATGAATCTGGTGACTGAATATTCAGTGAGAGCCATTTTTTTTTTCTTCAAAAAAAAACTCCCAAGAGTAGTAGGAAGTTAAGTACAATTTCAATGCAGGCACTTTGTCAAGGCCACCAATTCTCCTCCACCTCTGCTTTTGTGTTGGAGTTTTGAATTGAGATGTAGCAAATTTAATTTTAATTTATTAGAACTGGGGCGCTGGAAATCTGAATCAAAAACCAAGTGCTGCAGAAACTCATCAGGTCTGACGACATCTATAAAGAAAGAAACGGAGTAAATGTCTGAGTAAATGTAAAAGTCCAGTGACCCTTCGCCAGAACTGAAAGTAGCTAGGAAAGGCCAGTATTTATGCTGATGACGGTCTTGGGAAAGGAAGGAGTGAAAAGAGTACGTGGAGATAATGCTGAGGAGGAGGGAAAAAAAAGACAAACCATAGGATTACTAATTAGCTGAGAAGGAGATAAATGCTAGGCAGAGTGTAAATGGTGCAAAATGGGTTGGCAGTGTTAGGAGCAGCCCATGCAAAACTGGATCCAGCAGTGTGGGGATAGGTAATGAACATGCAGTGTGATCGCGTTCTGAAATTGAGTTTAACAGTGCTGAGCCCTGAAGGCTGTAAGGTACCTAGGCAGAAGATGAGGTGTTGTTCCTTCAGCTTGTGTTGAACTCTGGAGCATTGCAGCAGGCCTGAGGCAAAAATGTTGACAAGGGAATGTGGTGGTGTTGAAGTGGTAGGCAACTGGAAGCTTGGTCACTTTACGGGCAGAGGGTAGGTGTTCCCTAAAGTGTTTGTGTGTGTTTTTTTTTTTTTTTTTTTTTTTTTTTTGGTCTGTTTTCATCACCCCAGTGTAGAGGGAACCATGTTGTGAGCAGCAAATACAGTAGACTAGATTGAATGAAGTACCTGTAAATTGCTGCTTCACCTGGAAGCTGTCTGGGGCCTTGGATAATGAAGAGGGAGGTGTCAAACAAGCAAGTATTGCACCCTCTGCAGTTGCATGGGAAAGTGAAGGAGGAGTAGACCAGGGACTGCTCTCTGGGATACCTTGCAGAATGCTGATGAGGGAGAGGAATGTGTCTGGTGGTGGTATCCTGCTGGAGATGGTGGAAATGGTGACTTATGATCCTTTGGGGTGAAAAGTGAGAACTGGGGCACCCTATCTTTGTTATAGAAGAGAAGGGGTAAAAGCAGAAATGCAGGAAATGAGTTGGATATGTCTGAAGGACCTGTCAACTGCATTGGCAGGGAATCTTTAAGGGGGGAAAAGTGGATATTTGACGATCGTAAGTCTCTCTTTCTGCCATCAACAGAGACAATATTCCTCTCCCCTCCTTTGAAAGCATTCTGCAGGCACCATTTCCTCTGGGACATCCTGGTGCAATCCTCCTTCACTCCAAACACCTGTGCTGTGTCCCTAAAATGTGACCTCAAGCTTCTAGTTGCCTGCCACTTCAGAACACCATGTTCCCGTGCCGCATTTCTGTCTCAGGCCTACTGCAGTACTCCAGGGAGGCTCAACTCATCTGCCCAGGCATCGGAGCACAGAACAGTGCAGCACTGTAACAGGCCCTTCAGCCTGCCAAGACTGTGCTGACAGTTACTAAACTAAAAATCTTTTGCCTCTACATGATCCATATCTCTCTATTCCCTGCCTATTCATGTATCAGTCAAGTTCCCTCTTGAACGTTGCTATTGCCTCTAATACCTCCTCTAGTAGCACCTTCCAGGCACCCAACTTGCTTTTAAACATCTCCTTAAACATATTGCTTTTCACCTTAAACCTACGTCTCCTGGTAATTGACATTTCCACCCTGGGGGGTTGGGGGGAAAGGCTACAACTATCCATTCTGTCTATGCCTCTCATTACTTTTGCAAACTCCCATCAGGTTGCCCTCATCCTTCGACCTACAACAAACCAAGTTTGTCCAGTCTCTCCTCGTAGCCAATGTTCTCCAAACCAGGCAACATCAGAGTAAACCCATTTCTATACTCTGTCCAAAGCCTTCACACCCTTCAGGTAGTGTGGTGACCAGAACTGTGTACACTATTCCAAATGTGGCTTAAGTGAAGTTCCATACAGCTCCAACATGACTTGCTAGTTTTTATACTTTATGCCCCAACTGATGAAAGTAAGCATGTCATATGCCCCCTTGACCACCTTTATCCATTTGTGTTGTCACTCAGGAAACTATGGACATGTGTGCCTAGATCCCTCTATGGTGATGCTACTAAGGGTTCTGTCATTTACTGTATACTTAGATCTCCCAAAACGGATCACGTTGCATTTGTCCTGATTTAAACTCCATCTGCCATTTCTCCACCCAAGTCTCCAGCTGTATTATCTGATCATCCTCCAATCTTTGTCCACAAATGTACTAATCAGGCCACCAGTCTGTAAAACATTCCTCTGCCACGACTGTCACTGAGGGTTAATTTCAGAATGTGATTGTCACCACCCCCCTCCCCTCCGTGTTTGCTACCTCAACAAGGTCCTGTCTTGACTTTGCTGACAGCAACCCATTTTCCACCACTCTCACCTCTCGTTAACACCCTGCCCAACATTTATCCCCCTCTCAGCTTATCGCATTCCATTTGTTTGCCTCTAGTTCTTGTTTACACTCTCACTCTTGTTGCTCATGCTCATGTTTTGAACTTGTTATTTGTGACTATTTTGTAGTTCTTCATATTGTAGAATACTGAACATGCACTCGGCCTCAGTCAAACGTCGCTGTCAAATGATATGGGGTGTGTTTGAGTGCCCATCTAGCGAGCGCAAAGGATTCTAAATGTGCTTCTTGTTGGGTATGCTTAGGAAGAGTTGATAATATTTCAGGGGCTATCTGGCTTCTCTTTAAGAAACTGCGTTTCTGATATTGACTGTTTTCAGGTGCTTAGTTGCCAGACTGTATGTAAGTTGCCCTACACCCCAATTTCCTCACTCCACATCCCATTGTCCCAGTGTGACCAAATGTGAAGGATCATTGAGGTTAAGATGGTCAGGACTTTTAAATCTGAAGAAGACGTTTTTTTAAAAAATCGAACTATGAAACCAAGTTCCTTTTTTATTTTAAAAGTATCGTTTTGGTAGTAAACAGGTGGTTTCTCTTGCTGACTAACCTGAGTCTGTATGTCTGAATACCTTCTTAATTAGGGTCTTTAGTTTAAAGGAGACCTTTTTTGGGTGGAACCCACATGGTAATCAGTGTGGAAATTAGAGCTCCGCTATTTTTATACAGGGTGAATTCAGTTTGAAGCCTTTAGTTCCTTTAGTCCCAAACATGTTAATCTCTACTTTTTTTATCTCTTTCAGTCGTTCCAAGGTAGCCAGGGACGTGCATACCTGTTCAACTCTGTGTAAGTGTTTGCTGATTTTTAAAAAACTAAATTTAAAATTATAAAATTTAAAAACTTAAAAGGGCTTTAAAAAGAAATGGGCAATTTTTTTTCACGCAGTAGTTTGTGTGTGGAATGAACTGCCAGAGAAAGTGGTGGTTATGGTTATAGTTATAATATTTAAAAGACATTTGGGTAAGTACATGAATAAGAAATGTTTGGAGGGATGTTGGCCAAGTGCAGGCAAGTGGGACTAGTTTAATTTGGGATTATGGTCCACAGGGACTGGTTGGATGTAAGGGTCTACTTCAGTGCTATATGGCTCTCGCTCTGTTCTTTGGTACCTATGTAGCCCTGCTTTGCCTTAGTTTAGTTTTTCTCCCAGCTCTCTTTGCAGTTAAGCCTGCCATCAAGCCTTTTTGGAGTTTGAATTGTAAGACCAGAAGCAGCAAGTACCTTTACTGATTGGCTTTACTGATTTGAATCACTTCGCAATGGAGGTGTTGGTTTATGGGACTTGATTTCAGCTGGCGATGTTGCTTTCACTCCCATCAATGACATAGAACATAAAATTGCATTAGGCAAGGGAATGAAATGGTTGGAGTGTGTTGTTTCGTATATCCAAAGAGCAGTCCCCTCAGTGGCTTACTATTAAAGACATTTAAAGCTTTGAGTTTGAACTCAACTTGTTTTTGTTTATTCTTTTAAACTTACTGAGTAGTGATGTTGTTAGTGCAATGGGTAGGACTCTATCATTAAGTATCCGGACTTGCTTGTGCAAAGAGCACAGGTCTATGTCACTGGCTGTTTGATTGCTAAATAAGAAATTGGACTGGGGTGAGGCTGTATCAGAGTAAGTGGTTTGGAGGATAGTTTCTCCTAGGTTGTAGGCTGGGTGTCTGGGTGTCTGGGTGGGACATTTGAATATGTAATAGGTAGTGTTGGAGTTCTTCTCTTCCCATATTAAATGCCTGTGTCTTTTGGATATGGTAGAGTACCTGCTGGTGCTAGGTTATGGGTGTTTGCAATTTCTTTGCAGTATTTGGAAAACCCTCCTGTGATTTTTTTTTAAAATATATTTTTCCTTCAAATGTCGAATTATATATGAAGTACAGTGCAAACAAAAATTTCAGGATTACATGGCAACATGCTGGTCTTTGGATCGATGGTATGGGTGATTGTGGGTCTTTAGAAAAGCGTGTACATGGAGTCTTACCAATAACTACTTTTTTTTTCTTTTTGTTTAGTGCAGAGATTCTCTGAGACTCCTGTTCTTTTTTCCCGGACGCTACCACAGCCCCCAAAGGGAGCCCAGCAGTAGTGCTTGTATTTTCCCGAAATCGTCCGTGGCTGTACTAAAACTCTACTCTATATTTAGCAACCAGGAAAGCGCCCATGTGGCTAGTGAAACCTTAGTTAGCAAAGCATAATAAGGGCAATGCCTATGTGAAAAAAAGTGAAGGGTTGGGGTCAGGGAGAGAAGGAGGGGCCTAAATAAAAATAGACCACTAATTTTATACCTTGATGTATGCTGCCTGGACAAGTCCTTTTCTACGCTTTTTGTTGCTTTTGACTTCTTTTGAAAGTTCTAATCCTCGTGAATATTCCCAGTTTCACACGCTTATCAATTCAATAAAAGAATAGATATTTCAAAAGTAGAATAGCGGTTTGAATACAGTATGGCTTTGGGAAGCTTTTCCCTAGAGTCAGTAATGGGACTAGGGTGTAAAATTGCTGCAAGCAAAGTAATCTGTTGTTTCTGTAAAATGTGTTTTTGCACTTCTGCGCTTATACATCAGTGTTGAAATCCAAGATAACATTGTACGCAGTACCTGTAAACAAAATAGAGAATAGCTGGTATGTACAATGCAATACTGTTGATTTTCAGGAATGATTATGGAGTTGTTAAGGGCACTGCTTGATTTTTTTATTTAAATTTTTGGGATTGATCTAGGAAGAACTTGTAATTATTGGAGAATGAAAAGTCTATGATGTAATAATCTGTCAAGAGCTTTGGACCAAGCAGACTTGTTAGGTTGAATAGGCTTCATACTTCTTTGTATACTGAACTAAGGAAAATGTAAGGGCTGGTCTCTATTTTTGAATAACTAGGTGCTTTTAAAGCTCCCTGTGGCTCCATAAGATGAAATCTACTTTGCCAGTTTAGCGGCTGTCTTGAAATTTCTCCCTTGTATAGTGGGAAGACAGTTGGAAGTTAAACTAATTTTTCTTTGTGATTTTCATAGCTCGTGATGTAGGTTGTCCTCTACTTCTGAAATGTGCTTTGTGTAAACGTTTGGCTTGTGTGTCAGCAGATGGTTTGGCTATAGAAGTTGCTGTGGTTGTTTGCCAATGAGTGTCACTAGGTAGTACCTGTAACTGGGCATCTGCCTCATGGTGTCCCTGTCAACACCTCTAGAGTTGGGATAATTGGTTAACTCTTGTGGAATTGGACTCTCCTGTTCTTTCAACAATTTTTGTCACCCCATCGAGTGGAGAGGGTAGTGTAGTCGGCCTCATTAGGGGCATTTAAGTGGCAATTAAATAGGCATATGGATGATAGGGTAGGGGTGGATGTTAGATAGACCTTGGATTTAGGGTAAACGTTCGGCACAACATTGTGGGCCGAAGGGCCTGTACTGTGCTGTACTGTTCTATGTTCTATGGATTTCAGTTTCAAGCCAATCATTTGAATATCGGCGTGTGATTTTGATGACTTCCTAAGTATGCAGTTATAGTTATATACCATAAGATTGAGCAGCAATTTCAAGCAATGTATTTCCTTTTTGGCAAATTAAAGGATCTTGAACGGGAGAGTACTTTACTTCTGTGCCTCTTTTTTGAATAAAATAACAATGATTTTTTGTGTTTGCTAGCTTGGATTAGTTTGTTCATCCTGCAGTGATAAATGATTTTTAAGGCTTCCAAGGTGCAATAGAGACTAGGTAGGCTAGGATAGTTTTCCTTGGAGCAGAGGTATTTGGAGAGGGTGGGGGATAGATATCAGACTGAAGGCCATAGGATAGATAGGGAGAAACCTTTCCCCTTGCTATACTGCTCAGTAACCAAGACCACAGTTTGAAGGGGAGGAGCAGAAGGTTTCGGAGGGATTTGAAAAAATGTTTTTTCCACCCAAAGGGTTGCGTGTCTAGAATTCACTACCTCAAAAGATGGTATGGATTGGACCCCACGAGATACTTAAGCAGTATACTGTGGCATTTCAAGTGTTTATCTAAATACAAGGCCACAGATCAAATGCTTAAAAAGTGATTCGCATAATAGATGGTCTGACAGTTGTGGACACTATGGGATGAAGGGCCTCTTCCATGCTGTAAAAGCTCTTGACACTCTTCGCTGTAGTTGAGAGGAATAATGAGACTCAGTGCTGAACTCTTATAGACCAGGGAGATCCTGCAGTACTGAGCAGATTAAAATTCTCTGTGTAGAGAGAAGTATTTTGACAACTGCTGATGTCTATGGGCTGAACATCTGAGACGGAGGGTGAGTAAATGGGCCAAGTGCCCCCTCTGTTTGCACAGTGGTTATGCTGAGGCATGTATATGTGTGACTGTCTGAGGATAAGATTGAGTTGGCAGTAATGCTGTTCTTGAGCAAATGTGGACACTTTGAGATAGGATCTTTGGGCTTCATTCCACTACTTGTCTCCCTGTTCTTTCTCCCCCATTCTTTAAATTTCACTTTCTTGCAGCCTTGTATCTTTTTAGTCACCTTGTTCATCACACTCTAGGGCAATTAGGGATAGGTGTTAAATGTTGACCTTAATCTCTAGGGCTCAGATTCTGAGCGTTTGGTTTTTTCTGTAGTTATTACCCCTACCCCACCCATTCTGACTCCTTCAAATAGTCCCAACACCAACCCTTGTAGGACTTGAGTGCTCAGTGCCCATGACCATTTCATTGTAATTATCAAGACTTCAGGAAAGATTTTGGTTTTTTTTCGTTAACTCGGTTCCACCATCTTCCAAAATGATAACAATACATATTCAATTAAATTTTTGAGACGGGACCTTCTTGTCCTATCCCTTCCATCTGTACCAATCTCAAACAGCTCTAAAGAAGAGGAGCCTTGTTTAAAGCAGCTGAATGCAAGAACTTCATGATCGGGAATTGCTGTAATTTTAGAATTTTATGTAGAAAAGCACAAAAGTAGGCATAAGCCATATTTATGGTTCATGTATACATGCTCCCTTCCCCTCTATCCCTCTTCATATAACCCAATCAGTATAACCTTCTGGCATGGGCGTGGGGAAGGGGGTTCTGAAATAATAGGGAGAGAGGGGGAGGCGGATAGAAGATGGATAGAGGAGAAGATAGGTGGAGAGGAGACAGACCGGTCAAAGAGGCGGGGATGGAGCCAGTAAAGGTGAGTGTAGGTGGGGAGGTAGGGAGGAGATCTGTCCGTCCTCCGTGGACTGACCTGTCAAGGGGGTGGGATGAGGCGATAGGTGGGAGGAAGGACAAGTTAGGGAGGCGGGGACGAGCTGGGCTGGTTTTGGGATGACATTTTTCCCTCCCCACCCTTATCTGCTTTCCGGAGGGACAACTCTCTCCGTGACTCCCTTGTTCGCTCCACACTCCCCTCCAGCCCCACTTCACCCAGCACTTTTCCCTGCAACCGCAGGAAGTGCTACACCTGCCCCTACACCTCCCCCATCCCAGGCCCCAGACTTTCCACATCAAGCAGATGTTCACCTGCACATCTGCTAATGTGGTATACTGCATCTGCTGTTCCCGTTGTGGCCTCCTCTACATCGGGGAAACCAAGCGGAGGCTTGGGGACCGCTTTGCAGAACACCTACACTCGGTTCGCACTAAACAACTGCACCTCCCAGTCGCGAACCATCTCAACTCCCCCTCCCATTCCACAGACAACATGTCCATCCTGGGCCTCCTGCAGTGCCACAACGATGCTACCCAAAGGTTGCAGGGACAGCAACTCATATTCCGCTTGGGAACCCTGCAGCCCAATGGTATCAATGTGGACTTCACAAGCTTCAAAATCTCACCTCCCCCTACCGCATCCCAAAACCAGCCCAGCTCGTCCCCGCCTCCCTAACCTGTTCTTCCTCCCACTATCCCCTCCTCCCACCTCAAGCCCCACCCCCATCTCCTACCTACTAACCTCATCCCGGCCCCTTGACCTGTCCGTCCTCCCTGGACTGACCTATCTCCTCCCTACCTCCCCACGTACACTCGGCTTTACTGGCTCCATCCCCGCCTCTTTGACCGGTCTGTCTCCTCTCCACCTATCTTCTCTATCCATCTTCTATCTGCCTCCCCCTTTCTCCCTATTTATTTCAGAACCCCCTTCCCCTCCCCCATTTCTGAAGAAGGGTCTAGGCCCGAAACGTCAGCCTTCCTGCTTCTCTGATGCTGCTTGGCCTGCTGTGTTCATCCAGCTCTACACCTTGTTATCTCAGGTTCTCCAGCATCTGCAGTTCATACTATCTCCGGTATAACCTTCCATTTCTTTCTCCGTGTTTTTTTATGTAGCTTCTATTTCAGTCTATGTGTACTGTTTACCTTGTGCAAGCATGTTCCACATTCTAACCACTCTGGGGTAATGCACTTAAACATCCATTTTATATGTAATCAAACTGGTTCTTTCTCACTTCTCTTTATCTCTGCCCACCCCTTACCACATTCAAACTAGCTTACATTCTCAAATCCAACCTAATGCAACTGAGCGGTGTTTTTCTGCTTTCTCTTTATATATTTATTTTAAATTCTTATTTCTTAAATCTGTTGCTCCAAAAACTTGGGCTGCATTTTAAGTAACTGTAACACAGATCATATTATAATAACTACTTGGATTTGTAGAGCATTTTGTAAAATGTAGTAAAACAATCTTAGTGTTATTAAGCAAAAATTGACATCACACAAAGATAAAATAAGTGACTAAGACAAAATATTGATCAGAGGCAAGTTTTTAAGGACCATCTTAAAGGAGATGGCCTTTGGCAGTTGAAGGTTAGCTGATATGGTGGAGCAATTAAAGTTGGGAATGCAGAGGAACCAGCATTGAAGGAGCACCGATAAGTTGAAAGTTGGGGAGAAGGGTCAAAATTAGGGCTATGGCAGGACTTGGAAAACAAAGATGTAACCTCCAAAGCTAGATGTTTCTTGAGTGGCGCCCACTGCAGATCAGTAAGCACAGGGATGATTGGTGAATAGAACTTAATGTAGGCTTCATAAGTTTATGGAGGGTGGAAGATGGGAGACTTACTAGTGCATATCAGTCTGGATGGAACCAGGACATCATCATGGAGGCAGGAGTGTTGGGAAATAGGGAAAAAAATGGTCTTATTGACAGCCCAGGTATGGAGTTGGAAGCTTGACTCAGTTCATAGCTTGTCTGATATACCGTAAGTTATGAACAGCCTGGTTCAGTCTTGGTTTCTGGGAAGGTGGGTGTCTTTGGTATGGGGAACTGAAGATGACTTTTGTTCTTCCAACTATTTAGAGGAAATTTCTGCTCCAGCAGTGATAAATTAGAGACTGGGAGAATTGGTGAAGAAAATTTAGATACCATTTGCAAATATGTGGAAACTGACCCTGTTTTCTTATTTGGATATTGTGGATGAGGGCAGCATCTAAGTGTAAAATAGAGGGGGCCAAGGATGCCCCCTCTGATCCACCAAATTTGAGCATCAAGCCAGTTGCTCTGGGATAATCCTGCCTTACTGTTACTTTGTGCACAAGTGATGTGTATATTTGTGAACATCAGTATATAAAACAAGACCCTGTGTTGGGTAAATTGCAATGGTTGTAGTCACTGTTCTCTACATTTTCAATCTACGGTTGGCTTGGGACTGTTTAACTTCATCTTTCTGCCTTTCATCCTTTTTATATTTTTCTGTGCCTCTGTTTATTAAAAGGTTTTTGTTCCATTTCATTGTTACCACTTCCTCTGACCCCTGCTTCACACTTCTTTTTGAAATTGTAACAGGTCTACACAGATTCACTTTTATTTCATATTCGACAAGGCTCTAATTTCTCGGAGCTTTTTCATTAGATTTTATGGCCTTTTGTCTGAGACTTGCATTGCTTTCATCCTTTCCCACAATCCCCCTTCACTGGCTCACTCACCCATTTCTCTTCACCTGTCTCCTCTTCTGGAAAGGTGAGAACTTCAACTCGTGTGATGATCAAAGATTGCAGTTAGGAGGGAAAATGTTTTAACTGCACAAAAAGAGGGTACTGACAAAGTGTAACCTGGCTGTTGGTCACTAAATTCTGCACTGTAAGTTCATTATGTACAGCAAACCAATGCTTGCCAAGGCCTTGTGTTCTGGAATTTCCACCTCTACCTCCCCATTATTTTGTGTTGCACATTAAACTTGCCTCTTCTGCCATGCCACCCCTCCTTGCCCCATCCCAATATCAACGTGGCTTTGTGTTAAATATAGTTTAATGTGACTCTCTTTGGAACATTTTTCAGGATACTTCATAAATGTAAGTTACTTTCTAACATATCATAATTTTGAATCACCAGTTTTTAAAAAAAAAAAAAAAATGCTCCCTGTAATCTCGGTAAAGTTGTAAGTGTATGCAGGCAGTTTGGCATAGAATAATAGTTGCAGCTGGACTTTGTAATATCACTTGTGACTTTTGATTAGCGTTGTTTTAGCACTCCGACAGTGTAGGAAATCCAACTTAGTGTAAAGTGAATTTTCAAAAAGATGGATACAGCCACAAAAGTTTGAAATGATAACATCTTCAGAACTTAGAAGGAAAGAGTTTGGTGCAGCACGTTACAATGTAGATTTTTCTTTTAAACGTGGTTGATTGGCAGATTTGTTACAGAAGACAGCACCAGAGGAAAGAGAAACTATTTACACACTGTCCATAACTTTTTACCTAAGTAATTGTGAAACTACTTTTAAGTTTGATGGGTTGTGGGTTTTGCTGGTTGGCTCAGCATTTATTGCCCATCCCTAACAGCCTTGGAGAAGCTGGTGACGATCTGCTACCTTCAACCTGTGCAGTTCATGTGGTATAGGGCCACATGCAATGCTGAGACAAGGAGTCCTAGGATTTTAACCCAGTGACCATGAAGGAATGGTGATATAGTTCCAAGTCAGAATGGCAAGTGGTTTGGAGGAGAGCTTCCAGGTGGTGGTGTTGCTATGCATTTTCTTTTCTACAAAAGGAAAGGCCTTGGTGAGTTACTGTGGTCCATTTTGGGGATGGTGCACAACGCAAATATTGCAGGCTACTAGTATGTGCTGTTTTGTATATTGTCTTTAAAATATTGGAGACAGTAGTGGAGAAATTATGGGATTTTCCAGGGTATTTCTAGTATTTTAGGGTGCAAATGAGCTGGGTTAAATGCCAGACTCCCCATCTCCTCCATTATTTCAGGACAACCATGTAATATGGGGCTGGAAATGCAGCGTAGCATTTTTTGTGTTTTAGGGTTAATGACTCTAGTGCATGAAGATGAGCATGAACTGAAAATCTTTAGGGCAGTATATTTAGAGCAGGTGTAATATGATTGCCTCTTGTTCCTCCCCAGAGTGCTGTTTGTTTTTCTTTTGTTACACCAGGCAGTTTGAATGTGGGGAATAGGATATATATCCCTTAATGTGAAGTAAGGGCACAGAATTCCTGTCTCCTCTGGGTTTGGGTCCACAAAGTGCCCATAATTTCAACAATTATTGTTTACCCCATCTCCTCCTCTATTAATGCTGAGATTGCTGTTTCATGATTTATTGACTGTACTGGCATCTGTATTTTGGTTAAACTAATCCAGCTATATTTGTATCACATTTGTCCTCTCCAAGTTCCTTCCTGTTCACTTCCCATGTCTCTAACCCTAATGTTTCCAGAAGTTCGAACATTGACTTGTACTAGTTCTCCAAATCAAGCTATTGTTTGCTCCTTCAATCTCTTAGCTTTTAATCATTGCCACCCTCAACGTAATTTCCTTCTCAGCAATATAATGCAATACGATGAAGTCATTGGGTATGTTGTGGCTCTGTTATAATATAATGGTTGATTATGTGAAAAGCAGTAGACTAACTACTCTGATCTTTCTCCTGTGTAGGGTGAATGTGGGCTGTGGTCCTGCTGAGGAGAGAGTACTGCTGACGGGATTGCATGCTGTAGCGGACATCTACTGTGAAAACTGCAAAACCACTCTGGGATGGAAATATGTATGTCTCCTTGTCATTGTTGTTAGATTCTGCAAAGTGCTGCTGGTTTCCATTTGGTGTTGGGGGATTAGTGTGAGTGACAGTGGAGATGAGGTCTTTGGCTCCTTGTATTCCCCACCACCCCTTTGCATGTCTGACTGATCACTGATACCACAGCAATAGGGTTCCTGCAAGTTTGACGCAGGAGATGTTCAGAATGCACTAACACTTTAAATGTTCAGATGAAGCTGGCTATTAGGCCATTGGGTCAAATAAAACCGGGTTGTCACCTGGTTAGCTAACATGAGCAATTTTTCCCATGCCTCGTGCCACCATGGAGTGTACTGTCCTTCTAGGTGGCTGCTGTACAAGAGATCTTGGCTGGGCTGTTGAAACAGAGTCTTTCACTCCCTTGTTAAGTGGAATTTATTCTGAGGGAAGAAAATGGAGCCTGTTACTTGGCTGCAGGGGCAAAATTAATGGACCAATTTTAGCTGTGTAAAATGGAGTTGCATTCTTGCAACTTTCCCTTCTTCTTCCTCTTCAGATGTATCTTGGGAAAGTCTCTTTCCAGCTGAACTTGCTCAGAAGTGTTCATTCCCTGCCATTTTTTTGGCTTACTTCCTTGTTTTTTGTTGCTGTCCAGTCATTGCTGAATAAAGGCTGGATCAGGTCTCTACTTGTCTACTTCCTCACTCATGGGGAACTCAACTTAGCAGGTGATATGCTTATCTAAACAAATGCTGGAAATACTCAGCAGGTCAATTAGAACCTTTTGAAAAGAGCAAAAATAGTTAACAGAGCTCTCTTCCACACGAGCTGTCTAATCCAGCATTTCGTGACTAGAGTTTTGTTTTGAAAAATAATGAAACAGCAATTTCAGTTTTGCGTCTTGCAGCCATAGTAGCTATGCCTAGGCTGACCACCCTTTTAAGAGTGATAATTGAATTCTCCACAAACAAAACTGGCAGTCAGCTGGAGTTCACCCTGTCTGAAGAACAGGTCATAATTGCATAGGTGGTATGGACCTTGCATATTGGGAATGAAGGCATTATTGTACACTATCTGCCAAGTATGATTTCCTTACAGTGGTGCATTTGATCAAATCACCTGAAAGTAGTTTTCTGGCCAAGTTGTTGGGTAATATTTACTATTGGGGATCTGTTTCTGCCCCCCTGACCAGTGGCCAGACCGCAAATCATTGGTATTCTTAAAACAGGGCGAAAAACGTTTGTTTGTTTATTTTTCATGTCACTGATTTAGAAATATAGATATCAGAATCCATTCACCAGTCTGTTTGAGACTGGTGTCAAGGGGAAATGGGGTTTTTCTCCAGTCGTCCGTTTTGTAGGAAACCTGTTTAGGCAACCTATTCAATCCCAAGAGATGGGTGAGGAGTGCACATCAGAGGCACACGTAGAATGAAAAGGTTAAGAGGACCAGATGGCCAATTATGGGTATAGACTGACACAAAAATATCCTAGTAAGGAACTGCTTGTTCTTTGATAAATCTGGGCACAGTGAGATCACGAGTGACAGACTGGGAATTATACTTCAGGAACGAGGAACATTCTGAACCAGAGAAAGTGACCCAAGTGCATGCAGTGACCAATTTTGCATGGGCTGGACCACAGTGTTGGATTATTTATTTCACCATACTGGTCAGTGTTGGGATCACTTGATCACACTGACGTTCTATCTTGCTAATATTTTATGGTTCAGTCTCCATTTTTCTGTTGGTCACTTTGGGTGTTTGGACATTTAAGCTGCTATGCCTTTATTTTACCACCTCTTCCTCGCTGACACTGTTTTCTTTTCTCTCTCCAGGAACATGCCTTTGAGAGCAGTCAGAAATATAAAGAAGGAAAATTCATTATTGAATTGGCCCACATGATTAAAGACAATGGGTGGGAATGACCAGCGTGGTGCTGACCCCTGCTGCTATTTTAAGACTGTATGAGGCTGATCTAATGGACAGAAAATGCTCTGCTATGGGACAGCTCTAATAACATTTGATGACATTTTTTAAAAAAAAACCTTACAGCTGAACCATTGATGTCGCCTTCTTGTCAGCCCTTTTTGCTTTTTTAATCTCTGTAGGTTTGGTGTTCTCTCCTGTGAAACACTGTAGACATCTATAGAGGAATTGTCCTTTTCCTGCGCTCTTTACAGTTTGAGTGAAAGGAGAATAATTGAAGTTTTATTTTTGGGAAGTGTAGCTTTACAAATGACTGTTCTGAACTTGGCTGTCCTCCCTTCCCTGTCTTTAAACTCCACTGTGTATCTCTTCTATTGCTGTGCATGCTTTTACACTAGAAAATTGGATGAGCTGAGCAGCATAGAGAGGGTTGAGGAGGGAGTTATGTATGTATATACATATGTATATATCATACATCATAAATGTAGCAATTTTATTTTTAAAAGCAAGTTGTTTCGGGGCTTGGGATAATGGTCGCAATGTTATGGCATTGAGATAATTGAATCCCATTGGTTGCAATTGATTTCTTCTGTTACTTCCAAACTGTGGCTGATGTCTAGGAGGCAAGAATCTAGTGTTCAACAGCTGCAGTGTTGGTGGGGAACAGTTGGGTGAGAAAGAGGAACCACTGAAATTCTTTATAAAAAGAAAAGACATGTGGCTGGTTCCATGTATTGCCGTACACTAATGCACTGGACAAAACCAGGCACAAAAAGAGGTCTTCTGGATGTGATATGCATTTTCTAAGTGTAGAGCTGGGCTCCTCGTCTGTGGACCGTTACGACTTTAACTGAACGCAGGAAGTTCCTTTGCACGTGCCTGGGAAATGGGGATTCAAAACTAGACCCACAATCAGAACTTTGTTTTTGTTCCTTTTAAAATAATTAGATATTTTTACCTTATCGCATTCTCCTGTTCTGATCCTTGCCCCCTAGATTTATTTTTTGGCGGATGGCCGTTCCCTGTTGGAGTGTGGATAGTTTTTTTTGGGTGCAATGGTTTGCTGGTTAAATCATTTTCTTTTGTCGTGTGGGCTCACTACATGCAACAATGCACTCTGCTGCTAAAAGTCTCTTGTGCAGTGTTAACAGGAAGGTCTATTTAAAAAAAAAAAAAAAAATCTGCTTTTGCGTGATTCTCTTCCCCACCCCGCCTTTATTTTTTTCATTTTTAAAAAAGGTGTTGTCCCAAGTGAGATTGCTCTCATTTCCTATCAAATAAATGGTGTTCTTATCACCGCTTAAATGTAACTTTTTTTTTGCCTGCACTCTTGCTGTCAGAATTCTCTTTCCCTGGTGCGGTGCAATGATTTTGGAATTCTTTGGGGGAAGGGTCCTGGTCACATGAGCACCGCTGAAGGAGGGGGAAAATGGGGCCAGTCTGGTTACTGAGCCAATTTCCAGCAGGGTCACACTACAGAAATTATATACTTGAAGCAGACTACAGATCGAAAATCTTGTTAAACCAGTTTCCCTATATATATAAACATTTTTTGTACATTTAGAAGAAAAAAAAAGCATATTTAAGGTTTTATACATATTTTTACTGGGTAAGTTGATTTTTGCTTCCCCTGCCTGAGCACTTTTGTTCTCTGGAACTTGTCTTTTGTTTCTATAACACACTGTCTCTTTGTAACCTGATTTAAAAGTTGTTTTTCTTATTTTTGAGAAATTCTCTCCACTTTTAACTTCTTTTATTTTTAGTAAAATAATTGATTTTTGGGGGTGGGGTGGTGGGGGTGGAGGCAGCTCTTCCTGGACCAATCGGGCAGAACGATGAGCTGGCCAATCCCAAGTGAAATCTGTCAGTTTAGCCTTCAGAGACATGGTAACACATTCTTTTTAAACTTTGTATTTTGCTTTCCCAAAATCAAAATGATAGCTGTCTTGGTTTTTGTTCTCTGTATATTTGAACTTTGAGTTTTATTGAGGCTTTAGGGTGTTAATATATGTCCAGTATGTGAGCAGTGCTCTGCAGAGCAATGATTGGTAGTGACTGGTGCAAGGGTGAAGCAACAGTCTGAAGTGTGCTTTCTACAAGAATGGTTGATGATATTACAAGTTCTAAAGCTTGTTCTACATTAGAGATGTAATGATTTTTGTGCCTGAATTCTTTTTATAATTTTTGAGAAATAAATGTTTGAATGGTTTCTCCCCCCACTGCCCCCCCCCCCTTCCCCTATAGCTATTGGGACTATACATTGCTTTGCTGATCTGTCTTGAAACTACATCAACTTTGTGCAGCAACTCACTGTATTGTACTGAAGTTAAAATAAAGACTTTCACCAGGACACAACCTGTCTGTCAGTGATGGTTGAGATATGAGCAAGGGTGTGAAGCACACAGATAGGGGTCTGTGGCATTCATGTCATGGCAGCTCTCCTTCACAGAAACATGGAGTTGTAATTGAAACATTCCCAACAATTTTGTTTGCTGATTTTTGTGATCGTTCTTGTGTGCTAAGGATATACCACTCTGGAGTGAAAGATAATTCCTCTAACATTATTTGGTGAATTTTCCTGCATTTGTTTTTCCAGAGGATGGCACACGGATGCTGAGCTTGGTGTGTAGAGTTTAAAGGCCGAGTGCAGTTTTTGAACTGCACTTTGGGATGGAGCTTCATCTTCTCTAAAATGTCCCAAATGCTTCCCTCTCAATTGGCTTGAAGTGGAATTATTGGCCATTAACAGGTGGAATGGTTAGATTTGAAACACTTACCTATACTTTCTCCTCATAGATCCTGTATTCAGTCTTTTAGAAGTGTAGACCTTGATTGATGAAAAGACATGTTGTCAAAAAATGTCCACTTATCAGGACAATTCATAAGAAATATCAATGTAAAGGGAACGAGTATACCGTTTGCAAAGACAATACTGATTGGTTAGTCAATGGATTCTGATTGGCAGGAGTGTTGCCTTGGAGAATGCATGATGACCGACTATATTGTTTTAAACAGCTTGGCAGTTTTAAAACCTGACCGGTTGGCTCTGCTCAGTCAAGACATTGCCCTGAGGAATGCGCCAGCAATGGCTATTGCCTGTTATATTGAGATGAAACAGATGGAATGTGTACAGCGCTTTCTGTCCAGAAAGAACAGGGTTCTGTGTATTAATATAGTCAGCTTCCAGTATGCAGACACATAAACATGTACACACAATGGTGCCTATTTCAACATATTCTTTCTGCCTGCATTCTAGAAGCTGTTTATATTAAAACACACGGCCCTGTTCTATGCAGACAAACAGAATGTGTACACAAATTTATGCTTGTTTCAACTTTGGTGAATGGTTTTTGCCTATGGTTGGTACGTTCTTCACAACAATGTCTTGATCAATCAGAGTTAACCTGCTTGGCTTAAAATGCAACTGTCAGTCATCAAACTAGTGCATCGTCCCTGGCAATGTCTTTGCCAAAGTTCACTTGCCAATCAATCAGCGCTCTCTTATGTAGTATAAATGTGTTCCCCTTTGCATTTTCTGCCAAATGCAAGGAATTCCAAATCTCAAGACACAAACTTTGACTATCACTGGAAAAAGACATTTTGTTAATGTTTTCTATTTTTTGTTGCAAGGAATCTTGGCTCCACTCAATTCATATTGACTGTTGAGTAAACCAGATTACAATTTTTCAGTTCAGTTTTGCATTCCTGTTCCATATCTTGTGTTTTGACTACTTCTGAAGACTGCTTCCACTTCCATAAAGGTCTCAGTGTGAATGCAGAGTTATTCACTAACTACATGGATTGGTTATAGTATTAAATATTCCAAAGCACTTTAGAAGTAAAATTTTGATACTTAACATCAGGACAAGTGACACGCAGCTTGATTTTGGGGAGGTAGATTTACAGAGGGGGGTGTGGGAGATGGTAAATTTCGGGAACAAAATATATTGTCATGAAATGCAATCAACATGAGTAAATTTATTAAGCAATCCCTGGTGCTAAAATTAAGCATCTTTCAGAGCACTTGTATTTTGTGCAATGAACCATTTGTCACTTGGGCAGAGGCTGTCCAAGAGTTGGTATGTTCACCAAATGTTTTGTACTCCTCTAGACATGTACCCACAACAGGAAAATTCATGAATTTATCTAGGTGCTGCAGTATAAATGGATTGGACTTCATTTGATGTGTAATTCCATCTATAAATGGATCATGGAAACTAGTCGGTCTTTTAGCCCCTTGATCTTCTGCTTTCTTTTTTTTGGTAAGATCACATCTGATCTGTGATCTGTGTCCATTTACTTGCCATTTGGCTCCAATCTTCACAGTTAAAATTAATTAATCTGACACTAACTGCAATTTTCAAAAGAAAGTGGACAATGATCCCAAACCAGACCCTTAAATTTGGTTGTGATCCTAATAGCTTTTTGTTCAAAGTACACTAAATTTTATTGAACAGAACAAAGCTACTAGATTCTATGCCATTAAACAAAAGCAATTTTTACTCTACAAAGTTAAAGGAGAGAATTGACCATTTGTTTTCAATTCGTGCCAATTCTGAATGTTTAAGGAAGGGTCACTGTACCTGACATGTTAACTGATTTCTCTCCACAGGTGCTGTCCGACCCTGCTGAGCTTTTCCAGCAATTTGTTTTCGCTGGCTGTTTGAGTATGTGAATTAATGTACAAGCTGTGGTCAAACCTGCTACAAGCTGCACATTAAATGATGGAACCAATATGCCAGAATTTTCTGAACAACCTGTTCTTCTGTTGGTGAACTCCAGTCTCTCATTCTTTGAAACTGTTTCCTTCACAAGGTATTTGAGCTGCTTTTCTGACGTTCTACCCTCAGCAGCTGTTCCAACTCTCACTGTACCAATGACTGCTCACCTGACAGTTGTTCAGCCCCTTTGGAAAATCCAGCATCCTACTGGATTTGCAAGGCTACATGCTAGTGTCTAGCTATGGGCAATTTTCCAGCTCTCTAGCTTCAGTTTACTGACCTGCTCTGCATAGGTATTTCCTGCTAGCTCTATAGAAGATGACTCCCTTTCAACTGCACTGAGGTGATGAGTGCCCCGGGGTTCCTGAGCCCCAACTGCCCAATAGCACGTGGCCAGTGGCCTTCTGCCTTCTTCAGTCCTGGCAGACTTTTTTGAGCCCCAGCTGTGTGGAACCAGCAAAGACTAGTACTGTTGTTGCATGGAGACTCTTTGCTCCTGATTTTGTGAGATTTTTCTTTTAAACTGGTCTCCTGTGCCCCTTGTACTGATCTGTGTGATCCATTAAAACTGTCCAACAGGGTTCTTATCCAATTCTGCCTTGTAATGATGTATCAACCCTTGGAACGTTAAGTCATGAGTTACAGCCTCATGACTTTCAGAATGTAGACCAAAAATGAAATTGATTTCATCACCAGTGCCAGTTTTCTATCACGGTCCTTGCATGTAGATATTCACTCCTGATATGGATGGTGCCAACATTTAAGCCATGTCCCTTAATCCTGGACTCTGCTCAGGAATTGACAGACTGCTGTGTTTATAGCTGACAGCCTCTGGCAGAAAGCAATTGTTGCTACTGGTAGAAGGTTCTTCAAAGACTTCTGGAATTTGTTTTTGTTGCCAGCTCATCTTGGCAGTAAGGCTTCCATCGTTCATCAAGTCCAGAAGTAGATTTATGCCAAGGATGCAGCTAAGTGCAGATATGCAAAAGTAAAAAGTTCCAAATCAAATGGGTTTAGTTTTCATAATGGATGACCAAACTAGCTGGAGGGCCAATGGAACCTGTGAGCTATGTTATCTGTCTGAAGCCTTTCTTTTCCCTTGTTGCTTGTCTGTGTTTTGGATGACATGTTAAATGGAAGCCAAGATCTCACTGACATCTGCCAAAATATATCCCTGTGACAATATCACTGAACAGCAGATCATCTAATCATGATCATGTTCCTGTTTGGGATCTTGCCATGTGCATATGTGCAACATCTCTCATTGTCACAAGTGTGTTGGATGTAAGACATGCGTGGGACATCCGGAGATTTTGGGAAGGTGCTATATAAATGCAAGTTTATATTTGTTTGTGCTTAAGAGCCTGGAAGTTGTTTGCTTGACATAGTGCCTCCCTAACTATAGTATCAACAATTACTAGACATACAAGTCAATAGATATTTGTTTTTTTTATTGCTGAGTTTAACCCATTTTACAATCAATGGTTTAACTGACACTAAGTTTAAAACTTTTTTTTTATGTCTTACCTGGTAGTTGCTGTGAACTGGAGTTGGAGCTTTAAAGAAACTGTGTGCCCAAGAAACTGGATGAGAATAAAGCCCAATGGCACCAGGCAAAACAGCACCAAATTACTAAGTTCTTCTGGGAGAGAGTGCCAGATTGAAATGGCTTCTGCCTTGTTCTGCATTTTTAATTTTTGGATTAAAGCATTTCACCTAAAGATGAGAAAATGTGGGAATGACGAGACTTGATTCATGGCCACTGTGATTAACCTCCACTGCGTCCAAGCAATTACACAAGACTGAAACCAATTTTCAATTCCTGTTGCTTCACGTGAACTTGAGTCTCCATGGGTTTGTCAATGTAATATATCAATGTTCTGAATGACTGGCATTCTAAACAGCCTCCTTCAGATGGTTAATTGAAAATTGGCCCTAAAGCTATGTTTTAAAGTGGTGTAGAACTGGCTACTGGCTCTGCGTAGGATAAAAAGGAGACTGGAACTTTTATACAGGTCTTTCTGAACTTCAGTATCCCAAAGCACTTCACAGCTGAAGTTCTTCCTAAAGTGTAGTTGCTGTTGAATTGCAGGGAAGATCTTGGCCAATTTGCAAACAATAATGCAATGGTGATTAGATTTAATCTATGTTGGCTGAAGGAGGGCTTTCTCTTATGGTGCAGTGGTAATGTCCCTACCTCAGCTGCAGGCCCAGGTTTGGTCCAACCTGCCCCAGAAGCATGTAATAATGTCTGTTCAAAGTATCTTGTGTTGTCTGAAGGATAAGTATTGGGCTGAATAAGGGGTGTGGGAGATGGAAATATTCTCTACTCTTCAAAGTTAGTGTCATGGAGTCTTCAAAGCAGTAGCATAGATCTTTCTGCCAAGTTTAAAAGATGTGGGGGGGGTCTTGATTTTTACACTTTCATCTGAAGGAGGTCACTTAATTTTGTGCTGACATTTAGATTGGAGCTCTGACATGACAGGAGTGCTCCCACTGAAATAAAAACAGTGCTGGAGAAACCTAGTGGGTCTGGCAGCTTCTGTGGAGAGAGAAGCAGTTTAAGACACTTTTTTAAGCCCGGTGTGAATCTTTTTCAGAACACGTTCTGTCCTAATTATGGTGCCTTCCATTGGGGTGCCACTTACATGATGACACCACCACCCACCCCCCCCACCTCCCCGCCTTGTGTTATACAGGCCCCTCAGCCCTCTCTGTCCCATCTCTCCCCTTTTCTGCCCTTTAACCCTTACTCCCCCTTCCAAAACAACAATAGGATTCCTTTCATCTTCACTTTTCCACCTCACCACTCTGCATTCAAAGGATCGTCAGCCATTACCTTCACATGCAGCCGGATAACATCAAACGCGTCTTACTGTCCTTGCTACAGTCAGTGGTCCACGGTGTGCCTTTTGACACCCTGGTCTATTCCTCCATCCTTCCTAACACTTTCTCATTTTCCCTGATGGCACCTTCCCATTATAGTTGCCAAAGGGGTAGCACATGTCCATTAACTCCCCCCTCATTGTCCAAATACCAAACACACCACCTAGGTGAATCAGTGCTTTACTTGTACTTCCTTCAATCCAGTCTACTGTACTCGCTCACAATACAGCCTCCTTTTACACTGAGAACTAATGCAGACTTGGGTGACTGCTTGGCAGAACATCTCTGCTTTGTCCTGAGAAATGATCCTGACTTCCTAGTTGTTTGCCATGTTAACAAACCACCTCAGTCCTGCACTAACCTTTCTGTCCTGGGCATGCTGCAATGTTCCAATGAAGCAAGTTTGAGCAACAACACCTCGTTTTGTGCTTACGTGCTTTACAGTCTCCAGGGCTCAGTATTGAGTTCCATGACTTCAGGGGTTTTGAAACATTAATTCTGGTTCTCTGTCCACAGGTGGTGCTCAGATTTCCAGCATCTGCAGTATTTTGCTTTCATTTGAATATTACAATTGCAGTTCTTTACAACTACGAGGAGAAAATAAATCAATCTAACAATGGAGAAAATGTCAATATTCAAAATGTAAGACCTGACTGAAATTTGGCTTTGAGAATTCAAAATCTTTGGTCAAATTGTAAAAAAAGCAAACCCTTTCACCTTTTCTGGATGGTAGGAAATATTCAGCTACCTTCCTTCAAGACTGCTAGGGAATACTACAAACACAACACATTTAGTTGCTAATAATGTTTGGTCGATTGTTGAATGGGTGTGATGGCTGGGGAGATTCTTTGTTTGGGTTTATAATTGTTTGAAGCACTGGCTAAATATAACTTTAAATTTATTGTAGATTGAATGCCTTTCATAGTGGTCGCAATTTGTGTCTCAGTCAAACAATTCTCCAATGAGTGAAGGTTAAATTGTTGAAACATCAGGTGCCTTAATTTGCCATAAATTCTGAAATGTTGTAGAGCAGTGGGATATGATGAGATTGCTCCAGAATTCCTGAAAGTTTGACCCCCATGCAATTCCACACACATCCTTGCCATTCTGAAATTTAGAAAACTCTCTCACTGCCAGACAGCTTTTGGCCAATTTCGCTACCACCTTGTATGATCATCATCTGAGTGTCTTACCATGCAAATCATAACTTCAGAAATAAAGGCCACTCTATCCCTCTCAAAATCAATGCTAACATTGCATTTGCCATCCTAACTGCCAACGGAACCTGTATGTTAGTGCTTCAGATTTCTGAAGTCTTTCTCCATTTAGAAAATACTCTAGACCTCTTCTTCCTACCAGAGTGAATTACCTCACACTTTGCTCATCACTTTCTCCTGTCCAGCCTGAGACAGCTAAGCTCAAGTTAGGACTGTTCTTCAATTATCTGCTAGGAAAATAATCATACAGCAAGTGTTGCTTTCAATTCAGAGGAGACTTGGTCTGTTTATGGAAACTGCTTGTCTGATATTGACATGAATCCATACAAACCTTTTTAGGGTTGGAGTACGTACACTGCCTTCAGGCATTTGTAAGTTCAACCAGTCTTCATTTCTGTTGCTCCCCACTTTTCATAAAGGTATCTCCCCTTCAGGCCCTACAAATTAATATCATCATATGCAATCCTTTGGGTTCATCAAAAATTCTTAACTTGTAGACTTGGGCCAGTTGGAAACCCCAACCTTAAAAGTATAGCAATGTATATGGAGTACTCCTGTTCTTTTCTTTTCTCCCCCTTGACATTTCCCTTTCTCCTTCCTTAAGCAAAAGATGAGCATGTTTTATGTGGGAAGAGTGCAATTCAACAGAACGTTTCTTTTTCTGCTCAATTTATTCATCTGATGAGGGCAGGTTGTACTCTTTTTCACTGTTTAATGATGAGAGACCTATTGTTGTTTTCAATACACAAAAAACTGGAGTTAATTGAAATCTGCAATATTAAGTCCAACATGAAGTTCCCAGTCACCCAAAGAAATTATTTCAGTCACCTGTCAGCATTGACCAGTTGGACCAGAGATTGTGTTTCAGTGATGTACAACTCTATGCAATTTGTATTCTTTAAGCCAGTAAGATGTGAACATTGCAACACTCATGGTACAGACAGTTCCAAGGGACTGCCACAGTTTGAGTTTCAGTGGCTGCTAAATGCAATCCTGCCTGGGAACAGAGGTAGCTCTTTTTGTAAGGTTTTCAATAGGCCGCTCCAAAATGGTTTAGCGGTCACAGTAGAACACTTACAGTTGTGGCATGTCAATGAGACAGTGAGTGCAAGCCTAACAGAAATGAAAGGGGCAGTACTAGCTTGGTGAAGCTAACTGCCTGTGAAAGGCTGGAATTCTGCCAGTGAGCAATTGCTGGAGTGTCACTTGCATATTCCAAGGAATGAAGATTATCTACCAGAATGCGAATGGTCATTGAGGCCATCTGTGATAAGAATATAAGAGCTAGGACCAGAAGTAGGCAATGCAGAATCTTGAACGTGCTCCGCCATTTAATACGACCATAGCTGATTTCATTTTGGCCTCAACAACTCTTTCCTGTTCACTCCAAACCTGTTCCTAATTATAAATCTGTCTATTTCCTCTTTTTTTTTATATATATATATAAGCCATCCATTGCTCTCTGGAATAGTGAATTCCACTGATTTCATGACCGTTTGAGAGAAGTAATTCCTCCTCCTCTCTCTATTTTAAATTTGCCACTCCTTAGCCTAAAACCACAACCTCTTGGTCTAGTTTGTCCCACCAGGGGAAACATTTGCCCTACATCTACTTTGTCAATCCCCTTTAGCACCTTGTATACCTCAATTAAATCTCCTCTCATTCTTCTAAACTCAAGTGAATTTAGGGTGAAAGTGGAGTGGCTTTTGAACAAATTCTGAATCTAAGTCTTCAAAAGAAAGAATTGAAATCCCTTGTAAAGATTTAATGAGATTGGATGATCCATGGAGTCACTGACATCTGGTGGGGTGAGGTTTGCTGAGAATTCCATGACTTAACTGCATTTGTCTTTTGTTATGCTAATTAGGGTGTCTGATTCTGGATATTAGAATATGTTTAGTTTGTAAAAAGTTAGAATTGCAAAAGAACTAGCAAAGCTTGTTTGATTTTATTGTCACTTGTACTGAAGTACAGTGAAAAGCTTTGTTTACAACCAGCACAGACAGACAGTAAGCAAGGATGTACAGATCAAAAAGACTTGGAGGCATACAGGTTACATTGCACAGGGTATGCACTAGGTGAGATCAATGTTAGCGAGATCAGTGTTATTTGAGGCTAAAGAGTCCCTTCATCAGTCTAATAACAGCCTTGAAGAAGCTGTTCCTGAACCTGCTGGGGGGTCGGGCTTCTGTATCCTTAGCCTGACGGAAGAACGTGTAGGAAATCAGTACTGGGGTGTGATGGGTCTCTGATGTTGGCCACCTTTCTGTGGCAGTGAGCTATGTAAATGGAGTCCATGGATGGAAATTTGGCTTCTGTGATGGTCTGGGCTGTGCACACCACTGTCTGTTGTTTCTTAGTCCTGGACAGAGCAGTTGCCATACTAGGCTGTTTTGCAGCCGGATGGTATGCTTTCAATGGTGCATCAATAGATGTTGGTGAGAGTCCTTTATGGACATGCCAAATTTCCTAATCTGCCTGAGGAAGAAGCGGCATTGTGCCGCCTTGACCATTGCATCTATGTGGGAAGTCCAGGACAGGTGGTTGGTTATTATCACTCTGAGGAACTTGACGCTTTCCACCCTCTCGACCTCAGTTCCGTTGATTGTAGATGGCATGTTCTCCACGTTTCTTTCTGAAGTCAACGATCAGTTCTTTAGTTTTGCTAATGTTGAGAGACAGATTGTTCTCTTGCACCACATCACCAAGCCCTCTACCCCTCGCTCCTGTATTTTGACTTGTCATTGTTAGATATCCATCCTACTATGGTGGTGTCGTCAGTGAGCTTGTAGATGGTGTTTGTTTGGAATTTGACAATACAGTTGTGAGCGTACAGGGAGTACAGTAGGGAACTGAGGTTGCTTCCTTGGGGGGGCTCCAGTGTTGAGTGTTATTGTGGAGAAGATGCAGTTACCTATCCTCACTGTGATCTATGGGTCAGAAAGCTGAGGATCCAGTTGCAGAGGGTGGAGCTGAGACCAAGGTCAGAGTTTTGATCAGAATGGAGGAGATAATGGTGTTGACTACAGCTCTGCCTTCAATGATCAGGAGTTTGACACAGGTGTCCAGATGTTCCAGGGATCAGTGCAGGGCTAAGGATAAGCTGTCCACCGAAACTGTTACATCGGTAGGCAAATTGTTGGGGATTGAGGCAGGCTGGGAGACTGGAGTTGATGTGTGCTATGACCAGCCTCTCGAAGCACTTCATGATTATTGAGGTCAGAGCCACTGAGCTGTAGTTATTAAAACACATTGCACATGCATTAAGTACGGGGGGTGATGGTGGTCTTCTTGAAGCAGGTGGAGACTTCGGCTTGCAGGAGGGAGAGTTCGAAGAAGTCCGTGAATATCTCTGCCAGTTAGTCCACCCAGGATCTAAGTGCTCAACCGTGATACTGTCCAGGCCCATCGCTTTCCTTGGGTTGACTCCTAGGAAAACCGATCTGATGTCTGCAGTGGTGACCAAGGCAACAGGTGTGTCCAGTGTTGTCGGGGCAGGTGTCACCGTGCTGCTGGCGTTCTGCTCAAACTGAGGATAGAAAGGTTTGAGTGCATCAGGGAAGGATGTCTTTGTCTGCTATCTAGCTCTGCTTCATTTAGTATCATGTAATGTGGTTTAGGCCTCGCCATCAGTGGTGGGAGTCTGTTTAGTTGGTTTGAGCCTCTAACTTGGTTCAGTATTGCCACTTGGCATCTCCAGATGTCTTTGCAGAGGTCATATCTGGATCTCCTGTATTGGTCTGGGTTATCTGACCTTGAATGCTGCACACCTGGTCTTCCACAGGGAGTGGATTTCCTGCTTCATCCAAGGTTTCCGATTGGGGAACACTCTGATTGCCTCCTTTGGTACCAGTCCTCCACGCGTTTGCTAATGAAATCCATGACAGTGGTGGTGTACTCATCAAGGTTTTCTGCTAAGTACTTGAACAAGTTCCTACTGGTAACCCTGTGCTTTAGACTGTTAGTAAGTACCCAAAATCTATCTATCTCCTTTTAAATCTCATTTTGTTTTTAAATTCAGTTCCTACCCAGATCAGCAGCTCCTGGATCATTAATCTAAGGAAAGGTCCCAATGGCACTGTTAGTCTGATATTTTAAATGTTGCAGGATTTATGGTGCAGTCTGAGCCACAATTGCCAGTAGTGTTGACAAAAAATCTAGTGCCCTTTATGCTTTATAGGAGCCCCTGACATTGTGTTGTGAGGTAATGGATGCAGTTACCTGAAAACCATCCATCCAATGTTGTCTTAAGCCTGTAAAGACTCCCTTCTTGATGACTCTGTGCAATCTCAAAAGTAGACAAAGAAGAGTGAGTGAGCATCTGTTACAATAATGTTCAATGTGATTGGAAGTGCTTTTCACTCATGCTTGCTGAGGTGGAGTGCACGCCCAATGTTTTCCATAGACAGTAGTGGGTTTTACATTGAGGCTGGGCAAGTGCTGCTTTTTTCACTTGTTCACAGGATATGGGCATCACTGTCTGGGGCAGCATTTATTGTCCATCCCTAATTGCCCTAGAGAAGGTGGTAGTGAGCTGCCTTGAACTGCTGTAGTGCTTTCAGTGTAGGGGTACCCACACTTAGGGAGTGCCAGGATTTTGACCCAGCAATACAGCAGGAATGGTGATATATTTCCAGGTCGGGATGGTGAGTGGCTCGAAGGGGAGCTGCAGGTGGTGGCGTTACCATATATCTGCTGCCCTCATCTTTTTTGTAGGTGGTAGGATTTTCAGATTTGGAAGGAACTGTCGGAGGAGCCTTGGTGAGTTACTGCAGTGCACCTTCTTAATGGTACATTCTGCTACCTCTGCATTTGTGGTGAAGAGAGTAAATGGTCAATTAGGTGCCAACCAGACAAATGGGGATTATTCCATCACACTCCTGACTTGTGCCTAGTAGATGATGGACAGGTTTTTGGGGAGTCAGGAGGTGAATTACTTCAGAACTCCTAGCCTCTGGCCTGTTCTTGCAGCCACTATTTATGTAGAGTCCTAGAACTGTACAGCATGGAAACAAGCCCTTCAGTCCAACTTGTCCATGCTGGGCTGGGTTGGTGGCATGAGACTGGTGGAAGAGTCTAGATTAATCTTTAAAATTAGTTAGTACGTTCAAGACTGATATCAATAATCAGTTCTTCACATGTATCCTGGAAATAGAGAATGTTGTCTAACAAAAAAATTGAGTGTGCATTGTCAAGTGAAAGATTCAAAATAAAAGATCATTAGGTTTTAGTTAGGCAATGATGATACGGGTTATATAAGCAATATAGGCAGAGGGCGTTAACCTGCAGATCATACTCAATTTTAATTGTATAGTGAACTGGCTGAACTAAAGCTCTGTGCCGAATGGGTTTTATTAAGATTATAAAAATCCAAGGTGAGATATTTGGCTACAGACCTAGCCAGGCACAACTCACCGCCTCTGGCCCACAGTTTTATTGTTCATTCTGTGATTCAGACATATCTTCCCAGAGCTGATCAGCATAGTGAGGCAGGCAGGTTTCTATAAAATTAGACTGTCTTCAAGTTTTTTAAGATTGGACTGTTGTCTAGTTAGCTGATGGAATACCAGTCTCAGCCTTTGGGCACATTCTATTCTGTCAATCCGCTGCTCTGTTGGGCCAAGGACAGTACCAGACAGCCCTGATGCTTGTTCAGCCAGTATTTTTATATTCCACATGAATGCCTCCTCCTGTCCTTCTCTGTGGGATACTGACTCAAATTTCAATGAATGTATGCTAGAATATGATATTATGAGAAAGAGATTTCTTCAAAAGGTTTGAACAAACAAAAGATTTATAAGGATATTGCCAAGGTCAGAGGGTTTGAGCTATAGGGAGAAGCTGAATAGTCTGGGGCTATTTTCTCTGGAGCATTGGAGGCTGAGGGGTGACCTTTTATGGAAGTTTATAAAATCATGAGGGGCACGGATAGGGTGAATATCCGAGGCCTTTACCCCAGGGTGGGGAGAGTCCGAAACCAGAGGGCATAGGTTTGAGGTGAGAGGGGAAAATTTTAAAGGGATGTAAGGGCAACGTTTCCACGCAGAGGGTGGTGCGTGTATGGAATGAACTGCCAGAGGGAAGTGGTGGAGGCTGGTACAATTATGACATTTTAGAAAGCATCTGGATGGGTATATGAATAGAAAAGGTTTAGAGGATTAAGGGCCAAATGCTGGCAAATGGGACTAGATTAATTTAGGATATCTGGTCGGCATGGACGAGTTAGACCAAAGGGTCTGTTTCTGTGCTGTATGACTTTATGACTCTTTTATAAATAGCAATGCTGCAGAGTCCTGACTGACTTTCCCAAGTGTAAATATCCTGACTTAGCTTGCTGCATCAACCATGACGCATTGGGAGCACTCTAGCCTCTGAGCGTACTGAGAATGTGTTGTTCTGTCAAAAGATGCAGTTTGTTAAACCTTCTGGTGGATTTGAATGATCCCATTGCAATAGACTCTGCAGAGGAATATAGACAGATCACAGCAAGAAGGTAATATCTTGGCAGATGGAATATAATGTAGGAACATGTGTAGTTATGCTGTTTGGCAAGAAAAGTAGTGGAGCTGAACATTATTTAAATGAAGAAAGACTGCAGAAAGCTACAGACGTTCTCATCTGCGAATCCCAAAACAAGCTAACATTCAAGTTCAGCAGGTAATAGGGAAGACCTTTGGAATGTTGGCCTTTATTTCAAAGAGAATGTAGTATAAAAGTTAGGTAGGTTTAGCTAAAACCCTACAATACACTAGTCAGACAACAGCTGGAATAGAGTGATCAGTTTTGGTTCCCTTTTATGCAAGGGAAGATATTGGAGACAATTGTGGGGGAACATTATTAAACATACCAGATTCTTGGGGAACTTGACAGGATACGTGTGGAAAGATTGTTTCTCCCTTGCGGGAGAGTCTAGGACCAGACTCGGACTATCACAAGACAGATGTGGAGGAATATTTTGAGTGCGGTGAATGTGTGGAGATTTTTTAACACCAGCTGGGTCATTAAGTATTATCCAGGCTGGGATTGACTGATTTTAATCAGTAATGGAAGCATAGGATATGGGGAATAGGCAGGAAAGTAGAATTGAGAATTATCAGAATAGCCATGATCTCATTGAATGGCAGAGCAGACTCAATGGGCTGAATGGCCTACTTTTACTCCTTATCTTCTTGGGTTCGATAGAAAACCAGAGCTTTGCACGGCAAGAGCTATTTCCAGAATATCTGGTGCAATTGGGAATTCTGTTGTTACTAATAAAAGCTGGGCTTTTGAATGGCAACCTTTTTGAGCTGTTCAGGATATTTAGACTTGCTGACCTGGTACAAATTTAACAAACTGCAAAGTGAGATAAAGAAACTGGTGAAAGATGTTGGGGGTCGGGACGGGAGGTCGGAGATAGAGGCAGTGTGTGAGGAAGGACTAATGGGATATTAGTTTATTTTTCTTTACAAATGTATTGAAAGAGTGGCTAAGAGTAATGTTGACCCACTGTGATACTGTAAAAATAAACAGGAAATGACCAATTTCCTAAATAGCTTCCTGTTATGTCTTTATGAAGATTATGGCAACATTGGAACAATTATTCAGGATAGAATTAGTAGTCATATGGAAAAAGGTGGCTTGGTTTGGAAGAGTTAGCATGGATTTCTAAACAGGGGACCATGTTTAACTAACAGGTAGTTTTTTGAACAGGTAACAGAAAGGAGCAATGAGGATAATGTGGATTTCCAGAAGGTGTCTCACAACAGAAAGTTATAGATAATGGTTTGAAAGCGACATGGATACAACATTGGCCAAGTGACCAGAAAATGGGAGTAATGGCCAATGGATATAGTTTGGGTTGGAGGAAGGTTTGTAATGGGATTCTTTTCAGGGGTCAATTTTTGGGTTGACCTCCATGCCAGGAGTGGATGAGATCACCACACTGGGCTGCGGGAATACCAAAAGCTGCACCAAACAAGACCTCCACACTGAGACCCTCACATTAGGATAAGACCACCAAACCTGCCAACCACCACGCCAAGCTGATAGTGCCCCTCTGGGATGAGGCTGCTACAACAGGAGAAAAACAGGCCAGAATAAGGCTGCCATGCCAGGCTGGAAGTCGTCTCTTCACTGGGCTCTGGCCGTGAGAAAAATCCTTCTGCTGAAGAATTTGAAAAAGGTAAGAAAATAAATGGAAACATTATGGAAAAAGTTGCGAAAGAGGGGGGAAGAAATAGAAAAAAGCGAAGTTCTGGAATGAAGGTTTTGTATTCCAGTCTGGAGCGGTGGTCACCTGTTTTGACAGCCTTGTCCAAGAGGAGCAGTCTCGGCTTGGTGTGGTGGTCTCCAGGTTTAATGGTCATGTCCCAAAATGGAAGTCTCATCAGTGTGGAGGTCTACTTTTGTGGCTTCTGAGTATTCCAACATTGGTCATCTTAATCAACTTTCCCCGAACTAAAATTGATCTGAGGTGAACTCTGTCTTAACTTTTACTACACCTTTTTTTCTTATCTTTGACTTCTATCATTAATACAGGTGCTGTGCTGTGGTGTGGTGACTTAACATTTTTCACTATTTATTTGTTTAAAAAAAAATACACGTGACAATTGCTATTATATTCTATATTAATAGAGTTGGATCTTGGTGTGTGGGGGACAATCTCAAAGTTTGTAGATGAGACTAAACTTGGAATAATTGTAAACAGTGAAGAGGACTGTGTGGAATTCCAGAAGGGCATTGACAAGTTGGAGTGGGTGGATAGGTGGCAGTTAAGGTAAATGTACATAATTGTAAGGTGATGTACTTTGATTAGAGGAATGTTGAAAGACCATATAAAGTAGCGAACATGATTCTAGAGGGGGTGCAGGAACAGAGGGACCTCGGTGTATATCTGCATGGATCATTGAAGGTGGCAGGATAGTTGGAGGGAGCAGTTAATAAAGTGTATGGTATCCTCTGCCATAATAATACAGGCATAGATTACAAGAGGAAGGAGGTGATATTGTACAAGACATTTGTTAGACCTGAGCTGGAGTATTGTGCACGGTTGTGAGCGCCACATCATAGCAAAGATGTGAATGCATTTCAGAGAGTGCAGAAGCAATTTACAAGAATGGTCCCAGGAATGAGAAACTTCAGTTATGGGGATATATTGAAGTTGGGATAGTCCTCCTTGGAGAGAAGGCTGAGAGGAGATCTATAAGAGATTTTCAAAATCATAAGTAGGCTGGATGTATTAAGTAGTGAGAAGCTGTCCCCATTCAAAGAGAGAATGAGGGAATATATTTAAAGTCATGCACAAAAGAAGCAAGGGAGATATGAGAAAAGGAACTTATTCAGAGTAGTCAGGATATGGAATGTATTGCTTGGAAATGTGGTGGAGGCAGATTCAACTGCGGCATTTAACAGGGTGCTGAAAATTACTTGGATAATAATTGTGAGCAGGGATATAGGGAAAAGTCAGAGATTGACACCAGGTGACAGAACTACATGAATTTTAAGGGTGCGCCAGGACCAGGCGGGTGGGACTAGTTCAGTTTGGGATTCTGTTTGGCATGAACTGGTTGGACCGAAGGGTCTACTTCCATGCTGTAAGACTCTGTAACTCTATAACCAAACTGCAGACTTGATGGGCTAAAAGGCCTCTTTCTGTCCTGGAAAAATTCTGTGAAACCAGGAACTAATTTCTTATTTACTACTTTGCTTTTTACAATGTTATGGATGAACAACTCTTCAGGACCGTGTGGCTTCCACTTCAGGCTGTTAGAGGAAGTGGGTGAGCAAATTGTTGATAATCTTCTTAAATTCTCTTCAGGAATTATCCACTCTCAAAACTGCCAATGTCACTCTATTTACTGAAGAAGGGTTCTTTGGGACTGAGCAACTGAACATTTGGACAAATCTGAGCTAATCAGTAAGGATTTGTAAAAGATAATACCTGTCCTAATTGAAAATTCAGATCAAATGACTTAGTTATTCCCCTCTATTCATTAACAAGATAAGGGTGTCACTGGCTAGGTAGCATTTGCTATGGGTCTAGAATCACATGTAGGCCAGACCACGTAAAGATGGCAATTTCCCTCCCTAAAGGGCATTAGTGAACCAGAGGAGTTTTTCCCGCAACGATCGATTCATAATTCCATAGAATTTGAATTCAATAAAATATATCATTTGCCATGGTGGGATTCAAACCCAGGTCCCCAGAATGTTATCCGGGTATCTGGATTAACAGTCCAGTGATAATACCACTAGGCCATCGCCTCTCTGTAGTAAATAGGTGTGTGTCCATTCATACAAAAATGCCTTTCTTAAATAACGACAAGTAAGAGACTTAAGAATAGGAGTGCTTGGATAGAGAACTGGCTAGAAGGCAGGAAACAAAGTAGGAATAATGAAATGTACTCTGCCCCAGTTATTAAGACCTCAGCTGTTCATTATTATAAATAATTTACCAATATATAAATAAGCAGTAATTGAGCAACTAAGATTGCTGACAATATCTAGTGGCACAGTAAACACTGCAGGTGAGAGCAGGAAGTGGCAAAGGAACATTGATTAATTAATGAATTCACAAGTGAGTGGATTAAAATGTGCAGATGAAGTTCACTTTAAATGGATAGATTGCAGGTGGATAAGAATAGCTAAAAGCTAGGAACTGTAAGAGCAGAGAGATTCAGGGGTCCAAGTACAGAACTTACTAATAGCTGTAAGGAGGGCACGTATCAAAGAAAAATTAAAAGGCCAACATTTGATTAGTCTTATTATTTCAAAAGGGCTGGAATGCATAGAGATGGATGATGTGTTACAACGGGTTAAGCAACATCTGGAGTACTGCAATCTGTTTTTGGCTTTACACGTTCAGGATGGACATGTGGCTTTCCCCGAAAGATCATTTCAGCAAAGTAGTACCAAGACTAAAATGGTTAAATTCCTGAATTAACAAACTAGGCTTGAATTCTGCAGAATATAAAAAATTGCAGGATGTGCTTGAGGTGTTTAAGGTTTTGATAGGGATGATGTTAAAAATATTTTGTCATCCAAAGTGTAGGGATGTTCAAATTTCTGCCCCAGCAGCTGTGAGGTCTTGAGAGAAACTTAAAATTCAAATCTGAGATAAATCTTTAGGTCAGGGTATTAAGTCATATTGAACAAAATATAGGCAAATGAAATTGATATGCAGATCAGCCAAGATCTAATCAAATGGCAGGGTAAATACGAAGGAGCTGAAAGACCTACTTGTTTTCTGACCCAAATGGGCTCCCCAGCACAGTGTCTGCTATTAGATATGATTCTTCAATTGGACAGCATTTACTAGATAATCCTGAATGTGTGAGTAATTACACTGTCAACTGAAATAAGTGTCAGTCAGACTTGCAATGTGGGTCACTTGTGTCTACTGGAGGCTACATAATAATACACAGGACCCTGATCTTTTAGAGAAAGTCACACCGACTCCGACTCTGACTCTGTCGCTTTCTCTCTCTCATTCTCTCTCTCTCAGGTCGTGGGTTCACGTTTAACTGTAAAGTTGGTGCAAGTTCTAGGCTAGCACAGCAGTACAGTACTGCACCATCCAGCCCCCTCAAGCCTGCTTCGTAATGCAAATACAATCATGACCAATCTGATTGGAAGCTTTCATCTGTATTCTTGCTGATCTTTCACTGTTTTGCTTAACATGAATCTGTTTACCTTTTGTTTTTGAAAATGTTTCAGGACTCTACTTTCACCAACATTTCGGGAAGGGTGCTCCAAAGACTCATCTCCCTCCAGGAGAAAGAAAACTGCCAGAGCGCTGTTTTAAATGAGCAGCCAGTGATTTTGGAACTGTCACTCCTAGTTCTAGTTTGTCCCATAAAAGGAAACGTCTTCTCCACATTTACCCCATCAAGAACCCTTAGAACAGTTTCAATCAAGTTACCTCTTGCTCTTCAAAACTCTAAAGTATACAATCCCAGCCTGTCCACCAGTCCTCAAAAGAGCATACCCCATGCCCCTTTCCTGATATTAGTCTGTTCAATCTACTCAGAATTGCCTGCAAGACATTTCCATCCTTTTCTTAAATAAGGTGACCAATCGTTAACACAATACCCCAGCTATGATCTCACCAATGCTCTGCATAACTGAAGCATAACCTCTTTACTGTAGTAATGCCCCTACCTCTGAACTGGGAGGCCCAGGAAGTCGCGAATCCTCCAGTGGTGTGTCATAACATCTCTAAACAGATTAATTACAAAGAAAAATTCTTTACTCTTGCATTCAATTTCCTTTGCGATCAATGATAACAGTCAATTATCTTTCCTAACGACTTGCTATATCTGCATACCATTTCTGTGTAATCCTTCAGAGCAGTGCAACCTCTCTCCGTTTTAGATAATGTTTCTCTCATTTGTCCACGTGGCAGTAAGGAGGTATGGACACCCTCGGCATGTTAGGAAAGGAGTTCCATCACTACGCTTTGATTACAGTGCCTCAGGAAGGTGACTCATCACCACCTTCTTGTGGGCAACTCCAGATGGGCTGTAAAATCTGGTATTAGGCAGGACATAACTATGTCTGCAGATTCTGATTTTAGTCAAATGTTTAATAGACTTCTTGTTACTCCATTCTGGCTCTACTGTAGGTTAAGTGCATTTACAATTTCCACGTTGCCATATGCAGTTCCTGGTAGCAAATAGAAACGACTACCATTGCACATGTCCGATGTAATAGTGCTTTCGTTACCAAATGCCCACACCTGTCCCGATAATTTACAGTGAGCAAATGATACATGTTTTGAAAAAGCTTTCTTTTTGTTTAAACAGTTATTAAGCAGAACAAAAAGATCACGTTGTCTGCATCACTTGATGGACAATAACTGGCTGGTTGAGGGAGACAATGTCACCCAAAATAGCTGTGCTAGAGTGGTGGATTTTTATTTTGGTTTTCTTTCATATTCTAAAATTCTTTCTTGGATGTGGGCATTTGCTCACTAGGCCAGCATTTGTTGCCCATCCTTAATTCATGGAGAGTGTAGTGTTGAGCTGCCATCCACGTGGTGAAAATACGCTCGTGATGAGACCAAGGGGATGGATTTATTAGTTCGGGTGTAGGTATCATTCAAATGTGTTGCATTAAGGGTGTATACCGAAGTAGTATATTCTGTGCATGTGGGGTGGAGTCAGAGTATTCATCAGTATTTATTGTGGCTAAAGTATGGACTTTGATTCACATCCATTCAGTCATATTTTGGGTCATTTTCTAGGCTTGAATATTTGCTAATCCTCAGCTGAATCATACTGTAGCAGCTTGCTGATGGTCCCACAGCTTGCATTATTAGCAGAACTTGAGTGAAAAACAAACCTCCCGCCAGAGGCTTGAAAAATATGAATGAAGAGACAGAATTTCCACATGGTGTAAGCAGAAAGACTGATATGGCTGGGCTATTGACCACTTAGAGATCAAATGCTGAGAAATTCTACGGCCTCTCTGTCTATATTGGATACCATAGCCTCTTTGAGATAACAAAAGACTCTTTCTTAGATTATTTCAGTCACTCAACAGGATCTTCTTTTAATTCTGGAGCAACAGAATAACATTAACCTGACTTGTTTTGCGCTTCAGCTGGCAAACAATATTTATTCAACAATGATAGAACAAAAAGTAGCAAGAAATATGCATATTTTTTACAACGAAAGAAAGGCTGACACCTTTTGAAATCCAATGTTCTAGAATACATCACAACTGTTTCTTTGAAATGTAGCCATTGTTTTCACATAGGAAACATGTTGCTCAATTTGCTTATATTTCAGAAGGAAAAAGCAGTAAAACTAGTGAGTGAGATGTGCTGATCTGACTCGTTCTTGCATCCTATGACAAGACTGTGCCTTTTAAGAGATGTCTTTTGTCCTGTTTCTCTTTTAGTGGGGTATTGTCATGCTGCAGACGTATCTGCTCCAGGTAAGTAGAATAAATAGTGTTGAGTTTTTTGAATTGGATAAAAGAAGCACATGAAAGCAGAACCAAGGAATTTTGGGTTTTGCTGTCAGTTTGATTTTGAATTAGTTGGCTGCAGGAGTTAGTGAGAGCTTTCGCACGGTCTCTCCTGCTAGTGAAGACTTAGACAGAAAACTTTTCCTCTTAGAAATAAGAGGCAGACTTTTTTCAGTATTTCTTCTAGCAGGATGGGAGAAAGACAGCATATGAGAATAAAACTGTTTTGCTAAATTGCCTTGCCAAAAGTGTTTATGGGATACTGCCTATATTCGAACAGTTGATGATTCATGGTTACATCATATTTTATCTTAAGTATTTCAATAGAGGATTTCGTGTTATGCCAGTTTCTTCTTTTTTTGTTGGTATTTTAACTGTGTTCTAAGAATAAATTGTATTTTGCTTAAAGCCTAGAGGTGGACCAACTAAATTACATCTGGAACACAGCACCTTACACTTCCCTTTAAACAAACGTAAAAGCGAGTGTCTACGCTATCTCCTTACTATATTTTTAGAGGGGGTCTGGTCTGGTCTGTAACAAAATTTCAAAATTAAGGACCAGTACATTCATTTCCATGTATTATTGTTTGTTTCCTCTCTGCAACAATGAATGAAATGCAAGGTTGATAGGTTTAGTTATAGTTTAGGGAATACATGTTGGTCAGGACCCTGGGAGAATTCTCCAGCTTTTCTTCAAATAGTACCTTGGGTTATTTTGCATTTACCCAAGGGGACTTCAGATTACATTTAACATCACCTCTGAAAGACTTTACCTCCAACATGTGGGCCTAACACTGTAATTAAGCCTGACAATAGCAACTTATACATTATGAAACAGCAGACAGTGGTTTAGTTGTCAATAAATAAAGAGAATAACATCTGGAGCTTCGGAAATGGTAAGAACTGCAGATGCAGGAGTCAGAATCAATACAGTGTGGAGCTGGAGGAACACAGTAGGTCAGGCAGCATCGGAGGAGCAGGAAAATCGATGTTTCAGATTTACACCCTTCATCAGGACTGATGCTGCCTGACCTACTGTGTTCCTTCAGCTCCATACTGTATCAACATCTGGAGTTTAACTGTCTTCTGTAATACAAAGAACAAGATTGAGGTGTAATTGTCAGAATGGAACCTGCCTTGCATTTGTTTTTACAAATATTAATATTTTGTAGCTTGATTATTTGAATTATATTTGTATGCTGGTTTCCTATGCTGAAGTCATGCAAAACAGTATTAGAGAATGAACAATGCATCTTTGGTTTAACACAGAATGGTTGTGCAATGGACTGGGAGCTGATGGGATGAGGTTTAGGTTTAGGTTGTGGACAGACAATAAACCCTTGAACAAAAGTCAGTCCAGTCTGATTTGAAGGCTGTATTCAGAATATGGGCAGTTCTGATGACCCCAAAATCCATCATCTCACTTCCTATGGAATGTAATTTAACATTCAATGCACTTGTGTCAATGAGATCACCACATCTCTGAATGATGCATGAGTTTCCAACAGAAGGGTATAAAAACTGAGTGTGCAGAAGGAAGGATACTGTAGTCCCTCATTGATGGGAGTTTCAGATTAGGAAGGTTTCACTGCCTGATCTTGTCTGTCTCTCAAGAAACTGCGTAAGCAGATTGTGAGCAGATATTTCTATTAATATTTTTACACTGATTATAGATTTATATACTTTATATGACTTATTTGGGTTCCTTGAGAAACAAGGAAGTGTAAATAGAGGTGTCCTCTGAATAGCAATAATTCAAACTGCAAAGGTTAAGCAGCTGACTCTGGGAAGGAGATGTCCTACCACAGCTAAAGTATTCTCTCGGTACTGCATCGAAGTATCAATTACTGTAAAGGACAAAAAACAATTTACAGTGTCCAAGTAAAACAGATTTTTGTGGTGATTCTATTACTACTTTCCATTCGAGCTACAGAGATTTCTCTAAGTGTCTTCAATACTTATATTTAGCCATACTCCTTTTTGAAGGCTCCAAGTCAGAGATTTGAGAAGTACATGTCTGTTCCAGACAGTAACTGGAACTTCGTGAAGCGATTGTTTGACATTACAAAGCTGCATTCAAATAAATCACAACATCCTGATATTGAACTTGACTCCTCTGTTAACTAACTAATTGAACAATTCTTGCAACAATGCATCAGGTTTACTTGGCCCTCCTAGGTAATGTGTCTGCTACCATTTAGTACAAAAGAAACTGCTGCCTGAGCTCCCTTCTTTATTCCTGACTTTGTAAGAAGTGCTCATCCAATTCCAGTTTAATTTGGGGTAAAAATAAAAGATGGGTCTGGTGACTTCTGTAGAGGGAGAAACAGCTGATGTTTCGGTGGAAGATGGCAGGAATGTGATAGTATTTTTCCTGCCTCTCCCTGGTGAGGGGAAAGGAAAGAACGTTAGGGACAGATCAATCATCTTCAATTTTCCGAAATGCAAGCAGCAGGTGATAAGAATTTTAGCTGCCTGAATCTATACTTGGATTTACAAACTTCCTTTTCAATGTTGACCAGGAGAAAGCATTCTTCATGCTGCATTTGGGATATGCAAAGAGCACAAAGGCCTCAAAGATTCCAAAGCAAACATTGCAGCTGAGACTCAGTAAGATATTGGACTGCATCCAAGCTGACCGTAACGCACCAATGCACACATCGACATTCTCTTCTACGCTGATGAGTTTCAGGAGAAATCAGACAAACACCTGGCAGTTTTATAGCTGAAATTACCCAGGAATTGTGTGTCAGCAGCTGAGTGAAACGATAATAACATCTATCATGCATCTTTATTGTCACTATGTCAAATATATAATATTAATGGTCCCTTCATTGCAGTCCCCATCTAAAATGAAATGGATAGGGTTTACTCAGGTGCTGGCTAGTTAGCCCTCTCATCTGAGCCAAAGCATTGTGGCTACAACCCCTGGTATAGGATTAGAGGACCCGTTCTAAGCTGCAGTTTCAATGCAATGCTGAGGGAATGCTGTATTCTTAATGATGACAAGTGTCAATTGAGATTTGAAATCAAAGTCCCAACCACGTGTTACTTGAATACTCCAATACTTCTAGTTTATTACTTCATCATTTCAATTGTGGTTTTGTTGAATAGTCATCTTGCCAGCTTCCTCCCTCCTTTGTTACTCATGACTTCCTTTGATACTTTCCTCATTTCAGGCTAAAGTGCTTTTGAGGGCCTTTTTGTAATTCATCTGTGGGATGCGGGCATCACTGGCCGGCGAGAACTTATTGCCCATCCCTAGTTGCCCCCTTGAGAAGCTACCTTTTTGACCGCTGCAATCCACCTGCTGTGGGTTGACCCATAATGCCGATAGGAAGGGAATTCCAGGATTTTGATCCAGCAACAGTGAAGGAATGGTGATTATATTTCCAAGTGAGGGTGGTGAGTGGCTTGGAGGGGAACTCAAAGGTGGTGGTGTTCCCGTGCATCTGCTGCCCTTGTCCTTCTAGATGGAAGTGGTCATGGGTTTGGAAGGGGTTTCTGAGAATCTTTGGTGAATTTCTGCAGTGCATCTTGTAGATAGTAGCAGTGTGTACTGAGCATCGGTGGTGTTTTTGGCGTACATATCTTTGGCACACAACAGATTTTTCTGTTTTCTCATTTATATGGTGGAATTAAATAAGCTTTTGCTTCTCTCAACAGTTTAGGAAATAAACTTCTGGTTCACGATATAACATCTGTTAATGGGCTACTAAATCCATTCAATCTACTCTACCGGCATTTCCATGAAGAGGTCACTAAAGATAAATTTGCCTCACTTCTATTTTTTGGACGTATTCAGAACATAGGAAGTTGCCAGGACGTATGAAATTGCCAACCCTTGAGATTACAAGGAACATATGAGCTATATATTTTCTCTTATGATTCTTCTGTGTGCTTCATCATTTCCTGTTTGCATTGAAACAGGAATAATCTATTCAGCCCCTCAGGCCTGTTCTGCTATTCATTCAATCAAGTCTAATCTCTAGACCACAAGCAGAAGTAGCCCATTCAGCCTGCTTGAGTCTGCTGTACCATTCAATACAATCATCGCAATCCGATAATCCTCAACTGCACTTTCCTGCCTTTTGGCCCAGAACTCTCAATTCCCTTACTGATTAGATATGTATCTCCACCTTGAATATACTTAATGACCCAGCCACAAAAATCCTCTACAGTAAATACTTACAGATTTATTACCCTTAGAAGAAATTTCTCATCTTAAATATGTGACCTTATTCTGAGATTATGCCCTCTGCTCCTAGACACTCAAAACACCTCCAAGTCTGCCCTGTCAAGTCCCCTGAGATCATAATGTTTCAATAAGGTGCCTCTCCCAATGGGTACAGGCCCAAGCTACTTGGCCTGTCCTCCTAATACAATCCGTCTATACCCAGTATCAGCCTAATGAACCTCCACTAGACTATCTCTGATGACCATTTACTTTTTAAAAAATCTGTTCACAGGATGAGAGTGTTGCTGGCTAGGTCTAATTTCCCAGAGTGCTGTTAAGAGTTAACAACATTGAGTGATAGTACCACTAGACCATCGCCTCCCAAATGTTAACCCAGAGACTCAGATAATGTTCTGGAGACCTGGGTTTGAATCTGGCCATGGTTGATGGTGGAATTTGAATTCAATAAATGTCTGGAATTAAGAGCCTAATGTTGACTGTGAATCTATTGTTGTTTGTTGGAAAAACCCATCTGTTTCACTAATGCCCTTTAGAGAAGGAAACTGCCATCCTTACCTGGTCTGGCCTACATGTCACTCCAGACCCACAGCAATGTGGTTGACTCTTAACTGCCTTCTGGGCAATTAGGGATGGGCAATAAATGCTGCCTAGCCAGCAATGCCCTTATCCTGTGAATGATTTTTTTTTAAATTGCTGTGGGTCTGGAGTCACAACTAGGTTAGACTGGGTAAGGATGGCAGATTTCCTTCCCTAAACAGCAATAGTGAACCAGATGGGGCTTTTCCAACAATTGGTAATGGTTTCAAGATCATCATTAAACTCTTAATTCCAGATTTTTAAAAAATATTGAATTCAAATTCCACCAGCTGCCATGGTGGGATTTGAATCGGAGTCCCCAGAACGTTTATCTGGGTCTCTGGATTAACTGTCCAGCAATAATACCATGAGGCCATCATGTCCCCCTTAGATTTTTCCTTAGATAAGTGGCCCAAACTGTTCAGTATTTCAGCCATTGTCTGATAGTGCCTTGTGTAGTTTTAGCAAATTCTCCCTAATTTTTATACTGCAGTCCCTTTTGAAATAAAGGCCAACATTTTACTTGACTTCCCTCTGAACCTGTATATTAGCTACTTGTGATTTACGGATGAGTATTTTTAAATCCCTCTGTTCTGTAGCTTTCTGCAGTCTTTCTCCATTTACACAATATTCAGCTCCTCAACTCTTCCTGCTAAAGTGTATAACCTCACTTTTTCCTACATTATATTTCAACTGCTGTTTTTTTTCCCTGTTTGCTTAAACTGTCTGTATCGCTCAGCAGACTTTAAGTCATCCTCACCATTTGCCTTCCCACCTTATTTTTGTGTCATCTGTAAACTTGGTGACAGTACATTCAATTCCCTTACCTATGTCAATAGATATGGTAAATACTTGTGACCCCCAGCACTAATCCTTGTGACATTCCATTAGTTACAGGTTGCTATTCTGAATTTGCCCTCCTTATCCCAACTCTGTCTTCTCCCCTCCCATCTCACTTACCAATCCCCACCACCTCCTCACTCTATTTATTTTTGAGCTCCCTTCCTCCTCCCCATTTCTGAAGGGTCCCAACCTGAAACATCAACTTTCCTGCTCCAACTGTTATCTCTGTCTTCTATTAGTTAGCTAATTATCCATCCATGTTAATGTATTACCTCTAACAGCATGACTCTCATTAAGTAGCCTAACGTGGTACTATACCAAAAGCTTTCTGATAATCCAAATGTATTACACGCACCACTTCCCCTTTATCTATTCTCAAAGAATTCTCAAATTTGTCAGACATGATTTCCCCTCATGAAGCCATGTTGATTCTGCTTGATTATCTTGTGTATTTGTAAATGTTCTATTATTATATGTTTATTACTAAACTCTTAACATTTTCTCAATAATAGTTAAGCTAACTGGCCTATAAAGAACAAAGAAAATTACAGTACAAGAACAGGCCCTTCGGCCCACCAAGCCTGCACCGACATGCTGCCCGTCACAACTAAAACCCCCTACCCTTCTGGGAACCATATCCCTCTATTCCCATCCTATTCATATATTTGTCAAGATGCCCTTTAAAAGTCACTATAGTATCTGTTTCCACTACCACCCCCAGCAGCGAGTTCCAGGCACCCACCACCCTCTGTGAAAAACATGCCTCGTACGTCACATTTAAACCTTTCCCCTCCCTCCTTAAACGCATGGCCCATGGTAACTGACTCTTCCACCCTGGGAAAAAGCTTCTGACTGTCCAGTCTGTCCATGCCGTTCATATTCTTGTAGACCTCTATCAGGTCGCCTCTCAACCTCCATTGTTCCAGTGAGAACAACCCAAGTTTCTCCAACCTCTCCTCATAGCTAATGCCCACCATACCAGGCAACATCCTGGTAAATCTTTTCTGTACCCTCTCCAAAGCCACCACATCCTTCTGGTAGTGTGGTGACCAGGATTGAACGCAATATTCCAAATGCGGCCTAACTAAGGTTCTGTAAAGCTGCAACATTACCTGCCAATTTTTAAACTCAGTGCCCTGGCAGATGAAGGCAAGCATGCCATATGCCCTGTTGACTACCTTTTCCACCTGCATTGCCACTTTCAGTGACCTGTGTACCTGTACACCCAGATCCCTCTTCCTATCAGTACTCTTAAGAGTTCTGCCATTTACTGTATATTTTCTATCTGCATTAGACTTTCCAAAATGCATTACCTCATATTTTTCCAAATTAAACTCCATCTACCATCTCTCTGCCCAAGTCACCAACCGATCCATATCCAGCTGCATCCTTTCACGGTCCTCATCGCTTTCTGCAGTTCCACCAACCTTTGTGTCATTGGCAAACTTACTACTCAAACCAGTTACATTCTCCTCAATCATTTATTTATATATGTGTGTATATATAACAAACAGCAAAGGTCCTGACACTGATCCGTGAGGAACGCCACTCGTCACAGCCCTCCATCCAGAAACACACCCTTCCACTGCTACCCTCTGTCTTCTATGATTGACACAGTTTTTTTTTAATCCATCTTGCAAGCTTACTTCTGACCCTGTGTGACTTTACCTTCCATATCAGCCTCTCATGAGGGACCTTGTCAAAGGCCTTACTGAAGTACAGTGACCTGTTTTTCTGTTTGTCTCCTTCCCTCTTTAAATAAAGATGTTACATTGGCAGTTTCCAGTTCTCTGGCACTTTTCCAGAATCTTCCTGGAAGATAGTGAATGCATTGTCAACAATCTCTGTAGTTGCTTCCTTTAATGTTCTAGGGTACATTCCATCAGGTCCAAGGGACTTATCAACCTTTAGCCCCATTAGTTGCCCTAGTAACTTTCTCTAATGATATTGGTCACATCTTGACTCATTAAGCCTCTTAACATCACCAGCAAAGCTTGTTGATTGCCACAATTGAGTCTGTGGCCAGCAATCAATATCATCATTTTACTTTAAACTGCTCTCAGCTCAGGTGCAGACATGCACCTTCGTTTCAAAAAAAAAAAAAAAAATTTTAAGTTTCTCTGTTTTGTACTTGTATTAGTGGAGGAATTGCTGGGACTTAAAAGAAGGTAATGTACAGTACTTTACCTATACAGATACAATAGTTGAACAATTTCCACTGCACCTGTATTGTAAACATATTTAAACATTCTTCAAGCAAGATGTCTTTTTTTGTTTAGTTAAATTTGCTTTACCTAAAGTTGTCATTTTCAGTAACACAACCCTGACTTTAAGTGAGGAAACCTCGTATAGACCCCGAGATGTCAACTTTCCTGCTCCTCTGATGCTGACTGGCCTGTTGTGTTCCTCCAGCTCCACAGTGTGTTGTCTGTGACTGCATCTGCAGTTCTTGCTATTACCTGGTATATCTGTTGATGCCAAAATGCTGCAGTACTTAATGTACATTAAATAATGTTCCTTTTGAAGATTATGTTTGAAGACATTTCTTGACTAAGACTTCCTCAACGAGCAGACTGTCTTGCATCCAAACCCTCTATAGCATCAAACTACACAATTTAAAAAAAAAAAAAAAATTCCACCATTGTCCCTTATGTCTAATTGTAGCCCTGGCAGATCAGCAGAATTCCATAAGAGATAAGGGGTCAGGATTTCTTGAAAAGATGCACTGAACAAACAGTGACCACCATTAGTTCAGTTATGACAATGGTGGTCACTATAGTTCCACTTCTCCATGGGTCAGAACTTCAAAGTAACTTTTTTTCCGGTTACAAGATTACCAATTAGTTGCCTTATCTATCTTAGGTTTTGAACAGATCCAACAACCAGATCTCTTAATAAACATAATCATCATCATCAAAACAAAACTCATTCCATATCAAGATGCAACAATTGATTAACATACACAGTCCTATCGAAAGGACAGGCACGTGGACAGAGGTGTGGAGTTGCCTTGTTCGTAAGAAGTGAAATTAAATCAATAAGATGAGCTATAAGGTCAGAAAGCGCAGAATCTGTATAGGTAGAGTTAGGGAACTGCAAAGGACAAAACACCCTGATGGCAGTTATGTACAGGCGTCCTAGCAGCAATCAGGATTTGGAACAGAAAATAAATCATGAGATAGAAAATGCATGTAAGAAAGACACTATTACAATAATTGTGAGGGACTCCAATGTGCAGGTGGACTGAAAAAAATCAGGTTGGTAGTGGATCCCAAGAAAAGGAATTCATGGAATCACAGAATCCCTACAGTGTGGAAGTAGGCCATTCAGCCCACACCAACCCACCAAACAGCATGCTACCGCTACCGAGACCCACCCCCACCCTATGATCCTGCATTTCTCATGGCTAATCACTGAGCCTACACATCCCTGGACATTACAGGCAATTTTAGCACAGCAAATCCACCTAACCTGCACATCTTTGGACTGTGGGAGGCAAACCCATGCAGACAGGGAGAATGTGCAAACTCCACAAAGTCACCAAAGGTGGAATTGGACTCGGGTCCCTGGTGCTGTGAGGCAGCGGTGCTAACCACTGAGCCACCCTAATGTCTCCAAATGGCTTATTTAGAGAAGCTTGTAGTACAGCCCCATAGGGAATGAACAATTCTGGATTTGGTGATGGGTAATGAGGTAGACTTGATTATGGAGGTCAAGGTGAAGGAACCCCTGGGGGGCAGTGACCATAATATGATAGAATTCACCCTGTAAATTGAGAGGGAGAAGCTGGAATCAAATGTAATGGTATTGCAGTTGAGTAAAGGTAGCTACAAAGACATGAGGGAGGTGTTGGCCAGAGTTGATTGGAAGGGGAGTCTAGCAGGGAAGATGGTGGAACAGCAATAGCATGGGTTTCTGGGGGTGATTCGGGAGACACAGCAGAAATTCATTCTAAGGAAGAAAAAATATACTAGGGTGAAGATGAAGCAAACATGGCTGACAAGGGAAGTCAGGGCTAGCATAAAAGCAAAAGAAAGAGCTTACAATGTGGGAAGCCAGAGAATTGGGAAGCCTTTAGAAAATGGCAGAGGACAACTAAAAAAACAGTAAATGGGAGAAGATCAAATATGAAGGTAAACAGGTTCATCATATGAAAGAAGATTACAAAAGTTTTTTTTTAAGATATATAGAAGGTAAGAGAGAGGCAAGTGTGGTCATTGGACCACTGGAAAATGAGGCTGGAGAAATAGTAATGGGGAGCAAATAAATGTAGAGGAACTGAATAGATACTTTGCATCAGTCTTCATAGTGGAAGACACCAGCAGCATACCAGACCTTCAAGAGAGTCAGGGGACTGAAGTGAGCATAGTGGCCCTCACAAAAGGAGAAGGTGCTGGGAACACTGAAAGGTCTGAAACTCATCCAGACCAGATGCACTACACCACATGGTTCTGAAGGAGATAGCTGAGGGATCTGTAGAAGCATTGTGATAATCTTTCAGGAATCACTGGAGTCAGGGATGGTCCCAGTGAACTGGAGTATGGCTAACGTAACACCCTGTTTAAGAAGGAGGCAGAAGACCGGAAACTATAGGCTGGTTAACCTAACCTCTGTTGTTGGTAAGATGTTAGATTTCTTTATTAAGGATGAGCTTCTGGAATACTTGGAAGTGCGTGGTAAAATAGGGCTGAGTCAGCACAGCTTCGTCAAGGGGAGGTCATGCCTGACAAATCTGTTAGAATTCTTTGAGGAGGCAACAAACAAGTTAGATAAAGGACATCCTGCGCATGTGATCTATTTGAATTTCTGGAAAGCTTTCGACAAGCTGCATAAGAGGCTCTAAATAAGAGGTCATGGTGTTAGGAGCAAGGTACTGGCACAGATAGAGAATTGGCTGACTGGCAGAAGGCCAGAGGTCTTTTTCAGGATAGTGGTCAGTGACCAGGGGAGTTTCACAGGGGTCTGCATTGGGACCAGAACTATTCATGTTATACATTATTGATCTGGACGAAGTAACTGAGGGCATTGTTGCTACATTTGCAAATGACACAAAGATAAGTGGAGAAACAAGTAGTGTTGAGGAAACAGGGTGGCTGCAGAAGGACATGGACAGGCTACGAGAGTGGGCAACGGAAGTGGTAGATTGAATACAATGTGGGAAAGTGTGAGGTTATGCACTTTGGTAGGAAGAATAGAGGCATTGACTATTTTCCAAACAGGGAAAGGCTTCAGAAATCTGAAGGTCAAAAGACGTGGAAGTCCTAGTTCAGATTCTCTTAAGGTTAATGTGCAGCTTCAGTTGGCAGTTAGGAAGGCAAATGCAATGTTAGTATTAATTTTGAGACGGTTAGAATACAACAGCAGGAATGAAGCTGTATAAGACTCTGGTCGGATTGCATTTGGAAGATCATGAACACTTTTGGGCCCTGTATCTAAGGAAGGAATTGCAGGTGTTCAAAGGGGTCCAGGGGAGGTTTTACAAGAATGATCTCAGGGATGAAGGGCTTGTCTTATGAGGAGAGGTTGAGGATTCTTGGTCTGTACTTGGTGCAGTTTAGTAGGATAAAGGGGGATCTGATTGAAACTTACAGAATACTGAGAGGCCTGGATAGAGTGGACATTGAAAAGATGTTTCCACCAATAGGAAAGACTAGGACTCAAGGGCACAGCCTCAGAGTGAAGTGATGACCCTTTAGAATCCATTCTTGACCAAGCCTATTTAAATTAGTCATGACAGTGGAAAGACTAGTGCTTGCAGTTGGGCATAAGCCTCTTATTTTGCACAGTTCCTAAAACCCAGTGAAATGGTGTGGAAAATATAATACTCTTCAGCTGCCTGTACCTTTTGCTGCACTGCACCGCAACCTGCTGTCTGAGGAGAATTGGATCACTTCTTGGTAAATCAGGGTGTGGAGCCAAAAGGTTAAATGTGCTAGAAACTAGTGTTTAGAACAAGCAAGTCCCAGAGATTGGTGACTCAGTCTCCTTCCCAGACATATTCTGTTTTCATCCGTTAATTGTGCTGGATGCTTTTTCGTGATCAGAATGCACTAAGTAGATTAAAGGAAATCTGCAGTCACACAGAATAGTTCTTCCTTCCTTGTATTTTTGAAATAAAACAATGTATGATTTTTGATTAGTGAGCTCCTTTTAACTTTTCTACTGCTGGCTTTGCAAGGCTAATTTTCCAAGCACAGAGCTGTTCTTGTAGTTTTTTTAAAGCCATAGTGGGATGTGGGAATGGATGGCATGTCTTGACCCTGTCCTAGATTCTGGGAAGTTGTTTATTTTAAAACATATCGATAATGGTTCAACATAACTGAGCGGCGAGGTAGGCCACTCCAACGGTAAGTTATGCATCAACTTGATAAGGAATCACACATTAACCAGACCCATTTAAGGGATTGCAAGTTCCCTTCCCTTAAAACCATGATATAGGAGCAGAATTAGGCTATTCAGCCCATTGAGTGTGCGATGTCATTCAATCATGGCAGAAATATTTCTCAAATCTATTCTCCTGCCTTCTCCCCATAACCTTTGATCCCCTTACTAATCAAAAACATTGTATCTCTATCTTAAATATACTTAATGACTGGTCTCCACAAACCTCTGCAAAAATGAGTTCCATAGATTCACCACCCTCTTCATCTTGGTTCAAAAGGGTTGTCCCTTCACTCTGAGGCTAGACCCTGAGGTCCTAATCTTTCCTACTAGTGGAAACATCTTCTCCACGTCCACTCTATCCAGGCCTCTCAGTACTCTAAGTTTCAATCAGATCCCCCCTCAATCTTCAAACTCCATCAAGTACAGACTCAGAGTCATAACAGCTCCTTACATGACAAGCCTTTCATCCCTGAGATCATTCTTGTAAACCTCCTCTGGACCTCTCCAAGGCCAGCGCATCGTTCCTTAGATATAGGGCCCAAAATAGCTCACAATATTCCTAATGTGGTCTGACCAGAGCCTTATTCAGTTTCAGCAGTACATTTCCATTCTTGTATTCTAGTCCTCTCAAAATGAGTACTAACATTGCATTTGCTTTCCTAACTACCAAGTGACCTGCATGTTAACCTTCAGAGAATCCTGAACTAGGATTTCCAAGTCCTTTGTCCTTCAGATTTCTGAAGTCTTACTCCATTGTGAAAATAGGCTACGCCTCTGAAAAAGATGTCTTTATCCCCACTCTCTGTTTTCAGTTAGTCAGCCAATCTTCTGTCCATTCCAGCACCTTGCCCCTAACACCAAGAACACTTCTCTAATCTAGCAGCTTCCTTTGCAGCATCTTTTCAAAGGCCTTCTGAAAATCCATTTGATCATGTTCACAGACTGTCCTTTGTCGAACTTGCTTGTCACCTCCTCAAAGAATTCTAACAGATTTGTCAATCATGACCTGCCCTTGACAAAGCTGTGCTGACTCAGCCTTTTTAACCATTCACTTCCAAGTACTCCGCAATCTCATCCTCAATAATTAACTCTCAAATCTTACCAACGACCAAGGTCAGGCTAACTAGCTTAAAGTTTCCGGTCTTCTGTCTATCTCCCTTCTTAAACAGCGATGTTACATTAGCCATTTTCCACTCCTCTGGGACCCTCCTTGACTCCAGTGATTCCTGAAAGATCACCACCAATACCTCCACAATCTCCTCAGCTATCTCCTTCAGAACTCTGGGGTGTCATCCATCTAGCCTGGGTGATTTATCCACCATCAGACCTTCCAGTTTCCCTTGCACCTTCTCCTTATTGATGGCCACTACACTCACCTTTGTTCTCTGACTCTCTTGAAGTTCTGGTACACTGCTGGTGTCTTCCACTGTGAAGACTGATGCAAAGCATCTATTCAGTTCTTCCACACTTATTTGTTTCCCATTGCTAGTTCTCCAGACTCATTTTCCAGCAGTCCAATTTCCACTCATGTCTTTTACCTTTTCGATGCCTAAAAACTCTTGCAATCTTCTTTTATGTTGCTAGATAGTTTCCCATCATATTTCATCATCTCACACCTTCTGCCCCCACCTTTCTTTTTTAGTCATCCTCTGCTGGTTTTAAATGCTTTTCAATCCTCTGGCTTCCCACTCATCTTCACCACAGCGTAAGCTTTCTCTTTTGTTTTTATGTTGTACCTGACTTCCCTTGTCAGCCATGGTTGCCTCATCCTCTCTTTAGTATGTTCCTTCTTCCTTGGGATGACTTTCTGCTGTGCCTCCCAAATTACTCCCAGAAACTCCTGCCATTGCTACTCTACTGTTCCCCCTTTCCAATCAACTCTGGGCAGCTCCTCTCTCATGCCTTTTTAGTTACCTTTATTCAATTGTAATACCATCACATCTGATTCTAGTTTCTCCCTCTCAAACTACAGGGTGAATTCTATCATCTTATGGTCACTTTTCCTTAGGGGTTCCTTTACCTTAAGCTTCCTAATCAAGTCTGCCTCATTACACATCACCAAATCCAGTACTGCCTGTTCCCTAGTAGGCTGTACCACAAGCTGCTTCAGAAAACCATCTCATAGGCATTCCACAAATTCCTTTTCTTGGGATCCGCCACCAAACTGATCTTCCCAGCCCACCTACGTGTTGTAGTCCCCTATGATTATTGTAACAGTGCCTTTCTTACACGTCTTTTCTATCTCCTGATTTATTTTCTGCCCTACATCCTGACTAATGCTATGAGGCTTGCTCTCAATTCCCATCACCGGTCTTTTTTTCTTTTAGGTTCCTTAAATCTACCCACTGACTCCATGTTACTTCTTGCTATTGATTTAATTTCATTTCTTACTGACAAAGGCAACAATGCCCCTCTGCCCATCTGTCTGCCTGTTCGATAGCACATGTATCCTTGGATATTTAGTTCCCAGCCCTGATCCCCTTGCAGCCATGTCTCTGTGATACCCACAACATTGTACCTGCCAATTTCAATCTGCACTATAAGCTCATTTCCCTTGTCATACAGTAATAGAGTAAGAGTTATGGAGTCATGCAGCAAGGAAACAGGTCCTTCGGTCTAGCCTGTCCATGCTAAACATAAACCCAAACTAAACTAGACCCACCTGTCTGGTCTTGGTCCATATCCCTTCAAACTTTTACTATTCATGTACTTATCCAAATGGCTTTTAAAATGTTGTAATCTCTAAGGTTTTGGAGTAGATTTGTAGCTCGGGTTGTGGGTGTTGAGGTTGGTTGGTTCGCTGAGCTGGTTTGTTGTTTTGCAGATGTTTCGTTACGATGCTGGGTAACATCCTCAGTGCAGCCTCCGATGAAGCATTGGTGTGTTTTCCCGCCTGGGTTTTAAACTCTGGAGTCCGTTGAGCTGGATTGCCGCACTTCTGGTTTTCCTTCATAGCGGAGTGTATATGGGGTCGAGTTCTATGTGTTTATTAATAGCATGCTTCGTGGAGTGCCAGGCTTCTAGGAATTCTCATGCCTGTCTCTGCTTAGCTTGTCCCAGAATTTTGGTGTTGTCCCAGTCGAATTGGTGGTTCTCCTTATCCATGTGGATTGAGATGAGTGAGTACTGGTCGTGTCTTTTTGTAGCCAGTTGGTGTTCGTGTAAAAAAGATGCACGGACACCAACTGGCTACAAAAAGACACACCCAATACTCACTCATCTCAATCCACATGGATAAGGAGAACCACCAGTTTGACTGGGACAAGCTAAGCAGAGACATGCACGGGAATTCCTAGAAGCCCGGCACTCTACGAAGCATGCTATTAATAAACACATAAAACTTGACCCCATATACATTCCACTACGAAGGAAAACCAGAAGTGAGGCAATCCATCGCAACAGACTCCAGAGTTTAAAAACCAGGCAGGAAAACACACCGATGCTTCATCAGAGGCTGCACTGAGGATGTTACCAAGCATGGTAATAAAACGTCTGCGAAACAACAAACCAGCTCGGCGAGCCAACCAACCTCAACATATTGTAATCTCATCCCCAGTCCTGCATTGACTTCCCCCTTCTCATAGTTGAGCCCTTATCTGCTGTGCCTGAAATTAGATTCCTGACCCTTTCCATTCTCACTGTCTGTTACTTGTTGCAGAAATTTTAATAACCTCTGCTGAGCCCTCCCTACCCTCTCTCCCCTTTAACGTTTTCCTTAATTTTCATACAGCTGACACCCACACCCCCTCTACCCTTTAATTTAAAACCCCTATCCACAGCTCTAGTTATGCAATTCACTAGCACTCTGATCCCAGAGTGATTCAGGTGGAGCCCATCCTATCAGGTCTCATCGGCTAATATAACCCCCCTGTTTAAGAAGGGAGTAAGACAAAAGATGGAAAACTACAGGCCGATTAGCCTGACCTTGGTTGTTGGTAAGATTTTGGAGTCCATTGTGAAGGATGAGATTTCTGGACCAGATGGACTACACCCCAGAGTTCTAAAGGAGATAGCTGAAGAGATAATGGAAGCATTAGTGGTGATCTTTCAGGAATCGCTAGAGTCAGGGAGAGTCCCAGAGGACTGGAAAATCGCTAACGTGATACCCTTGTTTAAAAAGGGAGTAAGGCAAAAGACGGAAAATTACAGGCCGATTAGCCTAATCTCGGTCGTGGTTAAGATTTTGGAGTCCATTGTAAAGGATGATATTTCTGGATATTTGGAAGTGTATGATAAAGTAGGGCAAAGTCAGCATAGTTTCATCAAGGGGAGGTCATGCCTGACAAATCTGATAGAATTCTTTGAGGAAGTAATGAGCAGGGTAGACCAAGGAGAGCCAATGGATGTTATCTACCTGGACTTCAAGGCCTTTGACAAGGTGCCTCACAGGAGGATGCTGAGTAAGATAAGGGCCCATGGTGTTAGAGGCAAGGTATTAGCATGGATAGAAGATTGGCTGTCTGGCAGAAAGCAGAGAGTGGGGATAAAAGGGTCTTTCTCAGGATGGCAGCCAGCGACTAGTGATGTTCCACAAGGGTCAGAGTTGGGACGACAACTTTTCATTTTATACTTTAATGATCTAGATGAAGGAACTGACGGCATTCTGGCTAAGTTTGCAGATGATACAAAGATAACTGGAGGGACAGGTGGAGGGAGGCAATGGACTAGTGGTATTATTAGTCAGATACTTTACAGACTTTTAAGCATCTCTTGGATAGGCACATGGAGGATAGTAAAATGTAGGGTGTGCAGGGTAGTTTGATCTTAGTAGGATAATAGGTCGGCACAACATCACGGACTGAAGGGCCTGTACTATGCTGTACTGTTCTATGTTCTATGACAGGTAGTTTTGAGGAGGTGGGGAGGCTGCAGAAGGATTTGAACAGGTTAGGAGAGTGGGCAAAGAAGTGGCAGATGGAATACAACATGGGAAAGTGTGAGGTCATCCACCTTGGTAGGAAGAATAGAGGCATGGACTATTTTCTAAATGGGGAGAAAATTCAGAAATCTGAAGTGCAAAGGGATTTGGGAGTCCTAGTCCAGGATTCTCTTAAGGTAAACTTGAAGATTGAGTCAGTAGTTAGGAAGGCAAATACAATGTTGGCATTTATTTTGAGAGGACTAGAATTTAAAAGCAGGGGGGTACTTCTGAGACTTTATAAAGCTCTGGTTGGACTACATGTAGAATATTGTGAGCAATTTTGGACCTCATACTGCAGGAAGGATGTACTGGCCCTGGAGCGGATCCAGAGGAGGTTTACAAGACTGATCCCAGGTATGAAAGGCTTAACATATGAGGAACGTTTGAGGACTCTGGGTCTAGACTAGATGGAGTTTAGAAGGATGAGGGGGTGATCTAATTGAAACTTACAAAATACTGAGCGGCCTGGACAGAACGGACATTGGAAAGATGTTTCCATTGGCAGAAGAGACTAGGACCCACGGGCACAGCCTTAGAGTAAAGGAAAGACCCTTTAGAATGGAGATAAGGAGAAATTTCTTCAGCCAGAGAGTGGTGAATCTATAGAATTCATTGCCACAGAAGGCTGTGGAGACCAGGTCATTGAATATATTTAAGACAGAGATAAATATGTTCTTGATTGTCAAGGGGATCAAGGGTTACAGGGACAAAACGGGAGAATGGGGTTGAAAAACCTATCAGCCATAATTGAATGGTGGAGCAGGCTCCTTGGGCCGAATGGCCTAATTTCTGCACCTATGTCTTACGGTCATATGATCAGCTTCCTCCTTCCCCAGTGCTAGTGCCAATGTCCCATGAATTCAAACCTGTTTCTCCCACACTAATCTTTTCACCACACATTTGCCTCTTTAATCTTGTTGACTCTGTGCCAATTTGCTTGTGGCTCAGGTGGTAATCTGGAGATTATTACGGTTTCAGTTCTGTTTTATAATTTAGCTCCTAGCTGCTCGTGTTTCCTCAGCAGAACCTCTTTCCTCTTCTTACGGATATCGTTGATACCAACGTGGACCCAAGATAACTGTATCTTTCCCCTCACACACCATGTTTCTTTGCAGCCCAGGTGAGAGATCCTGAACTGGGCACCAGGCAGGCAACACAGCCTTTGGGACTCTCAAACCTGGCCACAGAGAACAATGTCTATTCCCCTGACTATACTGTTCCTGATTACAACTACATTTCACTTTACTGACCACCCCCCACCCCTTGAATGGCTCCCTGTACCATGGTGCTATCATTAGTTTGCTCATCCTCCCTATAGCCCCCCGCTCTCATCAATAGCAAGAATCTGAAACCTGTTACACAAGCTCAAGGGCTGAGGCTCCTTCAGCACTACCTCCTGGATCCCTCTACCTGCCTCACTCATCGTCACATCCTCCTGTCTCTGACCACTGACCGAATTCGAGGTAGTTAATCTAAGGAGTGTGACCTCCTTAGATTATCCTCCTGAAACACAGTGTCCAGGTAACTCTCCCCCTCCCTGATACGTTGCAGTTTTCAAAGCTCAGACTCCAGCTCATGAACCCTGAACCAGAGTTCATCAAGCAACCAACACTTGCTTCAGGTGTGATCACCATGAACCACAATGGGGATCCACCAGCTCCCACATCAGGTGGGTACAACACATCACCTGGCCCAACATCTCTATTTTAATTACTTAGTTCTTAATTTGATTTTAAAAAAAATTCCTACTGTTCTTTTAGTTTGTAACCCGAAGGCAACCTACAACAGATGATCAAATTTGTACCCATCACCAGCCAAAGAACTTATCTGTGATTCACTCTTTTGTGCTGGGTCCCTGATTCTGGGCTACAAATTATCGCATTGAAACAAAAACTTACAAACTGTGAGCCAGAAAAAACAAACAAAAAACATCTCTTCTCCTTTGAACCCAATTTCCATGCTGCCTCCAAAATTCCTATATACTTACTTGGGCTGTGTCTCACTCTGGCTGGGATCTCTCCTTCCTGATCATGTGATGCCTACTAAAGGACACAAATGGGACCCTTGTCCTTCTTTGAAGTAGCAATGCTTTAGTTATCTGGTCGCAGTCAATGATATCAACTTTTATTTCCAGATTTTTAGAAACTAAATTCAACTTTGACTTTCTTGCATTTGTCCTGTTGACTGCAAAACAAAAACTTTCAGCAACATACATCTCTTTTCAGCAATATAAATTCAAAAATCTGTCACCATGGGATTTAGACTTACAGTGTTATTGCATTGTTCAGTCAGATGTCTGGGCTACACATACCAGAAATATAACTATCGCACTGCTATTCATTACTTCTGCAAATCTGTCTGCATCCCCTGACAGTGACTTGGTTTGAGTTGAGGAGCTAAACCACCATCAAATCAGCAGGGACTATGTTTGTTTGTTGAAAGAGAGTGTTCCTTCCTTTTTAGGCTCTTCTGCTTTTTAATGTACTTTTACTTCCCCAATGACAGCATTGCAACAGATGAGGTAGTAAACTGTGTCCCAATCTGAGTAGTGCAGAAGTCAAGACTGACGTATTTTCAACAATCTTCAACCACAAGTACTGAGTGAATAATCCATCTCAGCCTCCTCCAGAGGTCCCCAGCTTCAAAGACACCAGTCTTCAGTCAGTCCAAGTCACTCCACGTGAAATGGCTGAAGACTCTGGATATTGCTATGGGCCCTGACAACATTCCAGCATTGCTACTGAAGACTTGTGCTCCAGAACTAGTTATGTGCCTAGCGAAGCTGATCCAGTACAGCTCCAACACTGGTCCAGGAAGGGGTTGAAAGGTTATCACAGGTAGGCTGGGATGTGGATTTGAGGTTATAATCCAATCAGACATGATCTTCTTGCATGACAGTGTATGTTTGAAGGGCTGAATGGCCTACTTCTGCTCCTGATTTGTAAGTTTGCATCTACCTAACAATGTGCAAAATTGCTCAGCTCTGTTCTGGACACAAAAAAATAGGAAAAATCCAACCCAGCCAATTACCTCACCATTAGTCTACTCTCAATCAACAGCAAAGGGATGAAAGAGGTCGTTGACTGTTCTATGAAGCAGCATTTGCAAAAAAGAAAACACTCAGTTTGGGCTCAGCCAGGGTTACTAGGCCACTAACCTCATTGCAGCCTTGGCCCAAACATGGACAAAAGGGCTGAATACAAGAGATGAAATGACAATGGCTGTTCTTGACACCAAGGTAGCATTTGGCTGAGTATAGCCCTACAAAACTGGAGTCAATGGAAATCGGGGGAAAAAACCTCCAGTGGTTGGAGTTATACCTAGCACAAAGGATAATATTTCCATCAGACATTGATAGACACAGCCAACACTGACAAGCTGCATGTCTACAGACCCTCTCTAAAGCTACAACTATCTTGATAGCATAGAATCCCCACAGAAGCACTTCTGTGACCCTTTAACCAGTCGCTGCAACACTGAAAACCCAACAATACATCTTGTTCAATCCACAATTCCCTGTCTTCAGATCTCTGCTCTTTTCAACTGTACAACACCATAACAAAGTCTCTGCTCCATCTCAGACACCTGTATCAACAAGATTTGTTCGAAGACTGACAAATAGAAGATGAGGTAACAAGGTGTAGAGCTGGATGAACACAGCAGGCCAAGCAGCATCACAGGAACAGGAAGGCTGACGTTTCGGGCCTCGACCCTTCATCAGAAATGGAGGAGGGGAAGGGGGTTCTGAAATAAATAGGGAGAGAGGGGGAGGTGGATAGAAGATGGATAAAGGAGAAGATAGGTGGAGAGGAGACAGACAGGTCAAAGAGGCGGGGATGGAGCCAGTAAAGGTGAGTGTATGTGCGGAGTTAGGAAGGGGATAGGTCAGTCCAGGGAGGATGTACAGGTCAAGGGGGCAGGATGAGGTTAGTAAGTATGAGATGGGGGTGGGGATAGGTGGGAGGAAGGACAGGTTAGGGAGGCGGGGACGAGCTAGGCTGGTTTTGGGATGCAGTAGGGGGAGGGCAGATTTTGAAGCTTGTCAAGTCCACATTGATACCATTGGGCTGCAGGGTTCCCAAGCGGAATATGAGTTGCTGTTCCTGCAACCTTCGGGTAGCATCGTTGTGGCACTGCAGGAGGCCCAGGATGGACATGTCGTCTGAGGAATGAGAGGGGGAGTTGAGATGGTTCGCGACTGGGAGGTGTAGTTGTTTAGTGCGAACCGAGCGTAGGTGTTCTGCAAAGCGGTCCCCAAGCCTCCCAGTCGCGAACCATCTCAGCTCCCCCTCTCATTCCTCAGACGATATGTCCATCCTGGGCCTCCTGCAGTGCCACAACAATGCTACCCGAAGGTTGCAGGAACAGCAAATCATATTTCGCTTGGGAACCCTGCAGCCCAATGGTATCAATGTGGACTTGACAAGCTTCAAAATCTGACCTCCCCCTACTGCATCCCAAAACCAGCCTAGCTCGTCCCCGCCTCCCTAACCTGTCCTTCCTCCCACCTATCCCCACCCCCATCTCATAGCCCCACCCCCATTTCCTACCTACTAACCTCATCCCGCCCCCTTGACCTGTCCGTCCTCCCTGGACTGACCTATCTCCTCCCCACCTACACTCACCTTTACTGGCTCCATTCCCGCCTCTTTGACCTGTCTGTCTGTCTCCTCTCCAACTATCTTCTCCTTTATCCATCTTCCATCCACCTCCCCCTCTCTCCCTATTTATTTCAGAACCCCCTTCCCCTCCCCCATTTCTGAAGAAGGGTCTAGGCCCGAAACGTCAGCCTTCCTGCTCCTCTGATGCTGCTTGGCCTGCTGTGTTCACCCAGCTCTACACCTTGTTATCTCAGACTCTCCAGCATTTGCAGTTCCTACTATCTGTGAAACAAATAGAAGATGGTTTCATTCAAAGAGAGGCTTGCCTACGTCTTCATTCCATGAGTTCTCAGTGTGTTCTGAACTCCCAATCCAGTGGAATTAAAACAGAAAGTGATGGAGAAACTCAGCAGATCTAGCAATATCTGTGGAGAGAGAAACCGAGTTAATGTTTTGTGTCGAAATGAGTCTTCTTCAGAACTGGAAATTGCCGTCTATTTACTTTGTGCTTCTTCGCTGTTCATCCCCACAGCAACCCCAGATCACATGGAACCTATTGATGTCATAATCAGGCAACCAATTAAGCCCCTTTCAGACAATTTCCATTTTGGCCTTAAAGGCATGTAACACAAAAAACCTACACGTTGCTGAATGCACACTTGCATCACAGAGGGATTGATTTTCAGTACGTTGTGAAGGACTGATCATCAATACAGGGTGAGGAATTAGTTTGCAGTACAGTTTAAGATAATGTTTCAATGCTTCTATCTGATATGGGCGATAACAAATGCATTGTAATGTCCATCATTTTTAACTTGGGAGTTCTGAAGGATCTTGCGTCTGTAGGATAGCATTTCTGTAGTGGTTCCCTGACCTCCCACTCTCTTTGAGTCCTTGGAAATATAGCGCAAACCTCAACATGTTATTTTTCTCCACTATAACTTCCTGTTCCTCTGCACTTACAGTGGGAAGCCCTGTAAGAAATCCAAGCTCCATGCTTGAAACTTTATTTATCAGCAGTTGACATCCAAAGCCAAAAGTCTTGCTGCCACTAGCCTCACATGCATTGCAGTGCGAACTCCCCCTCCGGTTTTGTGAAGGAGTCTTGTAAGTGTGTGACCAGAGACAGCTTATGGTCTATCGCACGATCTGAACTTTCTCTGACAGTGCTCTGCATCTTGTTAATAAAGGTAATGGATGAATTATTTCTTTCTCAGCTAACTCACAGTAAACAAAGACCATTAATGTGTAACTGAGCGCTCTTGGGCGGAATTTTCCAAGGCACTGAACGATTTAGGGAGTGGTGAATCAGCCAGGAAAAGGGGCGAGAAAAGTGAGATTCTCGATATCAGGGAGAAAGGTTCTGATTTTGCACATATGATCTTATTGGCTGGGCGAAAACCTCACCTGTGAGCAGCGAGGCACCTACTTGCATGTATTACCATCCTATTATACCTAATCTGGCTTTATTTGTATGCAAGTTCTGAAGAAGAGTCGCCGGACCCGATACATGAACTCTGATTTCTCTCCACAGGTGCTGCTAGACCTGCCGAGATTTCCCAGCAATTTCTGTTTTTGTTTCAGATTTCCAGTATCCACAGTTCTCTCATTTTCATTTGTCATTTATGTACAATTTGCAATTTCTCCAGGGAATTGGAAAGTCTGAGCAGTTCCATGTTGGATCCAGCTCAGGCTTCTACGTTAACCAGCAATCTCCAAAACATCAGGGCACTCCCTATGGGTAGGAACCACTTGCATCCATAGTGGTTGGCATTGGCCAAGCCCCAGTCTCACCACATTCTCCTCATTCTGACTCATTTATAATACAGTTCGCCATTTCAATACTGCGTTTTGCAGATCACAGACACCTTTTCATTGTATTGCTGTTGCCCGCACACTTTGTGCTCAGGGAACAGGGTATATCTTACAGCGCTTAGCTTGCTTTCTTAACACTGGATCACTGCGTTCTTGTCTTGCTGTCTAGTTCAAACTAATAGCCAGGCAGTTTGTCATGTTTGGCATTAATGACCAGTCAAGGGGGATTATAGTTCAGTCATGGCATGGGTCAGGAAAGGTGCTGAGAGTGAGTGAGGAGGAAGTGCAGAGCGTAGGGAGAGTGGGTAGCCTTGGGCATTGGGGCAATAGAGTCATAGAGCTGTACAGCATGGAAACGGACTCTCCCATCAACTCATCCATGCTGACCAGATATCCTAAATAAATCTAGTCCCATCTGGCCCATATCCCTCTAAACCCTTCCTATTCATGTACCCATCCAGATGCCTTTTAAACGTTGCAATTGTACCAGCCTCCACCACTTCCTCTGCCAGCTCATTCCATACATGTGCCACCCTCTTTTTTTTTTAAAAAGTGCCCCTTTATGTCCCATTTTGCAGTCAGTAGTAATGGGATGGGATATGGGTGTGATGGCAGAGTCTGAGTGACTTTGTAATAGCAGAGAGAAGATGGTGGGATCTAGTGCAAGTAAACATCTTGTGGCATCGGTAGGCATTTCCCTGGATTTTGGGAGCCACAATGACCCAGGTGAATAGTTCAGACCAGACTGGCAGCATCTGATGTGGTGCACAGTGGACTGTAAATACATCACTTGAGGTCTGAACACTAGAAGATCCTGGCACAGTCAAGTGTTTCTCTACTGCTGGGACAAGGTAATGCCACAATGGCGTTCTGGAGGCATGATGCATTCATACTGAGGTAAACAAAGTAAAATTACGTGAGAACTGTCACTTGGGCTCATAGAGAGAAAACCTCCATGAAATTGACAGCTGCAATTTGGGTAATTTTAGCCCTCCGTATTGTACAGGACCCAAGCCATTTTGAGAAGGCCAGGTAGTAATGTCTGTCGAAACTGAAAAGTCTGCACTTGGTTAGGACAAAGGGCTGACCACATGAAGGGAGATTAAGGCTGCTCGGAACAGTGATTATAGACATGGGCAATGAGATCTCCTCATTCACTGAAACATAGCGAAGGGACAGGATTGGCTATTGGGCAGCCTCAATGTCTTCCTCTGTATCATGCAGAGGTAATAATTTGCTGCAGAAGTAAGATTCACTCCCATTCTCAATCCTTCACCATTACCCAGCGCAAGGGAACTTTCTTCACTTTCTTAAACTGCATGTCATTTTCAAAAACAAATTACCTCTTCAAAAAGGGGGTCCTGTGCCTGTTGTAATGTTGCCTGGAAGTTCTGATCATAATCGGTCTAATCCTGGGAGGGATTATAGCTGATTATCCAATGCCCTTTCCACAGTTTGACGTGAGCCCCCAGTCTGGAGGTGGTAATAAACAGTCACAGCTTACCATGGCAGGACTGCACAGATTTGATATGATCCATTGCTTTTGGGCCAGCTCAGCTCTATCTATTACATGGTGCTTCCATTACCTTTGCCAAGTTAACACCTCATTTTTATTGATGCTTCATGCTGCTCCATTTGTCCAATGTTCATCAAACCAGGTTTGATGCCTTGGCTCAATGGTAATGGTGCAGGGAGGGATATACTGTACCAAGAGGTTACAGATTGAAGTTGAACACAATTCTGCTTCCATTGATGGCTCATGGATGCCCACCTTTGAGCTGCCAATCTATTGCTAATCTACTCTATTTAGCACAGTGGCAGTGCCACACAGCACACTGGAGGGTATGCTCAGTGTGAAGATGGGACTTCAACTCCACAAGGACAGTGTGGTGGTTGCTCCTATCAAAAATGCCGTCCACACATACATCTAAAACAGTAGGTTGGTTAGCGTCAGGCTGAGTGTTTCTACTTATCAGTTCCTTCACCACCTGCTGCAAAATTGCTCCTGGCAGGTACATAGTTATACAGCACAGAAACAGACCCTTTGGTCCAACCAGTCCATGCTGACCATAGTCCCAAACTAAACTAGTCCCACCTGCCTGTATTTGGCCCATATTCCGCCAAACATTTCTTATTCATGTACTTATCCAAATATCTTTAAAACATTATAACTGTATTCACATCCAACACTTCCTCTGGAAATTCATCCCACACGTGAACCACTCTCCATGTAAACAAAGTTGCCCCTCATGTGTTTTTTAAATCTTTCTCTTATCTTAAAAATATGCCCCCTAGTCTTGAACTCCCCCACCCTTTGGAAAAGGCACCTACCATTCACCTTATCTATACCCTTCATGATTTCATAAACCTCTATAAGGTCACCTTTCCAATGGAGGGGAAAAAAAAGGCCCCAGCTTATCCAGCCTCTCCTTATAACTTCATTCCCGGCAAAATCCTGATAAATCTTTTCTGAACCCTCTCCAGTTTAATAATATCCTTGCATTAATGGGCTAGCAGGAACTGGACACAGTACTCCAAAGAGGCCTCATAAACGTCCTCAACAGATGTCCCAACTCCTGTACCTAAAGGTCTGAGCAATGAAGGCAAACGTATCAAACACCTTCTTACCACCCTGTCTACCTGTGATGCAAATTTCAAAGAATTATGTATCTGAACCCCCAGGTATCTCTGTTCTATAACACGACCCAGGTCCCTCCTTTTAATTGTAGAAGTCCTTCAGGGCTGACACAGTACTGTACCAATGAGCTATTGATGGCATTTGGTGTTGAGACTCCCAACCACAGAACAACCTGATGAGGTTGGTGTTGGTGTTGCAGTAAGTGGTGATCAGCAGGTGAGTTCCTTGTCCATGTTTGACCTGACGACATGAGATAACTCTGTATTAATTCCACATGGTAATCTGCACCAATAATTCACTAATCTTATTTACTATACTCTGATCACACATGTTCACTGTAACCCTGATATAATTCTAAAAAAATTTTAACCATTATTTGAACTCTACCCATTAATTTATTATTCTCTCTTTTAGCATTATCTCTCTTTTCTAGTGTTTGGCACATCCTAACATTCCTCCGATATTCTTCACTCTGGATTGGCCATCAGTTGCCGATTTAGTTTATACCCTCCACATAAGAGAAGTTGATAAAGCATACAGTATCCTCAGATGTGTAGTAGGGGTATACAGTACAAAAGACCTCAGCTAGATTATTGTTCACAATTCTGGGCGCCACACTTTAGGAAGGATGTGAATGGATTGGAGGAAGTGTGGAAGAAGTTTATTACAATGGTTCCAGGGATGATTTACTTCCAGTTCTGAAGATAAATTGGGACTGCTTTCCTTGGAGATGTTTTCAAAATCATGAAGGGTCTGAACAGAGTGGATTAAGAGAAACTGTTCTCACTGCAAAAGGATCAAAGGCAAGTGGAATAACAAGGTGTAGAGCTGGATGAACACAGCAGGCCAAGCAGCATCAGAGGAGCAGGAAAGCCGACGCTTCGGGCCTGGACCCTTTTTCAGAAAAAATGGGAAGTGGGCACAGGTTTAAAGTAACTTGCAAAAGAAGCAAATGTGATGTGAGAAAAACCTTTTTTACTCAGTAAGTAGTTAGGGTCTGGAATACACTGTCTAGAACATCAATAGAGGTAGAGATAACAAGGTGTAGAGCTGGATGAACACAGCAGGCCAAGCAGCATCAGAGGAGCAGGAAAGCTGACGTTTCGGGTCTGGACCCTTCTTCAGAAATGGGGGAGGGGAAGGGGATTCTGAAATAAATAGAGAGAGAGAGGGGGAGGCGGTTGGAAAATGGATAAAGGAGCAGATAGGTGGAGAGGAGACAGACAGGTCAAAGAGGTGGGGATGGAGCCAGTAAAGGTGAGTGTAGGTGGGGAGTTAGGGTGGGGATAGGTCAGTCCAGGGAAGATGAACAGGTCAAGGGGGCAGGATGAGGTTAGTAGGTAGGAAATGGGGGTGGGGCTTGAGGTGAGAGGAAGGACGGACAGGTTAGGGAGGCGGGGACGAGCTGGGCTGGTTTTGGGATGCGGTCGGGGGAGGGGAGATTTCGAAGTTTGTGAAGTCCACATTGATACCATTGGGCTGCAGGTTTCCCAAGCGAAATATGAGGTGCTGTTCCTGCAACCTTTGGGTGGCATCGTTGTGGCACTGCAGGAGGCCCAGTAGAGGTAGATTTGGTTAATGCATTTGAAGGGGGCTTTGGCTGACTGTTTCTATTTAAACACAGTCCAGATTTCGAGGAATAAGGCAGGAGAATTACACTAAGGTGAAATGCTATTCTGGAGACCTGGGTGCTGGCACAATAAGCTGAATGGCCTTCATCTGCACCGTATCAATTCTGTGACACACATGCTCCAGGGCAGATGAGGTCACCCTGTTGCTGCTGCCGTGCCACACCTTCTGAAGACAGGGCCCTGCAGTTTTCACCCAGCAGCTACATCAGTGCAAATATTGTTAGTGGCGGCTTGACGGCTGAGAGCAGTATTGCTGGCTGACTATCCTGCTATTTCCTATCATGGCGAGTTGAGTATTTGTGGCCTGTCAGGTCTGCAGTACAAGCCACTCCTAATGTTAATTGGGACCTCTACTGACCTTATTTACAGAGGCCCTCCCCCTGCAGATGGACAGGGAAATCTCTTGCCTGAGGCATCCCTTTACTGATGCTGCTCTCTGTCCAAAATGATCCAATGGGAGGAATTCCCATAAAGAAATTAGTTAATGTGCATAATGGGAAAAATATACTGCAAATCAATGCAGAGAAGCCCTCGAGAATCTAATTGTTATCAGGAAAAGAACACATGCCAGGGTGATGGCTTTTAAAGCTACTGGGTGAATTTTTTTCCTGAACCAGTTACACCTTAGGCCCTAGCGAGCTCTCCATTACAGGGGAGCAGCTTTGCACCTAGTGCTGACTCAGCAAGAAAATGCTGCAAAGACAATACATTCAAGTCACATCAGTTCCTGTACTCAAGCTGCATGGGTTTTGACATTGTCCGATTATGCACATCACAGGACAGCAAGCTGTTAGCCCACGTTGACTAGCCCTGGTCTCTACCTTACAGCCTGGTTAAATGCCCAGCTCCGCCCTTTGCACAAAGAGCAGGACTATACGATCAAGTCCAGCTCCATCGGCCTCCTCGTGATCAGCAGCAAAGTGAGGGAAGGTCTCATTGCACACAGCAACACCCTGCTCACTGCTGCTCAGTTTGGGTTCTGTCAGGAGCCCTCTGCTCCTGGTCTCATTGATATCCTTGGCCTGGATGTCGACAAAGGAGCTGCATTCCACACACAAAGTGAGAGTGACTGCTGGTGATACTGAGGTACCATTTGACTGAACATAGTGTGAAGAGGCTCTGGCAAGCTGCTGTTCAGGGAGAACTCTCTGTTTGTTGGTCTCATTCCTAACATAGAGGAAGATGTTCGTTGAACGCCAACTAGCTCAGTCCCAGGACAACACCACAGGCCATTCAGTCCCTTGTGCCTGTGCTGTTATTTGATAAGATCCAGGCTGATCTCATTGTGGTCTCTTTTTTTTCCTGTCTGCCCCATATAACTTTTAACTTCCCTGCCAGTCAAGAATCTATCTACCTGTGTATTCAGAGAATCCTGCAGTGTGTAAAGAGGCCGTTTGGCCCATCAAGTCTTCACCAACCCTCCAAAAAGCATCCCAGCCAGACCCATCTGCAGCCCTATTCCTCTAACCCTGCATTTCCAATGGCTAACCCACAAAGCCTTCACACCCTTGGACACTACGGGGCAATTTAGCATGGCAATCCATCTAATCTGCACATGTTTGGACTGGAGGAAACTGGAGCACCCAATGGAAACTCACACACGTGGGGAGAATATGCAAACTGCACACAATCACCAAAGGCTGGAATTGAACCTGCATCCCTGGCATGCTGCCCTGTGTTGGCGGTGGAGGGAGTGGATATTTGTGGATGTGATACCACTTGAGTGGGCTGCTTTGTCCAGCATGGTGTCAAGATGGTTTTGGAGTATTGTTGGAGCTGAATGTATCCACCATACTCCTGACCTGTGCCATGCTAATGGTGGACAGGCTTTGGGGAGTCAGGAGGTGAATTACTCGCTGCAGCATTTCTTGCTTTTGATCTGTGTTTGTATATGGCTAGACCAGTTCAGTTCCTGGTCAATGGTAGCCTGCAGGATGTTGATATTAGGGGGTTCAGCATTTGTAATGGTATTGAAAGACAATGTATAGATTGTCTCTTGTTGGGCATGTCAAACCTGGCACTCGAGTTGTGTGAATCTCGCTTGCCACTTGTCAGCCCAAGCCTGGATATTGTCTAGGTCTTGTTGCATTTGCACATGGACCTTGTCAATATCTGAGGAGTCACGAATGGTGCTGAACATTGTGCAATCATCAGCAAACATCCCCACTTCTGACCTTATGATGGAGGGAAGGTCATTGATGAAGCAGCTGAAGATGGTTGGGCCTAGGACACTGCCCTGAGGAACTCCTGCAGAGATGTCCTGGAGCTGAGATGCCTGACCTCCCACAACCACAACTGTTTTCCTATGTACCGGAAATGATTCCAACCACTGGAGAGTTCCAATAGACTCCGGTTTTGCTAGGATTCCTTTCAGCCACAGTCCATCGAATGCAGCCTTTATGTCAAAGGCAGTCACTCCTATCTCACTTCCATGGTTCAGCTCCTTTGCCAGGTTTGAAACCGAGGCTGTAATGAGGCCAGGAGCTGGGTGACCCTGGCAGGACCCAAGCTGGGCGTCACTGAGCAAGTGCTGCTTGACATCTCTGTCAATGACACCTTCCATCACTTTACTGATGATCAAAAGTTGACTGATGGGGTGGTTGGTGGCTAGGTTGGATTTGTCCTGCTTTTTATGTACAGGACTTACATGGGCAAATTTCCACATTGTCAGGTAGAAGGCAGTGTTGTAACTGTACTGGAAGAGCTTGGCTAGTGGAGTGGCAAGTTTTGGTGCACAAGCCTTCAGTACTATTGCTGGAATGTTGTCAAATGGAGCAATATCCAACCTGGCTGTCTGGTTGCCCTGGGTTACTCAGTCAGGCAGCCAGGCACTTTGCCTGCTACTGGGAAGGCAGGTAATTGGAGAGGTGGTGAGTTACAACCCTTAAGTGACCAGTAATAGACCATGAAGTGCCTTAACTGCTGTCAAGCCGAGAAAGTCCCTGATGAACCTTTCTGCCCAGGATTTAATTGGTGAAACAGCAAAGACAGGATGTGGGGAGATAGTGAGTATCAGACCAGGGGAAATTCTTCCAAATATTTCCACTTCTGTCTACCTCCAGCGAGAGTATCATTGCACCATCTATTTCCTGCTGGCCAACCAACCCTCTATCCATGCTAGTATGTTTCCCCCTATGACCTCAGGAAGTGGAGTGAAGGACACGCCCCTGTCTGTATCAATGGTGCTGAGATGAAGGTGGTCGAGAGCTTCTAGATGCAACAGTCAAGAAAGCACACCAACATCTCTACTTCCTCAGTAGGCTAAGGAAATTCAGCATGTCCACAAAGACTCTTACCAATTTTTACAGCTACACTACAGAAAGCATCCTGCCCAGATGCATCACAACTTGGTATGGCAAATGCTCTGCCCAAGATCGCGAGAAATTACAGAGTTGTGAATGCAGCCCAGTCCATCATGCAAAGCAGCCTTCCATCCACTGATTCTGTCAATACTTGCCACTGTCTCAGGAAAGTAGCCAACATAATCAAAGACACTAAACCCAACCACCACCCCCTGTTATACTCTGTCCCACCCTTTTCCACCTCTTGCCTCTCGGGCAAAAGATACAAAAGTTTGAAAACTCGTACCAACAGATTTAGGAACAGCTTCTTCCCTGCTGTTATCAGGCTTGTGAACAGATTTCTCAAATGTTAGAGTTGATCTTTCTCCGCACCTTCTCTGCAGCTGTAGCCCTGTATTCTACATTCTATTCTATTACACTTATGCACTTACGTAAGGTATGGTTTGTCTGGTTAGCACGCAAAACAATACTTTTCACTGTATCTTGGTACATGTGACAATAATAAATCAAAATCAGAACCATGAGATCATATTTTATGTAGTAACATTTGAAGTTGGACTTTGACAAATGCCTTTTGGCAATCCAAATACATGACATCCACAGGTTCCCCTGGATCCACTTTGCTTGTTATTTTCTCACAAAAACTCTATTAAATTAGTTAAACATGATTTTCCTTCCAGCAAAAAATGCTGACTCTGCTTGATTGCATTAAAGCACCCTTCTATAGTGTCCTTCACAATAGATTCCAGGATTTTGCCTGGAGGGTAAGGGGCAGTGGAACCAATAAAACACTGTTACAAACAAAAAGTCATGGTGGGGCTACTTGTCTCATCTTTATAGTTCACAAGCTAGTTGACAGCCACAAGATATATTTTTGACAACAGGTGCTTTAATCCCTTTGAGTGCTGCGATGGCAAAGAATAGACGCAAACAGGCTCTCTTGTAAATTTCAATCAGAACAAAGGATAAATATTTCTGTTTACAACACCTGAAGCATGAATGCGCAAACACCCACTGACCAAACATGCAGACACTGATACACGCCAGATAATTTTGAGAGATGAAGCACCCGCTCAGCTTACTAACACAATAACAAGTAACAGGGATATGTTCTTAAAGTGTAGCTTAAGATGAAAACTGTTGCAGGCTTAGGGAATTCTCTCTCTTGGCTTTTGGGAAAGAATGGCAATAAGACATTTCTGGATTTGTATTCAAAGTTGTGTCAGAGCTTATGGAGAGAAGAGTTTTAATCTTGCATGGGAAGAGAATTCAAGCTCCCTGACCCCACTTTTGTCCCACCTGAGACAGCTGAATGAGGCTGGGCTCCTTTCTTGTTGGTGGGCAATTGTCTGTGACATCCAGTGCAAGACAGCTTTGCCGGGTTCCCTTGTGTAAGTCTAAGGTATCAACTGCCCCTCAGCCCTGCAGATAACTTGAGTAATGTGATAGCTGTGTCAGTACTGTCCTCCATTGTCCACACAACAGCTTTGAGTTGGGATAATTGACACACAACGGGGAATGATTAACACTCGTCAGACTAGTTATCAGTCACTCACTGAGAGTCTTTATTTGACATTCCAGATATATGACTACTACAGTGGTCTGGCAGCCATTGTTAAATCTAGCAGGTGAGGGTAGTCAATTGGCAACTGGAAAATCCATTTGAATTTTACAGGAACTTCCTGGCCATATTGTCTGTCTTGTCCAGAAACTACAGGGTGTGACTTGTTGGGATCCATTTTGAGAGTAAAGTGTCCATAAGCTCTGACACAACTTTGTTCCATGTGATTTGCTGCCTTTTTTTTAACAGAAGGAGTCTGAGCCCAATTACCTTAATGGGTATAATGCGACTGTCACATCATCAGCACCTGCAAGTTGCCCTCCAAGCCACACACCATTCTGGCTTGGAACTGCAACAATGTTCCTTCATTGTCACTGGGTCAAAATTCTGGACTTCCCTTCCTACCATTGTTGTGGGTGTGTCAATACCACATGGACTGCATCGGTTCAAGAAGGCAACGCACCACCACCTTTATGAGTAATCAGGGACAGGCAACAAATGCTGGACTAGCCACTGATGTTCACATCCTGCAAAAGAATGAAAAAACATTTTAGGTTTCACTCTCACTGCCTGCCCTTGTCCGAATCCGTGCATGGAGCTGTGATTAATTACACAATTCACTAACCCACAAACCCTGCACTCATTTGTCATATTGTCATGCCTGCACCACTCCTTAACCACTGGGAAGCCGAAATCAGGCTAGTGCAGTTCAGTTTCAGTGATATTAACAAGAAAGATGTTGGAAAAAAAAACACAGAGAAAGGCCAGCTGGCCCATCGAGATAGTGAAAAAATTTAGCACTTTTCATAGACAACAGACGTCGCAAAGCACTTTATCACCAATAAAGTGCTTTTAATGTGTTGTCACTGTTGTAGTGTAGAGTTTTCCAGACGTGTTGCAACTAAGCATCATGATCCTCATCACCTCCCACTCTTAAGTAACCCCTTGGGAGAGGTAATAAAACTGATTTGGAAATCTGGAAAGCAATGAGGGCACAATTCTGGGAAGCTCTCCATTGTGCCCAGAGATAATGGAAGTGGAGATTCCAGTTATTCATTGGCTGCCAATAAAGAAATGATTCAAGTTAATGTACTGTACTCACCGGCTGATGACTTTCCATATATTTTGATTCTTGTGTATAGTATAAACACCAGTAAATATACAGAAGCATATTACTCAAGTGAATGCAGTCATATGTGGTAACATGATCATAGAATCCCTTCGGCCCAACAAGTCCACACCGACCCTCAGAGCATCCCACCCAGACCCATCCCCCTCTAACCTACCTAATCTACACATCAATGAACACTATGGGCAATTTAGCATGGCCAATTTACCTAGCCTGCACATCTTTGGAATGTGGGAGGAAACCCACGCAGACACAGGGAGAACGTACAAACTCCACACAGACATTCGCCGGAGGTTTGAATCAAACCCCTGGCATTGTGAGGCAGCAGTGCTAACCACTGAGCTACAGTGCCACTCTTTGTCGTGTGGTGAGCGGTCTTAGGTGCTGGTTTAGGTTCTAGTCTCTGAGGAGGCATGAGTTCATATCCCACCGCTGCCACTTGTTAAATGGTAATGGTCGGTGAGTATTTTTGTGACTGTAAGGCTGTTTTGAGTGGGTTCTGGAGAGCTCAGCACTGAGCCATGTGTTTTTGAAGATATTTATATGAATGACTTAAGCCTAAATGTAGGAGTCATGATTCAAATGTTTGCAGATAATCTGATTTGGCTGCATAGACCATGTAAGCTGTGGACTGCAGAAAGATGTTGTGAAACTTGAAAGGGTTGAGAAAACATTCACAAAGATGTTGCCAGTTTGGAAGGTTTGAGCTATAGGGAGAGGCTGTATAGGCTGGGGCTACTTTCCCTGGAGTATCGGAGGCTGAGAACCTTATAGAAACTTATAAAATCATGAGGGGCATGGATAGGGTGAATAGCCACGGTCTTTTCCCCAGGGTGGGGGAGTTCATAGCTTTAAGGCGAGAGAGGAAAGATTTAAAAGGGGCCTAAGGGACAACTTTTTCACGCAGAGGGTGGTGCATGTATGGAACGAGCTGCCAGAGGAAGTGGTGGAGGCTGGTACAATTACAACAGTTAAAAGGCACCTGGATGGGTACATGGATAAGACAGGTTTAGAGGGATACGGGCAAAATGCTGGCACATGGGACTAGATTAATTTAGGATATCTGGTCGGCATGAACGTGTTGGACCGAACAGTCTGTTTCCATGCTGTACATCTCTATGACTCTATGACTAGTAGACTGGGCTGATGTGGTTAAAAAAGGTCTGATTGCATTTATTTCATTTTTTAACCACATCAGCCCAGTCTACTAGTCATAGAGTCATAGAGATGTACAGCATGGAAACAGACTTTTCGGTCCAACATGTCCATGCCGACCAGATATCCTAAATTAATCGAGTCCATGCCAATTGTAGATATGACTGGATTTTCTTTCGGTTTGGGTCAAGTCAGGTTGCATGGGATCATTTGAAGCATGAGATAAAAACAGTGTATGAAGCAGTGAAGTCTGTAACTAGTCTGGAGCCTCACCATTGCAATGCCAGATCGAATTGTCCAGGTATGTTGTTTATATAAATTCCATTCAATTCAACTTAATGCATGGAAGATTACAAAACTATTGGTTTTGATGTTGTAAACGTGCTCGCCGAACTGGTGGGTTTGGTTGCAACCAAATCCTATCAGCTCAGTAAGCATGTCTATAACATCATCCACAACCCGAGCTACAAATCTTCTCAATCTTTAAATATCTGATTTTGGTCACAACCAGTTCTGGTAGCAGGTTTATGGTAATCAATCTGTACATCATCAGCTCCAAAGTGCTTTTGAGATATCCCAATAGTTTGGAGAATGCTATACAAATACAGTTCTGTTTCTTAATCTCATGGAAATGGCAAAGGTCAGTGAGTGAATTTTTGATGTCATAGCCCAGTGTATCAGTGACCTCTCCACTGCTCAATGCAGCACAGCCACATCACTTGTCCATTAGTAGTCTCTAGTGTGATGATGCTGTGGCTTTAAGATGTGTGTTTTGTCCTGGTTTCTTTCAGAGAGAGACTGGGGGACAGGTGCCGAGCACTCAATGAGAAGATAAACAGCTTGTGAAGTCTTGGGTGTTTTTTTAAATGTTGGAACAATAGAAGCAACCTGAATGGGTGTGGTCACTGAATTGGGGATTTTTAGTTTTCAGCAGCAGTTGTTGTTGGGGTCATGAAGAAATGGAAGGTATTTTTGCTTCACTCGATTACAGCTAAAAGCTGGGAGTTCTCTTCCTAGGCTGCTGGATTGCATGTGAGACAAAATCTGTTTTCTGAATTTGCCTTTTGCCAAAAGGATGTGTTTATAGAATGTTACTATATTGGAACAGTTAATTAGGAATAATTACTGTGTCTATTTTTTTTCCTCATATTTTGACTATAGTATTTGGATAAATTGTGTTTTGCTTAACATCAAATAGTTTGACCAAACTACTAGGGTCCAGGTTACTTTTTTAATATATTTTGAGGGGGTCTGGTCTGGACCATAACACGAGCAATCAGGATTCCTGCCGAATATGCTTCACCCTCACACATTCACCACCACTACTCTCGCCACACACTGCTTGCCTACACACTGCTCAGCTTCCACATTCTTTGTATAAGCATTGACAGGGCCTGCACTGAGATACTCGTGCATTTGCAGGACTGTGCCAATGGGCCCAAGTCACTGTCAAGGAGCATGGAAATGCCCAGCAGATGTCTGTCATGAACACGGCACAAAGCTTCACAGTTTGGATATTCCTGACCACAGACAGCTGATACATATTCAATTGGATGATGAGCTATTTCTCTTGTCTTCTCCTTTCCTCCTCCTGAAAGGAAGACAAAAGAGAACTGGGACAAACAGAACATTTTTGAAAATTGCAGGCAACCGGAGCTTGGAGACACTTTGGCCTCAAACAGGGCAGAAAAACCGTGCATCATCTGTTCAGTTTCCAATATAAATTTCCACCATCAGTTTCTGCTACTGCCTGCCATTTTTTTTTCACTTGTGAGACATGGGCATCGCTGGCTGGCCAGCATTTATTGCCCGTCTCTAATTGTCCTTGAGAAGGTGGTGGTGAGCTGCCTTCTTGAGCCGCTGCATTCCTCCTGCTGTGGGTTGACCCACAATTCTATTACAGAGGGAATTCCAGGATTTTGACCCAGCGACAGTGAAGGAATGCCGATATATTTCCAAGTCAGGATGGTGAGTAGCTTGGAGGGGAACTCGCAGGTGGTCGTGTTCTCATGTCTCTGCTGCCCTTGTCCTTCTATGGAAGTGATGGTGGGTTTGGAAGGTGCTGTCTAATGATCTTTGATGAATTTCTGCAGTGCATCTTGTAGATGGTACACACTGGTACTACTGAGTGGAGAGGTTGGATGCTTGTAGATGTGGTGCCAATCAAGCAGGCTGCTGTGTCCTGGATGGAGTCAAGCTTCTTGGAGCTGCACTCATCCGGGCAAGTTTTTTCATTGCACTCCTGACTTGTGCCTTGTAGTATAACGCACAAATAGAGTTGACTTTCCTGCGCTTTGTATCAAGTGAATGAAAATTCTCCAGTGCAATGTATAAGAAAATCAGGAGCAGGTCTTTAGCAGTGAACCTCGTAAGATCATAAAGTTTGGAAGTTACAGTAAATATAAAATAGGTGAACTCATTAGCCAAGGAATCATCGGAAATTTTAAAATCATTATGAAGTTTTGTTTAAAAAAGTTTAAAATGATGTAAAAGCAAAATAGACAGAATAAGTATTTTCAATTGTGACCTAATAGGCAGGCACCATCTGCAACCTATAATCAATGAGAATAGGTTCCTGATCCTGAATTGGATTGGTGGATGGAGTTTGTGATCTCCGTGGATGATTGTCTCCTCAGGATGGTTTATGGATCCCAGTTTGACAAATGGACAAAGAAGATCATCTCCATGTTTGAAGATGACAGTCCCTTGACTGTTTACTAATGGCTGTCTTCTCTGTTTGTACTTTGCCTACTTGAGTCAGTCGAGGTATCAGGAAACTCTTTGTCTTCCCTGGGTGAGAGTTGGAAGTGATGTTGTCTTCAGTTTCTTGGAGCTGAGTAAGGAATTAGGCTGGAGCCAGAAATAGTCCACCTTGAGAAGTTCCTTTCCATTGGAAGTGTCCATTTATTCCCCTCGAGTCATTTATGTACATTTTATTTGGCCTTATACCCTATTCATTCAATGGTTAAATATTTGGAAGTAGTTTTCCCTTTTTCCCTCAAGTGCACCTTGTGGCTCACTGCTCCCTAGGACACCCTGATTAACCTGTGGCATTACTGTGCCTTTAAGGGAGATTTATTCTGGGCTGGTTCTCTTGCAGAGAGGTGTATCCACAGTGGTGAAAGAATGTCTGCTTCAGAAGCAGTCGGTAAACAGCTTTGAACTCCCTGAGTGTTTTTTTAAAAATTAGACAAAAGAAGCATGAGTACTTGGAATCAGGCTCACACAGATGGAGAGTTTTGGTTTTGCTTTCAGTTGGGAGTTGGCTGTGGAAGCTGCTAGATAGAGCTGTCTTTCTACAGCAGCAAAACATTTGAGTTCTCTCTCTGCTGCTAGATTGTTTCTTTTAGTGTTACTTTCTCCTGGACTGTAGAGAAGATAGCATGTGAGGAAAGTCTGTTTTGCTGAATTTGCCTTTGCCAAGGATGTGTTTATAGAATGCTGCTATTCTTGAACAGTTGATGATTAGTAGTTAAATGCTATATTATTTTATTACGTATTTCAATAGAGTTAAAGTTATGCTAATTTTTCTTTTTTATGTTTTAACTGTTCTGTAAGAATAAAGTGTGTTTTGCTTAAAGCCTGTTAGTGGACCAGTCGAATCATATCTGGAACACAGCACCTTACACTTGCCTTGAAATAAAATAAAAGTTAGTGTCTAGGCTATCTCCTTGATATATTCTGAGGGGGTTTGGTCTGGTCCATAACAAACCTTAGAAAGTTCAATCCAGCGGCAGAGAGAGAACTCAAGTGTTTTGCTGCTGCAGAGAGAGAGAGAGAGAGAGCTGTATCTAGCAGCTTCCACTGCTAGCACCCCACTCAGCATTTGCAATGTTTTGTTTCTGTCTGCTCATGCTACAGACGTGTCCTGGGCAGAGAAAATGGCATTTGTTGTATTCGTCAACCCAGAAACTGGTATCGCAATAAAATAGAAAGTACTGAAGAAACTCAATAGATCTGGCAGCATTTGTGGAGAGAGAAAAACTGAGTTAACAGTTTGAGTCCAATATAACTCTTCTTCAGTTATAAGGGGTGTGAGATATCATCCTATAATATTCAATAAATTACTTAGGATTTTATAAATGGATTATATAGTTATCTCTTACAGCCTTCACCTCCTCTACCTTGCCCTGGGCTCCCTGGCATTGTCTCAGCTGGGTTATGTAAATTTCCACCTGATGTAACTGCATGAACCACATATGGTTGATTGAGCATTCTGTGGCCAAATGCACCTTGATAAATAGATCATAAAAGAGTAATAAGCACAGCTACTGGACTTGTGATCACGATACTTACACTCACAAAGTGTAAGCATTAACTTTTTTTGGTGCCAGTTAGTAAAATGGAAAAGTGTAAACGTATAAACAAGCAACAAGAGTAGGCCACATTGCCGTTCAAGTTTTTGCTGCCATTCAATAGGAGGGTTGTAAGTGACATTATTTAAAGCAGAACATGAGTGTTTTCTGAAGATTTCTGTTAGCTTTACTTCTTTGCTTACTGGCTTATGCTAAATGTTAAGTGAAGTTACACACATGACACACATTTACCTTAATTGTCTGAGCGCATTAAAACATTTTCCATTCAAATTAGCGCATGTAGCTCCATTTGGCTTCTGTAACCATACCTATTTGTATAGACAGCAGTTTGTTTTGGGAAACAAAGGTAATATTTCGAGATAGCAGCGTTACTAAGATGGCAAGGGCTACATCTTGCCTTCTGACCTTGATTTCCTCTTTGCTCACCAGGAGGGCGTCAATTTGAGACGCACTAAGGAAGGGAGCAAAATGCTTCCTGGGTGGCAGGCAACAACATGGAAGCACTGAAAGGATTTAAACCGGGATTAGAAGGTACTGACCACAGTGCCTCCTAAATCATTAGTTTAGCTGCTCTTGCCGTCCCTTTGCAATATCACTGAACTATCCTGGGCATTGCCGCCGAGACTTGGCACTGAACTTGCAGGTGGCTTTAAGCTGTCAAATACTTTGTGCCAGCTCCACTCACTTAGGGCACCAGTGCTGGGCCCCAGAAAAACCAGCCCTGTTCGGTCAAGGAGAGCCCAGGCATCCACTGAAAGAGTGTTTGTCCCGACTCAAGAGTCAAGAACTAGAGCTCACCTCAGAATAATACATCTGTCATTAATGACTGAGACAAACAGACATTTCTTCATTCAGATCCTTGCAAATCTTTGGAATTCTCTAGGCTGGTTGCTCAGTTGCTGAGTTGATTGAAAATTGCAGTTGACAGATTTTGGATCCCAAAGGGAATTGGAGGATGTGAGGATAGTGCAGGAAAGTGCAGCTGGTTCATGATTGGATTGGGTGCCCTTGAACAGCACATGGCCTGCACTCACCTGTATTCATTATTTTCCAGAAATCACTGAGAACTTGGAAACTGTCTGTGGAGTGATGAAAGGCAGATGTTACTCCTATTGTGTTTAGGAAAAACAAACTAAAGACTAGTGAATCTGACATGCACCCTGGCTAAAGGTGAGGATACATTTATTAAAGATGATATCACAGAACCTGGATAGAACTAAATGATGAAAGTGTAGACTGTAAGATGTAGGAGAAGTAGACCATTCACCCCATCAAGTCTGACCTGCTACTCACTGAGATCAGTGAGGTATTCACATCCCTTGTATATTTAGTTCCCAGCCTTGATCTCCTTGTCTCTGAATTCCAATCTAACCTCTTGGTTTTCTTTGATGATGTGCAAAAGGAAAAATGGAGGTGTCGTAGAATTTCAATAAGGCCTACTACACACTTCCTCTTAAAATAGTACTAAAATTAAAGAAAAAAGGAAGAGGAAGAAGAAACTGTTGTCTAATTCCTCAAAACAAGTTAGACAGCTCCAACCAGAATGTTATGAATTAATTTCCCACAACACCGAAGTAGTCAAATTACTACAAACACAAGCCGGTATCAATGCAAAACAGTCTCAGCTTTATTAGGAAACAAGTTACAATAACCTTTAGTACTAAATATACTCCCTCTAATCCTATTTGGCCCCTTAAGCTTACAATACTTCCCAAGTCTCTTGTAGATTTTTTCAGAAATTGACCCAATCACAGTTGGCCACCCTAGTTAATGTTTCAAGTCATCAGAACATAAATAAGTCATTGATTCAGTAGAATTGACAGAAACAAAGATGTAAAGGGTTGTTCAAGGTGATGGAAGAGGGACAAAAACAAAAGCTGAATAGTAGGAATAATTATATAACAAATGATTTAAAAACAGGAAGATAACCCTTCGATCCTATCACTTTTCAGTTGTTTCGTTTTCACAGATAGATTGCTAAATTGGCCAAATAGCCTCTCTTGCTGGGTCTGTGTCCATTCCTCTCCCTGTCTCTCTCTGTCTATCTGTCTGGTCTCTGCCTCTTGCCATGCTGGTTTCCTCGGAAGGCCTCCAGAAGATCCTAGAGAGATTGGTCTGCAGGTGAAACCTCTTTCTATGCCTTTTTGGATAGTTTTCTGGAACTTACTATAGTTCTGGTCAATCAGGGAGACACACTTAATAGTTTGAAATAATGTCAACCATTTGGATGACCTGCTATTGTTAATTTCTTTGTGTGACAGGACCCGGTGCCTTTCTGTCTGGGCCCTCCTTTTTTTGGTGGATAACTTGTTGGGGATATGTCTGTCCAGGATAACTATTGCCTTTTACATTATGCTAGTATCATTAGTACTGTGTTTGCACTGTGTCTGGTGTGTGGGCTTTGTGACTTCGGAGTTTACTTGTCTAATGTACCCAACCATCCCTGCTATTTGGCCAATTTAGCAATCTATCTGTGAAAACGAAACAACTGAAAAGTGATAGGATCGAAGGGTTATCTTCCTGTTTTTAAATCATTTGTTATATAATTATTCCTACTATTCAGCTTTTGTTTTTGTCCCTCTTCCATCACCTTGGACAACCCTTTACATCTTTGTTTCTGTCAATTCTACTGAATCAATGACTTATTTATGTTCTGATGACTTGAAACATTAACTAGCGTGGCCAACTGTGATTGGGTCAATTTCTGGAGGTTTCATCGCATGATGCACATCCACACTCCAGCTGTTTGTTGACTGATGCACTACCAACCTACGCTCCTTGTAAAACAATATCTCCCAATTGGATGATGCTTAACTGCCAGCCAAAAAAAATTGTTCTTCCCCTGTTTTCAATTTTTCTAGATTTGGTAAAGAGAAGCATTCAAAGAAAACAACAAAGAAATCCAACCTTATCTTAATGTCCCAGTGGTTTATCTCGAGAATTACACAGTGCAGTGTTTTGGAGATCGATCTTCAAGCCCAAGAGACACCAAGCGATTGTTAGCTCAGTGCCTTCTCTTGTTGCCTGACCTGCAACCAAACTGTCCCAAAATAAAACAAAGAACTCTGGGTGCTGAAGATCTGAAACAAAACAAAACAGAACTAGCTGGAGAAATTCAGCAGGTCTGGCAGTATCTGTGGAGAGAGAGCATAGTTAATGTTTCAAGCCCAATAACCTTTCTTCACAACAGGCCTCTTAACAGAACTGCCAGTTGATGTATCTTTATTTTCTCTTTATTATTCTATGGGACGAGGGCACTGCCACCAGCATTTGTTGCCCATCCCTATTTGTCTTTGGACAGAGTAGCTTGCTTGGGCATTTCGGAGGGCACTTAAGGACCAACTACTCTGCAGTAGGTCTGGAGTCACATGTAGGCCCGACCAGGTAAGGATAGCAGATTACCTTCCCTAAAGGACATTAGCAAACCAGGTGGATTTTTACAACAATCACTGACCGTAACAAGGTTACCATTTCTGAGGCTAGCTTTATTTTCCAGATTTAAGTGATCAAATTTAAATTCCCCCAGTTGTCATGATGGGATTTGAATCTGCGTGCCCATAGCATTAGTGTAGGTCTCTGGGTTACTCGTCCAGTGACATGACTGCTACCTTTTCTATATTTCAGATTTCCAACACCTGCAGGAATTTTCCCCTGATATTCTGTCCCTGAGTCAATTCTGACCCAGGATATTCTGTCACTGGTGCTTGGTCAAGGTGATCTCTGAGTGTTTATCCTTCAGTAAACAAATATGGGAGTCCGATTTTCATAGGAACCAACTCTGCAATGTCTGGACAGGTTACTGAGTTCTTCTGCTCAAAGACATTAAAGGAAGGAACATGAGATTTGACTTTTGGAACAGCACAGACCTCAAATTTTCCATCATGCTCAAGGTCCCTCATGTTTATACAACAGAACTCTGTGATCACAACATGGCTTTATGCTGTAATGATCTACTGCTACATATGGAAGGACATGGTGAATGGTTTTCTGGATTTATGTAATTTTTTTTAGCCTGAAGCTTCCTAGACTGGAAACACAATACTTCTATTCTAGGCAGGACTGGTAACTGAGGATTCAAATAACCTTGTCACATCAATCAGTATCTCTTCTACATCGTGTTACCCAACTAATCAGATCGATGGTCTGCTTTACCCAACTCCAAGGTTGCATTTTCTTTCGTTAGATTCTCCTGCTGTGCTATTCCTCAAATGACAGGTTTCTGACCTTGCTGTTCTGTGACCTCAATGCTATCTGCTTCAGAGGGATTCATACAGCTTTGCCTCTTTGCTTTCCATTGCTCACGCACCATTGTAAAGTGGTTGGGTTTTATACGTAGCTAGTCAGTTGACAAGAGCAGAAGTGTTGCTTTCTCTTAGGGCAGTGACATTAAACCATTATACCAGCAGAAGTCATGTAGCACCGTTGACTCTCAGTCAAGCAGGTAAAAGCAAATCTCTAATGTACATTTGATCACATGATGAGCAGAATTACTCCTACAAGAAACCACACCGATGCCTCTACCTTTTCAGAAAGCTAAGGAAATTTGGCATGTCCATAAAGACTCTTACCGACGTTTAATGATGCACCATAGAAAGCATTCTATCCAGATGCATCTCGGCTTGGTATGACAACTGCTTTGCTCAGAACCATAAGAAACTATAGAGAGTTGTGAACACAGCCCAATCCATCACGCAAGCTAGCCTTCCATCCATTGATTCCATCTATACTTGACACTGCCTTGGGAAGGCAGCCAACATAATCAAAGATCCCTCCCAGCCCGGTTATAATCTCCTTCAACCTCTTCCGTCAGGCAGAAGATACAAAAATTTAAACACACATACCAACAGATTCAAGAACAGCTTTTGACTTCTGTTATGACCTCTCCAATTTTAAATTTAATGGCGGAATTGAGAAAGTTGCTTTATGAGGAGAGATTGAGTAGACTGGGACTATACTAATTGGAATTTAGAAGAATGGGGAGGGGCAGGGGTGTCTTACAGAAACATATAAAATTTTGAAGGGAATAGATAAGATAGAAGCAGGGAGGTTGCTTCCACTGGCAGGTGAAACTAGAACTAGGGAGCATGGCCTCAAAATTAGGGGCAGCAGACTTAGGACTGAGTTGAGGAGGAACTTCTTCACCAAGGGATTGTGAATATGTGGAATTCCCTGCCCAGTGAAGCAGTTGAGACTACCTAATTGAATGTTTTCAGGCAAAGATAGATTTTTTAAGCAGTAAAGGAATTAAGGATTATGGTGAGCAGGCGAGTAAGTGGATCTGAGTCCACAAAAAGATCAGCCATGATCTTATTGAATGGTGGAGCAGACTGGACAGGCCTGATGGCCTCCAGTTACCTACTTTTTTATGTTGATCTCACTCTTTGGGCACCTTCTCTGCAGCTGAAACATTGTATTCTTCGCTCTATCCTATTACCCTAATGCACTTTGTATGTGATGATCTGCCCGTACTGCACACAAAACAAAGCTTTTCACTGATCCTAGGAACATGGGACAATAATAAATCAAATCAAATCAAATAGTGGAGCAAAGCATCATAAACTGGATACAAAATAGGAGCTTCTGAGGCATGGTTCTTGTGCAGTGGTAATGTCCCTACCTCTAAGTCAGGAGGCCTGTGCTAAAATCCCACATACTCCAGAGGTGTACAATAATATCGTTCAATGTGTTAATTAGAAAAATATTTATAAGATCATGATTAACCTTGACAAGGTGCACATAAAAAGGATTGTTCCTCTTGTGGGAAAATCTAGAGCTTGGGGTCTCCTGATTAAAAATAATTTAAGACAGAGTTAAGGTGAAATTATTTCTCCCAGGGTTCTTGAGTCTTTGGAATTCTCTTCCTCAAAAGACATGGAAAGGAGAGTCCTTGAATATTTTTAAAGCCGAGGCAGATTCTTCATAAGAAGGAGCTAAAACTTTATCAGGGGTTGGTGGGAATATGGAATAATCAGATCAGCTGCAATCTTAATGATTGGCAGAGCAGGCTCAAAGGACTGAATGACCTACTCTTGCTCCTAATTCATATGTAAACTCACCAAATTAGGTTGTCGGCCAGTGTCTTCGCTCCAGGTTCCTCATGGACATGCATTGCATATCTGTCTGCACTGCAGCCAGGACCTGAGCAACAATACCACAAAACGACTCATTCTTCCAATACAAGACAACAAGGTGCAGGGCTGGATGAACACAGCAGGTCAAGCAGCATCATAGAAGCAGAAAGGCTGACGTTTCAGGCCTAGACCCTTCATCAGA
>NC_063355.1:6250032-6258583 GCF_021869965.1 Rhincodon typus
AGGCCCGAAACGTCAGCCTTTCTGCTCCTATGATGCTGCTTGACCTGCTGTGTTCATCCAGCCCTGTACCTTGTTGTCTTGGATTCTCCAGCATCTGCAGTTCCTACTATCTCTCATTCTTCCAATATTTGGCATCACCAGAGTCCTTTACGAGGATGGCCTTGTGCTGAATTTAGATTCTTCTGTCTTTTTTTGCAGTGACTTTAGACAGGATGAATCTGAACTAGAGTTTTTTTTCAGCTTTGTCACTGACCGTCTGTGAGTCAATAAGATATAGGAACAGAATTAGGCCATTTGGCCCATCAATTCTGCTCTGCCATTTGATCACGGTTAATATGTTTCTCAACCCCATTCTCCTGCCTTCTCCCCATAACTCTCGATCCCCTTACTAATCAAGAACCTGTCCTTCGCTGTCTTAAATACATTCAATGACTTGGCCTCCAAAGTTCTCTGCAGCAGTGGGTTCCACAGAGTCATCGCCCTTTAATTGAAGAAATTCCTCTTCATCTCAGTTCTAAACAATTGTCTCTTCACTCTGAGGTTGTGCCCAAGGTCCTACTAGTGGAAACATCTTCTCCATATTGACTCTATCCAGGCCTCTCAGTGTTCTGAAAGTTTCAATCAGATTCCACCCCTGATCTTTCTAAACTCCATCAAGTACAGACCCATAGTCCTCAACCACTCCTCATATTGACAAGACCCTCAGCCCCAGGATCATTCTTGTAAACCTCCTCTGGACCCTGTCCAAAGCCAGCACATCCTTCCTTAGATATTGGGCCTAAAACTGCCTACAATATTCCAAATTTGTTCTGATCAGAGTCTTATACAGCCTCAGCAATACATCCTTACTCTTATATTCTAGCCCTCTTGACGTGAATGTTAATTGCATTTGCCTTCCTAACCACCGACTGAGCCTGCATATGAACCTTAAGAGAATCTGAACCAGGACTCCCAAATCCCTTTTGTGCTTCAGATTTCCAAAGCCTTTCCCCATTTAGAAAATAGTCTATGCCTCTATTTTTCCAAAGTGCATTTACCACACTGTATTCCATCTGCCACTTCTTTGCCCACTCTCCAAGCCTGTTGAAGTCCTTCTGCTGCCTCCCCATATCCACATCTTGGCCCTTCTTACCTGGTCCTTGTTGACTCCCTGGTGACAACCTATCTCCTGTTTGCCCTCTAATCCTTAAACTGCTGATGAGCACATCCAGAACAGCATTACCCACAAAATTCTCTGCCTCCATGGATGCCATGTGGATCTGGAGAGTGAAGCTGATGGCACTAGCTGCACAGTTATTCAGAGCATAAGAAACATCCTGGAATCACTCACATGGAACAGGATGTGCATTCCACGGTAACACCTTTCCCTTCCTTCCAGACCCAGGAGCAGGTTTTTCTTTGACTTGTCTCGTACATGAGAGATCCATCTTTTTGATGGATCATTCATTTTTGGTGGATCATCCTCCAGCATTTCTGCCACCTCCAATATAGCTCCCATGCTACGTGTCTTCCCTTCCCCTTTTGGAATCCTGCTCCATTTTTGACTCATCTCCGTAACCCTCTCCCTTTCCCACAGCACCTTCCCATGTAACCAGTAGAGATGCAACACCCTCCCTCTATCTCCTCCTTTGTCCAATGCCCCAAACCTCCCTTCCAGGTGAAATACTGATTTCCTTAAGCTTCTTTCAATGTAATTTGCCGGGTTTGTTCTTCATAATGTAGTGTCCTCTACAGTGGGGAGACCGAACACAGACTGGGCAATGGATCTGCTGAACAAATGAATGAAAAAATGAACAAGTGAAAAAGTACGGCATAGAAACAGGCCCTTTGGCTCTCCAAGCCTGTGCTGACCATCATGCCCTAATTAATCTAAAAACAAACGTACCATTTTCGATCTGTATCCCTCTATTCCCTCCCTATTCATGTACCCATCTAGGTGCCTCTTAAATGTCTTCAATGTGCCTGCTTCCACCACCTCTTCTGGTAGTGCATTCTGGCTCCTACCACTCTCTGCGTGAAAAACTTCCCTCGCACATCCCCTTAAACTTTCCCCCTCTGACCTTGAACCTGTGTCCCCTTGTAATTGAAACTTCAACCCTGGGAAAAAGCCTCTGACTATCCACCCTATCTATGCCTCTCATAATTTTGTAGACCTCTATCAGGTCACCTCTCAGCTGCCATCTTTCCAGTGAAAACAATCCTGTCTTTTTAACCTTTCCTCATAGTCAATATCCTGGAGACCAGAAAACATCCTGGTGAACCTTCTCTGCACTCTCTTCAAAGCTTCCACATCCTTCTGGTAGTGTGGTGACCAAAACTGTACACAATACTCCCAATGTGGCCTAACAAGGGTTTTATATGGCTACGACATGTTTTGCCAACTCTTGTACTCCATGCCCTGGGCAATGAAGGCAAGCATGCCATATGCCTTCTTAATCACTTTGACCACCTGTGTTGCCATTTTCAGGGAACTGTGGACCTGCACACCCAGACCCATCTGAATGTTAGTGTTTCTAAGGGTTCCACAGTGTGGAAAAGTTGCCCTTCACACCTAAATTTGATCCTCCAAAATGCATCACCTCGCATTTGTCTGGGTTAAACTCCATCTGCCATTTCTGTGCCCAAGTCGCCAATCTATCTATATCCTGTTGTACACTTTCACAATTGTTGGCACTATCAGCAACTCCACCAATCTTCGTGTCATCTGCAAACTTGCTTATCAGACCACTCACATTTTCCCCCAGATCATTTATATATACTACAAACAACAAAGGACCTAAGACTGATCCCTGTGGAACACCACTAGTTACCGGTCTCCATTCCGAAAAATATCCTTCCATCACTACCCTCTGTCTTCTATGACCAAGCCAGTTTTCTACCCATCTAACCAGGTCATCCCGGATCCCTTATGATTTTAGTTTTTGTACCAACCCGCCATGTGGGACTTTATCAAATGCCTTACTAAAGTCTATCCACAGCCCTTCCCTCATCAATTACCCTCGTACCTCTTCAAAAAATTAAATCAGGTCGGTGAGACATGACCTTCCCCGTATGAAACCATGCTGCCTGTCACTAACTAGTCCATCTTCCTCCAAATGCGCATATATCTTGTCCCTCAGTATCTTCTCCAAGAGCTTCCCTGCCGCAGATGTCACGCTCACCTGCCTATAGTTTCCTGGATTAATCCTGCATCCTTTCTTAAACAAGGGAAGAACATTCGCTAATCTCCAGACCTTTGGAACTTCACCTGTGGTCAATGAGGATGTGAAGATATCTGCCAATGCCCCAGCTATTTTCTTCCTTGCCTCTCTGATTAACCTGGGGTAAATCCCATCCGGTACTGGGGACTTGTCTATCTACTTGTTTTCAGTTGCTTTCAGTTGCCCCTTTAGCATCTGTCATTTGCCATTGCAAGTCTCTGATATGCTCCCACTCCTACCTCTCTGTCCTTGGTCTCTTAAACTGCTTAAATGAAACTCAATGGAAGCTTGAGGAATAACATCTCACCTTCTAATTAGGCACTTTACAGCCTCCTGGCCTCCATGTTATACCCTCAATAAGTTCAGATTGTGAGCAGTGCTCCCATAATGATTCTGCTGTTGCTATTTACGCCTCCTCTAGCCTCATATGTTGTTTATAAGTTCCATTACCAATTCTGTTTGCCTTGAACCATTAACCCTTTCATGCTTTAATCTCTCCTACTTTCCGTCTATCATGGACCTTTCCTTTTGTCCTGTCCTCGCTCCTCCCCATTCATTGTCTGGGGTCTTTCAATGTGACTCAGTGCATTGAACATGGGCCAGTTCTGATAAAAGATCAGTGACCCAAAATGTTAGCTCTCTTACAGTCTTAGAATCAGAGTCATGCAGCATGGAAACAGACACTTTGGCCCAACTTGTCCATTCCAATCAGGTTTCCTAAACTGAACTAGTCCCATTTGCCGGCATTTGGCCCATATCCCTCTGAACCTTTCCTATCCATGTATCTGTCCAAATGATTTTTAAATGTTGCAATTGTACTCACCTCCACCACTTCCTCTGGCAGCTCATTTCACATATGCGCCATCTTCTGTGTGGAAAAGTTGCTGTTCAAGTCCCTTTTAAATCTTTCCCTTCTCACCTTAAACCTCAGCCCTCTAGTTTTGGACTTCCCTACCTGGGGAGTCTATTAACCTTATCTATGCCCCTCTTGATTTTACAAACCTCTATAAGGTCAACCCTCAGCCTCCTACGCTCTAGGGAAAAACATCCCAGCCTATCCAGCCTCTCCAGCCTCTCCTTATAACTTAAACCCTCTAGTCTAGGTAACATACTTGCAAATCATTTTTGCACCCTTTCTACTTTAATAACATCCTCCCTTTAGTAGGGTGACCAGAATTGAATGCAGTACTCCAAAACTGGCCTACAAATGTCTTCTACAGCAGTAACATGACATCCCAACTCCAATACTCAATGCTATGACCAATGAAGGCAAGCATGCCAAATGCCCTCTTCACCACCTTGTCTACCTGTGACACCACCTTCAAAGAACTATGTCCCTGCATTCCTCGGTCTCTCTGTTCGAGAACAGTTCCCAAGGCCTTACATTAACTGCCTTTATCCATGTGTGCCACCTGACCAGGTGAACATTTCTACCATTTTCTGATTTGACAAGCTCATTTTTTTTCCCGAGTTCTAGGCTCAATGTTGGTCAAATACCAGCTTCGGCTCAGTGGATATTGCACTCGCCTTGGTATCAGAGAGGAGTCGGATAACTTGAGTACTTACACAACATCTATGCTGAGATGTTGTTGCAACACTGAGCAAGTGCTACACTTTCAGAGGTGTACTGTTTCAAATGAAATACTGGATCAAGTCCCTGGTTGCCCTGTGACTGAATGCAAAAGATTCAGGAACACTTCGGAGACAGCACCCAGTGTTCTGGCCAATATTTATCCCACAATCAACACTAAAGATAATCTGGTTGTTATATATGTGCTAGTTTGTGGTGGTCAAATTAGCAGCTGTACTTCCACATCAAAACAGTGTCTGTACTTCAAAGGACTTAATTGGCCTTAATGCACTTTGGGGTGAAAGGCACTTCATAAACGCAAACTAATTAATTTTCTATTGCAATGCAGTGGACAGGACATGCTCACTGTGAGTTACTTTGTCCATATGAAGATTTCAGGTGGGAGTCACCTGATGCAAACTATTTCTTCCTGGTAACAAACAACAATTGGAGAACGCTTGTGGTACAGCAGTAGTGCCCTGACCCCTGGACTGGGAGGCCCAGATTCAGATTCCACCTGCTCCAGAGATGTGTAATAACATCTCTGAACAGATTGCTTAGAAAAATAGGTTAAAAATGACATAGTTGGAGAGCTCTTCTGGTACAATGATAGTGTCCCTACTCCTGGATAAGGAGGACTGGATTCAAGTCCCACCTGCTCCAGAGGTTGTAATTACATCTCTGAACAGGTTGATTAGAAAAATAGGCTAATAAGAGAAACACAACTGGGACTGAAGTAACACATTTACTGTATTGCTCTTTCTACAATGTTTTTAATTGTGATTATACTGGTTTCTAAGACCAACTATGGCAAAACAAGTCAAGTTGGCTCAGTAGAGGCGAGTAACTTGCAGAAAGAGTACAAATGTGAAACATATGGTTGATATTCATCAGTTATCTCTGCTTCTGTCAGTGAGGAATTCATGGATCACAAAGTGAAAGTAAACAGATAGAGTGAACTTTCTAAAGCAGTGATTAGAAACAAATCCTTTCAAAAATGTGCTCTGTCTTGGATGCACTTAGAGATCTGAACTGGAGACAGAACATATGCCACATAAGGCACAGTGTGCCAACAATATCATTGATAATACACAGAGTACAGAGAGACAACAGCAACAGTTTGCACTTACATGGCAACCCTGGTATAAAAGAAAATATCTTCAGCCTTACTGAGGACAGAATTTTGCTGAGCTGAGGCAGGAGACGTTTGTGGAGGGTCGACCTAGAGATTGTCAATAAAGGGCATCTGAGAAAGCTGAACAGGAGATGGAGAAACAATGGGAATTCCAGAAGGTGTGGCCTAGAAAACCCAAGACAAGGCTGACAATGGTGAACTAAAAGGTTGTGCTCAAGGTGGATAAATCCTGAGGGTGTCCTTGAGAAGTTCAGAGAGAGAAGGGAAGATGACGTCAGAGAGAGCTTTAAACACCAAGATGATCATATCAGTTGTGAATACAGTGAATAGGAGTCTATTTAAGTTGAAGCCTGGGTGATGGGTAGGACTGCGTGGTATTTTGTTGTTGATGTGTGAATCTTTCTCACTGCATATTTGCGGCAATGGAGCCTGTTAGCCCATTTGGCAGGATGACCGACATGTGGTTCAGAATAACTCCAACAGCATGCGTTCAGTTCCTGTTTCAGCAGAATTAGACTTGGGATCTGACTCCACGCTCTGGCCTGAGAACTGAAACAATGGCAAACCATGGCTAAGCAAAACCACCAATGAAAACTGCTCCAGATGCAGCACCAGAAGACAATGAGCCAAGGAGCTGAATCATGTTTGAATCAATTTGCAGGAAGTGTGTATAGTTATCCTGCTCCATTATTCTGTGTGTTGATGAGTGTAGGTGCATTTTTATTTTGTGCATGTGTATTGTGCCCTGCCTGCAATGCCCATATTTGGGAACTGAACTATAATGGGATTGTGAGTACAGCATAGGTCTGTGGAGTTCACATATGAGTACGTGTTTTTGCCCTGGTAATGGGACACCACCTGTCGCTGTGTCGGTGGTGGTGGGAGTCAAAGTTGAAGGTGATGGATGGGTTACTGATCACATGGGCTGTTTTGTCCTGGATTGTGTTGAGCTTCTTGTGTGTTGGCCAATGGAAAATTCCATCACGCTCTTGACTTGTGCCTTGTAGATAATGGACAGGCTTTGGCAAGACAAGACATGAGTTACTCATCACAGAATTTCCAGCCTTTGATCTGCTATTGTAGCCACAATATTTATATGGCTGCCCAGTTCAGTTTCTGGTCAATATGGTTGATGGCAGATTCACTGATGGTAATGCCATGGAACATCTGGGGTTGGTTAGATTCTCTGTCATTGGAGAGGGACAATGGTTAGCCACTTGTTCAAATACCATGAGTGGAACTCCTTCTGGATGTAGTTATTGTCTGAATTTACATGCAGTGATACATCTGTCAATGTGGATTTAATGCGAAGATGCAGCATAGCAAAGCTGTATGCACCATCCCGCTGCATAGACAGACTAAACACTGACACTGTAGACAGACTGAACACCAACACTGAACACTCCCATTATAGACAGACTGAACACTGAGACTGAACACTGACACTGTAGACAGATTGAACAGTCCCACTGAACACAGACTCTGATCACTGACACTAAACTCCCACTAAATACTGATACTACACACTGACGCTGAACACTGATGCTAGATACAGACATTAAATATTGACACTATCCACTGGCACCAGATACTGAACTGGACACTGACAGTAAACGCTCCCACTGAATATCAGAGCTAAATGATCACCCCAAACACTCCCAATGAAAACAGACATTGAATACTGACACTGAACATTGACACAGAACAGTGACACTAAACACTGGAACTGAACGCAGTCACAAAGCAGTGAACTTGACACTGAAAACTGAGACTAAGTACTGAAACAAAACACATCCATTGCACAATCCCACTGAACTCTGACTCAGAACTCTGACACTAAACACGTCTGCTGAAACCTGATGCTGAACACTGATACTGAGGACTGACAGTGAACACTGACACTAAACACTGACACTGGCACTAAACACTCAGACTATGACCTACAATTGGTATTAGGGGTGGAATTCCAGGATTTTGACCAGTGATAGTGAAGGAATGGTGAAATATTTCCAAGCCAGGATGGTGAGTGGTTCGGAGGGGAACTTGTAAATGTCAGTGTTCCCATGTATCAGCTGCCTTTGTCCTTCGAGGTGGTAAAGGTAGCAGGACCGGAAGGTACTACCTAAAGAGCTGTGGTGACATTCTTCAGTGCATTTTGCAGATGGTGCTCACTGTGGCCACTGTACATCTGTGGAGCAGGGAGTGAAAGCTGAAGGTGATCAATGAGGTGTCAATCAAACAGACTGCCTTGCCCTGGTGCTTCTCACTGCTAGAGTAAGGGGAACAGGTGGCATTTCTTTGACTGTGCAGGTCAAAAATGGCACTGCTGGCACAAAACTAGTTTTATAAAATGACTAACATCACAATTACCTTATTCTGCATACATCCCCCAATGGCCAAATGTGCAGCCACACACTGTGAATGTGTTTTTAGATAAGTGCGTGTGAGTGCGCTCTTGTGAAGTGTGCGTGTGTTTGTGTAGTATTTGTGTAACATGTGTGGGTATGTGTTTATGTAGTGTATATGGGTGTATGATTGTATAGTATGTGTCGGTGTGTTTGTGTAGTGTCTGTGTGTTTGTGTAGTGTGTATAGGTGTATGATTGTATAGTGTGTGTTGGTGTGTGTGGGTGTGTGACTGTGTAGT
>NC_063355.1:6258593-6391655 GCF_021869965.1 Rhincodon typus
GTGGGTATAGGCTTGTGTACTGTGTGTGCGTGTGGGTATGGGTTTGTGCAGTGTGTGCGGGTGTGTGAGTAATGTTTATGAAATAAGGGTTTGTATGTGTGTAGTGCATGTGTGTGTAGTGCGTATCTGTGTTTAGGGGTTTGTATTTGTGTAATGTGTGTGTGTTTGTGTAATATATGCGTGTATGTGTTTGTGTGGTATGTGTGGATTTGTATTTGAGTAGTGTGCATTTGTGCATGTGTGGGTTTTTGTGCATATAATGTGCACTTACATGAAGATGTGTTTAGAGGGTCTGTGTATGAGTGTGTGTGTAGCATGTGTTTTTGTGTGTGGGCATTCTGAATGTGTGCTCGTGTAGTGTGTATTTAGGGGTTAGTCCATCCGCGTGTGTGTGTAGTCTGTGTCTGTGTTTAGGGATTTGTGTTTGTGTGTCTATAGAGCATGTGTGGAGTTTATGTGCATGTGTGTGTAGTGTGGGAGGCTGTATTTTTTGGGTTGCATGTAAAATATGTTCACATGTATACTTAAGTGTGTGGCTGCAAGTTTGAACATAGGGAAGCAAGTGCCTAGGGTAACAATGCTCTCAATTCCTCATTATGACTAGAAAAGATTAAAATCTGTTTTAATTTTCCCTAAAATAGGAATTAGGTAACCAGCTGCCATGCCATCATCAACTCTGCTACTGTATTGTGATCACATTCCAGTAATGACTTGATCCTTCAGTCACTGAGTGTTGCATTATTGGTATTCCAGGTATAAGGCAATGAGGAGTTAGAGGAATGTGATTGTAAGTAGTTTATGGGAAAAGGAATCAACACAATTCTCCGAAGAGATTAGTTGACAAAGACAAGGAGGGAGGGGGCGCAGAAGAATTAAGTTCATTACAGTTCTCATAAAACTAACAACATGTTTAAGACAAACTAATAAGGCAAGAGAAGGCAAAGTATTCCCTTGTGGACTCAACAAGGCTCTTACACTAAACAAAATGTGAAAATGCTTAGATAAATTCAAAATACTGCAGATGCTGAGATCAGAAGTAAAAACAGAATGCTGGAGAATTTCAGCAGGTCTGGCAGCATCTGTGCAGGAAGAAACAGAGTTAATGTTTCAAGTCTAGTATGACTCTTCTTCAGATCTAGAAGAAGGTTTTGTTCTGATGAAGAGTCATATTGGACTTGAAATGTTAACTCTGTTTTTATCTCCACAGATGCTGCCAGACCTGCTGAGATTCTCCAGCGCATTCTGCTTTTAGATGTGAAAATGCTTTGTCTTATCCTTGATGTGACCCTTTCACTTTCTCCTGCAGCCAATTCAGTTACCCTCAATTCCTGAGTCACAGACTGTTCTGCAAGTTGAAAAGCCAATGGTCAAACTCAGTTGGCAGGAAGTATCCCCAGTGTGACTGCAGTTTTCTGGGTTAGTTTTTCCCTCCCACGCCCTTCAAGAGAGAGGAACAGCAAAATATTACAATCGTAAGCCAAGGTTTTTCACAGTCACTAAGGCAGATGTCAGATCAGGAGAGACAGAGTATTTCCTCTTGAAGTACACATCATGCACGATCTAGAGTAATGCATTTAATTCAAATGCATTTTCTTCAATGCATTTAGAAGAATGAAGGGGGATCTTATAGAAATATATAAAATTATGAAGGGAACAGATAAGATAGAAGCAGGGAAGTTGTTTCTAATGGCGGGTGAAACTAGAACTAGGGGGAATAGCCTCAAAATAAGGGGGAGCAGATTTAGGACTGAGCGGAGGAGGAACTCCTTCACCCAAAAGGTTGTGAATCTGTAGAATTTTCTGCCCAGTGAGGCAGTAGAGGCTACCTCGTTGAATGTTGTTAAGGCAAAGGTAGATAGATTTTTGAACAGTAAAGGAATCAAGGGTTTTGGTGAGCGGGCGATTAAGTGGAGCTCAGTCCACTAAAATGGTCAGCCATAATCTTATTGAATGGTGGGGCAGGTTTGATGGGCCAGATGGCCTACTCCTGCTCCTTTTTCTTATATTCTTGCCTGTTTTCTACCTTATTGTCCTAATGGCATTAATTTAGACTGAGATCCATGCATATTAGCATCTTTGTTCTTTCCTGGGATTTGGGAGTCATTGACAAGAGCCCAGCCTTACATACACTTGAGCTTAGTAGCTTGCCAGACTATTTCAGAGGACAGTTACAAAGTCAACCACGTTGCTGTGGGTTTGGTGTAGGATGTTGAATGTGTTGTAGTGGCAACTACTACCAGCTTGTGGTAGTTTTTTGTCACCAAGTGAGTCTTAACAAGAAGAGGTTCTGCCTTAATCAAGATGTGGTGTATCGCATGATAGCAATTAGGTATCAGTTACATTAGTAAAGACAGACATTGTTACTAAAAACTGCAAGGGGACCCAGGATAAAATGTTCTCACTCTACAAGATCCTAAACTGTTCCCACTCAAATTGGTAAGTCATTGTTAGATTGAGTGGCGCTTAATGCAGTCTCCAAAATTAATCTTTTCAGAACTATTACTTTACACAACATAGACAAGAACATGTAAGGCTGGCAGATTTACTTCCCTAAACAGTCAGATGGGCTTTTAGAACCAATGACCATTTCATAGTCACCATCACCCAGACTAATTTTCAATTCCAGACCTTAATTCATTTCAATTACCACTGTGTGCTCTGGTGGGAATTGAACCCATGTACCCACATCACGTGCCTGGACCTCAAGATTACTAGCCCAGTGACAATACCACTAGGCCACCATTTTCCATACAGCAGACCACCAGTGTCCCCACCGCTAATGTCCGTGTTCCTTTTTCAGAGTTACTGCTTACCCTTCTCTAGGAGAAGAAGAAACATCTTGCATTTAGAAAGCACCTCTCACTTCATCCACCTCCCTTAAGGACTTTTTGGATAACAAGTGACTGCTGAAGAGTATGAACAGTTTTACATGTTTAGCAAGATCCTAAAATATTAAAAATCAGATCATCTTATTAGCAATTTTGATTGAGGTCATCAAGGTCATTGGGAAGTCTTCTATGTTTCTCCAAATCTCTGCTACTCAGAGATCAGGTGGGGTTCCGGTTAAATATCCCATTGGAAAGACGGTACTCCAACATTCCTTCACAGCAGCACTTGTGCGTTGTCCTACGTTTTGTGATCAAACTTCTGAAGGCAGATATTTGTTGACAATGTGCTAATTTCAAGGTGAGCATGATACAAGCTTGATACAACTGAACCTCAGTCTCACTGGTGACTGTGCCAGTTTGGATCTACAGATAAAGTGACTATGATGGATCATGGAAATGAGATGAATCTGTTCTTCCTGAAAGTGAGGTGGAGACATACTCAATCTTGGCCTTCATAAAGAGTTTGGATAAATATCTGGAGAGAATAAATATGCATGGCTCCAAGGTAAAGTCTGGGCAGTGGGACTAACTGAGTTTTTATTTATTTATTCATTTGTCGGCAGTGGGCATCGCCGGCTGGCCAGCATTTATTGCCTGTCCCTAGTTGCCCCCTTGAGAAGGTGGTGGTGAGCTGCCTTCTTGAACCGCTGCAGTCCACCCGCTGTGTGTTGACCCACAATGTCATTAGGGAGGGAGTTCCAGGATTTTGAACCAGCGATAGTGAAGGAACAATTATATATTTCCAAGTCAGAATGGTCAGTGGCTCGGAGGAGAACTTGAATATGGTGGCATTCCCATGTATCTGCTGCCCCTGTCCTTCTAGATGGAAGTGATCGTGGGTTTGGAAGGTGCTGACTGAGGATCTTTGGTGAATTTCTGCAGTGCATCTTATAGATAGTATACTCTGCTGTCACTGAGCATTGGTGATGGAGGGAGTGGATGCTTGTGGATGTGGTGTCACTCCCCTTGACATTCAAGATCTGGATGGTGTCAAGCTTCCTGATTGTTGTTGAAGCTGCACCCATCCAGGCAAGTGGGGAGTCACTCCTGACATATGCCTTGCAGATGGCGGAAAAGCCCTGGGAGTCAGGAGATGAGTTACTCATTGCAGTTTTCCTAGCCTCTGACCTGCTCTTGTAGCCACTGTGTTTATGTGGTCAGTGTGGTTGAGTTTCTGGTTAATGCTAACCCCCAGGATGTTGATTGTGAGGGACAGTGATGGTAACACCATTGAAAGTCAAGGGGCAATGGTTAGATTGTCTCTTATTGGTGATGGTTATAGCCTGGCATTTGTGTGGCACAAATGTTACTTGCCACTTGTCAGCCCAAGCCTGGATATTGTCCAGATCTTGTTGCATTTAAACATGGACTGCTTGAGTTGTTTTTACTGACGATGGACTGAATAGCCTGTTCCTCTGAGGTGATCACTCTTTGATTCTATGATCCTGAGACAGCACTGGGCTTGATTGTGATGGTTGCTGCAGTTGAATAGCTTATCGCGATGCTTCAGACAGAATCATTTTTATAAGGCACATGGTGTGGGGCGGAGGGGGGGGGGGGGGTGTGGAAGGGAGGTGGGGATTGTATCCAGGCACCATAGAAGGAAGGGTCAAAAGGAATGTTAAAACAACATAGCCCATGGTAAGTTTACCAAGGATGACATATTAACAAAGGAATTGAGCTTTCTTAAAAATTTCTCTAGCATGCACAACCTCCCCTAAAGATTCCTCTTTCACAATTCCTCCAGCTCCTGAGGGTTAAATCCAGTGGTGCTGTGCAGTCAGAATTACAGAAGTGTTCGATTACCCTGACTCTATTCTTGGGAATGATGTCAGTGAGGCTCTGATCTCACAGGAGTGACTCATCTCTGGATCATTGCCAGCAGCTGACAGAACTGAATTATTCGAACATGAGAGAGGGCCAGAACTCAGACATGCACGCATACAGACTGCAGGATTCAATTATTATTCTCGGCAAAAAGATCGTGACGTCTCTCCTCCTCTCCTGAGAAAACAGGACTTCTTATTAAACAAATCTGAGTCATTTCTTACCCTGGCACTATCACTATTTGCCAATCACTGCTTGCCTGGCACACATCTTTCTATAGCTCCTGACATGAGGGAAATGAAAGCTGACAGAAGCCCTGAAGCTATTGGCAGCTGCTGTAATTTACTACAAAATAAGGAAGAAAAGCACACATATTGCCTCACATTCTAGACAGGAGATGTTTGCGAAATAAAATTGTGTTGCCCTTCCTAAAGTGCCCTTTCTCTTGTTTGTTATCGAAGTGTCTGTAATAGAGGGTTCGACACTGCAATTCACAGATGGAAGCTGTCAACGCAGGATAACAAGGCCAGCAAAATGCAAACAAAATACTGGGGTGAATTTCTAGAAGGAAAAAAGGATTTAAAACAGCTGATAAGCTATCTAGAACCTTGCTGAGGTGACAATATTTGTAAAATTTTGGTCTCCATATAATGCATGATGGAAAAATGCGAACATATCACATTGGAAAATTCAAGAAAGAAAGATTTACAAAGACAATGTACAAACTGAGAGGTTTGTAACTATCAGGAAAGAGAGCTCAGGCTGGGTCTCAGAAAAGAAAAGGCCGAGGGGGTGACTGAATTAACATGGAATCAGCGAATTGTTATGCTGCAGAAGAAGGCAATTTGGCCCATCATGCCTGTACTGGCTCTATTATCCAGTTCGTCTCTTTTATCTAATGTCAATCTCCTGCCTTTTCCTCTTATACCTGAACACCATTTCTTTCCAAATCATCACTAATCCCCTCTTGACTGACTCAGTTGAACCAGCCTCCAACACATTTCCAGTCAGTGCATACCAGGCCCCACCTCCTCACTGAGGTAACACAGTGTGGAGCTGGAGGAACACATCAGGCCAGGCAGCATCAGAGGAGCAGGAAAGCTGACATTTCGGGTCTGGACCGTTCTTCAGACCCTTTTTCTGAAGAAAGGTCCTGACCCGAAACGTCAGCTTTCCTGCTCCTCTGATGCTGTCTGGCCTGCTTGTTCCTCCAGCTCCCCCCCTTTTTTTTTTCGGCTCCAGCATCGGCAGTTCTTACTATCTCTCACTGAGGTAAAATGGTTTTGCTTACACATACAGTCATAGAGATATACAGCACAGAAACGGACCCTTCAGTCCAAATTTTCCATGCTGACCACATATCCTAAATTAAATTAGTCCCATTTGCCAGCATTTGGCCCATATCCCTCTAAACCATTCCTATTCATATATGCCTTTTAAATGTTGTAATTGCACCAGCCTCCACCACTTCCTCTGGCAGTTCATTCCATATGCGCACCATCCTCTGCGTGAAAACATTGCCCCTTAGGTCTCTTTTAAATCTTTCTCCTCTCAGCTTAAACCTATGCTGGTTTTGAATTCCCTACCCTGGGGAAAAGACCTTGGCTATTCACCCTTTCCATGCCCCTCACAGTTTTTTAAGCTTCTATAAGGTCACCTTTCAGTGTCCAATGCTCCAGGGAAATTGGCCCCAGCCTATTCAGCCTGTCCCTATAGCTCAAATCCTCCAATCCCGGCAACATCCTTGCACACTTTCAAGTTTAGCAATGTCTCTCCTATAGCAGGGAGACCAGAATTGCAACACGACCTCACAACTTATACAGTCAATGCACTTACCAATAAAGGCAAATGTACCAAATGCCTTCTTCACTACCCTGTATACCTTGAACTCCACTTTCAAGGAATTATGCATCTGCACCCCAAGGTCTCTTTGATCGGCAACACTCTCCAGGATCTTACCACATATTTGCTTCTTTTGCACATCACTTTAAATCCATACCCTCTTGCTCGTTTTCTTTCTTTTACGAATGGGAGCAGCTTCACCCTATTTACTCGCTGTCTGGCCCATTCATGATTTTGAAATCTCCAAATTTTCTCCCAGCCACCTTCTTTCCAAGGAGACCAGTCCCAACTTATTCAATCTATCCTCATAGCTGGAGTTACTCATTCCTGGAGCTATTCTTGTAAACTGCTTTTGCATTCACTCCAAAGCAATCACATCCTCTTACAACGTGATACCCACAATTGTACACGATACTCCAGCTGAGGCCTAACAAGTGTCATGAATAAGTTCAGCATCGCCTCCCTGCTCTTGTCCTCTATGTCACTATTAATAAAGCCAAGAACACTGTACGCTTTATTAACTGCTGCCTCCATCTGACCTGCAACCTTCAATGAGCTGTGTACACATACACCCACATCCCTCTGCTCCTGCACTCCTTTAAGTACATTGTGAAATGGTTTCAGTAGATAGATCAAATAAGACTTTTCCACATAGGAGAATGAGAGAGTCACTGATATATCAAATAAGAAGTTCAGAAGGATGCTTTTTTAACATGGAAGGGTAATAATCTGCATTCTAGAAGAACCAGATGTTTCGGAGTGGGTACAGGACATTTTGAAGGGGGAGGGTGAACAGCCAGTTGTCGTGGTATACATCAGTACAAACCTCATAGGTAAAAAAAGGGATGAGGTCCTAAAGGCAGAATACGTGGCTGCAAAGATGATGTCAGGGGGAGGGTTTCAGATTCCTGGGGCATTGGGTCCGGTTCTGGGGGAGGTGGGACCTGTACAAACTGGAAGGGTTACACCTGGGCAGGACTGGGACTGACGTTCTAGGGGGAGTGTTTGCTATAGCGGTTGGGGAGGGTTTAAACTAATATGCTGGGGGATGGGAATTTATGTAAAGTGTCAGAGAAGAAGGCAGCAAGGACAAAAACAAAAGCTAGAAAAGGGAATAAGAAAAGTGATAGGCTGAGAAACCAAGGATAAGATTCAAACAGGGCTATTGAGAAAAATAAGGAGGAGACAAACACTGTTAAAAGGACAAGCCTAAAGGCTTTATGCCTTAATGTGTGGTACATCTGCAATAAAGTGGATGAACTAATCGCACAAATAGATGTAAATGGGTATGATATAATTGGGATTACGGAGACATGGCTGCAGGGTGACCAGGGGTGGGAATTGAATGTCCCAGGGTGTTCTGTATTTAGGAAGGATAGGTAAAAAGGAAAAGGTGGTGGAGTGGCATTGCTGGTTAAAGAGGAAATTAACACAATAGTGAGAAAGGACATTAGCTCACACAATGTGGAGTCTGTATGGGTAGAGTTGAGAAATACCAAAGGGCAAAAAACATTAGCAAGTGTCATATATAGGCCCCCAAACTACAGTGGTGATGTCGAGAATGGCATTAAACAGCAAATTACAGATGCATGTGTTAAGGGAATATTGGTGATCATGGGTGATTTTAATCTGCACATAGAATGGGCAAATCAAATTAGCCACAATGCCGTAGAGGAGGAATTCCTGGAGTGTATACGGGATTGTTTTCTTGACCAATATATGGAGGAATCAACTAAGAGCAGGCCATCTTAGACTGGGCGCTCTGTAAAGAGAAGGGAATCATTGCCAAGCTAGCTGAGCAACCAATACATGATAGAATTTTTTATCAAGGTGGAGAGTGAGATTGTGATTCAGAGACGGGGGTGCTGAACCTTAATGAAGGAAACTACGAGGATATGAGGTGTGAGTTGGCCTTGATAGATTGGGGAGAGTTACTTAAAGGGATGACAGTGGATTAGCAATGGCAAACATTCAAGAAACACATTGGGGAAACTGCAACAATTGTTTATTCCTGTCTGTCACAAAAGCAAAATTGGTAAGAGGGCCAATCCATGGCTTACAAAGGAAATAAGAGATAATATCCTATCCAAGGAAGAAGCATACAGATTGGCCAAGAAAAATAATAAATCTGAGGATTGGGAGCAGTTTAGAATTTAGCAAAGAAGGACCAAAGGATTGTTTAAGAAGGGGAAAATAGAGTACAAAAGTAAGCTTGCAGGGAACATAAAGACTGACACTAAGAGTTTCTATAGGTACATGAAGAGAAAGAGATTGGTAAAGACAAATGTAGGTCCCCTACAGACAGAAACAGGAGAATGTATAATAGGGGACAAAGAAATGTCTGAGGAACCAAATACATACTTTGGTTCTGTTTTCGCAAAAGGACACAAATCAGATACCAGAAATGTTGGAGAATACAAGATTTAGTGAGAGGAAAGAACTGAGGGAGAGCAATATTAGTAGAGAAATGGTTCTGGGAAATTGTTGGGTTTGAAGGTGGATAATTCGCCAGGGCCTGATAATCTACATCCCAGAGTACTTAAGGAAGTAGCTCTAGAAATAATGGATGCATTGGTGGTCATCTTCCAGGATTCTATAAACTCTAGAACAGTCCCTGCAGATTGGAGGGTGGCTAATGTCACTCCAATATTCCAAAAGGGAGGTAGAGAGAAAACAGGGAATTATAGACCGGTGAGCCTAACATTGGTAGTGGGGAAGATTCTTGAATCCATTGTCAAGGATTTTATAGCAGGTCATTGAGAAAGCAGTGGCTGGATCAAACAGAGTCAGCATGGGTTTATGAAGGGGAAATCATGCTTGACAAAGCTGTTGGAATTCTATGAAGATGTAACCAGTAGAGTTGACAAGGGGGAACCAGCTGATGTAGCATATTTGGACTTTCAGAAAGCGTTTGACAAAGTCCCACATAAGTGATTAATGTGCAAGATTAAAGCGCACAGGATTGGGGGAAGTATATTGAGATGGATAGGAAACTGATTGGCAGGGAGAAAACAAAGAGTAGGAATTAATGGGTCCTTTTCAAATTGGCAGGCAGTAACCAGTGGGGTGCCACTGGGATCGGTGCTGGGACCCCAGCTATTCACAATATATATTAATGATTTGGATGAAGGAACAAAAAGTAACATCTCCAAGTTTGCAAGTTGGGTGGGAGGGTAAACTATGACGAGGATGCAGAGATCCTTCAGCGTGATCTGGACAGGTTGGGTGAGTTGGCAAATCAATGGCAGATGTAGTATAATTTGGAAAAATGTGAGATTATTCACTTTGGAAGCAATAGCAAGAAGGCAGATTACTACCTGAATGGCTGGAAACTGGGGAGAGGGGAGTGTGCAGCGGGACCTGGGTGTCCTTGTGCACCAGTTGCTGAAGGTAAGCATGCAGGTGCAGCAGGTGGTAAAGAAGGCAAATGGTATGTTGGCCTTCATTGCGAGAGGTTTCGAGTATAGGAGCAGGGATGTGTTGTCACAGTTGTACAGGGCCTTGGTGAGACCACACCTGGAATATTATGTACAGTTTGGTCTCCTTTTCTGAGGAAGGATGCTCCTGCTCTTGAAGGAGTACAGCAAGGATTTACCAGGCTGATTCCAGGGATGGGGGGTCTGACGTATGAGGAGAGATTGACTAGGTTAGGATTGTTTTTACTGGAGTTCAGACAAATGAGGGGGGATCTTATAGAGACTTATAAAATTCTAAAAGGACTGGGTAGGGTAGATGCAGGGAGGATGTTCCCCATGGTGGGTGTGTCCAGAACCAGGGGTCACAGTATGAGGATTCAGGGTAGATGACTTAGGATGGAGATGAAGAGACATTTCTTCACCCAAAGAGTGGTGAGCCTATGGAATTCATTACCACAGGAAGTAGTTGATGCCAAAACATTGAATGTATTCAAGAGGCAGCTAGGTATAGCACTTGGGGCAAATGGGATCAAAGGTTATGGAGAGAAAGCAGGATTAGGCTATTGAGTTGGATGATCAGCCGCGATCATGATGAATGGTGGAGAAGGGCTGAATGGCCTCCTCCTGCTCCTATCTTCTATGTTTCTATGTTTCTATATGAGAGAGGAATGGAGGAAATTGTTAACAGAGTTCAATAAAACATGTGGATGGCGGTGAACGCAGACCATAAACACCAGCACAGTGTTTGCACTAAATAGACGTTTCCTGTTGCTGTTATACTCCATACCTAACCCAAAACTATCGAAACTATAGCCAATTACCAAATCATTTGTGACTCACTGACCATGTGCAATTAATGTTTATATTATTGTTATTATTTGGGAACTTGGGTTCTGAGTGGAGGGTTTTTATTTTAGTTGTCTGAAAATGACTTCTACTTTTAGGAGTCAGAAGCTGATTTTTCTGGGAAATTCTGTGGCTTAAGCTATGTACCTAGACCAGCTACCTGTTGAGGTCACTGCTGAAGTGTTTATTAATTTATAATTTCCAACTGAAGAGAGTGAGGAGGACAGATGGAGATGTGTCACGACCGGGTTCAGTTCAGAGAGAAAAGATCCAGAACAGCAGACAGACAGTTTAGTTTTGGCAGCTTTTAGGCCATCAGAGTTGGAAAGAATTATTAGGTTGATTTAACAGTCCAAATTGACAGGGCACATGTGAGACTCAAGTCTCCATGGCATGCACTAAGTGACCAATAAAAATGTCTGATCAAGCCCAACAAATACATCACTCACTGAAATAAGTTTGGATCACTGTCTTTATCAAGTAATCCAATTGTGCACTTGCCTGAGAGAGAGTATTGGGGTTTATTTTTTGCATTAGTGCAGCACTTCCCAAAATTTTTTCTAACCATCACCCACTTTCCAGCCTTGGAAATTGTCATGACACTTCAGTGAGCTCTGGAGAGTGGGGGGTCCTTAAGAAGGGATAGAGAGCGGGGCAGGCGAGGGTGAAGTGGAGATGGGTGCGGACCAGCGGGGTGGATTGGAGGCCCGTGACAGCAGGGGTGGGGGCTATTATAATGAAATCAAAGCTCCATGGTGGCCATGTAATGAGCTAGTGCAGACACAATGGACCGAATGGCCTCCCAGTGTGCCCTAACATTTCTGTGATTTATTGGTGCCTCAGAAATTAGGACCCCAAGATTTCAGCTTGTGAAACCTCCTCCCACTAGCCCAAACTTTGGGAAACCCTGTATTAGTGGCACTCACCTGATAGTCCCTTGTGGGCTAGCGTAAATGGTGAGGGGGAAATTTGAGTGGCCTCCCAGTCCAAACTAAAATCTTAATTTTGCCAATATTAGGAACAATTTACTTGCAGCTCTGAAACAATGCACCAGCCACAAGGCAGTGAACAGGATACCTGCCTCAATCTGACATAAAACATACACGATCGGGGATTCAAAATAAGCCGAATAATCATATTCCACCATCAGGTCCTGCTGCCGTGCTTTGAAAGGCACAAGTAGAAAGAGGTGCAACGTAAAGCAATTAGATATAATCCTCTAAAGCAAATGAGGTTCTGAGTAGATTGAGCTGTGCTTTGAGCCCTTGTTTATTCATTTAGTCCAGCAAGGTTTTTCTTGATGTTGGGAGCAACTTGTTGCATTTGTCTGGGGGTCAAGATTAGGATTCTCACCAGTGTGCAGGGATATACCTATTAATGGGGTTTATTGCTAGTTGGCATCCTCATTAACTGCACTCTTGCCTCATTAATATGCAGCTTCCTATCATACTCCTCCCCGTGCAAGGAAATGAGATGCCTACATTTCTTGACGTGGAAGTCTGAGCAGGCATAGGGCAACTCCGACTCACTGCTTCTCACTCCATTCTGGGTTACTAGGACCACCATCTCAGGGCATGTTCCAAGGGACACAGACCCTGGCATCAGACACTTGTCAGTCTCTGCATTGTCATGGCACATCTCCGGTCCACATGAACCACACTGCAGCATGGCGATGTGGCATCTTGAGGCACACTGGCAGCTGTCATTGTGACACTGTAGCAAGGGCACTTAGTGCAGGGGTAGGCACCCAGCTCATGGACTGGACCAGGCTGCATCTGAGGGATCTTTGCCTGTCCTCTGAGCACCCCACTCACCTTGAGCCTTTCTCCCCATTCTCACAGCATCCTTGCCTTGTCCTATCTTGCCTTGCTTTTTATCTCCAGAAATACTGAGCTCGCCAGCCTGTTCAAAGCCGCAAGAGGCTCCCTGGTTAGTGCCTGGCAGGAAGCTTGTCAGCTCTGATTGTTGGCAGCGCTCAGTCAAGGTAAGGGATGCATTTTTCAGTCACGGTGATCTGGTTCTCTGCAGCTGTAACATTGTATTCCTCGCTCTGTTCTATTACCCCAATGCGCTTTGTATGGTATGAGCTGCCTGAACTGCATGCAAAACAAAACTTTTCACTGTATCTAGATACCTGTGACAATAACAAATCAAATCAGATCATATCAAAAAATCAATGGCAATCTCTGATGCGAGTCCAGGGCATGGGCACTGTCAAATGGGCCGCTTGGGGTGATCGGGTCCCCTCATCTTAAGACATGAGGAACCGAATGTCAGGCACCCTGCCACCAGCCTTGGGTCTCGAGGCCCTACAGTGTGCTGTTTTCTCCTTAAATGAGAGAAAGGGAGGTATTAAGGACGATGGAAGCGGGTGGCATAGCTGGAATGCTGCTGGAGGTGAGGTGTGCAGAGCGAGTGAGTGAGTAAGCAGCATAAAAACCATGCTGGGTTAGTGGCTTAGCTGTTTGGGGCTGAGTGACAGCGAGTGACGGAAGACATTACAGGAATAGTGAAAGTGGTTGAGCCTTGGGTGGGAAGGTGGGTGCAGTAACAGAGAGTGAGAGTGAGGTAGCAGAGAGAAAGTAGTGACACTTACCCTGGTGAAGCAAAAAATATCATAGGCGTTCTCTGCTGCTGGGCATTCCTTCAAATGACGGAGATGGCACAAACCTTGGTGGCACCTGGAGCAGACTGGCAGGGTCTGGCATTGTAGCCTCCCCTGGGCAGCCCTCCTGTCCATCATCGCATTCGCCAGGACCTCCAAGTGCCTGTCCAAAAAGTGGGCACTGCCTTCCCCTTTTCTGGAGAGAATGTTGCAAATCACTAATGTCACAAATACACTTGAGGCACTGAGTGCATTTAAGACAGAGATGGATAGGTTCTTGATTGGCGAGGGCAATAAAGGTTATGGGGAGAAGGCAGGAGAATGGGGTCAAAACATATCAGCCATGATCAAATGGTGGAGCAGATGCAATGGGCCGAATGGCCTAATGTGGCTCTTATATCTTAAATCATGTAGGGCAGCTTTAGACTGACAGTGCCACTCTGCGTACACAAAAGCCTTTTAAACTTGACACTAGAGCTAACGATGCCAACCCATTTTGGATTACCCAGACAGTGGTGAAATCTTCTGTGATGGCGAGTGGGAGAATCAGGCTAGCATCATATGCAAGAGGGCACCATAGGGGTGTCATACACAGCTAATGAGCTGTATTCATTATGATCTTTATTTATGATTCAGATGAAGGTATCAAGGAAGCTGTCTGCAGGTTTGTGGCTGATACCAAGCTGTGTGGAGGTGTTAAATCCTTGGTTCAGATAAAAATGATAATCAGGTCTGGAGACAATCAGAAATGGACAAACATGATTACATAAAGTAAGCTTACCCTGCCTATTGTGTTTATAGTTCTTCAAGTTATAAGGTCCTTCATCTTGGAAAGGAGCTTGTCCAATCTGATTAGTTCAAGGGAATCCCGTATGAATTTCTACTGGACTCCCTGCTCCCCCTATATAGAATTATAAAATAAATAGAGTCATACAGTATGGAAACAGACCTTTTGATCCAACTATTCCATGCTGATCATGTTCCCAAACTAAACTAGTCCCACCTGCCAGCATTTGGCCCATATCCTTCCAAACCTTTCTCCTCTCACCTTAAAAAAAAGCCCTATAGTTTTGAACTCCCCCACCCAAATGAAAAGACCCTTGTCATTCACCTTATCCATTCTCCTCATGATTTTATAAACCTCAACAAGGTCATACTTCAACCTCCTACACTCCAGTGAAAAAAGTCCCAGCCTATCCAGCTTTTTGGCTTGTGACAGGTCACTCAGTTGCTATGCCAACTGCAGTTCTCCATGCATCGTCATTTGGAACTACAGGATGTGATGAGAGAAGCTCTATAGTGCTACTGGTGTGTGTTGTAAGGATTTTCAAGTTGCTACTCGACCTGTTTGTCTCCATCATGAACACATCTTCCTGGCCATCAGGACCTGGACTTTCACAGAGGATGCTAGAGAAATTCAGCACATGGAGAAAGTTAATGTTTTAAGTCCAGTGTAAGAGTCTTCAGAACACTGTCCTGGACTTGACGACTCACCTTCAGAATGCAGTCCTGTTTGAAGCCAAGATTTTGGGCTCAGAGGCATGGACGTGACCTGCTTTTGACCTGGCTGGAGTCCACTAATAAACAAAATCATAAAAACAGGTTATCTGGTCATTATTATACAATCATCTGTGGGAATTAGCTGTCACATTTATGAAGACTTTTGACAGTTTCTCTCTATCTACTCTGTTTTCACTGACAGTGGGGGTAGAGTAACCAGCAAACATGAGTTTAAAATAATCGATAAAAATAGGGGGTTGTGAGAATTCATTTTGCAGAGATCTAATCTCATAGAATCCCTACAGTGTGAAAACAGGCCATTCAGCCCATCAAGTCCACATCAACCCTCTGAAGGTCATCTATCCAGACCTACCCTCCTGCCCTATCCCTGTAGCTCTGCATTTCTCATGGCTAATCCACCTAACCTGCACATCTTTGGACTGTGGGAGGAAACCACAGCATGCAGAAGAAACCCACACAGACGCAGGGAAAATGTGCAAACCCCACACAGACAGTCACCCGAGGCTGGAATCAAACCCAGGTCCCTGGTGCTGTGAGGCAGCAGTGCTAACCACTGAGCCACTGTGCCACTCTTGTCTTGGCCTGAAATGAGTTGTCTGAAAGGAAGCAGAAGTAGGTTTGAAAGTAATTTGCAAAAGGGAAACCTTACAATGAAGAGCACAGGACTAACTGATCAGCAGTTTCAAAGAATCAGAAATGATCTGTTGATTACAACATGACTACATCTCAAAAATACTTCATCAACCATAAGTTGATTTGGAACATCTTCCAGTCACAAAAGTGCTACAAACCAAAGTATTTTCTTAAACAGAGCATTATTACCCTAAACCTCAAATTTTCCTCACTGTCAACCCCATGTCTATTCTCAGCTCAAAATGTGTGTACTTGTTGTCTTTTAAAAATTAAATGATTGGTTTTTTTTATTTGCTCGTAGGATGTGGGTATCGCTGACTGGGCCAGCATTTATTGCCCTGGGAGAAGGTGATGGTGGGCTGCCTTCTGGAGATCCTGATGTCCATGTGATGTTAGGGACACCCACAATGTTGTTAGGGAAGGAGGCCCAGCATTCCTTCAGTGTCACTCAGTGATATGTTTCCAAATCAGGATGGTGGCAGCCATGAGGGGAATGTGCTGTGATTCAATTAGATTGTCCAAAATAACAGAGATCGGTTAGTGAGAGAACACCAGTAATTGGACAATTGACCCCCATCAATGTAAAAGTGAATCAGGCTGGTTGTAACCTCCTCCCGAAGCTGTGCATGTCACCATGCAGCAATCAGGAATGTGGTGCGATGGGAACAAATAAACCATAAAAATGCAACATTCCCTTTAAGATGCACATATTTGTGTGGCACATGTTAATCTTAAAGGGACTGTGCAGTGTAAAAAGCTATCTTCAGCAAAACACTATTTAAAAGGAACAACTACTATATACCATTGGTGAAGGATAGAATTCTTACATACTTCAGCACTTTTTTTTACAAAGCTACACATTACAAGCATATGTTAACAAGGGCGGTCTCAGTCTGTCTCTGTTTTGTAGGAATTAAAGCTCACCATCTACACAAAACTAAACCCAATTAATATGCAATTAACAACATCAACTGCATGCAGAACAGACTGCTGATCACTAACTTCCAGCCAAGTTAAACTTCACACCACTGTTCTCTTCCTCTTCTAAGACTCAGGGGAGTCTTTTCTGTAGGATGGGGGAGTTCAAAACATGGGGGCATATTTTTAAGGTGAGAGGAGAAAGATTTAAAAAGGACATGAGGGGCAAAAGTTTTACACAGATAGTGGTTGGTATGTGGAATGAACTGCCAGAGGAAGTGTTGGATGCAGGTACAACATTTAAAAGACATTTGAATAAGTTCATGAATTTTTTTTTATTCATTTGCAGGATGTGGGTGTTGCTGGCTGGCCAGCATTTATTGCCCGTCCCTAGTTGCCCTTGAGAATGTGGTAGTAAGCTGCCTTCCTCAAATGCTGCAGTCCACCTGCTTGGGTTGACCCACAATGCCATTAGGGAGGGAATTCCAGGATTTTAACCCAGCAAGGGTGATATATTTCCAAGTCAGGATGGTGAGTGACTTGGAGGGGGACTTGAAGATAGTTGCATTCCCCATGTATCTGCTGCCCTTGTCCTTCTAGATGTAAGTGGTTGTGGGTTTGGAAGGTGCTGTCTGAGGATCTTTGGTGAATTTCTGCAGTGTGTCTTGTAGATAGTACACACTGCTGCTACTGAGCGTTGGTGGTGGAGGGAGTGGTTGGTAGTGCCAATCAAGTGAGCTGCTTTGTCCTAGATGGTGTCAAGCTTCTTGAGTGTTGTTGGAACTGCACTCATCCAGGCAAGTGGGGAGTATTCCATCACACTCCTGATTTGTGCCTTGTAGATGGCAGACAGGCTTTGGGAAATCAGGAGGGAGTTACTTGCTGCAATATTCCTAGCTCTTGCAGCCACTGTGTTTATGTGGTGAGTCCAGTTACATTTTTCGTCAATGATAACCCCCATGATATGTCAATAGTGCGTGAATTCAGTGATGTTAACACTATTGAATGTCAAGGGACAGTGGTTAGATTGTCTTTTATTGGTGATGGTCATAGCCTGGCATTTGTGTGGCACAAATGTTACTTGCCACTTGTCAGCCCAAGCCTGGATATTGTCCAGAACATTGTACAATTATCAGCAAACATCTTCACTTCTGACCTTATGATGGAGGGAAGATCATTGATGAAGCAGCTGAAGATGGTTGGGCCTAGGACACTAACCTGAGGAACTTCTGCAGGGATGTCCTGGAGCTGAGATGACTGACTTCAACAACCACAGCTATCTTCCATATGTCAGGTATGACTCCAACCAGCGGAGAGTTTGCCCCCTGATACCCATTGATTCCAGTTTTGTTAGGGCTCTTTGATGCTACACTCAGTTGAATGCAGCCTTGATGTCAAGGGCTGTCAGTCTCATATGACCTCTGGAATTCAGCTGTTTTGTCCATGTAATGAGGTCAGGAGCTGAGTGGCCCTAGTGGAGCCCAAACTGGGCATCTCTGAGCAGGTGCTGCCTGATAGCACTGTTGATGACACCTTCCATCATTTTATTGATGATCGAGGGGAGACTGATGGGGCAGGAATTGGCCGGGTTGGATTTGTCCTGCTTTTTGTGTACAGGACTCACATGGGCAATTTTCCACATTGTTAAGTAGATGCCAGTGTTGTAACTGTACTGGAAGAGCTTGGCTAGAGGAGCAGCAAGATCTGGAGTACAAGTCTTCAGTCTATTGCCGGACTGTTGTCAGAGCCTTTGCAGCATCTGGTGTCTCCAACCTTTTCTTGATTTCCCATGGAGTGAATTGAAATAGGAAAGATTTGGGGGGAAATGGGCCAAATGCAGACACGTGGGACTGGTTTAGAACTTGGTGGGTGTGGACTGGTTGGACCAAAGGGTCTGTTTCTGTATTGTATGACTCCTGACTGAAGTTGATTTTTACAGGAAGCCAGCACAGACACGATGGGCTATATGATCTCCTTCTGTAGCCTATGATATCATTATCTATTTGTCCCGCTAAATAATGCTGTCTCATCTATGGAATCAATCACATAAAACCTCTCTGTTGTCAAAGTGTTAAACACATCCTATCATCATCTGTGCCTGATTTTCCTTCAAAAGCAGACTTCTTTTTATAGTTCCCAATCACTTGGTTATGACACCTCTTTAACTTCCTGTCTCATGACCCATTGAAGTCCTACAGTATGGAAGCAGGCCATTTGGCCCATCAAGTGCCCACCAACAAACATCACACCCCCTACTCAATCTCTGTAACCTGCATTTCCCATGGCTAACCCATGTACCCTGCACACTATACACAAATTAGCATGGTCAATCCATCTAAGCTGCAATCTTTGGACTGTGGGAGGAAGCTGGAGCATCCTGAAGTAACCCACACAGACACAGGGAGGATGTGCAAACTCAACACAGACAGTTGCTCAAGGCTGGGATCAAACCCAAGTGCCTGGCACAATAAGGCAGCAGTGCTAACCACCAAGCCACCTTTCCACCCAAATCCTATCTATGACTTCTCATACCTTTAATGAATCTGCACAGAACAAGGTAGATATTTAAGTTAAGAGGTGAGCTGATTCAATTTCAGTCTATGCAAAGGTATTTGCTATTAAGACATGAGCAGTGTAGTATTTCCAATGAAGTTCTTTTACGATTGCAGCTTATAAGAACCCATAAGGAAAATGAATTCTATCTTCTCTGTCCCAGTTCACTGACCAATCACCAATATATAATCAGATTATTCTTGCTGGCTTTGAGGTCTGAGCCAAATTTGAATATTTTGCCTTGATGTTGGTTTAAAGCTAACCCTGCTCCAGGGTTTTATGCTGATTTAATGCCTGTTCAACAATTATTCAGAACCACTTGCAATTTTTATTATCGTGCAGAAAGTAGGCCAAATGTGGAAGTGCACAGTGCGGGCATCAGATTAAACTTAAAGGCATGTGGACCCTGAAGGGAAAGCGTCCATATATGGACATAAGTACTTTTTCAAACTTTAGGAAAATACAAAATGAATTTTAAATATTTCTGAATCTTTGCCAAGATAGGAGATGTGTGGCAGGTGAATGTCAGGTAAAAATGAGGTGAAAGGAAAACCAATGCAAGGAATAATGTCTAGGAGTATCAGGTCTCTAAAACCAACACTTACTCCGTCCCCCATCCCAGTTCCTTGATGCCCCCTGCCCAACCCACCAACAGCCCACCCTGTTTGCTAGCTGTCAATAGATACAGATCCAGTGGGTGCCACACAATTTGACCTTGAGGACATCACTTGAGATGAAGTGCACCATTTCTGGCAGCTGGTGACCAGATTAACATTACCTTCAGGAACATTACCTTCAGGAGTTACAATGAATGACATCCAGCCTACAATACAGAAACAGGCCACTCCGAAGGGTCTTTTTCTGTGCTGTATGACTCTATGACTCTCCCTCCACTGCCCCATTCATTTGATTCAGAGATAACAAGGGTTCAATGACCATAAGATGTAGGCCATTCAGCCCACTGTGTCTACTCCATCATTCAATGAGATCTGATAATTCTCAACTTCACCTCCCTGCAGTTGTCCCATAACCTTTGATTCCCTTCCTGATTAAAAATCTGTCTATCTCAGCCTTGAATATACTTAATAACCCAGCCTCAGCAACCTGCTGTGATAAAGAATTACAGCTGTCCTCATCCATGTCTTAGAAGTGTGACCCTTCATTCTGAAATTATGCTCTCTGATCTGAGACTCTCCCACAAGGGAAAACAATCTTTCCATATCTATCATGTCAAGAAACATATATGTTTTGTTAAGGTCACCTCTCATTCTTCTATACTCCAACAAGTACAGGCCCAACCTACTCAACCTCACCTCATAAGACAATTCCCCATACCTGGTAGTGAAGTCTAGTGAACGTTCTTTGGAGTGCCTCCAATGCCAATATAACTTTCTTTAGAGGAGGGGCCCAAAACTGTTCATAGTATCCACTTCATCCACTTCACCAACACCTTCCACCCCAACCTTAAGTTCACCTGGACCATCTCTGATACCTCTCTCTCCTTCCTGAACCTCTCTGTTTCCATCTCTGGCAACCACCTGGAAACCGATATCCATTTCAAGCCTACTGACTCCCACAGCTACCTAGAATACACCTCCTCCCACCCACCTTCCTGCAAAAATGCCATTCCCTATTCCCAGTTCCTTTGCCTCTGCCGTATATGCTTCTGGGATGAGGCATTCCACTCCCAGACATCCCAGATATCCTTGTTTTTCAAGGACCGCAACTTCACCCCCTCAGTGTTCGAGAATGCCCTCGACCGCATCTCCCGCATTTCCCGCAACTCATCCCTCACACCCCCTCCCCGCAATAACAACCAAAACAGGATCCCCCTCGTCCTCACGTACCACCCCACCAATCTCCGAATCCAACGCATTATCCTCCGGCATTTCCGCCATCTGCAATCTGACCACACCACCAAAGCAATTTTTCCCTCCCCACCCTTATCTGCTTTCCAGAGGGACCACTCTCTCCGTGACTCCCTTGTCCGCTCCACACTCCCCACCAGCCCCACCACACCCAACACTTTTCCCTGCAACTGCAGGAAGTGCTACACCTGCCCCTACACCTCCCCCCTCACCCCCATCCCAGGCCCCAAGAAGACCTTCCACATCAAACAGATGTTCACCTGCACATCGACTAATGTGGTATACTGTATCCACTGTTCCCGTTGTGGCCTCCTCTACATCGGGGAAACCAAATGGAGGCTTGGGGACCACTTTGTGGAACACCTACGCTCGGTTCACACTAAACAACTGCACCTCCCAGTCACAAACCATCTCAATTCCCCCTCCCATTCCTCAGACGACATGTCCATCCTGGGCCTCCTGCAGTGCCACAATGATGCCACCCGAAGGTTGCAGGAACAGCACGTCATATTTCGCTTGGGAAACCTGCAGCCCAATGGTATCAATGTGGACTTCACAAGCTTCAAAATCTCCCCTCCCCCTACTGCATCCCAAAACCATTAGTTAGCCAATACTCCATCCAGCTCGTACCCGCCTCCCTAACCTGTCCTTCCTCCCACGTATCCCCTCCTCCCACCTCAAGCCCCACCCCCATCTCCTACCTACCAGCCTCATCCTGCCCCTTTGAGCTGCCCATCCTCCCTGGATTGACCTATTCCCCCCTAACTTCCCACCTACACTCACCTTTACTGGCTCCACCCCCTCCTCTTTGACCTGTCTGTCTCCTCTCCACCTATCTGCTCCTTTATCCATCTTCTATCCACCTCCCCCTCTCTCCCTATTTATTTCAGAATCCCCTTCCACTCTCCCATTTCTGAAGAAGGGTCTAGACTCGAAATGTCAGCTTTCCTGCTCCTCTGATGCTGCTTGGCCTGTTGTGTTCATCCAGCTCTACACCTTGTTATCACAGTATGCCAGCTGTTGTCTGACTACAACCTTTTATTGTTTAAGCAAAACCTTCCTTTTTTATACTCCATTCCCTATTGCCCACTGAATTTTGAATGCTTTTAGTGCTTCAGGAATGTGGACTCAGATGTCTATTTTCTGTAGCTTTCTGCAGTCTTTGTCCATTTAAATAATATTCAGCTCTTCTCTTGTTCCTGACAAAGTGCATAACCTCAGATTTCCCAACATAGCATTCCATCTGCCAAGCTTTTGCCCATTTGCTTAACCTGTCCATATCCCTCTGTAGACTCTTTGTATTATCCTCACCACTTGCCTTCCCACCTACTTTTGCGTCATCTGCAACTTGGCTATCATACATTGACTTTCCTCATCCCAGTCATTAATATATATTTGTGGCTCAAACACTAATCCCTGTGGTGCTCCACTAATCACAGGTTGCCATCTGCAAAATGAACTCTTTGTCACAACTCCCTGTTTTCTATTAGTTAGCCAATACTCCATCCATGCTAATATACTACCTTCAACTCCATGGACTCTTATTCTTAGTAAGTAGCCTACACTTGGTACCTTACCAAATGCCTTCTGAAAACCTAAATATATCACATCAACTGCTTCCCCTTTATCTATCCTGTTTGTTACCTCTTCAGAATTCTAATAAATTTGTCAGACATGATTTCCCCTTTATGAAGCCATGTTGACTCTACTTGATCATCTTATGCATATCTAAAAGCTATATTATTACATCCTTAATAATAAATTCTAACATTTTCCCATAATAGACGTTAAGCTAACTGGCGTACAATGGCCTGTTTTTATGTTTGTCTCCTTCCTTTTTTAAAATTAAGATGATACACTGGCAGTTTCCCAATTCGCTGGGACTTTTCCAGAACCTAAGGATTTCTGGAAGATTGTTACCAATGCGTCCACTATCTCTGTTGTTGCTTCCTTCAATATTCTAGGAAACATCCCATTAGGTCCAAGGAACTTATCAGCCTTTGGCCCCATTAGTTTCCCTAGTACTTTTTCTTTAGTGATAGTTATTGCATTTATCTTCTCTCCACATTTTGCCCCTTGATTATTTTGTAATTTTGGTATCAGTATCCACGACTGTGAAGACTGATGCAAAGTATTTATTCAACTCCTCTGCCATTTCCTGGTTCTTTATTATTATTTCCCCAGTCTCTTTCTCTGAGGGGCCTATGTTCACATTGGCTTCTCTCTTTCTTTTCATAAATTTAAAGTAGGTCTTGCTGGGTCTGTCTTGATATTACTTGCAAGTTTACCCTCAGTTTATTTTCTCCGGTTTTTTGGTCATCTTTTATAGGTTTTTAAAACTTCCCCAATCCTCTGGCTTACCACTAATCTGATATATTGTTCTGAGAAAGGGTCACTGGACCTGAAACATTAATTCTGATTTTTTCTTCACAGATGTTGCCAGACCTGCTGAGCTTTTCCAGCAACTTCTGTTTTTGTTCCTGATTTATAGCATCTGCAGTTCTTTCGGTTTTTATCTGATATATTGTATGTTTTTTTTCTGATGCTATCCTTAACTTCCCTGGTTGACCATAGTTGGCTTATGGCCTTCCTAGAATCATTCTTCCTCAATGGAATATGTCTTCATTGTGTGCCATGAACTATGTTCTTAAATGTCTGTAATTACCCTTATTTAAGTTTAGCACAGTTGTTTATGACCCATGGTGGCTCAGTGGTTAGCTTTGATGCCTCACAGCACCAGGGTCCTGGGTTTGATTCCAGCCTCAGGCAACTGTCTGTGTGGAGTTATCATGTTCTCCCCGTGTCTGCGTGGGTTTCCTACAGGTACTCCAGTTTCCTCCCACAGTCCAAAGATGTGCAGGTTAATATGGATTGGCCATAGAGTCTAGGGATGTGTAGGTGTGTTAGCCATGGTAAAAGCAGGGTATGGAGATAGGGTTGTGGGGTGGGTCTGGGTAGAATAATCTTCAGAGGGTCAGTGTGGACTTGATGGGCTGAATGGCCTGCTTCGGCATTGTAGGGATTTTATGATTCTCTCAATATGAATGCTAGATTCTATCATGTTTTGGTCATTGTTTCCTAGAGGATCTGTTACTCTGCTAAAATGTATTAAACCTACGTCGTTACTCATCAGCAGATCCAAAATAACCTGAGCTCTGTTTGGATCCACAACTTATAGTTCTAGGAGACTATTTCCAAACCACCCCATGAATTCTTCGTCATGGTTACCTCTGCCAATCTGACTATCCCAAACTGCATGAAGATTAAAGTCACCTGTGATTAATGTACTGTCTATGTTACATGCCCTTATTTAGTCTCTGTCCCACCATATAGCTACTGTTAGGGGCTTTTGGATTATATGTAACACTCTTGTTTCACTGTTTAATCTTTACCTCCATCCATACGGGTTTTACATCTTCCAATCCAAGATCATTTCTTCCCATTTTACTTATTTCATCCTGTACCAACAATGCTGCCCCAATTCCCTTTCCTTCCTGTCTGTGCTTTTGAAAAATCACATAACCCTGAATACTTATTTCCAGCTTTGATCCCCTTATGAACGTGTCTTCGTAATGGCTATAAGATCAAATCTGTATTTGTGATGTTAATTCATCTATTTGTTTCAAATACTGGAGGGAAATCATAGCAGCAATCAATGTACTAACTTTTAAACTGGAGTTTAATTGAAGCATTTCCCTGTCCCACTTCACTTGCCAGAGCAGCTAGCCTGGTTTTCCATAAGGAAGTTCAACTGGTTGTACAGATGCTGTGTTAATAAAGTACGGCTGTTTGAAAACCTGGTTTTAACCCACTATTCTGATGACCAGAGTTTGAACCTGCCTCAAGACACCAAAACAAAGAACTTCAACACCTTCAATGCCAGTGTTGACTTGAAACAATTTTCTGAGAACAGTATTTGTGAGTGACCAGTTCTTACAGTTCATTCTGAATTAAGGAAGGATGGCATCCTTGTATGCTCTGGTTCACACTGGCAGCTTTGTGAAAATGTAAGGAGTTATTTGGCTTCAGGCAATTACTTAAATCCCATATCCACACGGCATCTAAGTTCATTTGAACAACAATTCTGACCCGATGAACTGCTTAGATGACACATTGCTGTAGAAAATTCCACTGGGCCATCAGGGCAGCCAGCAAATCAAACTGTTTGACTAAATGTGCCAAATGCAGAGCTTTCTTCATCATAGTTTTGATTTTTGCTTGTCCAAGAGATATTGGAGTTTATTCCAGTATTGACTCCACATATTTAACTAGAATCTCTGTTTTGTCCTACCATTGGGAGAAGGCATTAGATTATAACAGTTTTATATTAGAAATGGTGGTGTATAATTACTCTACATTTGGAGTGTTAAAATGTACCAGGGCTGGCTGAGGCCAAGCTGAGACATAGCATCTGTGGCTCCGTGGTAACACACTCAGCTCACTCACAAGGTTGTGGGTATCATTTAACACTTGAGCAAATTAACCAGCTTACAGCTCAATGCATTCACTCTAAACCTGCGTTAAATGTAATTTGCTTTAAAACCCTTAAAGTTAACTCTTTCCAAGTTCCTTCTAGATTCAGGAAGTCATGAATTATGACAGGTAGTCAGTGAAAGACCAACTTTTACTGGGTAGGAATCCAAAGTACAGAAACTGAAAAGTGATCTTGTGAAGGAGACACATTTTCAGGAGAGGCCTGAGGGAATTTTACTCTATGTTCAGACTGTCTGACCATGGGACTCTAACCTCTGGAGAAATCTCCCATCCCTTTTTCTAACCAAGGACAGAATTCCACAAAGTTTAAACTAAAAAGTAAAGACAGTTCAAATAAACAATCAGTCAGATTAAATCCCATCCAATCCGTGACCAGGTCTCTGTCTTCCATTTCTGTTAAACATTACCCGATTTGTAAGGTGATGAACTTGGACTGTGAGGCTTGTGTTGTTTTCAAGGGTTTTGTGGCTTTGGGCCAGTGCAAACTGTAGTTCTGGAAGAAAGACCCCAGTCTACATTTATGTGGCCAGTGTTTAACTGTAGAGTTTGCAGTGCAAAATGCTGAGGTAAGCCTCTAAGTCTGGCACAATGAACATGTTTTTGCTCTTTCAACATGCCCATTTTATCCAAAATCCTTCTGTTGGGTTCTGTCACACAGCTGATTCAGGTGAAATTTAAGACACAGAACCTAAAACCAAGACAGAGTTTTATAGATGATTCATACACAGTTTGTATCCCTATCACATTAACCTTTCAGCCACCTCTTCGTATTTATAGTGAGACACAGCCACTGATCTCTGCAGCAGAACTGAATGCTTTCACTAACACCCAGCATCACTAAGACAGCAGTTGGAGTGGGGCAGAGAATTAATGTTTTCAGCTACATTTTTCAACTTATAATAATTACCTGCAGCTTTTGTAGGTTCAGGAATGTTTACATACTACAGGAGAGACTGTGCCAGTCCAAATAAGGCGGCGAGAATATATGAGGGACAAGATGCTAACCAATGTGGGAGAAAAAAGAGGAATTTGACAGGGAAGTAGTAAAAAGAAGTAAATTTTACAAAGAGAATCAAAGTGTGGAAATAGTGAACCTGAAAGCATAATTGTGGGAGATAAATGTAAACCATTTCAGGAAATGTGATGCTACGTTCAGTGAGGGGTAGAGAGTGTTGACTGGGGACACAGTGACAATGGGACAGTGAGATGAATGCACAGGTCTTGCAGGGAGAGTGAGTAATGGAGGCTGTGAGAGATTATGAACAAATACTGACATAAAAAGAGTGTACGTGTCAAAGTGCTAGTATGGCTGAGACTGGAAGATTCAGAGGATGTTTGAGCTGAATAGAGAGGACAGTGTAGGAGATGATGTGGGATCACTTGCCTGGTATCAGGGTGTGAATCTAGCTTAGCATGAGATCTCTCACTGACAACCTCAAGGCTCTGGTGTGAGCTTGGATTTTTTCAATCCACATCGCTGTCAGTTCCTACAACACAAAATGGTCAATGGTAAATAATTCAAGATTGGGTGGCACAGTGGCTCAGTGGTTAGCACTGCTGCCTCACAGCGCCAGGGACCCAGGTTCAATTCTAGCCTCGGGTAACTGCCTGTGTGGAGTTTACACATTCTCCCCGTGTCTGTGTAAGTTGCCTCCGAGTGCTCCAGTTTCCTCCCACAGTCCAAAGACATGTAGTTTAGGTGGCTTGCCCATGCTGTATTGCCTACAGTGCCCAGGGATGTGCAGGCTGGCTGGGTTAGCCATGGGAAATGCAGGGTTACAGGAATAGGGTAGAGGTTGGGTCTGGGTGGGATGCTCTTTGGAGGACTAGTTTGGACGTGATTGGCTGAATGGCCTGTTTTCACACTGTAGGGATTCCATGATTAATGAGTAATATCACCAAGCATGGCTGAAAACGTATGCCACATGGTGGCTGCGTAAGAAAGAAAACAGTGCCATAAAAAGTGTCCCTTCTGTTATTGATCTGTTTTGGTCTGTCGAGCTTTACTCTTGTTAGTCCTATAAGAGATTAGATCAAGGACCTCACTCTGATAAGGACTTCTGATCAAGTGTCATCATCCGTAAATGTTGGGCTAGATTTTCTGAGGAGTGTTAATTACAGGCAGAATGCCGCAAAAAGAAAGAGCTCTATATTCCTGACACAGCTCCTGCAGAAATGCAAAGCCCTAATTTAAATCTGACAGCTCCCTCTTAGTGCAGGTAGTATGGGGACGGCAAACCATGCCCCCTCTTCCACAGCATCTCAGCTGCCAAATTCTCTCATTTAAATGTCCAGCAACACAGTCAGCCACTTTGACAGCTCCTGTGAAAGGATTAGTACCTAAGGTTAGGAGTGAGTTTAGGATGCTAGGTCGGTAGGGTGCTAAGGGGTAGGTAGTAAACTGGAGGTGCGTAGGGGATAAGGTGCAAGATAGATACAGTGCCAGGAAAGTTGGATGCCAGGTCAAAGAGTACCAGTGCACAAGGTTTGGTAGGTTGGCACAGGCAGGAAATATCAGGTCTGGCAGTAGTGGAAGTGGGCGGGCGAGTAGAGGGTCTTGAGATATCTTCTGGAGGATCCTAGAGTAGGGGGAATCTTCAATTTTTCACAATTCCCTCCGAGTCTATCTCCGTTAGAGATTCCACAGGCTCCCCATGCACAACTCCCATCCAGGCTGGAATCACAAATATTTGGTCATTGGAAAATCTGGGTTTGAACTGTCTGTCTGTCTGTTTCTCTCTCTCCCAGATGCTGCCAGATCTGCACAGTATTTTCAGCATTTACTGTTTGGATTTGCTTCTCTTGCATGCTCCTTTGGGACTGTAAATTAAAATCTAATGATCCTAATCCTGAATGGTTTTCTTTCAATCACTGTTTCCTGATTGATTTTTAGGTTGCGTCTGATCAAGTATGACCATCAAGCACCTGTCAAATATAAAGAAAATCAGTTCATTTTTGACATCGTTCAGAATATTTTGTTGTTTTTCTGTGCTTTAGATTTCCATGATACAACGATATATGGAAGATCTTGCTTTTAGATCTTTATTTCAAGTGGAAACTAGTTTCACTCAGTGAGCAGCATGAAGTCCTTCCACCAGCAACACGCAGTGCTAGCTTGGCACCTCCACTGCTTTGTTGTGATCAGCTAGCTCAGCTGAAGCTGGATTCCGTGCTGAGCAGTGCCTATACTAACTATCCACTGAGGAAAAAACTGGCTCTTTAACAGAGAGGCTGCTATAAGGCGTTCATAACTAAAGCTCTGAGAAAGGCCATGTCTTACCAACTTGATTAAATTCTCCAAGGAGATTACCGGATTGACGAGTTGCCTCAGAAAAGAGCAAACCCTGTGGTTACTTGGGGTGTAGAGAGAAAATGGAAACATAGCATTGAGATAAAGGATCAGCCATGATCATATTGAATGGTGGAGCAGGTTTGAGGGGCTGAATAGCCTACTTCTCCTCCCAGTTTCTATGTTTCCAATTGAGTTTAAAGTAGACTGGCTATCCTTCATTTGCCCTCACAGCTGGTGTGAAGCATTGACTTCCTTTGCAGTGTCTGCCAGGGAGCTCTCTATGGTAGCAGTATTAAATCCTACCTAGACAGGACACTCTTTAATGTCAGCCACTTCTGTGCCAAAACTAAACTGATGACCAGAGGGAGATACACAATCTCCAGTCTGCAGGTAAGTTCAGTCTTGTCAGCACCATGTTTGAACATCATCCTTGATTTCTAAATCTACTTGTAAGAAACTCGGTCTAAGTGTTTGGACCAAAAGTCCTCAACATCAGAACATGTGAAGGAGATGCCAGAACACATAATGCATCTCAATGGCCATAAAGGTGCAAAAAGGCTTTTTTATTCATTCACGGGATGTGGGTATCACTGGCTGGTTGAGTAGTTTTTGCCCAATGCTATTTACTGTTGAGAAGGTGGTGGTGAACTGCTTGGAGGGGAGCTGGCATTTATCTGTTGCCCTTTTCCTAGTAGGAAGTTGCTGTGGGTTAGGAAGGTGCTGTCTAAGGTGCCTTGGTGAATCTCTGCACTACCTCTTATAGACAGTACACATTGCCTCCAAGTGATGGTGCTGGAGGGAGTTAATGCTTGTCGATCTGGTGCCTATTAAGTGGACTGCTTTATCCTGGATGTTGTTGTAGGAGCTGCACTCATCCAGAGTATTCCATCATACTCCTCACTTGTGCCTTGTAGATAGTGGACAGGCAATGGGGAGTCAGGAGGTGAGTTACTTGCTGCAAGATTCTTAGCCTCTGTCCTGTTGTTGTAGCCACTGTGTTTACATAGCTAGTGTAATTCAGATTCTGGTTAACGGTAAGCCCCAGGAGTGGATAATGGTGAATTCAGTGATGCTGATACCATTAAATGTCAAGGTGCAATGGTTAAATTTGCTCTTGTTGGAGTTGAGCATTCCCTGGCACTTGCGTGGCATGAATGTTACATGCTGCTTGTCAGCTCATGCCTGGATTTTGGTTCATTTGGGCATAGCCTGCTTCAGTATCAGAGGAGTCGCGAATGGTGCTGAACATTGTGCAATCATCAGTGAACATCCTCACAACTGAACTTACAGTGGAGGGAAGGTCATTGACTGAAGATGGTTGGGCCTAGGACACTACACTGAGGGACTCCTGCAGAAATGTCCTGGAGCTGAGATGACTGACCTCCACAAGCACAACCATCTTCCTATGTGTCAGGTATGACTCCAACCAGCAGGGCTTGGTTTCTCCAATTCCACTGACTCCAGTTTCATCAATTCCATGCTCAGTCAAACGTTGATGTCAAGGGCAGTCATACTCACCTCACAACTGGAATCCAGCTCTTTTGTCCATGTTTGAACAGAGGCAGCTGTGATAAGATAGTCACGGTCATTGCGGCTCAGCACATCACTGAGATTTATGGACAATGATGATGTTTCCAAGGTCCCCGCATTAAATTGCCACTTGCTGACTTTGGCCGGTGTTCATCTGCCAATTCCCCTAGGAATGAAGAATTGGTGATTCTGGGAGACTGATAGTCCCCAGTAAAGATCTAACACACAGTTGATGGTGCCTGAAAGTCACTGGACACCTGCGCTGGGAGAGAGTACCTTTGGGCCACTGTGTCTGTGACTGAGCTGTCTCTTTAGGATACCCTCTGTTCATCCCAAATGGGAAAAGGGTTGGAAAACGTGGTCTAAGATAAGCTGGTCCACATTCTTCTGGCTGAGAAACCACACGCTGTGGGATCACCATCCTTGTGGGCAAAGAAAGTAAACTTTAAATTTTGTAACTTGGAAGCTCCTGGACAATCTCAAATGTGACCACCCAGAAAGAGAAACAGCAATTGGTTTACTTGGGTCACTAAAGCTCCGAAAGAATATTGTCACCTTAAGTGAGACTTGCCTTCCTGGGGAGGTGGTGCTGAAGGAACAAACAGGGCGATGCCCCCTTTGCCAGAAAGACAAAGGTGACAGCGACACTTTGGAGCTGCAGAAATATGTGACCCCCTGGGATAAGAGCAGGAAGAACAACCCGAGGTCACAAGTCAAGAAGGCAGCATTCCAACAGCTCGAGGCTGATGTCTAAAAACAATTCCAGAATGTAAAAGGCAAGTGATAGGAAGAGAAAACTCAAGAAATTCAATGAAATGCTGACCATCCTGACATGCAAAGCTTTTTGAAGGCACTAGTTTCTTTTGCTCAAAGATGGTGTCTCTTTTCTTGAGGATTACAATATCACCTGTCAAAGAACGTTTTCAATAACTTCTCATCTTTGAACCCACAGTGGCAACTGGTTTTCCTCAGGCGATGCCCCACTATCCTGTGGTAGATAGCGCATGTGGACCACCAACAATGGGAGAGATGCAAATCAAACAGTGAGAAACCTGGATGGTATTCCAGCTGAGATCTTCAAAGCTTTTGCTCACATCAAGATCATACATCCTGTGGATTAATATTGAAAGCAGGAGCAGGAGTAGGCCATTCGGCCCTTTCTTCCTGCTCTGCCATTTAATATGATCATGGCTGATCATCCAACTCAGTCCCCGTTCCCATTTTCTCCCCACACCCTTTGATTGCTTTAGCCCCAAGAACTATATCTAACTCTTTAAAAACATTCAATTTCTTGGCTTCAACTGCTTTCTGTGGCAGAGAATTCCACAGGCTCACGACTCCCTGGGTGAAAAGAAATTCCTGTCAGCTCACTCCTAAATGGCCTACCCAGTATTCTTAGATTGTGAACCCTGGCTCTGGACTCCCCAGTTATTAGGAACATCCTTCCTGCCTTTACCTTGTCTAGTCCTATTAGAATGTTATAGGTTTCTATGAGATCACTGAAATAACTCCACAGAGGCTGGTATCCCGTCACCAAGTCACCCTTTATTTACACATGGAGAGTCTTTGACACTGATCCAGCTCCCTCAGAGCCAGCTCTCAGAGTGAACAGAACCTCTGACGCTCCTGGTTTTATCTGTCATCAGGGATCCCTGATTGGATCAGATGAACAGCCCCAATCAGGGAACTCATATTCAATGAGGCCCACCTGGCTGACCTTGTTATAATCTCTACAATTACCCCTCACTCTTCTAAACTCCAGTGAAGATAGTCTTAATCGATTCAGTTTCTCTTCATACATCAGTCCTGCCATCCCAGGAATCATCCTGGGAAAACACCAGTTCTGATTTTGGAGGTGTCTGTTTCAGATTTCCTATCCCAAGACATTTGTAGTTACATCATCATGAAGTAATTGTGGGAATGTGATAAAGTTTTCTAGGCATTGAAATCTCTGGAGCACAATCCATACAATCATGTGGTTTAGTGAATCAAATGCTTTGGTCAGCTCGATGAATGTAATAGAGAGATCCTGGTGTTGTTCTCATTATTTCTCTTGGAATTTTCTGTTAATAAAGACAAAGGTGGGTCTAGAAGGTCTGCAGTGTCTCTCTGGCAGGATCTCCTTAGTCGTAGAAGGTAGTTCTGAAGAATGCTGTTAAGATTTTCCCCACAATAGGGAATGCCTAATGCAGGGAAAATCTCTCAATAGTTTCCATAGCATGACTTATCTCCATTTCTGAAGACAGAATTGTGGTACTCCTGAACTTGGGAGGGTTCCTTTTCTAATTTAGCGGTGCAACATTCCCTGGGAAGAGTGACCATAATAAGATAAAACTCTTCATTAAGATGGAGAGTGATGTAGTTGATTCTGAGTCTAGGGCCCTGAATCTAAACAAAGGAAACTATTTGGTGAAAGGCAGGAGTGGGCTACGATAAATTGGGGGATGTGACTAAAAGGGATAATGTAAACAAAGAACTGTGGATGCTGGAGATCTGTTTTTGTTACTAAAAGGGGTGATGGTAGATAGGCAATGGCAAACATTTAAAGGGTGCATGGAGGAACTGCAACAATTGTTCATTTCTAAATAAACCAAAAGAACTGCGGATGCTATAAATCAGGAACAGAAACGGAAGTTGCTGGAAAAGCTCAGCAGGTCTGGCAGCATCTGTGAAGAAAAAAATCAGTGTTAACATTTTGGGTCTGGTGACCCTTCCTCAGAACTAATTTGTTCATTTCTGTCTGGAATGAAAACAGGTAAGACGGCCTGACCATGGCTAACAAGGGAAATTAGGGATAGTATTAGATTGAAGGAAAGGGCCTACAAATGGTCAATTAAAGCAGCAGACCTGGGGACTGACAGTGATTTAGATTTCAGCAATTGAGAACCAAGGATTAATGGAGAGAGGACAAATAGAGCACAAAAGTAAGCTTGTGGGGAATATATAAACTGATTGTCACAGCTTTGACAGGTATGTGAGAAGAAAAAGATTAATGAAGACAAATATAAATCCCTTACAGTCAGAAACAGAGGCTGACCAATTAAATGTATACATTAGTTCTGTATTCACAAAAATGGACACAAATAATGTCCCAAAAATGTTGGGGGAGCACAGGGTCTGGTGAGGGGGTGAAAGCAAACAAAGAAATAAAGAACAGTCAGCCTGACATCAATAGTGGGGAAATGTTAGAGTCCATTATAAGAAATGTAATATCAGAATATTTGGTAAACAGTGTCAGGATTAGACAGAGTCAGCATGGATTTATGAAAGGGAAATCCTGTTTGACAGATCTATTGGAATTTTTTGACAACGTGTTGGTAGAGTTGGTAAATGTAGGGGCCAGTGGATGCAGTTTACTTGGATTTTCAGAAGGTTTTCAAATGAGGTCCCACACAAGTGTTTAGCATGTAAGTTTAAAGTGTGTGGGATTGGGGTTCGTGTACTGACATAGACATAGAACTGGCTGCCAGATAGAAAACAACGAGTAGGAATAGACTGATCTTTTTCTGAGTGACAGCTAATAATTAGTGGGATATCACAGGAATCAGTGCTTGGATCCCAGCTATTCACAATATATTATGATTTAGATGAGGGAATTAAATGTAATATCTCCAAATTTGCAGACAACACAAAGTTGGGTAGGAGGGTGAGCTGTGAGGAGGATGTTTCAGTGTGATTTGATCAAATTGAGTGAGTGGGCACATTCATGCTGATGAAGTGTAATATGACCCATCAAGTCTCCACTGACCCTTCAAAGAGCATCCCACACAGACCCAGTCGCCACCCTATTCCCATAACCCTGTATTGCCCATGGCTAACCCACCTAGCATGAACATCCCTGGGCACTACAGGGCAATTTAGCACAGCCAATCCGCCGAACCCGCACATCTTTGGACCGGGGGAGGAAATCGGAGCCTTGGGTGACTGCTTTTTTGGAGTTTGCGCATTCTCCCTGTGTCTGTGTGTGTTTCCTCCCACAGTGCAAAGATGTGCAGGCGAGGTGGATTGGCCATGCTAAATTGCCCATAGTGTCCAGGCTAGGAAGGCTAGTCATGGGAAATGCAGGGTTCCAGTGAGAGGGGTGGGGTGTGGGTGTGGGAGGGACGGTCAGTGTGGACTCAATGGGCCTGCTTCCACAATGCAGGGATTCTATGAATGTTTTTAGGCAACAGAGCCTTTGCAGTATCCAATGCAGTTGGCTGTTCTAGATATCATGGAATGGTTCAGCTTGGCTCAAGTATGGTATCTGAGGTAGAGGGGACCTCAGGAGGAAGCCAAAATGATCATCCTCTCAGCCCTCCTGAGTTTAGCATTGTGTTTTGCACGGATGTTCTGACCTTCCCCATTGTTGAGGATAGTGGATATTTTTGGAGCCTTGTTAATTGTCCACCACCATTCATGGCTAGTGCAGCAATACTGCAAAGCTTAGATCTAATATCCCAATTTTAGTTGTTTTATTATTCATTTGTGGGATGTGGGTGTCACTGGCTGGCCAGCATTTATTGCCCATCCCTAGTTGCTCTTGAGAAGGTGGTTGTGAGCTGCCTTCTTGAACTGCTGCAGTCCATCTGCTGTGGGTTGACCCACAATGCCATTAGGGAGGGAATTCCAGGATTTTGACCCAGCAACAGTGAAGGAACGGCATTTTTTTTCCAAATCAGGATGGTGAGTGGCTTGGAGGGGAACTTGAAAATGGCGGTGTTCCCATATATCTGCTGCCCTTATCCTTCTAGATGGAAGTGGTTGTGGGTTTGGAAGGTGCTGTATGAGGATTTTTGGTGAATTTCTGCAGTGCATCTTGTAAATAGTACACACTGCTGCTACTGAGCGTCAGTGGTGGAGGGTGTAGATGCTTGTGGATGTGGTGCCAATCAAGTGGGCTGCTTTGTCCTGGATGGTGTCAAGCTTCTTGAGTGTTGTTGGGGCTGCACCCATCCAGGCAAGTGGGGAGTATTCCATCACACTCCTGACTTGTGCCTGTTGGTGGCGGACAGGCTTTAAGGAGTCAGGAGGTGAGTTACTCACTACAATATTCCTAGCTTATGACTGGCTCTTGTAGCCACTGTGTTTATGGGGTGAATCCAGTTGAGCTTCTGGTCAATGACAATCCACAGGATGTTGATAGTGGGGGATTCAGTGATGGTAACACTGTTGAATACCAGGGGTCGGTGGTTAGATTGTCTCTTATTGGTGATGGTCATAGCCTGGTATTTGTGTGGCACGAATGTTACATGCCACTTGTCAGCCCAAGCCTGGACATTGTCCAGGTCTTGTTGCATTTGAACATGGACTGCTTCCATATCTGGGGAGTCACGAATGGTGCTGAACATTGTGCAATCATCAGTTAACATCCTCACATCTGACCTTATAGTGGAGGGAAGGTCATTGATGAAGCAGCTGAAGATGGTTGGGCCTAGGACACTACCGTGAGGAACTCCTGCAGAGATGTCCTGGAGCTGAGATGACTGACCTCCCACAACCACAACCATCTTCCTATGTGCCAGGTATGACTCCAACCACCAGAGCGTTTGCCCCCTGATACCTATTGATTCCAGTTTTGCTTGGGGGGTCCTTGCTGCCACACTCAGTCGAATGCAGCCTTGATGTAAAGGGCTGTCACTCTCACCTCAATTCTGGAATTCAGATCTTCTGTCCATGTTTGGACCAAGGTTGTAGTGAGGTCAGGAGCTGAGTGGCCCTGGCAGAATCCAAACTGGGCGTCACTGAGCAGGTTATTGCTGAGCAGGGGCTGCTTGATAGCACTGTTGATGACACCTTCCATCACTTTACTGATGATCGAGAGGAGACTGATGGGGCTGAAATTGGCCAAGTTGGATTTGTCCTGCTTTTTGTGTACAGGACATACTTGGGCAACTTTCCACATTGTCAGGTAGATACCAGTGTTGTAACTGTACAGGTAGTTCTCCTATAAACTGATAGTTGCATTATTGTGTGACCTTGCGTTACTGAAAATCACCATTGAAAATCACGTTATAGGGAAATCACTATAGGAAATCACTACGCCTGAACAGCAGAACGTTCGTGTTGTTCAAACAGTGTCTGTTATTGTGTTCATCAATTGTGTTACAGCCAACTTGCGTTAATGAAACAAACGTTATAGCTGAACTATCTTATAGTCATGGGGCAGGTTATGCCTCACAAGACTTACTGAATTCTTTGAGGATGTGACAAAACACATCGATGAAGGTAGAGCAGTGGATGTGGTTTATACGGATTTTAGCAAGGCATTTGATAAGGTTCCACATGGTCGGCTCATTCAGAAAGTAAGGAGGCATGGGATTCAGGGAAATTGGGCTGTCTGGATACAAAACTGGCTGTCCAATAGAAGACAGAGGGTGGTAGTAGATGGAAAGTATTCAGCCTGGAGCTTGGTGACCAGTGGTGTTCCACAGGGATCTGTTCTGGGACCTCTGCTCTTTGTGATCTTTATAAATGACTTGGATGAGGAAGTGGAAGGGTGGGTTAGTAAGTTTGCTGACGATACGAAGGTTGGTGGAGCTGTGGACAGCGTGGAGGGCTGTTGTAGGTTGCAACGGGACATGGATAGGATGCAGAGCTGGGCAAAGAAGTGGCAGATGGAATTCAACCCAGAAAAGTGTGAAGTGATTCATTTTGGAAGGTCAAATTTGAATTCAGAATACAGGGTTAATGGCAGGATTCCCGGCAGTGTGGAGGAACAGAGGGATCTTGGCGTCTACGTCCATAGATCCCTCAAAGTTGCTACCCAAGTTGATAGGGTTGTAAAGAAGGCATATGGTATGTTGGCTTTCATTGGCAGGGGAATTGAGTTTAAGAGCCATGAGGTTATGCTGCAGCTCTATAAAACTCTGGTTAGACCACACTTGGAATATTGTGTTCAGTTCTGGTCACCTCCATTATAGGAATGATGTAGAAGCTTTAGAGAGCGTGCACAGGAGACTTACCAGGATGCTGCCTGGACTGGAGGGCAGGTCTTATGAGGAAAGGTTGAAGGAGCTAGGCTTTTTTCATTGGAGTGAAGAAGGATGAGAGGTGACGGATAGGCACATGGAGGATAGTAAAATGTAGGGTATGCAGGGTAGATTGATCTTAGTAGGATAGTAGGTCGGCATAACATCATGGGCCGAAGGGCCTGTACTGTGCTGTACTGTTCTATGTTCTATCTGTACTGGAACAACTTGGCTAGGGGAGCAGCAAATTCTGGAGCACAAGTCTTCAGTACTATTGCTGGAATGTTGTCAGGGCCTGTAGCCTTTGCAGTATCCAGAGTCTTCAACCATTTCTTGATATCATGTGGAGTGAATTGAATTGGCTGAAGACTGGTATCTGCAATGCTGGGGACCACTGGAGGAGGCTGAAATGCATCATCCAGTCAGCACTTCTGGCTGAAGATTGCTGCAAATGCTTCAGCCTTATCTTTTGCACTGATGTTGTGGGCTCTTCCATCATTGAGGATGGGGATATTTGTGGAGCCTCCTCTTCCAGCGAGTTGTTTAATTGTCCACCAACATTCACGACTGGATTATCAGATTGCTTAGCTCTGTCTCTTGGTGGTTATGATGTTTAACATGGAAGGTAGTCCTGTGTTGTAGCTCCACCAAGATGGTAGCTCATTTGTAGGTGTGCCTGGTGTTGCTCCTAGCATGTCCTCTTGCATTCTTCATTGTGCCCTCTCATATTCCTGAATATAATGTCTCTACTCGATGACTTCAACTGCCACTGCCTAAGCTCTGAAATACTCTTCCCAAACCTCTCCCCTTTCTTTTCTCCTTTAAGATGTTCCTTACATCCTATATCTTTGACCCAAGTTTTAGATCAGCTGTTCTTCAATTTTCTTACGTGCCTCTTCTAGGATTCAAGTCGCATTCCTCCTTTGTCTTTTCCCAGCATTCCTTGACATTAGAATATAGGAACAAATTGCCACTAGGACCTTGAAGCAAATGGCTGATGTTGTGGTCTGTTGGTATGATCGTGATACTCGTAAAGCGAGCTAAAGCCAAGAAAGGGAATGAGAAATAGAAACAGACTGGACAAAGGTGTAGGAAGATAGGAAAAGAGAAAATAAGTCAAGGCAGGGAATTACAAAGAAAAGCCAGAAGAGATAAATGCCCCAGATTTTTTTATTATTTTCTAATCAACCAGTTCTGAATTGCTATCACACACCTCAGGAGCAGGTGAGAGTTGAACCTGGGTCTCCTGGTCCAGAGGTAGGCATAGTGCCACTGCACCAGAAGCAGGCCCTCTGGGCCAGATTTTGTAATTCCCTCCTTGAATCTTAACATCTGTCTCTCCTCTTTTGAAAAATTCCTTAAGTTTATCCACTTTACTAAAATTTTCATCATTTGTGCTAATGCTCCCTTTCCTGGCTTAGTGTCAATTTATGTCTGTTGCATTCCTGTGCCTTGGGATGTTTTACAGTGTTAATGTGGCTATATAAATGCGAGTTATAATGAGGTAAAAGATTAAAGATTTTAACAGTCAGTTTGTGGCAGAAGTGACAGAAAAAGAGCTTAACAACAAGAATGTAATACTCTGCAATTTGCATCAAAGATTGTTGCGACTTGCTGGAGGGGAATATCACAAGCTTTGAATGGAATCATTTTGGGTGATTACGTTTCGAGATAATTCTCAATCCGAGTGCTAAGGATGCAATCTCCTCACCAATATTTCTTCTACCTGCCTGTACTAATACATTACGAATGCATACAGGTGAATCATCACTGTAGCTCTCATGGCAACCAACTGGGAAGCTATGTGCCTTGCTTTTTTAAACAGAGTGGGTCAGTTGCTGCTCTTCATGTTCACAAAGAACCACTTACAAGCCTTTCAAGTCTGAGAACATCTAAGATTGCATCGCCTTGAGTTATTGTCTATCATATCAATTCAAAGCCTAGTGACTGCTGTGATTCAGATCAGTTGACATGAACATAGTTACATGATGACTTCTGGGTTTTAAGAATGGTTCCTCTTTAGACATGCATGTTCACCTCTGCTTGTGTAAATGTTCATCATGGGATGTAGTGGAATTAGTATCTATGTGTGAGCATGTGTCCTTACCTGCGGGCATGTGGGGCTATCAGGATAAAGGAATGGGCTTGTTTGGCTGAGCTTTACAGTAAATTTTCCAGTGTTCTTGTACTAGCGTGAATTGATGAATTCTTTTATTTATTTATTTTATATAGAATCTCTTATTTAATTCTATTATGATGTGGAGGTGCCGGTGTTGGACTGGGGTGGACAAGGTCACAAATCACATGACACCAGGTTATAGTCCAACAAGTTTATTTGAAAACAGAATCTTTCAGAGCCTCGTCCTTCTTCAGGAGTTAGTCAGAGACGTGGTTTCAGACATAGAATTTATAAGTAAAAGATCGAAGGGTCACACCATTAATGAGGATGCATAAAACACATATACACACCCTCCCTCTCTCTCCCCCCGCCCCCCCCCACACACTCTTTTCCACCCACACACTCTCTCCCAAACACACACACTCTCTCTATCTCTCTCCACCCACCCCCCAACATACACTCACTGTCTCTCTCTCCCTCCCGCCAAACACACACACACACACACACACACACACACACATTCTATTTTGTTGAAAAAGCACGCAATTTATAGACAATCAGTCAATAAGTCTGGCTCCAAACCAAAACACAAACAGTTTCTAAACAAGGCCTCACACCTAACATGCATTGTCTAACCTAAACTTTCACCTCTTCTTTACACTGATAAAACCATTAATTCTCTCAGGGCTGTGACTTGAAAATATTTCATGGATTTACATATACATATTAATCAATTAAAACCTTCTAACTGATTAAAGATTTAACAGTATCTTAGGTTTGTTTAATACATCTTCATCAGTGGTGTGAGCCTTTGATCTTTTACTAATAAATTCTGTGTCTGATACCACCTCTCACACTAACACCTGAAGAAGGAGTGAAGATCATAAAGCTTGTCTTTTCAAATAAACCTGTTGGACTATAACCTGCTGTTGTGTGATTTCTGACCTTAACTCTACTACCTTTACTCAAGTTTGCCCTTAGTCGGCAGATGACGTTTTTCCTTCAACCTTGCTCCACAGAGCCATCTAGTGGTACCGCATTTAAATACATTGTGCCAGTTAAAATCGCAAAATTGATGTGAATGGTTAACATGGTAATTTACAATAGGACATTGTTACAACCCTGATGGGAAGAGTGTACTGGAAATCAACTCTGTGATATATTAAGGATGTAATATATGACCAATTTAATCACTGGGATGGTTAATGTCTGAATGTGATCACTTAGAGAGATAAAATAAACTCACACCAGGTTTCAATGAACAATAATTACTTATTATAACAGACATATCCTCTAAAATGTAGAAAAATAGATTATTAATTATTATGTGCAAACTTAAACTATTTTCCCTTTAAATCCAAACATACACACACATTCATTCATAAATAGGATGGGCAGGATAAATAAGACAAACAGGTTTTGCAAGAACATTATGTGTAGCAAATGTAGATAAAAAGGAGCAAAGTCGGTGAATCTAGAATCCAAACCATAATGAGGTAACTACTTCTGAGTTTTTCTGGTTTTTGGTGATGGTATCACTTCAACTTGGTGTCTGGTCAGTTGGACCTAGGTCTTGACTGGAGTGAAATGTTGTCTTTCTTTGCAAAGTCTTTCAATATAATTTCTTTCCTATTCACAGATGGGGCAAGAGAAAGTGAGGGAGTGCAAGCTGGCTTGCTTGAAGGCTTCCGAAAGTCTGAGAAACCAACTGTTCTCCTCTTAGTTCTGTGACAAAAGTGCTACTTCAAAACAATCCAAAAGCTGTTCTCAGCAATTTCTTTTTTTAAACCAAGAGGGCACCTTTGCTCAATTATATCAAATCTTTCAGCAAAAATCACCTGCCCTTGTGGAACCAATAAGTGAACACTACACTCTGGGGGGAGAAAAAACCTGGTTTATTCTCTGCAACGAAACAGTCCAAACTTCCGTTATTCAGGTTATATTTCAAATAAAATAATAATAGTCCATAAGTGTCTCTACCTTTGGAGAACTAAAATGATTTTTATAAATATATTTTTTCATAAGGTATACATAATATATAATGAATAAAGCACACAAAAAAAGATTATATTCATTCATATTTATTCATTCTTTACGCAGGATTTACAGGTATTCTTGACATATTTTCCTTTTCATATTTTCAACTGATTCCCCTGCATCTACATCATGCCTGGCTAACATTGTATACCCTGGGTATACAAAATCTGTACAGATTTCCTTCAATTCCCTCAGTAAGTTTACTAAATCTTCCCATTGATATGAGAATATGGTCTAAATGTCCCAGTATTTTAGCACTGGCTAATTAAATTATAGGCTAGTTTTGTGAAGTATCTACTTTCTTTAATCTCACTCTTACTGTCTCTGTCGTCCTCCCCTACACTTAGCACCTAACATACTTGTTTTTCTTCCTTGCTAAAATATCATTTTAACATGTTTATGTGGCATAACCAATTCTTCTTCCTGAATCTACAGTATCTACCAGATAAGTCACTTCCAAATCCCTCCAAGCAACCTTGTATGGGCCACTGAATCTTGCTTTCAGAGTTTTACCCTATGAAGGTAACAATGCTAACATTTCATCCTGTTTTGAATATTCCAGTTGCAGCATGTTTGTTTTTTCATTTTTGCCTGTGAAGCTTTTAAATGCTCCTGTGCTACTTTGCATGTTCTCGCAAGTGTCTTCAGAAACATGGACGCATTACTCAACATTGAAGATTTGATTTCTTGTCTTAAAACCTATTCTTTGACCATAGCGCATCATGAATGGGACTAAACTAAGTAAAATCATTTAGGGAATTTCTGGTAGCAAATATAAAGAAATCCAATTCTTTGTCACAATCCTGCAGGCATTCACAAAAATATGCCTTTACCTTGAGAGTTTGGTATTATCTCTCTAAAGCTCCCTGTGTTTGTGGATGATATGTGGTAAACCTCAATTATTCTATGCCCAAATTTACTTCTGATGTGCTGAAACGTTTTAGAAAAGTTGGATCATTTGTCCAACTGTATTTCTATTGGAAGTCTATAACAAGTTAAAACAAACTTAGTTAATTTTTCCACCACTATTGAAATGCATTCCCCACAAGAATCTTATTAGGCAGTCTCTCAGGATCAAGTATGACTCACTTTCATTCTGTTTTGATGGGTTTGGAAATGGGTGAGAAGTCCAATGGGTGATCTGAGACGTGCAATGGGTGCAGTTTCTGCCACATGCAGTGATGCTTGGAGGGTTAGATAAATTGCTGCTTTATGCCATTCCCGATGGAAGTTTGCATGTACAGTGCCTTTCTGAATAAAACTACCTTGGTCACAAGATGGCAACTCCTTTGAGTGGGCAGGATGTTTGATCTTTTCAGAGATTATTTGAGATTATTCTTGAAGCTGCTGTTCCTTGGAAGTCTTCTGCCAAAATCTAAATTCTAGGAAGAGCTTTCGCTTTAGGAGGACTCTGTCAGGCATATAAACATCACTTCCTAGCTGGCAGAGCTTGTTTCAATGATCGGTATCTTGCTGCAGGGTGATTTAGCTTGGGAGAGTATACTGCCATTGGACAGCCTTTCTTACTGTTGAATTTGGAGGATCGTTTGAAGGGACTGCTGGTTGCCCTCTCCACTGCTTTTGAATCTACTGTAGGTTGTCCAAGACTCTAAAGCACACAGGAGTGCAGGGATTATTGCTGCTCAGTAATCCTGCCCTTAGTCTTGAGGGCCTTAGATCACAGACCTAATTTCCAGAATGCTTAGCAAATGAATGATAAAAGTTAGAAAAAAGGCTATGTTGATTATTTTCCAGCCAACGAGATCGTTGAAGTTGCCTGAGTCAGAGCAAGTCACTAAAATGAATATTAATATTTAATATTGTGAGAGACACTGTGATGAGGAATGGAGCACTTGTACATTTGACAGCCAGTGCCAAGACCAATCACTCGGAGGTTAGGAACCACATGAGTTGGATGTGTAATAAAGCTCCCATAGATCGTCAGCGCAGATTGACTTCATGCTGTACTCACTGTTGCATCAGTGCTATATTTACATTTTTCTCAGCAATCTATTCAAGAACCTTCTTATGCTATGAGTCTCTGGCTTGGAACTCACATAAGACTACGCTAAAGATAATTTCAGTTGACTTTACGGTTGGCAGAGACCAGATTTCCTCCCACAGATTCTAATCCATCAGGTTGCTAAAGTGCAAATATAAAAGGACGGGCTGCTGACTGAGACCACCAAATGTTTGATATCCAATGTTGATCTGGAGCTGATGAATAATGAACTTGAAAGTAACTCTCCATTATGGATTTACAATTTCTTGAATCATTCGTCTTATTGAATCAAATTAGTTTGGACTTGTTTCATTGTAAACATAGTCTAGGGAGTCTAAAATTTAATTACAATCACCAACCAAATCCAATACAGATGTGATTATATGTGATAAAATGACCTGAATAATTCATTGCTGTCAAGGCTATTTCTTTTTATCCACTCATAGGAGGTGGGCGTCAGTGACTGGGCCAGCATTTATTTCCCAACCCTAGTTGCCCTTGAGAAGAGCAAGCTTCTTGAACCACTGCAGTCCTTGTGCTGTAGGTTGACCCACAATGCCATCAGGGAGGGAATTCAAGGATTTTAACCCAGTGAGAGTAAAGGAACTGCCATATATTCCCAAGTCTGGACGGTGACTTGCTTGGAGGGTAACTTGTAGATAACTTCCTGTTACCTACTGCCCTTGTTTTTCTATAAGAAAGTAGTCATGGGTTGGGAAGGTGCTGTCAAAGGATCTTTGGTGAATTTCTACAGTCCATCTTGTAGATATTACACACTGCACTGAATGTCAGTGGTGGAGGGAGTGGATGCGGAGCCAGTAGATCGCGGATGGCGTCAAGCTTCCTGAGTGCTGTTGGGGCTGTACCCATCCAAGTAAGTGGGAGTATTCCATCACACTCCTAACTTGTGCCTTGTAGATGGTGGGCAGGCTTTGGGGAGTCAGGAGATGAGATACACGCCACCATATTCCTGGCCTCTGACCTGTTCTTATTGGTACTGTTTTTATAGGGCGAGTCCAGTTGAGTTCTAAGTCAATGGTAACCGCCAGGATGTTGACAGTGGGTTGTTTTTGTAACACCATTGAATGTCAAGGGCAGTGGTTAGATTGTCTCTTTTTGGAGATGGTCATTGCCTGGCATTTGCGTGGTGTGAATGTCAGTTGCTACTTGCCAGCTCATGCCTGGATATCATCTAGATCCTGTTGTATTTGAACATGGACTGCTTCAGTTTCTGAGAAGTCACAAATGGTACTAAGTTTACGATGGAGGGAAGGTCACTGATAAAAGCAGCTAAAGATGGTTGGGCCTAGGACACTAGCTTGAGGAATTCCTGCAGAGATATCCTGGAGCCGAGATGACTGACCAACAACCATGACCATCTTCCTACGTGCCAGGTATAAATATACATATATATGTACACCTGATGCTGCTCCTGGCATGCCCTCCTGCACTGTCCACTGAACCAGTGTTGATCACCTGGCTTGATGGTATTGCTTGAGTGGGGAATATGCTGGGCCATGCCATTGCAGATTGTGCTGGAGTACAATTCTGCTGCTGTTAATGGTCCATAATACCTCATGGATGCCCAGTGTTGAGTTGCTAGGTCTGTTTGAAGTCTGTCCCATTCAACACGGTGATAGTGGTACACAACATAATGGAGGGTATTCTCAATGTGAAGGTGAGACTTGGTCTCCACAAGGACTTGTGGTGGTCACTCTTATTGATACCGTCATGGCCAGATGCATTTGCAGATTGGTAAGGATGAGGTCAAGTATGCTTTTCCCTCAGCTCTTGCTGCAGACCCAGTCTAGCAGCTATGTCCTTTCGGACCTGAGCATGCTGCTGCTGAACCACTGTTGGTGGTGGACATTGACATTCTCCACCCAGAGCACATTTTGTGTCCTTGCCACCTTCAGTGGTTTCTCCAAGTGTTATTCAACATGGCGGAGTACTGATTCATCAGCTGAGGAAGGTCGGTACATGGTAATCAGCAAGGGGCTTCCTTGCCCATGTTTAACCTGAAGCCATAAGACTTTGCGGGGTGTAGAGTCAATGTTGAGGACTCCCAGGACTCTCCTGACTGTACACCATGTGCTGCCACCTCTGCTGGGTCTGTATGCCAGTGGGACAGGACATATCCAGGGACGGTGATAGAAGTGTCTGGGATATTGTCTGTAAGATTTGATTCCGTGAATATGACTATATCAAGCTGTTACTTGACTAGTCTGTGAGACAGCTCTCCAAGTTTGGCACTAGCCCCCTGATGTTGATAAGGAGGACTCTGTAGGATTGACAGGTCTGTTTCTGCCGTCTTTTTCAGTGCCTAGGTCGATTCCAGGTGCTTCATTTGGTTTCATTTCTTTGTTAAGACTTCATAGCAAATGATACAACTGAATGCTTTGCTAGGCCTTTGCAGGGGGAAGTTGAGAGGCAACCATATATTTGTGGATCTAGGGTCACATCTAGGCTAGACCAGGTGAGGGTGGCTTTTCTTCAAGCTCTTAATGTCTGTCACTCTCCAAAGTTACGGTAATCTCTTTCCTTCTTGCATTTAGCCTTGGCAATGAATAATGATTCATTCTCAGTGAGTCCAACTGTCACAATTATTTTTTAATTCATTCACACATTGCTGATGTTTATTAGCCCTTCCTCATTGTTCTTTAGAAAATGGTGTGATCTGCCTTTTCGAACCACTACAGTTCATGTGGCGATAGTACCCCCATTGAACTGTCAGGGAGGAAATTCCAGAATTGTAAGCCTGTGACAGATGAAACTGAGATATGTTCGAGTCAAGTATGTGGATGACTTGGAGGTGACCTTAGAGATTGGGGTTCTCACCTGCATGCTGTCTTTGAACTTCTAAACGGTAGAGGTTGTAACGTGGATGCTACAGTGCACTTTATACATGACGTACATTGCAGCCACAGTGTGCTTGAGTTGAAGCAAAGCTGTGTTTAAAGTGATAGATGGGATGCCGAAGAGCGGGTTGTTTTGTCCTGGATGGTGCTGAGGTTCCTGAGCAGGACTGGAGTCAAGAGAACAATCTTCACAGAACGCACAGCCTCTGATCTGCTCTTGTAGCCACCACAATATTTATGTGCTGGTGCTGTTAAATTTCGGATGGATGATAACCCCTGGTGGTGCCAGGGTGGAAGTGAATGGGGTTAGTGGTGGCAGAATGGATGATTCAGTGGTGGCAATGCTGTGTAGCATCAAAGGATTTGTCAAAATCTAGACACGACTTCAGCACTGTGACTGGAATGTTGTTGGGCACCATGTTCTTTGATGCATGCAATACACTCAGCAACTTCTGACATTGCACCTAATGACATAAACTGGCTGAAAGCTGAGTGTTAATGTAACTCCACTATTTAAAATGGAGGGAGACAAAACCAGAAACTACAGTACTGTGAGGAACATCTAAAAATCTACAATAATAATGAAGAGATGTGACACTGGGATACATAGGATATTGGTCAGACTGGGGAGAGTCAATATGGACTTATGAAAGGGAAATCACATTTGACAAACCTACCTTTAGAGGAAGCATCTAGCAGAATAGGGATTGGGCGTACTGGTGGATATGGTATAGTTAGAGTTTCAGAAGGCTTTCAGTAAGGTCTCATATGACAGATTAGTAAACATAATTAAAACGTATAGAACTGGGGAGTGGAATGTACTGGCAAGTATTTAGCATTGGTTAATGGACTGAAAGCAATTGGAATAAATAGTTTGTTTTCAGGTTGGCAGGCTGTGATTAGTGGGGTTTCACAAGGATCATTGCTTGAGCCCCAGCTATTTACAATCTGGGTGTCAGGATTAAATATAATTTTTCAGATGATACAAAATGAGGTGATAGTTTTGTGAACGTGTGTAGAGAATGCAAAGACGCTTCAATTGGATTTGGGAAGGCTAAGTGAGTGAAAAAAAAAATTGGCAGATAGAATTATGTGGAGGAGTGACATTATCCACCTTATCAGGAAAAATAGTATTACAGAGGATTTATTAAATGGTGTGAGCCTGAGAATGTTGAACATCAAAGGAACTTGGGTGTCTTTGTTCATGAGTCATTGAAAGTTAACACACAGGTACAGCAAGTGATGAGGTGGCAAATGGTATGTTGGCTTTAATCAGAAGAGGACTTGTATATGGGTGTAAAGATGTTTTATGGCAATTCTATTGACACTAAATGAGCGTTGTTAGCAGATTTGATCTCCTTACCAATGGAAAGATATACTTGCCGTAGAGGAAGTGCAACATGGCTTACCAAATTAATTGCTGAGATGCAGAGATTGTCCTATGCAGAAAGATTAAATAGACGGGGCCTTTATTCTCTGGAGTTTAGAAGAATGAGAGGTGCTTTCAATCAGACACAGGGTTTGATGGGATTGATGCAGAAAGGTTGTCTCCCTGGCTGCAGGAGTAGGGTATGTGTGCCTTTCTAGAATCAGGGGACGCATTCCAGAATAACGGCAAGTTATTTAAGACTGAGACAAAAAGGAATCTCTTCACTTAGGGGGTAGTGAATCTTTGAAATTCTTTGCCCAGAGGATGGTAGAGATTCAGCCATTGAGAATGTTCGTGATGGAGACCAGTAGATTACTACATATTAAAAACATCAAGGGATGGGGGCTGTGCAGAGCAATGGTGTTGTAGTAGATGATCAGCCATCATTTTATTGAATGGTGGAGCAGACTATACCTGTTCCTACTTATACTTTTTGATGGTGGTGACCTGAGGAGGTTGAGAGGGACCATTAATGTTGGTACAAAAACAAAGTTGCTGGAAAAGCTCAGCAGGTCTGGCAGCATCTGTGGAGGAGAAAACAGAGTTAACGTTTCGGGTCCGGTGACCCTTCCTCAGAACTGAATTCTGGTTGAAGATGGTTTTAAATACTTTTACACTCAGATGTTGTGGCCTGTCATTAAAGCTGGAGATGTTCGTGGAGCTATCTCCTCCTGTTAAGTTGTTTACCTGTCAGCTTTTGTCATTTACGTGACAAAATTATTTGTAGCAAGCTGATTTTGCTATTTAACATACATGTATCTAATACGGTAGCTTCACAGGTTGTCCCTTATTTTTCCTTAGGTATGGCTGGTGCTACTACTTACATGCTCTTCTCTGCTCTTTATAGAACCAGGTTAGTCCCCTGGTTTGATGGCATAGTAGGGTGAGGAAAATGCCATGCTGTGAGGTAACAGACACAATTGAATACAAATCTTCTGGTGTATCTCAGTGCCTGATCCATGCCTACTTTTGAGCTGCTAGATTTTTTCTGAATTGATCCTATTTAGCATGGTGGTAGTGCCACATAATACGATGGAGGATAGCTTCATCTCTACAAGGATTGTGTAATGGTTCTTCCTCCAAATACTGTCACAGCCAGGTGCAGCTGGATAATCGAGTGAGAACAAAATCACGTTGTGCCCTTGTGTTGCTCTCTCATTCTGGACTCAATTTCCTTGTGACCATCTCTGAATTTCATACACCCAGTCTCACCTTGAATATCAATTCTGTCAGTCAAACCAATGGACATAATTTTGATTTACCTATTCATTAGACTGTGACACATTTATGGTCTTTATCATTTTCTCACTTACTTTGATTTCCACACCTCCATGTGAGAACTCCATTCTAATCCCTTGATCAGGCTGAATGTGATATTTAATCTTTAGTTGTCTCCCAACACATTATAGCATCACTCAACATTTGCTCTTGGCTCTGTGAAATATTGTACAATATTTTATAACATTACAGACTTAATGTAAATTCCTTTGTTTTTGCTGATGTAGTAGGGGTTTGCTTTGGTTTACTCAGATTATAGCACAGTTCAGTTCTCTGACCATCACGTCAGGTGAATGAAAATAACACCATATCTGTATTTCTGCTGCATAGCAGAGTCTACTGTATATGCATAAGTTATTTCCACTGACTCGGCTTTTTATGGATGTTCGTATTCGGTCCCAGTGGTGAACAAAATTCAGTGAGGTCACATTGGCTTTCAACAACTTGACTATACAAGTAATCATTTGCTTGTCTGCATAACAGTGGCAAAGTACTTCATTGCCTGTGAAGTGCTTTGGGACAATTAAGTGATGTGATAAGACACTATATAAATCCTAGTTCTTTCTATCTTTAGAAATGCTTCTATTTAGAGGCCGGTATGTGACTAGTAAGCTCTTGGACTTGTCTAATTTAAGGTCAACCAGAAATAGAAGTTTCCTGGTTTAACTCCAAATCACACAAACTGTTGAGAATTCCCTTTGCTGCTAGAAGCATAAATGCAGTTGAGCTGGAGGTTCCTATAACAGTTCAAATAGGTAAATTAGTTCCCTCGATTTATAGTCAACATCCTCACACTGATTAGAATCTGAAAGCGATTTAAATTATTTAGTTATATTTGGGAATATTATTTAACAAAAATCATTAAAATGCAAAGACTACGCAAGGATCAGTTTTTCCTCTCTCTGCTGATGACAACATCAACAAATCTCTACTCTGGGTGATATACAACACTATTGACAGCCTTATGAATAAATGGTTCCACCAAATTTATTTGGAACACAGATTTACAACAGAGCTGGCTCATTAAAATAAATAAATTGGAAATTTAAATCATGCTTAAATCTTGGTAGATTAGGCCATTAAAGTTAAGGCTTGGTTTACTTAAATGATTACAAAGAAAGAATTATTGATCCGAAACAAATACTGATGTGCTTTAAAAAAAAAACACTTCTAAGCTACACTGTGGCACGATGGCTCAGTAGTTAGCGCTGCTGCCTTACAGCACCAGAGACCCAGGTTTGATTCCACCCTTAGGTGACTTTGCATGTTCTGCCTGGATTTCCTCCCACAGTCCAAAAATGTGCAGGTTAGGTGGATTAGCCATGGGTAACGCAGAGTTACAGGGACAGGGAAGGTCTGGGTGCGATGCTCTTCAGACAGTTGGTGTGGACTTGATGGGCTGAATAGCCTGCTCCCACGCGATAGAGATTCTATGACTTGGCTTTGCAGGCCCTCTGGTTGATGCATAAACAAAGGCTGATCTGCTTTTTCTGGCAGATCTAAAAGATCTGATTATCCCTTTCCCAAACCAACAGCACCATCAAACTCAAGAACAAAAACAAAGTTGATGGAAAAGCTCAGCAGGGCTGGCAGCATCTGTGAAGGAGAAAACAGAGTTAACGTTTCAGGTCCGGTGACCCTTCCTCAGAACTGCTCAGAACTACCTGGTCATTTACTGTTTATGATGTTTGTTAAATTTGACTCCAAGACCAATAACTAGAGTGTAAACGTAACAGGTGATACATAAATGCAGATTTCTTCTTTCTAATCAGGCACAATGACATCTAATTTTTATCTTGAAGCAAGCCCCAAGACCAACCCAATATCTGATGTAGTTGACTGTGCATTATTCTTCAGGAACATTAATTTAGTCTTATAATTTTTTTCCCTGCTGGCACCAAGCTAAAGTGAGGAATGACATTACACTTGAGTAACAGAAGTAAGTTGTGGTCAGAGCCATTTGCAAGTAGAGCCTGGATACCCAGCATTCAGGAGCCCAACACTTTCAAAGTACAGACTGTAGCTAGGGTAATCTTCACCCCAAGTTGCACATGAACCTGATACTTGGGACGAGAGCACTCTTACTCAAAGTAGGCAAAAACCAGATACAATTATGGCGTTAGTGGCAGGTACAGTAACAGAGCAAAGTGCATGACAGATACATGCTGCGTTTGTGCTAAGGTTACCTACGTGTACTCAAAACTCAGCTACATGGTGCTGCAGTCACAGCAGCTGACAATGATTTGAAATTGTCAGTCTCGTCATTGTCCACAACAGACAGGTTCTGGTGTTATCACTCTTTGGTGTCAATGCTTTTGGATCTGGATTCCATCTCTCTTACCAGTAGTGCCAAACCGGCAGTGATTCTCTTCTACAAAAGTGATGCCCTCAAACCCCTACCGGCTAACTTCTACCATGTGGTTTGTTTCACCTCCCTTTCACCCAATTATTACACCTCTCCAGTGCAGCATGTTTGTCTAAAATGTTTAAAAGGCAATGTTATTTAGCCCAACGAGCCTACATTCTTTCCTGTGACAGGATAAAAGTGAAAGGTCACAAAGTTAACATTAGAAACTAGACGAACGACCAAAAGACTAAACTTGGAAATGAGCAACTGGCCAAGAATCTTTTGATAACACTTTCCAAACCATGATCTTTATCACGTAGATGGACAAAGGCAGGAAATGTGTGGGGACACCATCTGGGGAAAGTTACGTTCCAAACCACACATCATTCCTGATTGGGAACCATATTGCTGTTCCTTCACTGTTATTGCATCGGAAACCTAGAATGGGCAGCAATAGCCCAAGAAAGCAGCTCGCTACCACCTTCTCAAGGGCAATTACGAATAGGCAACAAATGTTGATCTTGCTAGCAGCAATTATGTCCCAAGTATGAATAATAAAAGACTCCCTCTGGTGTACATTCTGACTAGCTGTGTTTATACTTTGGAAAATATCAGGGAGAGAGCTCAGCAATTGAAATTCTGCTCCATAAGTGACAACTTTGACCATATACATAAAATTACAATCAATTAACCTTCTAAATAGATTATGATTCATATTTTACGATACATGACTATTATAACAATACATTTCTTCATAGAACTTTCAAATGTAAATTTCTTTAATGATTTGTTTTTCTCTTCATTTATGGTGAGAATATAATTTTAGTATGTTATCAGGATCTCGTGATCCAGGTCAGGTATAGCTAGTGACTGATCCATCAATCTAGTACTAACTATTGCTAGTTTTGTGATAATGGATCGTTGTACATTACATTCCAGATTAGGGAGGGGATTTTTTTAAGACATCTATGACAGTGGGATTTTGTCATGTTATTAGGAAGAAGAAAATGTACATATATTTTAATACCTTTGCATATGAATCATTTAAAATCTTAGTTACTGCTAGCTGCTGCTTCACACTGGAGAGAATCTTTATGATTACAATGTTTGCAAAGAGGCACTTTAGTCCAAGAAGCAGCTCCTGACTATCTACCTGGTTTGGGATTGATTCCAGTCAATCTGCTTGCTTGACAGCTTGGTCTATACAGACAACATGTGAAAATCTAATGCAGAAGCCTATTGTAAATAGCAGCTATATTTGCACACATTCTCAGAACAGCTATGTAATACAGTTATCAGAAATGTTACCGGCTATATGCAAACATGCACCAAGTCTTGTCCATCTCCAAGTTTATATCGCATTATAGCATGAATACATTTGGTGAAAACCGTTAATTAACTGAATTAATGTTTTTGTGAATAATCTCGCATGATATCCCATAAACATTCTCAATTGTTAGCAGCTAGTGCACAAGTAAAATTGAAGGATAAAGAATCTGAGAGTGGACAATACTGCTCAGCTTCCTCCCGAAGCCTTGACCACCACATAATGCCAGTGCCCAACTAATATGGCATACTGATGATATTAGGAAGTGATTGATTTCAATGGGCACAGCCAAGAATACTGACAATATCCTGGTTGTAACGTTGAATACCTGTTTACAGGCCAAACTATTTCATTGCTCCTGTGACATTGGCATCTACCTGATGATGTACAGGATTGTCAGGGCATGTCCTTGTTCAATAAACTGCAGGTAATAGTTATTCTGTTCCTGGCTGTCCCTCAAGAGTGATTAAATTAGTCCTCAAGAACACCATCAAGTGACACCAATAACCGGCTCACTGAATCCAGTCACCAGATGGATCCAGACATGAAAGTAAATGTTGTTTGGGAGGAGAGGTACGATTAGCTGCCCTCAATGTCAAGTTAGCAATTGATTAAGTGTGGTATCAAGGAGCTCTAAACAAGCTGAGGTCCATGGGAGTCAGAGTGAAAGTACCCACTTCTTCATTACTGGCATACTATGGCTGCATTATATATGCTCAACAGAATTCACAGGTGCTCACCAAGGTGTCTTTGACAGCAGTTCTTTCCTGTTACTTCAGCTGTTAAAGAGCAGCGATGTTGAGGAAACAGCACCACAGCCCACAACATTCTGACGTTAACAAACAGAAGCATCACTTCACTATCACTGGTTTAATGTGCTAGAATACCCTGCCTAACAGCATTGCAAAAACACCATCTCAGAAATGCAATGGTCTAGGAATCAGTTCCCCTCAGTACCTCTGAGGGACTAGGATGGGCAATGTGGCATTTAATAAGAAATAAACATCCCTCAGTTTTTAATCCAATCCAAACTAGTTCTGAGGAAGGGTCACTGGACCTGAAATGTTAACTCTGATTTTCTCTTCACAGATGCTGCCAGACCTGCTCAGCTTTTTCAACAACTTCCGTTTTTGTTCCTGACTTACAGCATCTGCAGTTCTTTCAGTTTTTATACTAATAATTATAATCACTTGTACTTGAAAATTTGAGGATGATTCAGATTTGAGCCCTGTCCCAAACTATCCAATGTGGGGTTCCACAGAGCCCATGATTTCTGGCTGAAAATAAGCCTTCTGATTGACAAGCATGCAATGTTCTCTGTTCCCAGTAGGAAATGAGGGGGAAAAGAACCTCATGTGTACTTTCAATCTTACTCAATTGGGTACTTCTAAGTGAAATTCAACATTGCTACTGAGGCCTGTTGAAGCAGCCGAACAGCAGTGTGTGGACTCAAATTAATTCAAGTGACCCACTTTCTGCTTCAACATATTTAGATCAGACCACTTTGATGTCTAAAGTCCTTTTATTGTAACCACATTACTCACATTGAGGCTTGTTAATCCTTCAGTAAAGCGGCTGAAGTCACTGGAGCAGGAAGAGCTCTCTGAAATGTTTCAATAACTTTATGAATGTAAAATGAACTTGTTTTGAAACATATGGTTAGTGGTAGTGCCAGTTGCTCACTGCAATGGAAATAAACACATGGCTCTTGCAGCTAAAGGGATCAAGGGGTATGGGGAGAGGGCAGGAATGGGGTACTGAGATTACATCAGCCATGATCATATTGAATGGTGGTGCAAGCTTGAAGGGCCGAATGGCCTACTCCTGCACCTATTTTCTATGTTTCAATTTACACCTGGTTAGTTTCATTACAAGGAAGTCTGAACTCAATAGGATCGCACAGCAGGATGAATCAGCTCAGCTAAGAAACCAACTGAGTTTAATTGATGCAGCAAATGAGAAATTTATATCTTTTTACATAAAAAGAGAAATGATAACTAATCACATCATCTGTGTGCAGCCAGATTGCAATAATGTGCAGAACCTGGCCCATCATCAAGGAAACAAATGCAACATTCTCATATACACTGAAAATGGAAACTGTAACTTTCTCTACCTCACTACATTTACCTATTTCAGGAAGATTCCTTTACATAGAAATTCAGTCACTTCTTTGGCAACCTTTGATCTTTTAGGTCTTTTGAATGTGAAAGAGATCTTGTAGGGTTGAATGCCAACGCTGCTGTCTGCTGCTGGTCTCTTCACTTGCTGTTTGTGTCAGTCCTACCACGAGCTGAAGTTGCCAAAGCCAGTAATGCCTTTAATTTTTTTGCTGCTGCTGGTGGATGGACTGCTATCTTGATCCACTGCCACTCGTTTTCTGGCATAGAAAAGAAAGGTGTGAAAATAATGATAGGAGGACAATGGGAAAGGAGCTCAACATATAAACCGGAGCACTCAACAGAATCTGTCATCTCTGATTTTAAATGTTCGTTCTTGTTTTCAAATTCATTCACGGTCTCACTCAACTCTGTCTCTGTAACCTCCCCCAACTAGATCACTCCTGCAATTGTGGCTTTGTATTGTCATGTCCCTGTGGTCAATAGTGCAATGGAAATCAAGTCCCAGTATGCCACAAGTCATCATGAGTATGAATTATAGAGTCATACAGCATGGAAGCAGACCTTTTCATCTCTACGATGTTTGATGCCCAACTGTCAGTATTAACTAAGATAAAAAACAACCCTGAACAGGTTTCAACAAGGAACAAAAAGTGAAAAATGCTTGCTTATTGCACAAATCTATCCTCTAACATGACAAAAATATTATCTACTACTAATATGCAAGCTTGAACTGTATTGTCTTTAAATCCAAACACACACATTTCGGACAGACAGTTGAGACAAACAGCCTTTTTAGGAGTATCGGTGCTGGAAAATACGGACACAAAAAAAACCCAGGAAGTTTGTGGACCAAAGTCCAGGCTAAAAGGGGTGGAATAAACTGACTTTTCAGGTTTCAGTTTTCATTTTGGTGATGATATCTTGTTGTTGTCAACTGTGACAAGTCACAACTTGTAGCTGGTCAGTTGGACCTAGGTCTTGACTTAGGTTATAGGTTTTCTTTTCTTTGCAAAGTCTTTCAGCATTTTTCTTTGGCACTTCAAGAGGTAGAGTGAGAGAAAGAGTGATTTGGATTACTGCAGGCTTTTTACAAGTCTGTGTTACAACTGATCTCCCACCCCCAATCTGACACATACAACCAATCCAGATCCTGTTGTTGCACCGTTTTATTTTAGTTTCAAAGACATTTGGTGCCGGCATGTCCTACAAAAATAACAAAATCCAGCTTCTTCAGAAAATACATATCTTTGTGTAATCATTAAGTAAACATGTAGTTTTACTTACCTTCAAGGTACACAAAAAATTTGTTTATTCTCTGCAAAAAAAAGCAGACTAAACTTCCATTTTCTCCAGTTTGGATTTCCAAAGAAAGTATGCGTTGTCCCTAGAACTGTCCCAGTTTTTATTGCTCTAACATTTGTGGCTGTGCTTTCAGCTGCTTGAACCCTAAACCCTAAAATTACTGCACTGAATCTGCCAGGAGGCCCTCCTCCTTTAAAGGTCCTCCTTGAAACATACCTCTGCGACCATACTTCTGATCATCTGTCCGAATATCTCCCTTATGTGACTTATAATGGTTCCTTTCATTTTTGAAAATGTGTGTTAGTTTATCATACTGAACAGGCATTGACATGTATCAAGTGGTCATGGCGACAGCTTCTTAAACAAATACTGGTTGTGTGCAGCCTGTTTATTATAGTGTGGCAGTGCATCTGTGTTGCTCAGAGGAACACTGGCTGGGTGTCAAAACTTAGCAGATTCATCTCGTGGATCACCTTGGGATATTTTACTGTGTTAAAAGCATTAGATTAATGCCAGTTGTTATTGTCATCAATTGATCACAGGGATAATATAATCAGATATCTGTGGACATAATTAGTCAAGAATTGTATCTCCAGGACTTTGTTTTCTTATGCAACAAGTGCCATATCTAAAGAGATTCGGTCTTTCTCTATAGCAGAAGGACTGGTGATTTTCAGGTTGGGCTGAATTGTGATGGAATTGGCGAGAAAATACATCCTACAAGCGAGTCAAAGTTACAAAGCCAGCAGTTATTCACACATTAAGCCTGTACTTCAGGCTGAAGGAGGGAGAAGTACACAGAATCTAGAGGTGGGTAAACCGCATATGAGAGTGTTCTGTAGCAGATACAGAGTGTTTGCAGTTTCAAAGTAAAACGTGTCATCGGAGGGCTCTTAACTGCAAACATGAAAGAGAGCTTGCTGTCCAATTGTGATGTGACTGATGTGGTCTCAGAGCTACATACGACTAAAACTAAGAGACTGTCCACCTAAGACAATTATTTCAGGCAATGCCAACTGCTATCCTATCAGAAAATGTTGGAAACACACATTGGCCTGTCAGCATTAGGTCATGACATTTTGGTGTGCAGCCTTCAGCAAAACCATTTTAATGAGGGTACACTCAAGATATTTGTTCCCTTTATTGATATTGATTGAACTGCTGTCCATTTCCAGTATTTACAAATTTTAAACATATGCCGTTCTCTTTTTTTCTGCACCTTTCATCATTTATTGTGGAGCAGTATTAGAAGTTATGGGGCAGATAGTACCCAAAGTTGCTCTGCTTCTGTTATGATGAGTAGTGTCATTTCCGGTTTTGTTCTGTATGGGTTTGTATATGGGGTCCAATTCTATATGTTTGTTGATTGCGTTATGGGTTGAGAACCATGCCTCTAGGAATTCCCGTGCGTGTCTATGTTTGGCTTGGGTTACTATGAACAACGTAGTAGCCCAAGTCAAACACAGATACGCACGGCACTTCCCAGAGGCATGGTTCTCAACCCATAATGCAATCAACAAACATACAGAATTGGACCCCATGTACAAACCCATACAGATCAGAACCGGAAATGACACAACTCATCATAACAGACTGGACAGTATAAATTCCAAGCAGAGTAGAACAGTATCGCTTCATCGGAGGCCTCACTGATGACGGTACCTAGTGACAAAATGTCTGAACAAAAACAAGCCAGCTCAGTGAGCAAGTCAACAACCTCACCCACAAACCGAGCTGCAAACTTTTGCAAAGACCTTAAAGAGAAAGCAGAGTTAACATTTCGTGTCCTGTGACTCTCCTTCACAGCTTCTGCTGACACTTCTAGTTTTGTTTTATTTATTCATTTTGTGGGATGTGGGCATGGTTGGCTAGCCAGAACTTATTGCCTATCCCTAGTTGTACTTGAGAATGTGGTGGTGAGCTGCCTTCTTGAACCGCTGCAGTCCACCTGCTCTGGGTTGACCCACAATGCCATTAGGGAGGGAATTCCAGGATTTTGACCCAACAACCTTGAAAGAACAGTAATATATTTCCAAGTCAGAATGATGAGTGGCTTGGAGGAGAACTTGAAGGTGGTGGTGTTCCCATATATCCCCTGCCTGGTCCTTCTAGATGGAGATAGTCATGGGTTTGGAAGGTGCTGTCTGAGGATCTTTAGTGAATTTCTGCAGTGCATCTTGTAAATAGTACACACTGCTGCTACTGAGCATCTGTGATGGAAGGAATGAATGCTTGTGGGTGCAGTGCCATCAAGTGGGCTGCTCTGTCCTGGATGGTGTCAAGCTTCTTGAGTGTTGTCGGGGCTGCATCCGTCCAAGCAAGTGGGGAGTATTCCATCACACTCCTGACTTCTGACTTGTCGATGATGGACACGGCTCTGGGGGAGTCAGGTGCTGAGTTACTCGCTGCAGTATTCCTAGCCTCTGACCTGCTCTTGTAGCCACTGCGTTTATGTAGTGAGTCCAGTTGAGTTTCTGATCAATGATAATCTGAAGGATGTTGATAAGGGTGGATTCAGTGATGGTAACACTATTGAATGTCAAGGGGCGGTGGTTGGGTTGTCTCTTATTGGTGATAGTCATAGCTTGGCATGTATGTGGCACAAGTGTTACTTGCCACTTGTCAGCCCAAACCTGGATGTTGTTTTTTGAGCATGGACTGCTTCTGTATCTGAGGAGTCGCAAATGGTGCTGAACATTGTGCAATCATCAGTGAACATCCCCACTTCTGACCTTATGATGAAGGGAAGGTCATTGATGAAGCAGCTGTAGATGGTTGGGCCTAGGATACTACCCTGAGGAGCTCCTCCAGAGATGTCCTGGAGCTGAGATGACTGATCTCCGATAACCACGACCATCTTTCTATGTGTCAGGTATGACTCCAACCACTGGATCGATGTCCCCTGATACCCATTGATTCCAGTTTTGTTAGGGCTCCTTGATTCCACACTTGAATGCAGCCTTGATGTCAAGGGCTGTCACTCTCACCTCACCTCTGGAATTCAGCTCTTTGGTCCATGTTTGAACCAAGTCTGTAATGAGGTCAGGAGCTGAGTGGCCCTAGTGGGCCCAAACTGGGCGTCACTGAGCAGGTTAGTGCTGAGCAGGGGCTGATTGATAGCACTGCTGATGACACCTTCCATCACTTTTCTGATGATTGAGAGTAGACTGATGGGGCGGTAATTGGCCGGGTTGGATTTGTCCTGCTTTTTATATACAGGACATACGTGGGCAATTTTCCACATTGCTGGGCAGATACCAGTGTTGTAACTACTGGAATAGCTTGGATAGGGGAGCACAAGTTCTGGAGCACAAGTCTTCAGTTATCACACCTCATAGCCTTTGCAGTATTCAGTGCCTCCAACCATTACTTTATATCTCCTGGAGTGAATCAAATTGGCTGAAGACTGGTATCTGTAGTGCTGGTGACCACTGGAGGAGGCCGAGGTGCATCATCCACTCAGCACTTCTGGCTGAAGATTGCTGCAAAAACTTCAGCCTTATGTTTTGCACTAACGTGCTGGGCTCTTCCATTATTGAGGATGGGGATATTTGTGCAGCCTCCTCATCCTATGAGCTGTTTAACCATCCACCGTTCACGACTGGATGTGGGAGGACTGCAGAACTTAGCTCTATCACTTGCTGCTTCTGCTGTTTGGCATGCAGGTAGCCTTATTTGGTGGCTTCACCAGGTTGATACCTCATCTTCAGGAATGCCTGGTGCTGCTCCTGGCTTGTCTCCCTGCACTCTCCATTAAACCAGGGTCGAATCCCCTGGCTTGATGGATATGCCAGGCCATGAGTTTGCAGATTGTGCTGGAGTACAGTTCTGCTGCTGTTGATGGCCCACAGCACCTCATGGATGCCCAGTCTTGATTTGCTAGATTTGTTCAAATTCTGTCCCATTTAGCACGGTGACAGTGCCACACACCATGATGGAAGTTATTCTCAATGTGGTCATTCTTACCGATACTGTCATGGACAGATGCACCTGCAGCTGGCAGATTGGTAAGGATGAGGTCAGGTATGTTCTTCCCTCTTGCTGGTTCCCTCATCACCTGCTGCAGACCCAGTCTAGCAGCTATGTCCCTTAATACCTTATCGGCTTAATCAGTAGTTCTGCTGCCGAGCAACACTTGGTGGTGGACATTGAAATCCCCCACCCAGAGTACATTTTGTGCCCTTGCCATCCTAGTGCTTCCTCTGAGTATTGTTCAATCTGGAGGAATACCATTCATCAGCTGAGGGAGGACGGGACGTGGCAATCAGGAGGTTTCCTTGCCAATGTGTAACCTGAAGCCATGAGACTTCATGGGGTCCGGAGTCAATGTCGAGGACTCCCAGAGCAACTTCCTCCCGACTGTATACCACTGTGCTGCTACCTTTGCTGGATCTGTCCTGCCGGTGAGACAGGACGCATCCAGGGATGGTGATGTCTGGAACATTGTCTGTAAGGTATGATTCTGTGAGTATGACTATGTCAGGCTGTTGCTTGACTAGTCTGAGAGACAGCTCTCCCAATTTTGGCACTAGCCCCCAGATGTTAGTGAGGAGAACTTTGCAGGGTTGACAGGGCTGTTTCTGCCATTGTCTTTTCTGGTGCCTAGGTCAATGCTAGGTGGTCCATCCAGTTTCATTTGTTTAAGACTTTGTAGCAACTGGTACAACTTAATGGCTTGCTGTGGGTCTGGAGTTACATGTAGGCCAGACCAGGATGGCAGATTTCCTTCCCGAAGGACATTAGTAAATGAAATGGATTTTTCCGACAATCGACAATGATTTCATGGTCATCAGTAGACTCTTAATTCCAGGTTTTTTAAATTGAATTCAAATTCCACTAACCTCCCTGGCAGGATTTGAACCTGGGTCCCCAGACATTATCTGGGCCTTTCGATTAATAATCTAGCAATAATACCACTAGACCATCGCCTTCCCATGTTGCTAGAACAAGTGTCTTATTTTCCTTGCACATTTGCTGTGAAGGTTTCAGAGTTTTAAAGTGCTTTGAGAATGGAAAACTTCACTTACGTAGCTGCCATGTTAATGTATTTCCCAACACCTTGCCGGTAGGTTTTTGGACCATCGTTTGAACTACGTTTAGGCACAACTGGCATTGCTTTGGCTTTTGCCTCTTCCTCCTTGTTCCGAGCTTTCTCCCGTTCTTCTGCGATCTGACAACAAAGAAACAAGTGGTAATGTAACTTTCACAATAAGTGACACTTTCACCCTGTATATATATATACAACCTTTTAATATATATATACAATGGTTTTGTCTTGTAATATCCACCTCCACTAAATGATGCTTTCACTCTATAATATTCAACATTCATCCTGCAGTCATTGTGCTGACACAGGTTAATGTCCTCAATCTGTAACCCCTGACTGCAACAGGCTTGAAGGTCAATGGAAATTCACTAGGCTAGTTCTGTTTGGCAATTTGGATTAATCTGAATCCACTAATATAGCCCTTGATACTTAACCAAATCATTCCTTGGTTAGAAAATGAGTTGGATCTTTTGCATGTCATCAGTTCTAACCAAAGCGGTTCCATGTCAGAAAGGCCCTATAGAAAGGGCAGACTGCTACTAATTAATGCAGATTAAAAACGATGGTCTCCATTTTAAAATATTTGGTAATGCTTCTTTCTGTGGTTTCTAAACACTCAATGAAACAACTTGAAGTTTACATTGAATCAAAGTGATGATATGATCAGGATCAAGAATAGTGCTTTTCTCCTTGTTGGTATGAAAAGATCTGCTAAACTCCATCATACCATACTGGTCATGCAGTAGGTACAAATAACACCAGTGGGGAAAATGTCAATTAGAAGTTATCGAGTCAAACAGTGAAAAGAAGTGCAAATATTGTTATTAACCAGGATGCTTCAACTGTGCAGGCCAATTGGCTTTTTACACTTTCTGCTTCAGAAACACTCAGGCAACTCTCCCAGTAAGCTCACTGGCACACTGTTTAGTTGGAAGCTCAATAAAAATCCAAATATGTTCAACCAGATCACAATTTTTGTTATGCATTTAATTTTGAAGGTGAGGTCTGATCTGCATCGTGTCCGTTTAAAATAAATTTCAGGGCATACTGAAAAGTTAATTATGCAGAAACGTCAAGGTGACTGCAACAGGAATTAACAATATTCAGTTCACGATACATTTTGATGAATATGGTTAATAACTGATTTTGTCTTGTCCACATAATGCACTTCTGGCTTCTGCTCTAGCTGCAGAGGTACTGCCTGGCTTCTTTCCCTCCATAGCAAAATTTCTTATTAAACTCCTCCGTCTGATTGAGACCTTCTCAGCTGTTGTTACCACTTCCCTGATCTAGCCCTAAAGCTGCCCTGTCCAAGTTCATCTTGCCTATGAAAGCCTACTTCCTGTTCCCTTCACCCTACTCCCACTAAAGTACTGGCCATGCACCTTCTTTCCTGACTCCTCTGTTAGTAGATACTGTTAACAGTTCTTTCCCCTCAGCTAATGTCCTCCTCTCCTTCAAAGTTATCTCAACTCAAAAAGTAAAATAAATCTTGATGCTCCAGACCGAGTGAATTACTTGCCCAGTTCCCTTTCCTGTTCAAAGTCTGTAAACATGATGTTGCTTCCTGAAGTCCATGACTATCTTTCCTAGTACTCCACATTTGAATTCCTCCAATTGGGTTTCTCCCCAGCCAAAATACTGAAGCTGTTCTTACCAGAATCACAAATAACATCTAATGTGACTGCGATAAAGATCCTTCCTTACTTTCTTGGTGTGCCTGCAGTCATAGACATGGTTAATCATATCATCCTCCTGTAAAGCCCCTCTGCTATGGCCTTGTTGAGGGGTCTGCACTTGCTGGTTCCATTCTAAAACAATCCAGACACAGCCAGATGTAAAGGCTTCCCTACACACTTGCAGACCATTCCCAAGGATATATCATCTTTTTCCCTCACTTATAGATATTTTCTCATCAACCTGTATAGAGATGTCATGACACACTTCACAGCAGGTGGGACAAACCCAGTCCTCCTGGCTCAGAGGAAAGGGCACTGTACCACAAGAGCCTGAACCCAGGTCTTCAGGCTCAAAGGTAGGGATGGTACCATTGCGCTACTATAGCCCCTTATCCTTACATACGTGCTACGGTCGCTTTCCACATATACACCAATACCATCCAGCTCCATCTCAGAATCACTTCTCTCACCCTCCTCTGCAGTTTCTAAATTGTCACATTGCTTGCCCAATAGATGAACAGAAATTGCCTCACAACTAAAGATTGAGAAGGCAGAGTGTCTTCAGTCCCTTTCACAAAGACTGCTCCCTGGCCACTGACTCTATCCCTCTCCCTGGTAATTGCCTCAGGCTGAATCAGGCAGTTTGCAACCCTGGCATCATAACTGACCCCAGACCGAGTTTCAACACATTTTCTATTTGCCTATTTCGACATCCACATCTGCTGCTGAAAGCTTCATTCAAGCCTTTGTGGACTATAATCCAACACACTCCGGTTAATCTGCTACATTCCATCTGCCATTAAGTGTCGTTCAAAAGGGGAGTGGTGGGAGGGGCTTTGATGCCACATACTGTTGTCTTTTCATCCCTAAAATATCCTTCCTATTGGTTGTAATTTATATTAATTCAAAACATATAAACATTTGAGTTAGGATTCACTGTAGGCTATTTGGTTCTTCAGATGTGTTCCTCTACATAATAAGATCATGGCTGATCTGACTGTAATATTGATTCCACGTTTCCATCCACCCCTGATAAGCTTTCACCCACTTGCTCATCAAGGATCTATCTCCCACTGCCTTAAAAAAATTAAAAGATTCTGCTTCCACTTTTGAGGAAGACAGCTACGACTCCCAGAGGGGAAAAAAAATTGCATCTGTTTTAAATGAGTGATCCTTGATTTTTAAACAGTGACCCCTTGTTCTAAGTTTCCCCCACAAGAAGAAACATCCTCCCCACATCCAACCTGTCAAGTTCCCCTCAAGATCTTACATATTTTAATCAAGTTCTCTCTTCTAAACCCTGTCTGACCTTTTCTCATTAGAAACTCCAACCAATCCAGGTATGAACTGCTTTGAACTGCTTCTAGTGCATTTAAATACTTCCTAAAATAAGGACAGCTATACCTTATATGTTACTCCAGATGTGATCTCACCAATACCTTTCACAATTTGGGCACTAGGATGCCCAGATCTCCCAGCAGCTCTCAGTTCTGTACTCACTGAAAATTTGGTAATATGCTTCTTTTATTATTCTTCGTCCCAAGATGGTTAATTTCACATTTTCCTACATTATACTCCATTTGCGAGATCTCTGCCACTCATTTAACCTTTTGAATCTATCCATATCCCTTTGGAGCCTTTTTAGATCCTGTTTACAGCTTACTTTTCAATCTTTGCATCATCAGTAAATTCAGCAACCATATCGTTGGTACCATCATTCAAGTAATTTATACAAATCACAAAAATTGCTAATGCTGGTGGTGCACCATATGTAACATTCTGCCAATCAGAAAAAGACTCAATTGCGCTGATTCTGCTCTCTGTAGGCTAGTCAATCGTATATCTATGTCAATATGTTACTCCTTACTCCATGAGTCTTTATTTTCTGCAACAACTTTTGCTGTGGTAACTTATCAAATGCCTTCTGGAAATCCAAGTACAATACATCCACTGATTCCCCTTTATCTACAGCGCGAATCACTACTTCAAAGAACTTCAATAAATTTGAGTAAACTTGACTTCCTTTTCACAAAATCATGTTGATTTTGCCTGATCTCCTTAATTTTTATTTAAACGCCCTGCAAGCTTCTAACATTTTCCTACGACAGATGTTAAGCTATCTATAAATGGGTAGTAAAAGCTGGGCTAGCCAGTGACATCCGCATTTTATTTGATTTATTATTGTCACATTTACCAAGATCCAGTGAAAAGTGTTGTTTCGTGTGCTACGTAGGCAGATCGTACTGTACAAAGTGCATCAGGGTAGCAGAACAGAGGGCAGAATACAGTGTTACAGCCACAGAGAAGGTACAGAGAGAGAAAAAGATCAACATTAATATTTGAGCGGTCCATTCAAAAGTCTGATAACAGCGGTGAAGAAAAATACTGGCATGTAGTTTCCTGCTTTAAATCATCTTCCCCCTTTGAATAAAGGAGTTCCATTCACTAACTTCCAATTTAATGGAAGCTGCTTATGGAGAATTTTGGAAAATCAGAACCAACACATCAACTATCTAACTTGCCATCTCTTTTAAGAACCTAAAAGAGATTCAGACTCTTTGCTCACTTCCTTAGTAATTGCAATTTTCCTAAGTTCCTCTCCCTCTCTATTTCCTGACTACAGCTATCTCTGGGATGATATATTATCTGTGCAGTGATGACTGACACAAAATACCTGTTCAGTTTATCTGCCATTGCTGTAGTTTTCATTGTTGATTCCCACACTCAGTTCCTGCAGGACCAACACTCACTGAGTTAACTATTTTTTAAAACAGTTACAGAAACACCTAAAACAATGCAGTGTTTGTCTCCACAACAGTGACGGTAACCTGAAAAATAACTCACTGAATGTCAGTTACTTTGGAGTATCCTTAGGATGCAACAGAAGTGTTGCATAAATATAGGTTATTTCTTTACTGTATCATGGTCTTGATAGTGCTGAAATTAAAGATCACAATGTAATCAGCTGTCTTCTGCTCTAGACTCAGTCAGGAGCACCACTGATACAGCAACATTAGATAGCATCAGCCTTTTCCTCACCCAGTTCCAGCTGATGCCTCTGTGAAAGACTGAATGGAGAAGTCTCAAATGTCTGCTCTGCTACATCTCTGTTGACATATTGAGGAATACAAAGCTCACTCCTGAGCCTCAGTGGGAGCTTTTGTTCTTAAAAGGTGGAAAGGGAAGACTGACTTTTATTGTATATAGGCCCCTTCAAAACCTCAGAACATTCCAATGCACTTTGCAGCCAGCGAGGTCTTTTTGAAATGGAGAGACCTTTTAAATCTAGAAAATGCAGAAGCCAGTTTCCACACAGCAATACAATAATGAAAGTTATTCCACTTTCTCTGAGATATAGATTAAAGGAAAAATAATAGCCAGGACACCATGGATAACTTCCCACTCTGCTTCAAAATACTGCCAATGGGATCCCTTATGTTCACCTGAGATAGCATTCAGAAACTCAACCTCAGCAGCACCCCTGACAGTCCAATACTCCCTCTGTAATGCACTGGCTTGTCAGCTGAGATTTGTGTCCTGAAATGTCCAAAAAGGGACATGAATCTGTAACCTCTGACTCTGAGACAAAGGTATTACCAACTGAGTCATAGGCACATTCTCTATGCCAAATATTTCAGACAAGGTGATTCTGTGATAGTATAAGCTATTTGACCAAAGATCAATGTTCCATTAAAGGTAGGCTGGCTGAGAAGTCTCATTGCCCATACAGGTTTAAATAATGTGCTTATTTTACTTGATTTATTACCATTAAGATTGGACTCGAGCAGGGTTAAAGCAGATAATGTCTTAGCAAATCATTATCTCTTGCCATGCACTTACCAAAACATCTGCTTCTTCAAAAGGATCCACAAACACTGCTGTCTTCTCAATTTTGATCTCTTCCTACAGGTGGAGAGGAAAAAAAAGCTCAGCTGTTGGGAATATGAATGTTAAATTAACTTTGCTGCAGTTTGAAACACACACTTTCTGGGAATTAGCATTAATACAAGATGACGTGTATGCAGCCATGAAACCTCTGGCCCAAATCCTCAGCTGTCTACGATTTCAGCGGGTGGTAAAATTAAGGTCTGTAATGCTGGTTGATAAAATACTTCAATTACATCTACTTATTAAGTTTCAGAATCAAAATTTCAGTCACCATTTCTTTCACCAGAAGTAATGTTCTATTTGGGGCTGAGATGTGATTCACGAATTTAATGTTGGATCTCAGCTAGAACATTTTGGGCAAAGCATGAAACAGTTTACAATTGAAGGACTGACATGTCATGCATGATTATTTTGAATTTTGTTTTGAAAATTAATGTGGAAGATTTTTCAACAGTGTTTCTTACGTAAGTACCGAGTATATTAATGTACACGAAAAACTATACAGGCTTTCTTTCATCTTATGAATTGATTGGAGTCTTGACAGATATTCCACCTTAATCCAAATTTTTAAGGGATTCAGCCTGTTATAAGTAGTATGGATGGCTTTCATACTTCAAACATTTGTGACACTTAGAGAGTATTGACAGATGGATGGATGGGCAATATCATGAAGTGTATTCTCAAGATACTAGACCAAAACACTCTTTCTGGCAAGTAATTCAAGTTAGGTACACAGGTATAATGGTCCATTAACAGTAGGTTGACCCAATATACTCAAAGTAACTATAGAAGTAGGCTGATTCACAAGAGCTTAGTTTTAAATTTATTTATATTTTACTGCAGTTTGCAATCCTTGGAACCGAATTCTGATGGATTGAGAGCTGCAGACATATGACTTCTGTTTCTGATTATGCATACGTGAAGTGCCTTGGAACATTTTTCAATGTGAAAGGCACTACAGAAAGATATCTTGTTGCTATTGGAGGCTTCAGGACAAAGGTGCTTCTAATCAGGCTACAATCAGATTTTCAGTTTCACAAAATAAAAATTCACCAAGACCTCATTATACCTTGGCATCAATATAGGCAAGAGGATTCATCCTCAGCATGGGAGTGCTGCTTGCATTAGCACAGTGAAAGGCCAGGACATTTGTGGGTATATTAACTAAGGATGAGGTTATTCTTTCACACAATGGCAATCACAGAGCACTACTGCATGATACAAGGGAAGAAGAGTGAATCATTATGAAAGTGCTGGTGTGATAGAAATCTTAGGAGGGAAAAACTTGGAACTCATTCCAGCAATGGCTACGTCAACTGGAAGATAGCACATCAATCTCTAGCTGGACATTATAATGTGATAGAAAAGGGGAGAATAGAAGCAAGGGCTGGAATTTTCTCTTGAAGATGGGAAACAGGACCTAGGTCTGTTTTTCTGTCAGAAACTCATCTTTGGTGGAATTTCAGATGTTCCTGTCCAATTAAAACTAGCGGGAACAGGAAGGTGGGTCGATTACATATCCCAAGGCAACTATCACTGAGGCTACTGGTTGTCCTGAGAGAGTTTGTGTCAAAGCCTGCCACTGCACAATAGGGAAGCAAGAAGCCACACGGTACCCAGAGATCTGGTATCGATGAGATAGAGGAGGAAGGTCTTCTTCCTGAAGGAGGGTGGGGGGACCTTTCTGCTCAGCATTGTCTTCCTCTATGATTTCAGCGGGTGTCCAGCGGGAACCCAGTATCCTTGGAGCTTGGGATGCTCCATCAGTTATGAATGTGGCGTATTGCACAGCACTGGTAAAGAGGGCAGCTGGCTCCTGTAACCAGTGTGTGTACCAGTATATAACCAACTCAGAGATGCCACAGAGGTGCGCAGCTGATAAGGACATATGTCTCTAGCTTTTTGCACAGTGAATCACATCTTTCTTTGCCACTTGATCTCAGTCACCCAGAGGTCTCTTTGCTACTGCTCATATACCCTGTTCTCAAGGTAATTCTTTTGTGCCTTTTGTGCATCTCCTTCAACCTCCTCGTGCCCAGTGCTCTGCTTGTCCTACACAGGCCTCATCTCCACTGGCTTTGATTATATGACGGTGCTGCACCTACTGCAATCTGCAGCCTTCATGCTCAGGTGGAATCTCGTCATGCCCACTGCTCTGATGCTTGGATCATTCCAGAAAAGTGATGACCACTGAACTGGCAAAGTTCTTAATCTACCTCTACTCCTGAACTGCAATGGGCTTCTGTAACTTTAACTTTAGAGATTTAAACACTTCAAACTTTGGAAAGTGTTCTTATCTTTCTTTGTCACCTTATTAATGTCTATGACCAGCCACAGGGTGGCCTTTGCCTCCATTCAGCCAGTCTGAAAAAATGCTGGCTTCCTCTGGGATTACTAGAAATTTTTTAAGAGATGGGTTTTTAATCTCCATGATCTCTGTAACGGTATGTGCAGGGCAGTTCTGAAGCCCATGTTCTCCCCTCCCTTGCCAAGACGGAGAAGGGACAAATCAGAGGTGAGATTTCCAGGTACACAACCTGCCTCCTGCCTGGGAAAATCCAGCTTATGCTCTCAAAGGTCATGTTGTCTTTAGACTAGGTTTACCTTTGGCATGTCAGTCTTTACGTCACTCTCCACATTCTCCATTGCTGTCAAGGTCTCAAAACCACCAACAACTCTGAAATGTAAACACAAAGAAAATATCAACTATCTTGTAACTGGTGCATGCATCACATCCACAGTTCACATGTAGTTAGGGAGAAACAAAGCTGCAAGAGAAGATAACAGGCACTAGATATTCATGCAGATATGAACATGAAGACTTTTCACTTCTGCTTTCTTATTCTGTGAGCGTCAACTGAAAGAAACCTGAAATTCTGATAATTATAGGACCTCCAGTTCTTGGCTTGTGTCCACAATAGCCTGGTGTTCAATGGTGGAGTCATGGTCCGGGGGGAGATGGGAGGAAGTGTCCAAGAGCTCCCGATTTGCCTCCACAGTGTAGTGGTCGGTACTTCCAGGTGAAACATCGATTTGCTTATACTTCCCTCAATTCAGTCTGCTGTATTCACTGCTCACAATGCGGTATTGGGGAGACGAAACACAAACCGGGCAATGATTTGGATGAGGATGTACAAGGCATGATTAGTAAGTTTTCAGATGACACTAAAATAGGTGATATCGTGGACAGTGAGGAAGCTTAACAGAAATTGTAGCAGGATCTTGATCAGCTGGGGAAGTGGGCCAAGAAATGCAAATGGAGTTTAATATAGATAAGTGCAAGGTGTTGCATTTTGGAAAGTCAAATTAAGGTAGGAGTTTCATGGTGAATGGTTGGGCCCTAAGAAATGTACTGGAACAGAGGGACCTTGGAGTTCAGGTGCACGGTTCTCTGAAAGTGGAATCACAGCTAGACAGGGCAGTGAAGAAGGCATTTGGCACACTGGCCTTCATCAGTCAGGGCAGTGAGTATAGAAGTTGGGAAGTTATGTTGCAGTTATACAGGACATTGGTGAGGCCGCACTTGGAGTATTGTGTTCAGTTTTGGCCATCTTGCTATAGGAAGGATGTTATTAAACTGGACACAGTACCAAAGAAATTTAACCAGGAAATGTTGCCAGGAATCAAGGCACTGAGTTATACGGAGAGGTTGGACAAGCTAGGACATTTTCTTTCGAGCATAGAAGACTGAGGAGGGATCTTAAAGAAGTGTGTAAGATAACGAGAGGCATGGATAGGGGAATGCACTCAGTTTTCTTCTCCCAGGGTTGGGGAATCAAGGACTAGAGGGCATCAGATTAAGGTAAGAGGGGAAAGCATACAAGGGAACCTGACCGATAACATTTTTACACAGAGGGTGCTACACATATGGAATGAGCTGTCAGCGGCAGTGGTTGAGGTGGGTACATTAACAACATTTAAAAGGCATTTGGAGGAAAAACATGGAGAGGAAAAACATGCTGCAGGGCTCTATGACTCTACAACTGCTTTGTCGAACACTTATGTTTTGTCTGAAAAAAGTGACCCTGAGCTTTCTGCTGCCTTCCACTTCAACAGTGTTTCCCTGGCCAACATCTCTGTCTTGGGTTTGCTGCAGTGGTCTAGTGAAGCTCAGTGCAAGCTGGAAGAACGGCATCTCATTTTCCTCTTGGCGTCTCTGCAGCCTTCAGGACTCAATATCGAGTTCAATAATTTTAAGGTCTGGGCATTTTCTCCCATGACCTTACCCCGACCCCACATACCAGGCCTTGTCATCGCATGGGCTGCTACCACACACAACGCAATGGTCCCCATTGGCAGCTACTGATTCCTCCAGCTGACCTATATTCATTCCTTTGCCTGTCCTTTTGTTCTTCTCTCTCTCCCTCTCTCTCTGTGCTTCATTTCCATCTATTGTTTACTCCTCTCTCCACCCCACCTTTAGCAAAAATACCAACCTTTCCCCAGCTACAATCAATTCTGAAGAAAGGTCACTGGACCCAAAATGTTAACTCTGCTTTCTCTTCACAGATGCTGCCTGACCTGCTGAGATTTCCCAGCAATTTCTGTTTGAATTTCAGTTAAAACTACATTTCTTGGTGTTTATTAGAACGAAGGATCTCATAGAAACCTATAAAATTCTAACAGGACTAGGCAGGGTAAACTAGGAAGGATGTTCCTAATGACCAGGGAGTCCAGAACCATGTCTCTCAGTCTAAGGATACAGGGCAGGCCATTTGGATTGAGATGAGGAGTAACTTCTTCACCCAGACAATGATGAGCCTCTGGAATTCTGTGTCACAAAAAATAATTGAGTCCAAAATATTGAATGTTTTTTGGAAGGAAGTTGGATAAAGTTTTTAGGGCTAATGGGATCAAAGGATATGGGGAGAAAGCCTGAACATGGTACCGAGTTAGATGATTGGCTATAATCATATTGAATGGTGAATAGCCTACTCCTGCTCCTATTTTTGATGTTTCTAAGATCGCAAGAATAGCATGATGGCCTGATGCAGTCTATGTGAGGACAGTACCTCCACAATGCTGCTATAAAGTATCTTCCAGGATTTTAATTCTGTGTCTGTGAAGGAATGGGAATACGAATCAACATCCTTGTTTGTGACTTAAAGGTTGAAGTTATGTTCCTTGCATTCACTGCTACCTGTGTAACTCTAGATCTTGGAAGTTTGAGACGGGCTGTCAAAGAAGCTTTAACAAATTGCTGCAGTGCATCATGTAAATAGTAGACACCGTGTTATGGTGACACCAGTGGCAATATTAAAATCAGTGCTTATGGTGTTATATAGAGTGTTGTTTGAATAGACTACTTTCTCCTGAGTTTGGCTGCAGCTGTATCCATCCAGGAATGTGGAGAATACTTCTGACTTATGCCCAGTATGTGCTGAAGTGTCAAGAGGTGAGCCACTTGTTTCTGACTTGCTTGGCATCCACAGCATTTATGTGGATAATCAGGTTAAGTTTCTGGTCTAAGGGGCCGTTTCACCAAATCTAAACTTGGCCAAAGGGGAGGAGTTTAAGAAGCAATGAATCAGATTTTCCAAGGAATAGCTACCTCATGCAGATTACCACACCACTCCTTTTTGATGCAATGAAAGAGCTCTGTATTTCTGACAGGAGATTCTGCTCAGGGCTGCTTTAGAAATGTGGAGCTGTACTTCCATTCTAATAGGTCCCTCATCACGTAGAACAGTCAGGAATGGCAAATTCAGAGATAATTCATTTAGTTCCTTCATCTAAATCATTCCTATATATTGTGAAAAGGGGGGTCCAAGCAAGTCCAAAGATGTGCAGGTTAGGTGGATTGGCCATGCTAAATTGCCCATAGGCCAAGCGATGTGCATGCTAGGTGGATTGGCTGTGAGAAATGCAGGGATAGGGTAGGGGGCTGGGTCTGGATGGGATGCTCTGAGGAGGATTGGTGTGGCCTGCTTTCAAGCTGTAGGGATTCTATGATTCACTGATCCCTGCAGTACTCCACTAGTTACTGCCTGCCACTCCAAAAAAGACCTATTTATTCTCCATTTTTGTTTCCTGTCTGACAGCTAGTTTTCTATCCATGTCAGTATACTACCCTGAGAATAAAAAAAACATCAGCTTCCTTTATAATTTTTCAACCGACCCAACTATCACTGCTTTATTAGGCGGTTTCATAACAAAGAGGAGCACTTCCATAAATTTCTCAGATATATTTATATTTGCAAAATTACTCAAGGTAGCTTTCAAAGGTGCGATTTGTTTTTTTCATAGGGCATAAAGAACACTTTGCATAGAGAGGTGACACACTTTCAAAGATGCTTGATATGAATTAAAGATGAAGGTCAAAAATAAATAAAAGATGTAACATCTGTTGAGACTGTGCTAACCATTCTACTGCAGGCACTAAATTTCATCCCCAATACTGGCAGCTCTGCTTCTCCAGGTGCTGGAGGACCTGGCCACACTCTAATCTGTAGGTACATTTTCTAAGTTAGATTGCAGGTTTTTGAAAAGTAAATTCTTTGATTGGTTTACAAATATTTGGTATTCCCTAGATCATTCTCCATTCCACAACTAAGGGAACAAACTACACCCTGCAAAGTCTTCAGCTAATTACCAATGGTGCAAAAGCGTGAGTTAGAGATATACTCTACAGGTAACTGCTATCAGTCATCTCTTTTCAGATGCCTGGTGAGTTAAATATAATGTAAAATATGTCGTAATGCTACCTGGTTGTCCTCTATCCTCCCTTCTAATAATCTTTAGTCTTTCATATCATTGTCACTGGCACTCTCCTCCAAGACACTGGTGAGCACATATGTTCCTTCCTCAAACAAACTGCATTTCTTTGGACTTTGTAATTCAGGTGAAATTAGTCATCCTAGGTAATTTGGACACAGATGTCTCTAGTGTACCTCAGCACCTTATTTAACAATGATAGGGGCCTTGAATTTGCAGTGGAATAATGTGGATAGGGTAAAAGGGTAAATTAGACAACAATTTCCAGCATCTGAATACATGCAGAGAAGTCAGGAGTTTACATTATTTCCCCAATAAATGCACAACAAAAACTGAAATTACAGGTATTAAGCATTGCCGAGCGACCTCTCTAGGACTGAAAATTTACTTTTATCAAGGAGGCAATCTCACTCATAAATTTTAATTTTAGTCTTTTAAAAAACATAGTTAAAACCTTTTCTTTGTTACTTCTCTCTCTCTCAATCTCATCTTTTATCCCTTCCTTTACTTTGTTGTCTGTACCTAATTAGATACTAAATTAATCAGTCTAACATACAGTTCCAGATTTATTGACTGAAGAGACTTGCAGTTACTTGCGCAGTTTATAGAGGACTCCGAATCTCTGTTGATGGTGCTGCACTGCAATAGTTCTCTAATTACTCTAAGATGCACTACAAAATGTCCTTTCTTAACTTTTGCTGGTAAGTCTCTTAAATGTTAGTGCAGTCTTTGATCTGTATTGTTAATATTTAGCATTCCAGAATTGTTTTGATTGGCTGAAGGGGAAAGAGGGGAATTTCCAGAGCATTTGTTCCTCATTGGGACTGGAATGAATTTGTCCAATTGCCTTCCAAGGCAATTCAAACTTCCAGAAGCCTCCAACATTGTCCATTGTTCTCGAAAAATGAGCAAGAATCTGGGATGAACCCTGATCGGCATACTGATATTTTATATCCCAATTGATCTGCTGGACTGATTTTGATTGCCCGAGAGTCTTGGAGAGAAAGATTTCCTCAGCATTTTCTCCTGTACTGGCTCCTGGTTTGGTTTTGGGTTTTCTTAACTCTCCCAGAAGATTACACTGGTTCGACAGGGAGCATTGAGGACCAGAGACAAGTTTTGCCCTATTTCAGCCACCCAGGTGTGGGGCACGTTTGACAGACAAGATGATCTTTTACCGTATATCAATAGGACTGCTAAGAGGAAAAACACACCAGAAAATTCCTCTTCAACCATCTTCGACAAAGAATAGCAGATCTCACAGAACAATTAAGGGCAACAAATGGATCAAATGTTACATTAGTGTCTTTGGGAAATGGAAAATGTTGGATATTTCTGGAGGTTTGAAGAAATGTAATCCTTCATAGATGAAACTGGGCAAACTCAAAGTGAGCAGCACACTTCTTTTCACTCGTCTTCTCAAGTAGTAAGTTACCTGCTTGATAATGATCAGAAATCCGATTTGGGGAGATAATACTAAGTAGTTATTAAAATTGAATGTAATTTAAACTAGTGTAGTTTAACACCAAAGACCTCAAACTTTACTAGCTATGGGTTTAAGACACAGCAACTCTCAAATAAAAATTGTTCCACATTTCGAAACAAACCATAGCAAGCTTCCTTTGTGGCTCACTCTAAATTTGTTCCATTGTTTCGGCTTTTAAAAGGGTCAGCTGCAGACAGTCTGCTGAGAAGAGACTGGGTACGGAATAGAAGTGATGACATGGAATAAGGTATGGAGGTACTTGCTAAGTGGATTCTGCCTCCTATTTAATATCACATGACATCACAGCAAGATAAATCTGACATTAAATATCATCATTATTGTTGTCTCCAAACTGTAATTTTAAAGCATAAAACATAGAAATGCAGCATGTTGTAAGAACATAAACAGTGGAGTGGATGTCTCCTTGAACCTGTGTCATCATTCAACAAAATCATGGCTGAATAGCTGTCTGAACTCCATTTTCCCAACCACTTCCCATATCCCAAGAAACCAAAAATCAGAATATCCCAATCTTAACTTACTCAACAATGGAGCATTCACAACTTTCCAGGGTGGAGAACTCCAAAGTTTTGCAAACTTTGAAGATATTTGTCAACTCTCAAATTTGTCTGCTGCACAGCAACAGTCTGAGTCCTAAATGATTAGCTCCTTATCCTGAAACTGTGCCCCCATGTTCCAGGTTCCCCAGATACTGGAGTAACCTCCATGTCTACCCTGTCGTGTGCCTTCAAAATATTGAATGTTTCAATGAGATCAAATCTTACTCTCTGGAACGCCAGAGAAAATTGGGTCAATGTACAGAGCCTCACATCATCTCCGGACGCCCATCAACTGTGAACTGATATCACCTATTAGAACATGATAGATAATAAGACCTCTTCTGGAGTACTGTGTCCAGTTCTGGTTTCTGTGTTATAGGAAGGATATTATTAAGCTGAAGAGGATTCAGAAGAGATTTACCAGGATGCTGCTGGGAATGGAGGGTTTGAGTTACATGGAGAGGCTGGATAGATTGGGATTTTTTTCACTTAAGTGTAGGAGGTTGAGAGGTGACCTTATAGAGGTTTATAAGATCATGAGGGGTATAGATAAGGAGAATGGGAGGTGTCTTTTCCCTATGGTGGGGGATTTCATGACTAGGGGGCATATTTTTAAGGTGAGAGGAGAAAGATTTAAAAAAGACACAAGGGGCAATTTTTGTTTACACAGCATGGTTCATGTGTGGAATGAACTTCCAAAGGAAGTGGTGCATGCAGGTACAGTTACAACATTTAAAAGACATTCAGATAAGTACATAAAAAGGAAATATTTGAAGGGATATGGGACAAGCGCAGGCAGATGGAACTAGTTTATAGTTTGGGATTATTTTCAGCATGGACTGGTTGGACCGAAAGGACTGTCTCCATGCTGTATGACTCTATCACTCTATAATATTCAAGATTACGACAACTGAGAAAAGCATGACATCTTTCGACTCAGAAGCACTGATCATGGGAATGATATAAACATTTGCATAACTGCCCACACAATCACTTCAGACTACTTTTAGTTTGCAGTTATCTCTAATATCTAAGATATCCTGAATAGTTAGAACTAGCACCACTACAATATGAGGAAACACTGCTCTAAGTCCCAGTGTTCTGACTAACATCATGCTCTCAACCAACACTGGTGACAAAGATTAACTAGGTATTTGGATATTGCTGGAGGGTCTTGTACTGCTTATATATTTTTTCCTCCTCTCATAATAATGTAACTTCAGTTCAGAAGTAATCCTCAGTTGTTACAGACACACACATAGGTCTATGTATTTTATGTCTTGTATACATCTGGTCACAGCCTACTTTCTCCTATTCAAAATGAACTTGATCATTCAGTTGTTGGTATTCTGTCTCTTTGGTCAAGAACACTGTATCCATTATAAAATTCTATGAAGTGGTTCAATCCAATAACAGTGTGAAAGTCTGGTGAAATTCTTATGAAATGTTGGAAGTAACAGATCTTGTTCTCAAGTCCAAGGCATGAAACCCCGAGTCTGCTGCACAGCAACAGTCTGAGTTGATCCTCACTGAGAGACAGCAACTGACTAAACCAAAGTCCTACTTGTTGATAACTGAAGGAAAATGTGGATAAATTATTCCAGTGGAAGAAAATACAGCACTAAGGGTATGGTGGAATAATTTTAGATTGTTTTAGAAAATAGCCAGTATGAAATTAACAGTCTCAATTGTCCTTTTCTGTGCTGTGAATGTTGCTTTTCAAAATGTAAATAATGCTGCATCCTTCAGTGATGTCAACAAACTTTCACTGCTCCTAACTTTCCTACTTGTCCTCCCTAATCATCCATGCAGATGCATTTTTGAGCAGGAACAGGATGATAATTTTGGAGTGGGAATGCTACCTTGTTTTCTACTGATTAGCTCAATGACTATTTGGGTAGCTCTTGTTCAGGACTTGAATAGGCATGATTAGCTGTACAGTCCCCTTCTATGGTGCAAGATTCATTATGATTCTAAGGTATAGTAGCAGCAGGACAATCCTCAACTATCATCTTAATGGAGCCCTTGCAGTTGTGTTGAAAGTGCTTTCTCAGTTTACTCTCATTAAGGACAGTCTAAGAAAAGGTAAGAGAAACATTACACTGATGCAGACAAATACTGGCATGGTTCAACAAGGCATGTGGCTTGAAAGATCGAATTGATAGGGTGAGACTTTTACTCAACAGATAAGTATTAGTGAATATGAAGGTCGTTTAAGTTTGACAGACTTCAAAGTCAGCACACCACAATGGAAAAATCTCTCACAAAGAATCACCACTCTTGTCAAGTTTAAATTTGGAGTGATTTTCAGTTGACAAATTGTTTTGCAAAAGGAAGGGTCACATAAGGCTCGATGTGGGGACACTTGAACTATACAGAATATAGAAGTTTGCATATAGAATTATTTAATGTAATGTCTGGTATAAAACATGCAGTGGACTCACTGAAACTTTCCAATGCAGTAAGATTTGAGTTATTAATTAAACAAAAACAACTTTGATTTATAAACCAGGGGCCCAATTTAACCTCATCCAAAGGACAGCATCTCTAAACAAAGGTGCCAGGCTAGCCAACACCTTATAGAGTGCAGCCCTCAAACAGCTAAGTAAAGCAGTGTTTATCAGTGAAGATTAGACAGCTTAGTTAGCTAGTCACTCAGCTGTCAATGCCTCTGGATAACTGAAAATAAACTGCATAACATTTTGGTAAAGAACTGATGAGCAAAATATTGTCCAAGTCAGGGCCTTTCACAGCACCCCAGCTGGAGTTGCAGTCTCGCACGGCTATTTTTGTCCAGTGCATGTTCGCTTGAGTATGCAGAAGAACTATTTATCATAGTCAGAGCAGCTACACAAAAGGCAAGGTTTCAGATCACTGACACTTAATACCTGCTTTGTCCTTTAATGGCCATAGGTGTGTGAGGGAGGGGGGTGTGGGTGTGTAGGGAAGAGTATAATGGAAGAGAAATAACTGCAAGCATCATGAATGCATCTGCACGTAACCGCGGCCAGTCAGTGGGGGTGGGTCTGGTATAAAGATTGCTGAATTTTGGCTGCGTCAGAAGGTTGTGGGTTTAGGTTTCATACCAGGGACATCAGCACATAATCTAATAGTTCAGGATATCCCAGAAGACACTGTTATTTGTGACATCCTTTGTTAAACCTCCCAGATAGTCATAAATGATTCCAAGGCACTTTTTTGAAGATGATTTCAGATATTTCCCTAATGTTCTGGCCAATATTTATCCCTCAACCAAGATCTCTAAAACAGATGATATGGCCATTGATACACTGCTAAACGTGGAATCTTGGTTTGAACAAACTGGCTTTCACGTTTCCTACCTTAGAACAATAACTGCATTTCAAAAGACTCCATTGGTTGTCATGGACTTGGAAACTTCCTAGGGTTATGAAAGATGATGTTTAAATGCAAATCTTTCTATCTGCTGGGATCCCCTTTGGATACAAGCCAACCTAACTAGCCACATGTACTAGCCTCTATGAAGGAGAATATAATATTTAGAAAGCATTAGGATTATCATTTGTTTTTAGAGATTTCAGTTTAGCTTAGTTGAAATCAGACTTTATATTCAGTTATCTTAATGGTAAGCCTCCTGAAAACAGGGAACACAGATATTTCTACCTCTGTGCCACTGAGGAAATCTGCTGTCATCTTTATGAATCCACTACAGCTCCTCCCTTTTGGCAAACACCATGTTTAAGCAGCAACATGGCTGACATCATCAGGCAAGGTTAAACCTCAAAAGAACAATTCTATAGCCATTCATGGAGTGGTCATGTGCCTCTGTGCTGTAGTACTATGACAGAGAAGGTAATAACGGAGCGTGCGTAGGAGAGTTAATGAGAAGTGAACTAGATTCAATGCACACTTGCCTTTACACTCCAGTTTGGGTGTTATACCAACCTGTTTGACATCCAGGGAAAGAAAGTGAGATAATTCAACGGGATATTTGACCAAATTAAGAGAAATATGCTCAATAATAACAAGTAAAGGATTGGTAAACCACATATACAATTGAATGTTAACACAAACCCAACAGTCAGTATCTACTGAACCACACTAACATTTTATTATCTACTCTTTTACATCACAGAAGGACAATTTACTTCCTTTTGCTGATTCATGATTAATTTCCGCAGTTTTGTTAGCCAGGATTTTTAATCAGAATGTTTCAAGAAATTAAAATCCAGGATCAGATATACTAAAATTAAGACTTCTTAAGAATCAAGCTCATTACTCTGCATTGGCCCAGTTACATTCAGCCATGCAGACCCAGATGGTTCCAGATTTAATTCCCTTTCTGTATTGAGTTTGTTATCTTAGATGGGATAGCTACAATTGTATTTCATGTCTTCAAGAAGGTGGAAAAAAAAAGCCCAGGGTTGCAACTCCTAATCACTGCCCTGACATTGCTGCAAGATGCAATTTAAAGTTTGCAATTCTCTATTCAAGTAACTTGCCACACTCACCTTAGATACTGCCAGCAGTCAACTGGATGATGTGACAAACTTCTGAAACTATCGTGTAGAGAATGTGGTGACCTTGCCCCCTCCCATTATAGAAAAACCAAAAGTTATTTCCAGTCACTGTCCCAATAGTTGAATTAACAGTCAAGTAAATCATAAGACGATAAGAAATTAGAGAAGGCCTGCTCTGTCATTCAATAAGATCATAGCTAACTTGACTGAAGCCTCAACTCCACTTTCCCGCCTGTCCCCCACAGCTTTTGGCTCTCCTGTAGTTCAAAAAAAATGTCTGACTCAGCCTTGAATCTAATCAATGACCCAGTCTCCACTGCTCACTGAGGATGAGAACTCCAAAGATTAATGATCCTCAGAGAAAACAATTTCTCTTCGTCTTAAAATTAGCCCCCTTAGCCACTGTTCTTCAAGATTCTTCCATGACAGGAAGCATCTTTCCAGCATTTACCCTGTCAAGCCCCCTCAGAATCTTCATGTTTCAAGAAGATTGTCTGTCATTCTTCTAAACTCCAAAGAAATTAGGCCCAATCTGCTTAACTTTTCTTCAGAAGACAACCAGGAATTCATTCACCACAGTATTATTCCTAATGTGGTTTGCCCGGTCAATATGCAGACATAATGATTACTGGAGCGCCCTCCTTAAATTGAATACCCTTGGATGTTCATTTCCCAGCCCGGGTCACCCAGCATCTGCATAATTTAGTGGTCATCTTTGCTAAAACTACCTTGCATTTTCAGATTTTATTTATTGAATTTAAGTTTTATAGCTGCTGTGGTAGGATTTAAACTGTTGCATCTAGTGCACTAGCTTGGACCTCTAGATTGCTAGACCAGCAACATTACCACCACTCCATCATCGGCTCTATTCGTGTGTAGAAACCTTTTATGCGGCACTTCATTGACTACCTTTTGGAAATCTAATTAAACTACATCTACCAGTTACCTTTTATCCATCTTGTTTGCTACATCCTCAAACGACCTCAATGGATTTGCCAAATACCATTTTCCTTCCACAAAACCATGTTTAGTCTGCCTGATTGTATTATGATTTTCTAAATGTCATGTCCCTTCATAACTGATTCAAGCATTCCCCGCTAATAAAATACATTGGACTAAATGGCTCATAGTTTGCTGCTTTCCGTCTCTCTTTTTCTTTGAGTAGAGAATATTACATTTGTGGTTGTCCAATTTACAGGCCTTACAGCCAAGGCACCCATTATATTTTCACCATTACTTGCACTTTCCTTAATCTGCTCCAACAAATGTTCTTTGAAGATAAGGTTTCCGAAATTGCGAAGTGGCTTTACTGTAGGATTGAAATACCTAATCTGATTGGTAATGAAGTACCCCTGAGGTATATCCTGGGACAGAAATAGAATTATTGGCAATCATCTCACATTGACTGGATATTTTCAGTGAATGTTGGCAGTCTCACACACATTCTATTTCTTTGCCTCTGGAAGTCTGCTTGAGCTGAGTGCACTCACATAGCTGAATTATGTTCCTCAGTTCGCTACAAACAAAATTTTCTTTTATATTTTACAATTCCAAACATGTAAACATTTCAAAACAATATCAATATCATTTCAAAAACAATATCTTTTCTGTGTGCAGTATTCATACAGGGAAATAAAATGATTAAATATTGTAACTTAAAAATTGCAACATTTTAGAGATCACATCCTATCCCAGGATCCAAAATATAGTTTGAATCAATCGAAGTAAAAACATGTTAACAGTGATGCAGTTATCAGAAACTACATGCTTGTAAGAAAAAATATAGAAGTATAGAGAAAGCCTTGGGTGAAGCATATATTTAATGATTAGCAGAAAGTACTATTGCCTGTGTAACATCAAGCAGTGTTCTAACTTATACATTGCCTGTCAAATCCACAGTCCCCATATCGAACTTTTGCTGTAATTTTCAGGATTGCAGAGGAACTTATAGTCATAAAGAAGTAGCACAACATTCAACCTCCATTTCCTGGTTAATTAATCTCATTTTGATCCCCTGCCACAAGACTTGCTGCAGTCTGATGTAGCTAGTAGAGGTCTCCACTACACTGAAAAGCAGGGAGCAGGGAAATTTATAGGAAATTAAATATTCCTCCTCAAAAATCATAGATTTTGCCATGGAATCTTTCTTACTTACTCCTGCAGAGATCTAGCTTCTGGTCTTTTGATACATAATCATGCTCATTTGTCAACTTTCAACTTGGCAAGCTAATCTATCACCAATTCCACAGACTTTAATGAACCCACTAAAATGGAAACTTGTCAACTACTTTAAAAACTCCAGGTACATTGTATTCACTAGATAGGCTTTATCCTTTAATTTTATTGGCTCTTGAAAGAATTCTTAAAGAACTTCAAGGATGGTTTGGAACGTGCTGGTACAATGTGCTTGACATTACTATTCAAGGATGAAAATGAGAACAGATGCTGCTTTGTTTGCATTTGAGGATGTCTCATATAATCTGATGTATAGACAGGGAGTTCAACATGTAATCCAATCCCAGTTCCAAGGCATCTAAACTAACTTTCTAAGTGATTGCATGCAGGATAACAAGCAATCTTAATGAAGGGTTCAACTTAATGCCACAAAAGCAAAGCTCAAAACAATTTCTAACTGTCAGCCAAATCTAGAGTTAAGATGACAGCCTTCAAATTCCTCTTTTGATATCTCATTTCAAGCAGATACTGGGGTGGGTAACATTTTGTTTTTGTCAGCTTTGCATGCAGCCAACAGCTGCCTGTGCACTCAGTGCCCTGGAAATATGTTGTCATTCACGTAAAGCTATTAATGCCTGTGACCCTCAATATAGATTGACCCAGACAATTAGCAGGAATTTGTATGTGCAGTATAGACATATCATGGGCTTACATGCCTGGCCCAGATGGTTCTCATTGGCTTAGTACACAGCCACAGTGCCAAGTGGTGTGCTCACAAGAGAGGCATGTTGGGGCATGGCGTGAGGGGCAGGGAATTTTTTGTAAGGGATGTAGCATCTCAAACAAGAATACTGTGATATTGTTGTGGTGTGAATGTATACTTGAGAAACAATTGCTAACTTTTCAGGAGCTGCAGGCAGTTTTGTGGATGTTGCAGCCCTGTACTTCTTTTTTAGGTTTAAAGTAAAGCTTATCAGTCAATGCTTAGCACTTCATGGTTTTTACTTAGGGGAGTGTAAATATTTTTCTTTATAAATATAGACCAAGTTTATTGCGGTTTCAACGAGTTGTTGTGTTGATGAGTTTGTAACTCAAACTGGACAAAAGTTCAATGTTGTTCTTTCAGTGGACATCTGTTAGGGAAATGCAGGGTGTCAGCCGTAGTAAATTGGCTGCTGTGTTTCCTACAATAGTGTTCAAAAATATGCAATTGGCTGTAACACACTTCAATGCATTCTCAGGTTGTGAAAAGTGCTAAACAATGCAAGTGCTTGTTTTTAATTATTTTTGTAAACACATACGCATATTGGAACACATTATTTCATCACTTGAATGTGATGCTATTCTGATCAGAAATGAAATGACATTATTCCTTTTGCAAATAACAAAAATGTTTGCCAAGATATGCTCAAGGAAGATGGTGCTCTTTGAGGTACCAGTGATAACATCAGCTGAGATATTAAGTTCCATCAATATGATTTGCTTTGTCTGACAGAATAAACAGAAACTTCACTATTATCCCTTATTTTTGTTGAATGAACAAAAGTTCAAACTACTACTAAACAGGAAGTTCATGCTGGGAATAAGTGAAATCAGAAATGTACAGCAAAGACAACAGTGAGCACACAATGCATGTGCCTTGTGCACGTGGCTGTAAATACATGGGCAGTTTTAACCATAAACATATGGCAATACATTGTCTTTGTCTGCACATCTACAAGGCAGATTTCTTGTCCAGTGACTCTTTCCAGTTATTACCACAATAGCTACAGCAGCAAAGGCCAAAAGATAGTGCAAAGTAAGGTCTAAAAGTAATTACAGGATCGTAGTGAATTGCTGAATGTGACCAAATTGTAGGGATACGGTATCCTATGAAAATGAACCCTGTAACATTTTTAGTCTTCTGGCTAAATTCTTTGGCATTTAGCCCTGTGAAATATTTTGCTAATTTTAACAGATACAGATTTAATGTTGGTCCACCTGATAGCTCCTAAGGAACGTGCTGAGGGGCCTCAGCTTAACACAGACTGTGTTTTCAGTGCACAAGGCCTGCAATTGAATCTATGCCATTCTGCTTCAGGTATACTGGAACATAGTTGTGTGGCTTTTGCACCAACGTTATTTTATTCACTTGTGGTACGTGGGTGATGCTGGCTGGGTCAACGTTTATCACCCATCTATAGTTGCCTCAAGAAGGTGGTGGTGAGCTGCCTTTTTGAACCACTGCAATGCATGTGCTATAGGAAATCCATAATGCCGTTAAGGAGGGGATTTCAGGATTTTGTCCCAGTGACAGTGAAGGAATGGTGATATACTTCCCAGTTAGGGTGGCTAATGCCATGGAGGGGAGCTTGCAGGAGGTGGTGTTCCCATGTATCTGCTGCCTTTGTCCTTCTAGATGGAAGTGGTTGTGGGTTTGGAAGGTACTGTCTAAGGACGTTTGGTGAATTTCTGCAGAGCATCTTGTACAATGCACACCGCTGCTGCTGAGCATCAGTAATAGAGTAAGTTGATGTGGTGCCAATCAAGTTGCTGCTCAATATAAATATACAAGCATGATAACTCTGTTGTCTCAGATTAAGCTTGCTTGGCCTTGCAAATCCCTTAAGCTGAATCAACTCAGATGAGCTAAATGGTTGATAACCAGTTGAGATCTACAGTGTGTTTATTTGACAGGAAATTGCATTGCAGCTGAAAGCATTTGTTTTCTTCATTTTCTCAGAGTCTAACTTTGTATTATAGAATCACACTGTAAAAATAATACAAACCTAATAAGTTACCAATGGCAACAAAACAAAAACTAAGAGGTAGAACGAGCCAAATGCATGGGGTGTAAAAGATTACAGCAGAATTTGCTAGATATAGCAATCAGCACTATCATATCATCATCTTGTTTCTGTGCTTAGCAGAGAGCTGGCCTTGGTAAAGAAGAATATCTTAAATATCAATTAACCACCCCAGGGACTCTGACAACAGTTAAACAAATTATAAAGAAAAATCCCCAAACAAAAGACTTGTATTCAGCCTTTTGTGCTCTCAGGATGTTCCAAGCACAGGCAAGAAGTTAATAAGTAAATTTAAAATGGATTTCCCTCCATAAAGTGTTATGAAGAAGATTTTATTACTGCTACATTCCACCATGCCAGCAGGGGCTACTTGTACTTGTTCTTTTTTCAATTCATGACCAATAGTAAAACAAAATCTGGCAGGAGGTGGTGAAGGAAGGAAAGGACATCCTTTGCTGAATTAAACTGTACAGGAGATACAACATTATGAAATAGGAACATGAGTGGACCATTCCAAGCCTCGAGCCTGCTTTGCTATTTATTACGATCATGGTTGATCTGTTTATGTTTTGAATTCCACACCCCTATTTACCTCCAAGAACCCTTGATTCTCCTGCTGAACAAGAATCTATTAAGTTGCCATAAAAATATTCATTAGCCTTGTCTCCACTGCCTTCTAAGTCAGAGAGCTCCAAAGTCGACAAGAATAGCCAAGGTCTTTTCCCCAGGGTAAGGGAGTCCAAAACTAGAGGGCATAGGTTTAAGGTGAGAGGTGAAAGATTTAAAAGAGACCTATGGGGCAATTTCTTTCACACAGAGGGTGGTGTATTTATGGAATGAGCTTCCAAAGGAGGTAGTGGAGACTGGTACAATTGCTAGCAAATGGGACAAGATTAATTTAGAATATCTGGTCAGCATGGACAAATTGGACCAAAGGGTCTGTTTCCATGCTATACATCTCTATGACTCTATAATTCTCTGAGAGAAAAAAAATCTCCCCCATTTCAGTCCTGAAAGGGCGATTGCTAATTTTAAAATAGTGGCACCTTGTTCTGGACTCACCCACAGGCGAAAACATCCTTTCATATTCATCCCGTCAAAACAATTCAGGATCTTGTAAACTTCAATCAAGTCACCCCTCACTCTTCTAAACTCCAGTGGAAAGGAGTCCAGCCTGTGCAACCTACACAACCCTTTAAAACAACCCTTTCATTCGAGAATCAATCTAGTATAACCCAAATGAATCACCTACATCCCTAAATAAGGAGACTAAATTGAGATGTGTCTCACTGATGCCCTGTTTAACTGAAGTAAAGCACACTTTTATGTTCAATCCCTCTCAATATAATGGATAGCATCCCATGAGCTTCACTGATAATATGCTGTACTTGCATATCAACATTTTGTGACTCGTGCACTGGATCACCCAGATCTCTCTGCAGCTTGGAATTTCATACTTGTTCTCAGTTTCAGTAATACTCTTTATCTTTATTCTTCCTGCCTAAGGGAACATCTTCACATTTTCTATTTGCCAGATCTTTCCCCAGTCAGCCTATTTATATTCTTTTGCATCTTCCTCTGTCTCCTCACAATGTCACTTCCTACCTACCTTTGTGTCATTTTCAGATTTACTTACCACAGGCTCCACTGTTTCCACAGCGCATGTTGTTCCTTCAAAGAACTCCAAAAAATTGGTTAAACATTATTGTGCTTTGATCAAATCATGATCACGCTTCCCGTTTACCTTGAGTTTTTCTACATGCATAGCTAGAATCTCTTTAATGATTAATTCTAACATCTTTCCCTTTTCAAGTTAACTTGTCTCTAGTTGCCTGTTTTCTGCTGTTCTCCCTTACTGCACAGAGGAATTATATTTGCTACTTTATAGTCCAATGGAACATTTCCTGAATCCAGCAAAGTTTGGAAAATTAACAGCAATACATTTACTATATCATTAGCAAATTCTTCTAAGTCCCTAGAGATGAAGTCCATCCGGTCAGTTTGCCACCTGCTCTGGGATCTGGCAGCATGCTCAGTATCCCTTCCCTTGTGTTTGTAACTTTGCCAAGTTCATCTGTCCCTTCCACTTTCTAACTTACAGTGTTACAGGATTGTTTTTTGTATCCTCTATAGCAACAACGTAGAAAAATATTTATTCATTTCACCTGCCATTTCCTTATTTACAATCAGTAATGCCCCATTCTCACTCTCTAGTGGTCTAACCCTCCCCTTACAGACTCATTTCCTTCCTAAATGCCTGTTGAAACGCTTGCTACCCAGTTTTACTTTCCTAGCTAGCTTCCTCCCATACTCTAATTTCTTTCCCCAGATTATTCTTTTAGTCACTGCCTGCTGTACTTTATATCCTGATCAAATGTTTGAACTGTCATGGAGTCACATAGACCCTTCAGTCCAACTAGTCCATGCCAACCATGTTCCCAAACTAAACTTAGTCCCACCTGCCTTTGTTAGCTCATATCCCTCCAAATCTTTCCTTTCCATGCACTAATCCAAATGTATTTTAAACTTTGTAACTGTACATGCATCCACCACTTCCTCTGGCAATCCATTCTATGCTCGAACCACTCCGTGAAAAAAGTTGCTCCTTAGATCCTTTTTAAATCTCTGCTCACATTAAAATTATGCCTCCTAGTCTTCAACTCCCCCACCTTAGGGAAAACAAAAGCCTTTGCTACTTGTACAGTTACATGTTTTTTCCTCAGGTTTAACACTCTCTTTAAGATAGAAATGGCTAGTTACTTAGAATTATACGGCACAGAAACCAACCCTTCCGTCTAAATCACCTGCGCTGACCAGGCATCCCAATCGGACCTAGTCCCATTTGCCAGCATTTGGTTCATATCCCTCTAAACTCTTCCTATTTATATACTCATCCAGATGACTTTTAAATGTTGTAATTGAACTAGCTTCCACTACTTTCTCTGGCAGCTCATCCGACGCACCAGCCTCTGCAAGAAAATGTCGCCCTTTTTAAATATTTCCCCTCTCACCTTAAACCTATCGACTCCCTCACTCTAGGAAAAAGATGTTGGCCATTCACCCTATCCAAAACCCTCATGATTTTATAAACCTCTGTAAGGCCACCTCTCAATCTCAGGACACTTTCAAGACTGTTAGCAAGAGAGCTGGGAGTGAGATGAGGAGAATCATCTTTACTCAGAGAGTTGTTAGGATTTGGAATGCGCTGCCTTGGAGAATGATGGAGGTGGATTCCATAAGAAGTTTCAAAAGAGAGCTGGACATGTACTTGAAAGTGAGGTTAGAGGGCAACAGAGGTAGGACTGAAGAATGGGACTAGCTGTTTCAGGAGTTAGTACAGGTACAATGGGTCAAATGGCCTCCTTCTGTACTGTAAAATTCTATGGCTCTATTTTAATGGCTGTGAACTGCCTTGGTAAATGTGCTGGAAACATTGCTATTTATTGCAAGCTTTTAAAATAAATCAGAAGAGTCAGCTTTTACAACATATTCTGAACTTAGCAATAAATGAAGATGGTTAATGATCTTCACATTTCCTATCTCATACCTGTTTTAGGAACAGACAGAAAAATTCCAGTCGTTAGATTACTGAACATCGAGGCAAGAATTACTGTTCCCTTTGTTACACATAGCTTGCTAAATAGTAGGATATAAGCTGTGGGCAGCTCATGGTTCAGGTTTATTAAGAAGTCTCACACACAGTAATGAGTTGCACTGAAAGAAACTCCAGATCAGACAATGAATGTAGATAATGCCCTATAGTCAATGTAGTGGAATCCTAAATACTGCTCAGATTTTACAATCTGGACTACAGGTTCTCAAAATTCACTTTCCCAATATAAAAAGTGGAAGAGTCAAGTTTAAGAGATTTAAATGCAATATCTTGCACGTAGACATAGGTTATGTACTACTCATTATCACAATCCCATTTGGATCCAGGATTAGCTGACGTAGCATCGAAATTGCTTTTGAAGGGGCTCACTGATGAAAGCTTCTGATTACCTCTTCGTAATCCATAGATAATGCAAGCTGCTGACCTCACTGAGTTCCACGCTCCTTTCCCATCGGTAAGCTTATTGAAATGACCCACTGAACTTCATGAACTCAATCAGTTTTCAGTGATTAGTCCCCTGCATCTATTTCTCCCACGGCTATTTCAGAACACTGACCTGAGCAGTTAGGTGTTGTGAATCAAGCTATTTGGATACATTATGACAACATGGTAGCTCAGTTGCTAACACTACTGCCTCACAGCATCAGAGGCCTGAGTTCGATTCCACCGTAGGGCAACTGTCTGTGTGAAGTTTGTACATTCTGCCCTTGTCTGCGTGGGTTTCCTCTGGGTGCTCTGGTTTCCTCCCACAGTCCAAAGATGTGCTAGGCTAGGTGGATTGGCCATGCTAAATTGCCCATAGTGTCCAGGGATGTGCAGATTAGGTGGGTTATAGGGAGGTGGGTCTGGGTGGAATGCTCTGAGGGTTGGTGTGGACTTGTTGGGCCGAAGGGTCTGTTTCCATGCTGTAGGGATTCTATGAAAGTAGGTTTGACTTGAACCTGGGCCTTCTGATCCAGAGGTGGGGACACTACCACTGTGTAACAAGAGCCCAAGAATCAAGCAAAACCACATTCAATGACTTACAACCATTTTGGCATTTTTTAAAAATCAGCCTGCTCAGATACATTATGACACTGCTCTGGAATAGGTAGGAGTTGAAACCTGCGCCTTCTTGCCCAGAGGCTGGGACACTGACACAGCACCATAATAGCCCCATCTCTTGCATTAAATAAAGGCAAAATACTGCAGATGCTGGAATTCTGAAATAAGAAACAAGGTTCTGGAGAAACTCAGATGTGATAGTATCTAGGGAGAGAGAAACAGCATTGACGTTTACAGTCTGTTACGATTCTTCTGTGGAACTGAGTTTGAAATGTTCACTCTGAGAACTCCAGTCTCCCAGAATTCAGTGTAAAATGAGTCCATATTCTTTGGCAATTCTCTCTGAGAATGAAATGTTCACTCATCTCTCCACAGATGCTACCAGACTTGCTGAGCTTCTACAGCACTTCCTGCCATTATTCCCTATCTTTTGTGGATATGAAATATTTTTAATCAATCTGCTCAGATACGTTATGACACACTTCTTGACTAGGTGGGACTTGAACCCCAGGCCTCCTGGTCCAGAGGTAGGGACATTACCAATGCAAATGCAGTTATACAATGTATGTAACTTTCCAGCATCTCACTCAGCTGTCGTTTACACACAGACTTCAGGTGTCAGCAGACTATTCAATGTGAAAGGGGACTCTGCCCTCAACTAACATCCATATGCTCACTTTCTAGTAATGGACACTAGATTGAAGTCAAGAGGACATTTGGGCTGATTTTTATCCTTCCTTTCTGATGATCACTAAAGTTAATTGTATTCTTATTGCTACTGCAGGGTCATTGAATGACTTCACCATCACACTCACACCATTCATTGAAAATAACAGGGACAGACACAGGGATAGGCTGAAAAAGTGGTCTTAAAGTCGTAGATCAGATTTAACAATACTGAATTAGTGTGACAGTTTGAGGATCAAGACATATGATGTAGCTTCTATTTGTGATGTTTTGATACACCAATGTAACTGTACTAGACACAGGCTCAAATACAAAACAAATTGTGTGATCACCAGCCTGGTGATTTTGCATATGAAATTCTTATTATTGCAATAAGGTTCTGGGAGGAAATGTTTATTTGTAGATGCACTGCAAAGTGGCAGACAGCACAATGAGCCACTACCTAGATGGTTCTCCCATTGATTTCACTGTCGAATGGTTCACAGTCTGTGTAGCTAACAGTTTGTGGCACTGTCTGTCCATGAGGAATCCATAGGCCTTGCAGCTTCGCTGTAATAAATGCTACACAACCTCTTGGTGTTAACCAAGTCTTCACTTTCGCAACAAGCAAGTTCCTTAAGGCTATTTGTAGTTCAGAAGGGACATGAAAATAACTTTAAGAGGAATGCTGGCCATAACAGTATGCATAAAATAACAATGTATGAGAAAAACTGCTGTTGAGAGTTTGCCGTTGAGAACTGCAAACATGACAGTTGGGATCCAATCTCCCAGGATTCGGTGTAAAATGAGTCTATATTCTTTGGCAATTCTTGTCAATTTTTTTTCTAGTGATTAATGCTGTTGTAATTCATACAACAGCCTGCACTCTGATCGCTGGATACTATGTTGAGTGCGTCCAAATACGCAGCACCAGTTTGGTTAAATTACAGCCCAGTTTGGAGGTGAAAGTGCACTAACAGGACAAGCTGGGTTACTTCATGGTGGCTAATCACTACAAAGCTCTTGCATACAGAAAAGGTACAGAATACAATAAGACCACAGGAATCAGATAAGGATAGAAAGATTTATATTATCATACTCCAGGAATTATTTCAGCATTAGTGTCATGTTATATGTTAAGCTGCATCAGTCACCTTGCATCCAGACACACTGTCTGCTGCCAGACTTTATATATAGCTTCTCTGAAAGCTAGGTAAAATCCAGTTTTAAAAGCAATTTCTCCTTTCAGTACTGATGTGTTGGAAAGATCTAGTGTCAGGTTCCTACACACCATCGCCTGGGTCGGGCTCCCACACTCCACTCCACCCCACCCCACCCCACCCCCCGGGTCGGGCTCTCACACTCCACACCCCCCCGGGTCGGGTTCCTACACGCCATTTCCTGCATCAGGCTCCTATACTCCACTGCCTCAATTACCCTTATTTAAAGTATAAGTGCATCACCAGACAATGATTAAGTGAATAATTTATCGGCAAATGTAGCTCCTAGATACTGGATCTCTAAATGCAATATTTCTAACTATGTAGGTTTCATTTTGCGTTCAGGAACATTAATCTGTCGGTTCTTCTCAAATTGTTTTCCTAAGATTTTTAAACTCTCTCTCTCCCTCTTTCTCTCAAGAGAGATTACTGAACTGCCTTCTTTATTGACTAGAAGCAATTAAATCCTAGAAGAAGTTACTAAGACTTCATAGGTGTCAATTAAATTTACGAACTGAAGTAGTCATGAAGTGTGTACATAGTACTGTCTCTCGAGTCCACCAGCAAGGAGACTATAAACAACAAATTTTGAGATGTTGGTTTCAACTGGTTATATAACTTCCTACATACAACAGCAATGAAGTCGTAACAAAATCAAAATTTAGATAAAAAATGCGTAGTATGTCCTTTAGCCAGTTACTTGTGAAAAATCATTGTCATAAGCTTTAACACTCATGTCAAAGGTAAAGCAATCTTAATTTTTGTAATTGTCTTTTTTGAATTGTAAGTATGAGGCCTGGTTTCTGGATTCAGTTAGTAGTTACAGGACAAGCTCTTCGCTGACATCTTTACAACTCATTTTATTTCTTTCTTCTTTCATTGGGTGTAGGTGCTGCCATCAAGGGCAGCTGTTGCTGTCCATCCTGAATTGCCCTTGAACTAAGTGGCTTGCTAGGCCATTTCAGGGGCAGGTTAAGAGTCAATCACATGGCAGTGAGACTGGAGTCACAAGTAGGCCAGATTACTGCAGATAGCAGGTTTTCTGCACAAAAAGGACACTAGTGAATGCTACATGAATTAGAATTCCATCTGCAACCTGGGTCCCTGCAGATGTTGGAGGTCTGAAACAAAAACAGGAAGTGCTGAAGAAACTCAGCAGATCTGGCAGCATCTGCGGAGAGAAAAACAGTGTTAATATTGAGTCCAGTGAGCCTTTGTCAGCACTGAAAGCAATTGGAAAATTATGGTATTTATGCACAGTGGTTCAGTGGTTATGGAGCTGCGTGGTGGCTCAGTGGTTAGCACTGCTGCCTCACAGCACCAGGGACCCGAGTTTGATTCCACTCTCGGGCGACTGTCTGGGTGGAGTTTGCATTTTCTCTCCGTGTGTTTATGGGTTTCCCCCGGGTGCTCCGGTTTCCTTCCACAGTCCAGGCTAGGTGGATTGGTGCTAAATTGCTGTAGTGTTGCGGGGGGGGGGGGGGGCAGGCAGTGCAAGAATGGTGAGTTGGATGGAGATGATACCCAAAGACCCAAAAATTCACTTCCATCTATTCCATCCACTCACCGCGCAGCATAAACAACACATTTCCCAGCTGTTTTCAGTTCTGTCGAAAGGTCACTGGACTTGAAATGGTAACTTCTCTCTATAGGTGCTGCCAGACATGCTGAGTTTCTCCATCACATCTATGCCATGATCTGCCCCTAAATAGTAAAATTTAAGTAGTTTCTCACTTACGAAAATAATATTGAATATTCAGTGCAGGCAAACTAACAGAATGCTTGCTGCATCGTAAACTTATGTATAACAATGATAATGATGACGACAGTAAAATGTCAGGCTAAAATATACAATAGTTCAGATTATTACCTTTCTAGTATGAAGCCTACTCCTAAGAAAGATTTCCTCAAACCCAATATGTCTCAGTATTCTGGAGTTGTATGTACCAACTAGGGAAGAAGACAATGAGATGCTGGTTCCAGAGACTGAGTAATGAAAGTACGCTAGTCTTGTCATTTACTAAAGAACAAACAACAGTACAGTACAGGAACTAAAACAACGTTGCTGGAAAAGCTCAGCAGGTCTGGCAGCATCTGTGAAGGAAAATACAAAGTTAATGTTTTGGGTCCGGTGACCCTTCCTCAGAACTCCTCAGGTCACCGGACCCGAAACGGTAACTCTGTTTTTTCCTTCACGGCTGCTGCCAGACCCGCTGAGCTTTTCCAGCAACTTTGTTTTTGTTCTTGATTTACAGCATCCCCCAATTCTTTTGGTTTTTAACAGTACAGTACAGGACCAGGTCCTTCGGCCAACCAAGATTGTGTTAACCCATGATGCCGCTTAAACTAAAAATCTCTTGCCTCAACACAGTCCATATCGCCCTATTCATACATCTGTCAAGATGCCTCTTAAATATTGCTACTGTATCTGCCTACAAAAACTCCTCTGGCAGCACATTCCAAGCTTTTGCCTCCCTCTGTGTAAAAAACCTGCTTCTCACATTTCCTTTAAACTTACCCCTTTTACCTTAAACTTATATCCCCTAGTATTTACTTTATTCATTCACGGGATGAGGGGCATCACTGGCTAGGCTTTCTACCCTGGGAAAAAGACCCTGACTATCCATGCCTCTCATAATTTTGCAAACTTCTAATCATGTCGGCCCTCATCCTTCGATGTTCTAGTGAAAACAAACCAAGTTTGTCCAATATCTCCTCATGACTAATACCCTCCAAACCAGGTAACATCCTGATAAACACGTTTCTGTACTCTCTCCAAAGCCTCCACATCCTTTTGGTAGTGTGGCGACCACAACTGTACACAATATTCCAAACATGGCCTAAGTAAAGTTCTGTACAGCTGCAACAATAACTTGCCAATTTTTATACTCTGTGCTCTGACCGATGATACATGCTATATGCCTTCTCGGCCACCTTATCCACTTTCAGGGAACTATGGATCTATACGTCTAGATCGTCTACTAAGAGTTCTGTCATTTGCTGCATACTTCTGTACTGCATTAGATCTTCTAAAATTAATCACTTTGCATTTGTCTAGATTAAGGCACATCTGCCATTTCTCTGCCCAAGTCTCCAGCCTGCTCTAGCCTGCTGTATTCTCTGGCAATCCTCCTCACTATCCGCAGATCCCCCAGTCGGCATGTTATCTGCAAGCTTACTAATCAAGCCACCGACATTCTCCTCTAAATCATTTCTATATATTACAAACAAGGGTTCCAGCACTGATCCCTGTGTAATACCACAAGTCACAGATCTCCAGTCAGAAAAACACCCACCTACAGTCTCTGTCTTATATGACTAAGTCAGTTCTGTATCCATGTGCATACTGGTGAAGAACAACTCAATGATCAGAGCCGAAGGTGCATTACTGAAAATCAGGTATAAACAGGACATATCCAGTCTGTGAACATAAAAGTGGTTAGATACACGTTGTGAAAGAAAAAGAGGAAAGGAAAGAAAGAGGTCGGGAAAAATAAACGCAAGGATCCTTCGATAGTCAATTTCTTACGGGACAGAGTTATAATTGTTGGGAATCAGGTTTATGCATATACGTGAGTTTTTATTATGATAGATAAGTGCTAAATTTAGAGTTAGCTGTTCAGGAACTGTTCTGTCAGCTCTATTTCCCAATGCTTTTGAGAGAAGGTGTTAAAAGAGGAAGGTTTTTATTCATGGGTCATGGGCTATAGGTTGAAAACAGCCCATTAGAAAGCACCATCAACCCTTGTGCAGTGAAAGGAAACCTGATTACATCTCAAAGCCAATGACTTGGATGGCAGAGTCAATGAATCCAACATTCACACTTAACGCAGATGCAGGATTTTCTGATCCAATCAGATCTGTGAAACTACAAAATCCTTCTAATTTTAATTAACAGTTGAATAAAGTTCCTCAGATTTCTTGCTTAAAAGCCCCAGTGTTTGGCACTGTATGTAAATAAGTATTAGATTCTATTGTTCGTTGTTGTACGAATCTGCAATTTGTTTGAACATAAACCTTTCTGGGGGCAGTTGTTTGTGGGATTGGGGGATGGGGTTGAGGGGTGGGTGTCACTGTTTGAAAATAAACCAAAAGTGCCTACTGGGTACTAGGGTTGCCATTTTGTATTAGTCATAGACAAGGGATCATTTGGAGCATTCACTTCCAACAACAAGCTGACCTCACATGTCACACATTAGCGCCTGCTGTACCTTCTGATTTTGAACCTCTTTCTGATGTCAGCGTCAGATTGTGGCACACTGACCTATCAATACTGTTTATAGGTTTTATTTTCAGAATCAAAATAATTCAGCTAATCAGGATTGGCTTGACTTGTGCCTTGGAATCAGGAAATTGATTAGAAGTCCCACGCAACACAAAGCACATTGCCTTATGCGGCAGTCAATGTCGTAATAGGGAAGTGTGATATTGCCTTTGTTTGGATAAGGTATTAAACAGTGGCTCTGGCTGGCAGTTTGTTTAGATAGAAACAAGACATTTGAACCGGACTAAGAACTTCCCTAGTGTTAATGCCTTCATCTTTCCTGACACAAAACTGATCATCATAGAAAGGGAAGAGAGATGAATCTTTCAGCTACAGCCTTTGTGTAACATCCACTATGTTGAGCTGTTGCAAAGTTGTTGTTAAATTTCCAGCATTTTCCATTTCAGATTTTTATTTGGATGAATCCATTCTGCAAGGTTTTCTTAGTGGTCAAATTCAGGAAAACTTGGTGTTGTGAGTTTATTTTGAGTTTAGAGGGGAACTGATGCACAATTTTCAAACCTTTCCCAGGACTAGATTAATCCAGCTCTCTCCCACACTGTCCCTTCACAAGCGATATGGAGGTTCAATAGTTATCCTGATCTACAAACAAATCCCTTTACATTTAGCTTCTAAGTGATCTAAAGATCCAATTCTGCTCAAAGAACTGTGGAATGCACAATTATTTACTGACTGCAATTTAGTCATATGAACCCATCCATTATAGTTAGAAAGCTTGACCTGACTTTTATCTAATTCAACATAATAATGGTATGGAGCACTTCCAAAATGATGATGTCACACCCAGCTGCAAAGACACAACAATAGGAACATTTCCAGGCTCCCTACCCCAGAAATAGGTGCAGTAAGCAGCACAGTCTTATTTGGGGAGGAGAAGGAAGTTGGTCCAGACTACAATAGATGTTTTTCCCCTCAGACAACTATTTATTATTATTTGTGCAGGACCTATGAGGATAAAAGACAAAAATCATTCTGGCCTGACAGAAGTAGGCCAGTATCAGAGTCAAAAGTGTTCATTACTCAGCATTGTGTAAAAGCAGCCAAACATTTGCTTTCCTGTCAAGAAACATTAACTAACATCAAATGGGAAAAATAACATTAATCACATTTCAGCGTGTCCAACAATAGGAAGTTGAGGCCAATGAACTATTAACTGTATAGTGAAACATATACAACACTGTATAAACATAAAGAATATACAAGACACAATTGCACTACCCTTAATTATCAGCCAATTATTAAGACTAATGTGCAATAGAATCAAATGTTGCAAGTTTCAGTAACATGTGTAGTGTCATACAAGACAGCAACAAGCGTAGGGGCTAAAAGAATTTTGATGCAAGCAAAGTTGCCTCTCAACATGCGATATGTTACTGCCATAAAACATATCCCAGCGGATGTGTTGTTCAATGATTACCCAGCCTGTGCTATATCACTTCATATGAAATGGTCATAAGCTTGCACCCTATCCTTCTGAAATGAATATTAATGTATGAACAATGGGTAAACAGAATGATGGGCAAATTCTCAATTTCAGCATTAGGCTGCACACAGTGCATTCTAGTTTATGCATTATCCTGAGTGATATGCCACACAAAACGGGACAGAAATATGAGATGAAGCATATTTTCTGGACAGAAAAGAAATAACAAACTAAACTGTTACATCCAAAGGATGGATACTGAATAACAGATTAAATAAATCATGTGAACAGAATGCATGGACTGTAAAGCATTGTATAATCATCATTGTTAGAGAATCTGGTGACCATGAACAGATAATACAATCTGAAACAACATTGGGAACAAATTAGACACATTGCAGGCAGGAAGGAAAACTCAGTTTCCAGCTAGGAGAACAAAATGAAGCAATAGCATAATGTCTGCAACTCCTCATCTGATTGTGCAAGTAAAAAATGCCGGTATTTCCCAACATAGATATGATTAAGGAAATAATATAATTCTGGCTAATGGAATTATTGAGAAGGATTAATGAAAAATGTCATGTGCAGTGAATGCATTGTAAGCAAAAACAAAGGTGAAGCCAATTTCTCAAATAACAAAACTACAATCTGTGCTATCTGGCAAATAGTGCAGGCTTTCTGAGAATGATCTGCCTGCAACATGTAACTCATTGCACACAATCAAAAGAATCTGGTTGCACGCCAAACCCGGCTGCCAGAACATTCAAAAGTTGACACCAACACCTGCTCTCCTTATATATCTGCAGAAGTGGTGATATTTTACTGATTTTGATGAAGGGACAGAGATGTTCAAAACTATTAAATCTCCTGGTTTTGGCCCTGTTCAACTTATTCACATTTATAAAGTGAAACCTTTGAGGCGCAAAATCACAAAGCACTTTTCTTACATAAAGGGTAGAAGAACTGCCACTCTAAAAAAAAATGTGGATCCGTCAATTGAAATTTGAGACAGAAAAACAATTGATGTTCAGATCAAGTATAATCAAACGGAATAGTGGGGCACTTTTGACAGACTGAATGACCTACACTTGCTCCCATGTCTTTACTGAAACAAATGAATTAATAGATTAGCAGATTTTCGTTTTGCTTCTGGAGACTGGATACAGATTTAACCTAGACCGCTGCAAGAAAATATGTCTCTCTTTATAAACCATATTAACCCTAAGTACGTAGGCTGAATGTGATCTCTCCAGTTCAAATCCATGGCCATCTGCTGCTCGGAATTCATTGTCCAAGATCATTCAATGCTATTGCAGCACAGAATGCTTGCTTCTTTTGAGGCTGATTGAGAACCAGATTGGTACAATGCTTTGACAGGTGACTGCAGCTAATGTTAATATTGGGTAAGTGAGCTCTACGAGTGAAGCATTGCTAAACTCTAACTTAGTTTTTCTTTAAACCGTCAAGGTCAGTCACTAAACACATTCACAAGCGTGTGCCTACGTACTTTTAACACAAAGGGTACAATGTTTATTAAGCAAAAACAAAAGTCATGACCTACACAAGACACCCAAAATGAATTGCAAACTGAATTCATTATTACATTCACTTTTGAGCCAACACACAAGTTCCCAAAATTCAGCTTTTACCTCTGAAAGAAGGGTCACTGGACCTGATACATTAACTCTGTTTTCTCTTTACAGATGCTGCCAGACCGGCTGAGTTTCTCCAGCGATTTCTACTTCTGTCTGTTTCAGCTTTCTGCAGTCTTGCTGGATTTCTTACAGAGAGTTTAACACTCGTCTCTGACTTGTGGCTTTTTCTGACTCCCCCGTATACTCTTTGATCTCTGTCACTGAGCAACAGCATTTTTTGTCTCCTTTGTCTCAGTGTTTCTTTTTAAACTAAACTAATAATGCCTACCTTTTCTGAAGATGCAAAGCAACAAGATTTAGTCAGACTTAGGGTTATGTGTCACTGGGATAGCTTACTGGAAATCAAGCCCTGCTATTCTCAGAGTTGCCGCAAAAACCAAAGATTTCAAGAAGTATTCTGAATTGCCCAGTTAACCTGTCTTTCAGATCCAGGTTAACAGAAAGCTCAGAGCAGATTTCTGTACTTAACAAGAATGAATATTTATTACAAATTGATTCTGGCCACAGATAAACAATTACAAATCATCGAGATATAACTATATTAGTTAAACTCTAGCTCACTTATAAACTTCCCCTATACACACACGTAGGCAGACAGAGACAGGAAAAAGAAATAGGTGTTGTGGATGGAGGGAAGGACTGGGAAAGTTATTCAGTAGTCCCTACTCATAGCATCTACTGAGCTGGTCCTTTTGACTTGTTAGGACATGCTGCTCCTTGATTCTCCTTCTTCTGAGACATTCACTTGATTGTAGAAGGTACAGGGTGGCTGGTTCAAATTTACAACATCTCTGATTTACTGCTTAAGAGCCACTGCTTATAGCAACTGCTGATGAAGAAATAAAAGGCTATTTTCAGGATGAGAAGCTTTTTGCTGCAACATCCAATGGCTTCTACTCAAGCACTCACGTCTCCAAGCTGTTTAGCAACCTGAGAACCAACCAATACCTGGTTAGGAGTCTAGAAATGGGAGCAGGGCACCATTTGAAACAATGGCCACTTAGGTCTGAGATGAAAAGAAATCTTTTCATTCTGTGGGTTGTGAAGCTTTGGAACTCTCTACCACAGAAGGCTCTGAAGCTTAGTCTTTGAATATGTTTAAGGTAGAGATTGATAGATTTCCAGTGGTGTGCAGGGTTAAAGGAGTGGAAGTAGGTAAAACACGTTGAAGTGTTCGGTCATGATGACTGCACTGAATGGTCTACACCTATGCTCACTTTGACAGCTCTAATATCAGCAAAAAAAAATGCATGTAAACAAACAGGCCTCCACATACCCCAACAGCAAGTTCACAAAAAAAACTCTAAAAAATGAAACTAAAACCATGTTTTTTCCTAAATAACACAAAAATATAAATATAATTCAATAACAAAAATATACTCTATAAATTATACACATGTACAAATTCAACATAAATTTATACACTGTTCCTAATGCTTGGCTTTCATTTTGTCTAAGTGTCTTTCTGTGAAGTTCTCTAGAATATTTTCCCCATTCTTTAGATAATATTTCAACATAGGTGTTGAAGTAGAGTAGAGTGAATGCTATATTTCAATTAGAAGTGCTTGAAAAAAAAAAGTATCCTTTTCCCCAACATTGACACGTTTCACATGAGCATAAAAATAGAATTTCTTCTTAGGATAATTTGAAAAGCAATTTGATAAAACAATTATTTTGTAGTGAAGAAGTTTATTTGGATGCTGGTCCTGGCTTCTGCACATGGGGTGAGGTTATTTCCCAACGTACTAAAGAAAGCATCAAAAGTTAACTGATTGCAGCTAGCCTGAACATCATAGATAAAAAGGGAATAATAAAGGAATAAACAGTTTCAAGGCTGCAGAACATCACTTGGTTCATGCCATAGGGATTCCATTCACTTCATGTGGAGCATAACTAATAAAATACAGAAACAAAAATACTAATTTTCCACTACAGTGAACTTCAGAGTACTCCTCATGAAATTTATATCTAAGGCCCAAGCTATATCAGGGAAAGGTACACAGCATAAAATCATACTATCACAGAATAACTCAATGAGTGATCCAACATCAACAGCATTTCAATTCCTGGCAGCATATACAAGCTGGGATGACAGTAGAACAGATGGATTAGTAACTGTGAGTGATGCCAAACACAAAGCCAGTTGTATACAAAACTGGTCACGAAAAATATGATAGGTAAGAGAGGATCACATTAAAAGGTACACAGAGAAATTACATCTTTTATGATAGAACCCTGTATCTAATCAATCCATCTTACTTAAGTCCCCTAATATATGGTGGTATGAGAAAATGTTGGATGTGTTGCCTAAAACTATTTGCATTATTAAATGCTGAAGTATCGATTCATCAAGAGAGTCTATAAATATTAAGTTCATTGTCCATGTGTTTTAGAATATAACCTTCAGGTTGTAGATTAAAAAGAAGGGAGAGCTAAAAAGCAGCATGCTAAAAAGAGTTGGAGGCACGGCATCTGCAATGCTTGCAAGAATGGGAGTATAGAGAGAAGTGTTTTATTTTGGGACTACGAGCTGAATTATTTTTTAAAGATATAGTGAACCCTGAAAATCTGTAGAACCAGTCAGTGGTTCAAGGTAGAAATTGTAAATGAGTAACAATAAATTAAAGTTCAGGTTTAGGACAGCCCAGAGCAGGCCATCTTGTCATGGAAATGGGCTTATCTTAAGAACACTCTCTGGTTTCAACTTCTCTGGCTAATTACTGGAAAAGAGGTTTTAGATGTAGAGTAGACATTGTGTGGTTGAGGAGATGCATTTACAGAAATTATTCTTACACACTGGGGCATTTTGATGGATAAAGAGTGCAACTGAATCAAGTTCTTCTGCAGTTCTCAGGTTGTGGTTGTGCATTTTCATGCAGTTTTGCATTTTCTGCCATTTAAATTGGTATGGTCTGTTCACCGAGGATATATTCTGTCTTACATTGTTACTGTATGTGTATTTATCTGGTGTTATCAAAATACTTTCAATGGCTGAATTATCCTTTATCATATAAAATCTGAATATGCCTTCTGTTCTGTATTAGAACATGACCTTTGCCCTTAGCAATGTCATACCATCTGGGCTGATCAGTTTTGCAGTATCCTTTCACTTATCCAAATGTTGGTGTTACTGTTGTGGTCAGGTGACCAGAACAGAAATGGCTACTAGACTGGTTAAGAGCTACAATCAAGCATGCTGAGAATTTTGGTCAAGCTAGTTTAAACTCTGACCTCAATTAAAACTGTAGCTAGGGCATGTTGTAACCAGTAGTTTCCTCTGTTGTCCACATAAGGCAAGTGTCATGGTGTCTCCAGACATACTGGCACTACTACCGTACCTGGAGAATGGAATGTCACTGTTTACAACTTATGACACACATATGGGAGTTGCTTACCAGGAAACTCCATTGGTTGGGATCAAACAATGTAATAAGGCTTTGATCAATTTATAGGTGGAGTGTCAGAGATCTTTGTGAAAAGGAGCACATTTTCAGGTAAGTTAACAGAAATGAGGAATTTTCTCAGAGGAGGAGAAGCTTCCAAACCAGATTTGAAAAGCATGTGTCCCGAAGAAATCTTCAGAGAAGAAAGAACCACGAGGCGAGACTTACACGGCAAACAAAGTTGGCCACTTCACTCAAATCAGCACAGTATTTGTTTCAAGCCAAACTTTTGGAGTGAAAGTAAGAGTTAGGGTTAAATGTGGATTCAGTTAAAGCTATACAAGTTAAATTATGTGAGTTAAACTTTGAGTTCTGAGGAAGGATCACCAGATCCGAAATGTTAACTCTGTTTTTTCTTTTACAGATGCTGCTAAGCTTTTCCAGCAACTTTGTTTTTATTATGTGAGTTAAAGTTGAAGTTAGATGAAGTGAGAAGGAAATGTTGCAACGAATGTATGTTTTAGATTAAGTATTGGTACTTAAAGAGTTAAAATAAAGAAGGATTTATTCAATTAAATTGAGTCGATTCCCTGCCTTTTCTCCATCATGCAAAGCAATAATACCTAAGTAAAAGAGTTTCAGTACTCCCTTTCAGGCAACATTGTCTTATACTCTCATGTTTTGACCTGACTGAAGTTGAGGCACTTGTCTACATGCTCTTCGATTGTCCCCCTGCAACATTCTCTCCCTTCTCGCCAACACAGAATCACATGTATCTAGCTGGGTAGGAAGCGGGTGCAATGGAAGAACTGCATGGACTTGTCTTCCAAACATCAGTTAAAGATAAAAGCAGGTCTTTGCCTTGAGGAGTAGCTCACAAGTTTGATATGACAATCCTGAAGTCTTAACAAGCTGCCTTACACCTCATAATCATTGCTTTCACTACACATACAGCATGTTCTGTCAGATAATTGGATTGCAGAAAGACAGAAAGGATCTATTGAACTCCCCACTTCCGGCATACATCTACAAATAAAGAGAAAAAGCTGCAGATGCTGGAATCCAAGGTAGACAAACAGGAGGCTGGAAGAACACAGCAAGCCAGGCAGCATCTGGAGGAAAGGAGAAGCCAACGTTTTGAGTATTACACTTCTTCAGGAATTGATGTGGGGATAGGGGGAGCTGCAGATAAAAGGGGGGGGGGGGGGGGGGGGGGTAACAGTGGGCGGATGGGGGTGGTTGATAGGTGGATACTGGTAGTTGGTATGACCTGGTTGGTCAATGGGAGGGATGAATCGGGTTGGTGACTGGAAGGGAGGATGTGGGGTTGGAAAGGAAGCTGGGGGATGGATGGGAAGGTTATTTGAAATTGGAAAACTCAAATATTGAGTCCTCCGGGCTGTAGGGTGCCCAGGTGGAAGACCCAAATTTGCATTCTGAGTCGTTGCGACACATTTTGGGGGGTTGGGGGGTTGGGGGGGGGAAACGGAGGTTGGGGATTGGCGTTGAAGTGGGCCATGGCCAGGAGCTTAGGTTGGCCTTTATGGGCCAAGCAAAGGTGCTTGGCGAAATGGTCACCTAGTCTACATTTGGTCTCACCGATGTAGAGAAATCCATATTCAGAGCACCGGATGCAATAGACTAGGTTGGAAGAGATGCAGTTGAAGCTCTGTCTCACCTGGTAGGACTGTTTAGGGGCCTGGATGGAGGGGAGGGAGATGGTTTAGGGCCAGGCCAGAAATTCATCAAGGCTCCCCATGGCTTACTATCTGGAAGGGCAAGAGCAGCAGATGTGTGGGAACTCCACGATCTGAAGTCACCTTCTCAGCCATTCACCATCCAGACTTAGAAATATATCGCCATTCCTTCAATGTCACTGGGTCAAATACCTGGAAGTCCTTCGTTAACAGCACTGTGGGTGAATCTCAACCAAACAGACTGCAGCGGTTTAAGAAAGCAGCTCATCACCACTTCTCAAGAGCAACAAGGTAAAAGTAACAAATACTGGTCCAGACAGCAACGCCCACTTCTCGTAAATGAAGTTTTAAAAAAGCCCCTGTATATACCCAGAGATGTACTCCTCAAATACCCCAACAGACTGAACATATGCGCACTTACACCTCTTAATCTATGGATACTTTCAATCTTGAACCTACAGTCAACCTCCTCCCAGAGTGAGCATATGCCACACACACACACAAACAATAATATCTGATTGATATTGAAGTTCCCATTGGCTTGGCACTGAATTTATACTACCACTGGAAAAGTGAACATCTGCACCATCAAGATCACTAGATCTTTGTCTGTGACTTTATTTTAGAGTAGTGGCAAAATCCAGCCCAATAATTTCTTTACCAATGGGAGAATTACCTAAAAAGATTGACTTTTGATCTGCATTTGATGGCATAGATCAAAATTAACTTTGCTTTAGGCACAATATTGTCAGATAAGCATAACTCATACATTCAGTGTCCAAATGATTTGAACTTCCTATTTTAATGAATGCAATTCTAGCCTACATTTGGAGCTTGAAAATCACTTTTAATCACATAATAGCACAGATTGTGCCGCTCATAGAAATAAAGTTTTCGGAAGAGTTGAGAAACACAGACTGCTGCAGCAATCCTCTTCAAAAAGGAGGTTTTTCTATATAATCAAGGCATAGGCCAATTTTCGGATTACAGTTAACCCTGAAAAGCAGTGACCTTATTTAACTAGATATTCTGAAACAACTACAATAGACCAACACAAAAATAGTCCAAAATAAAACAGAGTGCCCACATAAATTCATTAATGTTACATCTGATTTTTTTTTAAAGTCAGAAAGTTACAGAGGATGGTGGATTAAGAAATTCCATTGTGATTTTTAAAAATTCTTTCATGGGAAGTCAGTGTCACTGGCAAGGCCAGCATTTGTTTCCCCACCCTAAACTGTCTTTGAATTGTGTAGCTTGCTTGGACACTTTAGACGGCAGTTAAGAGCCAACCACATCATTGTGCATCTGCAGTCACATGTAGGCCGGACCAGCTAAGGATAACCGATTTCCTCCACAATCAGTTATTATGTTGATGGAGCTAAGTCCTCGTTCACCAAATTATTCCTCACTTGAAACAGAAGCAAGTGAATTAGACAATATATGCTTCCTCTTACGTCTGAACAGAATTCCTTGGAAGAGGTCCTCATGGTTGAGTGGAATTGGAAAGTTCCTTTGGAAAAGTTCATCCATCTTTGTAAGGCACAGTACATTACTTTGGAAAAGGTCAATGAAAGAATGACAAAAGAATGAGGAATAAACATGCCAATAACCTCTCAAATTTCTAGCAAATTTAAAGTTTAAATGCTCAAAATATTTTTGTTTGTAATGTACCACATAGCTTTCAAATGCAGTGACAATTTATAGTGAACATCTGCCTGAATGAGGTCTGATAGATATCTGCTGGAAATTGGTGTGGATAAAATGAAGTGGATAGCCATTTCTCAGCTGCATAGGCAGTTCTTTTACTGGATTACTTTTGCTTTGTCAACAATAAATGCACAGCAAAAGACCAGTTCCTGAACATGTGACCTGCATAATTTAGTTTCTCAGGCTGCAACCAGTCACTATTCTCCTCCCCACCTAACTATGCAGCCTGATGCACCAACCTATCAATTCTTTAGCCTACATATGGCTTCAAAGGATCTGTGCTTTGGTTCCCAAATGAATGAAATAATAGAAGTCATGTCACTGGCTGTTTAGAATTCACTCTGGATGTTTTTACCAAATATTAAATGGTTGATTATCAAGTTGATGCTCAAAGTTGTTGCAAACTGACTGAACATTATGGAAATGATCTAAATTTGTTTTCTTTTAAAACCTGTTTTATAACTAAATGGCAAATTGAAAATATATTCCCAAATGTCCACTCGAAAGAAATGACTTATTCTTGTGGATCAATGCAGAAACCTAAATAATAAAATACAGCATCCACTAAACAAAAGATTAATTTTACTTTCTGTTGGTACTGTAAACCTGCCATCCATTCTTGATGTCTGACAGACACACATCATCAGACTGTACTTCTTTTGCCAAAAGTGAATAATCACATTTGTTGGGAAGTAAACTAAGCTGATTTAGCTAGATAAAATTAACCAGTGTAACTAAATCATACAACTCCTGAAACTTTTTGTAAAACTCATTCGTGGGATGTGGGAGATGCAGGCTGGTCCTGTATTTATTGCCCATCCCCTGTTGCCCGTAAAAAGGTGGCGGTGAACTGCCTTTCTGAACTGCTGCAATTCATTTGGTGTAAGGTGGTGCAGCTGGACTAACATGGAACAAACATTTATCAGAAAAAAGATTTTTATGCAAGATAGACATTTGCCCCCCATAGCCTTACAACAAGAAATGAACTGAGGAACACAGGGCACTGATTATATGGTCCCATTCATATTGATCTAAGTTAGCACAGAAGGGAGACAGGCAGATATAATTTACTATTAATTGGAGCTGACACATTGAAAAATATTTTCATTGCTAATTACACCTAACAATTACAGACATGAATACAGCAATCATTAACAAATGCTACTTTTGTGTTCTTATTGCTACAACTTGATGGTGAGCATGGAGTTCTGAAGAACAGTCCTACTGAATTCAAAACATTAACTCTGTTTCTCTCTCCATAGGTGCTGCTAGACCTGAGTTTCTTCAGCACGTTGTTTTTATTCCAGTTTTTCAGCATCTGTAGTATTTTGCTTTTATTTAACTACTTGAATACCATTTGAATGGCAGATTGTTGGACGCCTTGTGAACAATGAAGTCCTGAATGCATTTGGCAATTCTGTGACCCAGTCAATGTTCGGTGTCTTGCTCAACTCATGCTTCCTTTAAAAAGAGAAAAAGGTAAAGGAGTATTGCCTCTTGAAAACAAGAGATCTCTCCCTTGTTTGATATATTCATGAACTGCAGATATTCCTGTAAGACTGCTGGTGCCTCAAGGCATGGGAGACTTTCACCGTGAAGTAGCAGTTTCATTATTTTGCTGCAACTTGGGTGATTAGAGCTCATTGGTAATGAACCTGCAATTTGAGTGTCAAGTTTGTGCTTTTCAAACCTCGTCCCTTTCTCAGTGACTGACATCAATTTATCACATGACAGGAAGTACAAAATACATATTGCTGTCTGTCCTTGCTTTTCACTGTGGAATTGAATTCTTTCAGCCAATGTGGATTGAACCAGGTTTTTTCCTTAGTTATATGATAACACAGTGTGGAGCTCGAGGAGCACAGCAGGCCAGGCAGCATCAGGGGAACAGGAAAGTTGAGGTTTCGGGTCAGGACCCCTCTCCAGAAATGGGGGATGGGGAAGGGAGCTCCGAAATAAATACAGGAGGGGTGGGGCTGGGTGAGGTAGGTGGGTTGGTGATAGGCGAGTGCAGGTAGGTGGTGGTGGGGATTGGTCAGTGAGGTGGGAGGAGTGGATAGGTGGGAAAGAAGATGGACAGGTTGTGTGAGGTCAAGGAGGTGGGGACGAGAGGGAGGGTTGGTCATGGAATGAGGCTGGGGGTGGGGAGATTTTGAAACTGGTAAAGTCCACATCGAGACCATTGGGTTGTAGGCTCCCAAGGTGGAATATAAGGTGCTGCTCCTCCAGTTTCCGGGTGGCGTCATTGTGACACTGGAGGAGGCCCAGGATGGACATGTCACCCAGGGAATGGGAGGGGGAGTTGAAATGGTTCGTGACCGGAAGGTGTTGCTGTTCGTTGAAAACAGAGTGCAGGTGCTCTACAAAGTGATCTCTGAGCCTTTGCTTGGTCTGATCAATGTAGAGGAGGCCACATCGGGAGCTGCAGATGCAATAGACTACGTTAAAAGATGTGCAGGTGAACCTCTGTCTGATGTGCTATTCCTTAGTAATGTTGATTTGGTAAAAACTAGCAGGTGTCAGTGTACAGCTGCAATGAGGGAAAAGCTTTTCTCGTGGGCAAAAATGACTATGGGATTAAAGCTGTCAATATTGAAATTGATCGGGAAATGCTTTTGAATGACGAACGTTGGTATTAGCCAATGACGTGATCAGAAAAATCATGCATAACATTGAGGGCAGCATTTTGAGTATCCAGGACAGGTCTTATTTTTGGCAGACACACTGGCCAACTTGGAAATGATCCTGACCAACGGTGAACCAGTGAGGCTGGCTTGGTAACCATTTTGAACCATCCAGCCTCCAATTGGTTGATTTTGACATCTCTTTTTCATTGAACCATCTTGATATTGGTGAGTAAATGCGTGTGAATGAATGGTTTTCCCTACAGCATTGTGAACAATGTGAGCTTCAAAATACTGGACCATAAGTGAGTCTGGTACAAGAACAAGGCCAGATGCACTGAAATCCATACAGTCAAATACAAAACTGGAAGTATGGCCACCATACATTAGAGAAAAGCATTTTGTATGTTAAAATGTTTCCCTCTTTTTTAAGGTAGAACAGATGTCACAGCTTTAGTAACAGACTCTCTCATGAAGAAACAGCGATAGAGACTGGTCTATTTCAACATGCCGGGTAAATATGACAATGCATAAATGCAGGATTTAAGATATTGTTGTATTTCAGATATTGATGTACTCGATTTGGAGTTGCCTCATTAAAATTATGGAAACGTTCATTCTCAGCAATTCATTTCCTGCAATTTCAACTGAAACGAGCAGCAATAAACACGATGGAAAATGCTTAAGTTGGAATGGCATCGTCCACAAATGCTAAAGGCAAAATGCAACCCCCTGAAAAAAAATGTTTAAACTCTTGCTGCAGAAACTTAGCTTTAACAATCCACTTTCATCAGTTCAAACTGGATTTGATTACCCTAATGAGGTAGTTTTATTTATTTCTTCATGGAATGTGGGTGCTGCTAGCAAAGTGAATATTTGTTGCCCATCCTACCTGCCAGAGTTGCTCACTGGAGTCACATTCAGACTAGATCGGGCAAGAATAACAGATTTTCTCCCCAAAAGCAGCTTAATGAACCAGATGGGATTTTCAAACAATCAATGATAATTTCATGGTCACCATTCTAGAGATGAGCTTTTAAATTCCAGAATTATTCCTTAACTGAATTTAAATTCCAACAGTTGCCATGGCGAGATTTGAGCCTGTGTCCCAAGAACATTGTTCTGGGGATCTGGATTACTAGTCCAATGACATTACCACAATATCACCAATTCCCCAAAACGGAACTTGGACAGTAAAGAAAGTTATCTCAGAGCACCTTGATCAGATGGAACAAGGAGCGGGAAATGAAGTTTAATTTAGATAAATGAGAGGTGTTTCATTTTGGTAAGGCAAATCAGGCCAGGACTTATATACTTAATAGTAGGGTCCTGGGGAGTGTTGCCAAGGCCAGTGCATTGAGTATTGGATTTGGGACGTCATGTTGGTTAGGCCACTTTTGGAATGCTGTGTTCAATTCTGGTCTCCCTACTATAAGGAAGATGTTGTTAAACTTGAAAGGGTGCAAAGAGGGTTGGAGGGTTTTAGCTGTAGGGAGAGGCTGAATAGGCTGGAGCTATTTTCCCTGGAGTGTCAGAGGCTGAGGGGTGACCTTGTAGAGGTTTATAAAATCACGAGGAGCATGGATAGGGTGAATAGCCAAGATCTTTTTCCCAGAGTAGGAGAGTCCAAAACTAGAGGGCATAAGTGAGAGGGGAAAGATTTAAAAGTGACCTAAGGGGCAAGTTTTTCACACAGAGAGTGGTGCATGTATGGAATGAGCTGCCAGGGGAAGAGGTGGAGGCAGGTACAATTACAACATTTAAAAGGCACCTGGATGGGTAAATGAATAGGAAGGGTTTAGAGGGATATGAGCCAAATGTTGGCAAATGGCACTAGATTAATTTAGGATATCTGGTTGGCAAGGAGGACTTGCCCTTTCCGTGCTGTAGAACTCTATGATTCTATTTGCTGTGGGAACTAATTAATATAATTTTGCCAGGATTTTGTGGTCAGCAGCACCGACAAAAATCTAGTGTTCTCTGGCATGGATTTCACCTTTCGTGATGTTTGTTTCATTCTTGCACCAGCTCTACAGAGTCTCTGGCATTCTGCATTAGTGATGTCATCAAACTGGCTAAGCAGCCAATCGCTCTGCCAGATAAGGAAGCAAAAGTAACATTCAGTGTTTCCACTCACTATTCATAATTTTAGAACGAACAAAACAGTTCTTAAGGACACACAATGGCTTAATGTAGAAACAGGAATATCAAAAATACACATTAAAAATTATAGCAAAGAATCTATGTCTTTAGGATGGAACGGAGAAATTTGACATTTCCATCTCAATTGTGCATCCTGTGGAGGAGTTTGGAATCAAAGTAACATCTGAATTTCTATACTTAATTGTGCATGTGAAGGCGCAAAGAGGTGATGTCAGTTTAACAGCATAGCAAAGGCAAATGCTGACTGTTACTCATCATAACCACAAAGCTGAGGTCATTATAAGAAGGTTGACACTGGTCAGGACCGTAGCCACTCTTTGCTTGCCCTTTCTCTCCACTGCAAAACATAACTTGGTAAGTGGGCAGCATGGAACCTTGAAAATCTCCTGACAGTAGAAGGAAGTACTCAGGTGTTTGTTAGTATTCTTGTTTCTCACAGTGGAGAGAACTTGGAGAGATAATCCAAGAACATTGAAAGTAATAAAATAATTACATTGCAGTTGTATATTTTAACCAACAGCAGACAGCTTTGACCAATTTGTAAATGAGTGTAACAGTGACATCTGATGGCACGCGACCGTTGTGCAGGATTTTCCTCATTTTGTGCTGAATTTCGTGAAATTTCAAACAATATTAGCCCTTGGTGTTGAGTCAACTCACCTTGCAAGCAGCTAATTCTGTCCCATTGGAGTCATATTAGCCATTCATTAAATACAAAAATAGCTCTACTTCACTCCGCTCAGTAGTGTATTTGCAATGGTTAACGCAAGATCTGGGTTATAAGCTCACACCAATGCAGATTATATGCCTTTCAATACCAAGTTTATGAATTCTACTTAAGTGTAAACTGCACAGCTTTTACCAAAATGCACACCATAGAACATGCACAGTAGCTTATCCACCAGATAGTACCACATTTTGTCAACAGCATGTTCAGACAATAGAGTTAAAGCATCTACTTCATTGATTTGAATATCTGTGGTCAAAAGGCAGCCGGAAGTAAAAAGTAGTTAAAATCTGGAGTGCTGTTTTCAGGGATCTCAGAGATATAGAGATGATCTAATGCTCCAGAGTTTAATTATCACCAGTTATTATCACTGCTCATCAAGTGCTGCATCAGAGATCAGTTTATGTGTTCTTGGTGAGCAAGGTAGCACTTTGCAGCACACTTTCAGCACATGTCAAATTAAAAATCACAGTCTCCTTCCTAGTCCATCTCCAAATATATGTTCACTTACATTCATTGAGAATGTCAGCCCATCCATCACTCCAACAGCTCCATGAACCAATCTCTAGTAAACTAAGGAGTGATTGAATGGCACAGTCAAAGGTGGGCACAGTTAGCTTCAATTTAAAATCCTAAAGACACAAAATTGAGTAGTGTGTACCAATCAGTGAGATTGATAATGAATTTGTACAATTGCAGAGTTCCAGATTACCAGTCGGTGTTTAGCGTTTTCTGCATTTCAGGACTATGTGCAGAAAATTCTTTGAAGATGCTAGGTGTAGAATTCAAAGGATTAGCTAACTTACAGGGACTTGCAGCTTTGTTGTGTACCAGAATTTTCTGTGGATCTCTAGTTTACTCTGATGTTGACATCAAATGTATTGCATACAAATCTCAATGCTAAATTGCAATGTTGCAACTCATAATCAATCCTTCACAATCTGAATTGTATGGTGGATAATGATAAACTAAAAGAGGATAAAGACTGGCTGGTGGAATGGGTGAACAAATGGAAATTTTACAGAAATTTAATGCAGAGAAGTGTGAAGTTATTCATTTTAGTAGGAAGAACGAAAAATGATAAAGTATAATTCAAAAGTGGTTGCATGATCAGAGAAAATCAGGGAATATATGTTTCTCTGAAGGTGACAGGGTAGATTGAGAAAGTGCTTAACAAAACAGATGGCATCCTGAGCTTTTTAAATAGAACGTAAAAGCAAGGAATTTGTACCAAGTAAGTATAAACACTATTTTGGCCACAACTGAAGTTCTGTGCCCAGTCTGGGCAGTCAATTTTAAGAAAGATTAGAGACAGCGCAGAAATATTCATGAGAATGGTTTAAGGGGTAAGGAACTACAATTAATAGATAGATTTGAGAAGTTGGGGCTGTTCTTCTTGGAGACCAGAAGATTAAGAGGAAATCTGATAGCAGTGTTTAAAATTAGGAATAGCCTGGACAGATGAGATAGAGAGAAACTATTCTCATTGGTTGAAGGATGGAGAACTAGAAGATACGGATTTAAGGTGACTGACCAAAGAAGCAATGCCAATACGAGGAAAAACTTTCTTACTCAGTCAACAGTTAGGATCTGGAATGCACTTCCTGAGAAGTTGGCAAAGGCAGAGATATCTAAGGCCTTCCGAAGAGAATTGGATAATTATCTGGAGAGGGAAAGGGCAGAGGAATGGGATTAGGTGAACTGCTCTTTCAGAGAATCAGCATGGATACAATGGAACAAGCAGTCACCTATGTACTGTAACCATTATGTTTGAGGGGTTTTATTGCTTGTGAATTGTAGAGGAGGATCACTTATTCACATGTCTATGCTATTGTATTGTGTTGAGAATATAAGATATGTTAATGGTTTATCATAATAAATGTTCTCGGCATTACAACAGCCAGTGCCAAGCAAACAATCTAGTCACACCAATAGAAACATTGCCATTGGCAACACTTACTTCAAACTGAATTTTCATTCAAAGTTTATACATAAAGTACATGATGAGTGAAATTCAGATAATCCAAAATTCTACTGGTGACAAAGTTGTCAGTCATTCCTGCATAAAAAGGAAATTAAATAGAAGAATGCCTGCGATAACCCTAAATTCTGGCCTGGTATCTCAGGATTAGTAAAACTCATGTTTGCATGTTATATGACTGCGCCAACCAGAGTGCAGTTCCGCAACAGGAGAGCACAAAATCACAGGCAAACCTGCAATGGCTACAAAATGATCTGGCCCAAGTCTTGAAGGAGTATGTACCAAGAGGCATTTTTAAGTTGGATGAAACTGGACTGTTATACCATCTTTACCAAATCACTCTTTACTGTTTAGAGACAAAACACATAATAGTGGAAAGCGAAGCGAGGAACGCATCACTGCCATGATTTGCAATAAAATAGATGGCACCGAAAAGCTGCTGATTCTTGTGATAAGAAAGTCCAAGAAAGCATATTGCTTTGCAAATGTCAAGGCATGAACCACACAATGTGAGGCTAACAAAACTACCTGGATGACCTCCAGCATTTTTGAGGCACAGATCAGGCAAGTGGAATAAATGTATCAATGGAAGAAAAGGCAGATTATCACCTGGAGAGACTGTTGAAAGCCTGACCACACATCAACCTGTTTGCCTAGCAGAAGGTGCAAAAGCTGTAGAGGTGCTCTCAGATTTCATAATGCAGCACAAGAACATGTTTGACTGCATTGATGACATGGCAGACATAGAAGACAGCAAGCTAAGCAGACAAGGATTATTGGGTTTTTCCAAAGCTAACTCCCATCATGTTTCAATACCTTGCATTGTACAAGATTAACCCATTGTAAGATACCAACAAACTGAAAAATAAAGACAATTTTCACACACTTACTGTGCCACTGGTGTTTCAATTTTTTGACATAGAGAACATTAGTAGGCAAATTGAGTTACATGGCTGTTTCCTTGGCAAATATTAGAACATTAATCACATATTACGAGGCTAACAAAATTGTCTGGATCACCTCCAGCATTTTTGAGGTGTGAAATACATGTATTAATGGAAGAAAAGGAACATTATCAACCTGATAATCCTGAAGAGTCTATTATGCTTTACACACCTTCACCTGATGAAGGAGCAGTGCTCCAAAAGCCTGTGATTTCAAATAAACCTGTTGGACTACGACCTGGTGTTGTCTAACTTCTGACCTTGTCCACCTCAGTCCAATGCCAGCACCTCCACATGATGCATCAGGAAGGCTATTTAGCCTCCACTCCAGAACACTGTGTTAATTGTAAGTTAATTGCATTTAGTTACTTGCAGGTAATGCCCAATAACTGGGAATACACTGAAGAATCTGAAAAAGGGTTACTGGGCTTGAAAATTTTCTCTCCACAGACGTGCCAGACCTGCTGAGTTTCTTCAGGAATTTCTATTTTTTAAACTCTAAAGATGATCATGTAGTGCAGTTGTAGTGTCCCGACCTTTGGGCCAGAAGGTCAAAGCCAATTTGCCATGTAAGGGTGTTATATTATGATGCGTTAATTAAAAAGTATATATCTCTGCAAAAATGCAAAATCTTCAAAAGATGTATAAATAGTAGATTGAAACTCTGGTTGGTGAGTTAGGATGTGCATGTTTGGAATATGTTTTGCAATTAAAAGTCTTTTAAACAGTATAAAAATTGGTTAGTTCTATATTTGACCACGTGGTTTTAAAGAACATGGTAGCAGAGGATGGTTGCCCAAAGGCAAAGGTTAGAAACTAAGAAGAAAATTTTCAAACTTAAAATTAAAATTCTAGTGGCCATTGTAGGGAATGGCCAATACGAAGTTTAAAGTGGGACCATATTATTGTCCCCCAGTGTCCTTACAGCCTGATAAAGCAAAGAAGGCGGAAGGGATTTTTTTTTGAGATGAATGTATTGGAAGGTTTGGACCTTCTATTAGAGTTCTTGGATGCAATCTGCAGGAAAGATGATCCATTAAATGCGTTTGAAGGGGGGCCAGAATTTGATACCTTCCACGAAGTAGGACATTCCACTGTATGATATATCATGGACTTAACCGATAATACATCAGAATAACATAATTCAAATTTGGGGTCTCTGGATTGATACCAGTATCTAAATCACTGAATTTGTTAACATGTCCCATAGTGGGCAGGCAATGGGTTTGACCTGGTGTTTGGTTTTCAGAGAAGGAGACTATTTATAGGACCCAAGGAAACAGCCATTTCTTTCAAAGTTCATGGAATTAATGAGACATTTAGCTGTGATACAAAAAGGCAATTCAATGATGGTCAGGTTTCAAAATAACCCAGATAGTGAATGAAATCTGCACTATTAGTAGAGGATTAAGGACATGGAGGAAAAAAAGGATTAAATCTGATGTAAACAGATCTGGCTATTACAGAAGACAAAATTAGGATGAATAACAGACGAATTAATGCCAGGAAACACAAGGACAAGTTAATAGGTGCTTCAGGTGTCACTTGAACTAGTATCATCAATGAGATGTGGATGTTGCTGGCATTGGTTGCTCATCCTTAATTGTCCTTAAATGATTGGTTCTTGAGGCCATTTTAGAGAGCAGTTAAGAATGCTGTGTTTTTAGCTCTTTGACGAATGTGCTACCTGTGGACTCCTTGTAACTGCAGCACCAGTTAGTGCTTGGTACTTCAGTAGCATGTAGGGCAGATTAGTTAAAAAGCTATTTTGATTTATGAAGTAGCAAGAGACAAGATTAAGAAATATGAAAGTGCTACCTGCTTTGGGTTGAATGATGACAACACAATGGCATCATGAAACAGAGTTGTAATTCTAACTGAAGTAGCCAGAGTAAGGTGTTTTATAAGTGCTGGTGCAGTCTCTGTGGAGATACACAAGTAGTGGGTAAATCTTCTATAAGAAAGGTACAAATGAAACGTGACGTGGAACATCACGAGGAAATTATTTTTGAAAAGTTAGCTAACAGACAGTTTACCCAATCAGGTTATTATCATACCCTCTTAAGAAAACCTGATGTTGCCATGGGTCTACAGATATGGGACAAAGAAAGAAATATTTTCAATCTACATTTTACAGACCTAACAACAAAATTTAGTCTTTTTCCGAAATCCAAGGTAAAACAGTTGTTTTGACGCAATCATGCAGAAATGGAAGGGGAGCAGATTGGAGACATCAGTGAAGTTTCTGATTGATAATGACGAGGAATTTGTCACTGGCAAGTCCATAGATCTGTGTGAGTATGAAGACCCTGGTCATGAATACTATACCTTTTGGTAATAGATTTGTGATTAGAGTCAAGCTGAAATGAAATTCTGGATAAAATGTTAACTGATCAACCAAGCTACAAATTGATAACTACCCCGTCATGGGTGGTTCATTGAAAAAAAATCACTCCAGATGATTGGAGGATATAGCCTCTAACAATTAGACAATGGGCAAAATTCTCAAATTCCCTTCTATTTTGTGTCATATTGGCCCTGCTCGAACAGTACTACACTTAAGTTTCCTCTTCTCTGCAGATCTGAATAATTTACATGCAAGGAGTCCGCTTTCACAAGATTGGGATCTTGGAGAAAATGTACAATACACTGAGGCATTGAATAAGACCATCTAAAACAGATAGTAGTTTAGGAGATTTAACAATCTATAAAAGAGAGGATATAAAGAATGGAAAGGTAAACTAATAGGTCATGATGGTAAGACAGTACTTATCAAACACGGCAATCAAACTGTCAAGATTCATTCTTTATAATTAATTGGAATTACTAAAACTCAGTCTCTGACCTGTTGATGAAATAAATTAAGCACATTGTGCTGTGCTTTAAGATTAGGTTCCTAAGAACGGACAGCAGTAGATCAAGGGGTGTATAATGGTACAGTGAATAATTATGGCACACAGACACAGCTATCACATTTACTGGCTGATTTACCAGACTCGGTACTTGGATGAAACATATTCCAGTGGGGAATAGTTACAAGAAGGATACGATGATCGTCTGATAAAGAGGAAATGTTTACTGGTAAGTTTAAGTATTGGTTCAATTGGTCATGGTAAGAAAGCACAGTGCAACTACAATGAGTGCGAAAATGACTCTTACATCAGAAAATAATATACCGAAATAAAGAGCTTTAGATGATGCAGGAAGCTGCAGTGTTGGTCCTGGCAAATATGGAAGCTGCAGCTTGAAGAGATTAGAAAATGAAACAATTATCACAGAACATCTTGGAAATGGAACTAGAAGCACAGGCCCTCTGAAGTATAGGTGGCAGCCAAAAAACAAAAAAGAAAGGCAAAACTAAGGGAGTTGGACAGTTTGAAAGAGAATTTGGAGTTTATTCTGAAACTTTGTTTCAGCTATGAAATGTTCTCATGCAAAGACTTTTTGGGTGTTTTGAAGAGCAACTGGATGATACAGATATTAGGATGGACACTTCTTACAGTTAGAAAAGTAATCTTAAGAATTGTTGGAGCTTTTTTGCCATGTATTCATGGGAATTTAAGCCAATTGACATGGAAGCTGCATTATTGCAAGTCGATACATTTCAGAGAGAACTTTTAAAAAAAACTATCTAAAGACGCAACAGATGCAGAAGGAAAACTGTGCAAGCTAGACAGATGTCCATTGCCTGAATGATGCTTTCAGGGTATGCTAATTTTTGACGAGATCTGTTTCGTGGGAAACAGATTGTGCTCAATTAAAAGCAGATTCTGCAATCCTTCATTTGTACCATAAAAAGTTGCAGACATCTTCATGATGCATGTTGATTATTTATGGGGCGGCACTGCAGTATTTCAGTTGTGTGTTATTAATATGACTAGAGTTGAATTTCAAACTGGGAGTAGGCTTGCGGGGCTTAAAATTATATTGATTTAGTTATCAAGAAAAGTAGATCTGGAATAAATTCAAATCAATGATTCTATTTAGATGAAGGGAATGAAGGCATGGTAGCTAAATTTATAGATGACATAAAGAAATAGGAAAGTATATTGTGAAGACGACATACAGAGGTCGCAGATGGATGCAGGTAGGTTAAGTGAGTGGGCAAAAACCTGCCAGATTAAAAATGTGGGAAAATGTGAAATTATTCATTTTGGCAGAAGGAATAAAAAAAAGGCAAAGCATTACTAAGACAGAGAATAACTACAGAATTTTGAGGTGCAGGGGAATCTAGGTTTTTAGTGTTTGAGTCACAAAATGTTGATATGCAGGTACAGCAAGTACAAACAAAAGCCATGCAATACTACTTTTTATTATGAAAAAAACTGAATATACAAGTAAGGGTGCTATGTCTCAGTTGTACAGGGTATTAGTGAAATAGCATCTGCATGCATTTTTGGTCTCGTTATTTAAGGATATAAATGCATTGGAGGAGGTTCAGAGAAGATTTACTAGACTGATACCTGGAATGAGTAATAATTTTATGATGAAAGGTTGAACAGACTAGGGTTGGTTCCACTGGAGTCTAGAAGAGTGATGGATGACATGATTGAAGTATAGTTCAGGTCAATGACCTGTCCATCTTCTCTCCCACCTATCTGCTCCTCCCACCTCACTGACCAATCCCCACCACTACCTACCTACACTCACCTTTACTAGCTTCCCCACCCCTGACCTCATCCCAAGACGAGCAACACCCCCTCATCCCTGCCTCACTGACCTGTCTGTCTTCACTCCCACCTATCCGCTTCTGCCACCTCACTGACCAATCCCCACCACTACCTACCTGCTATCACCGCCCCCCCATTTATTTCAGAGCCCCCTTCATCTCCCCCATTTCTGAAGAAGGGTCCTGACCCGAAACATCAGCTTTCCTGCTCCTCTGATGCTGCCTGGCCTGCTGTGTTCCTCCAGTTCCACACTGTGTTATCTCAGACTCCAGCATCGGCAGTTCTTACTATTTCACATACTTAAGTTGTTTGGTTTGGGTGTCCCACCACATTTGATTGCTCCCTTCAGGTTGCTATCACTTTTAAATCTAATCATTTTGCAAATCATTATTAAAAGAAAGACTTGCATTTAGCAAGCAACATCTGCAATTTCAGGATATCTGAAAATGCTTTAAAATCAATAGAATACTTTAGAAGCGTCACTGGTCCAGTCATTGATGTCATAGAAGAAATGTGGCAGGCAACTTGCAGACTAATAAGGTCCCAAACAGCTGTGTGATAATGAGCAAATCATTTGCTTTTGTAACACTGGTTGGGGGTCCTTGTGGTACAGTGGTAGTGTCTCTACATCTGAACCAGAAGTCCTGAATTCAAGTTCCACCTGCTCCAGAGACATGTAATAACATCTCTGAATAGACCGATTAGAATATATCTTGTGACACTGGTTGACGATTAAATGATGGAGAAGTCCCATGTACTTCTTTGAAAAAGAGTCAGTGGACCTGAAAAGGGAGACAGTACATCTTGGATTTAATATTTCCTTCAAAAGACAGTGCAAATGAGAAACTTTCAAGCTCTCAACAATACCTGGGCACCTCATTCAGCACGATTTTCCCACTTTGTTCCATTAATGACAAGCTGTTGCTCTGCTCCTTTTCACCTATTTCTCACACATTCTCAGTTTAGACATAAATCTGTGTCATGTTGTAACTATCATTTCCTGAATCTAAGTGTCTAAGGAACACAATATTTTGTGAAAACCAAAAGAACTGCTGATGCTGTAAATCAGGAACAAAAACAGAAATTGCTGGAAAAGCTCAGCAGGTCTGGCCGCATCAGAACTTCTGAGGAAGGGTCACCAGACCTGAAATGTTAACGGATTTTCTCTTTACAGATGCTGCCAGACCTGCTGAGATTTTCCAGGAACTTATGTTTTTATACAAAATTTGTGAACTATTTATTACCCATTGATAACCCTAGTATGACTTTGTAAAGTCTGTGTTCTAATAAAATGTGTGTCACAAGACACATGACCCTGCTATTGCACTCCTGCTGTACCTAGTTTATTATCAAATCAAAATAAATAAACCTGTTTACTCAATTCGCAGCATGATGCAACTTTAGATCAATGTCTGGTCACTTCACCAGCAGAATCACGTGCTGGATATCAATCATCTGTAGGAATGCGTAGGTGCCCTTTGTTCAGAAGCAGATAAGAAGCTAATTTCAAGTAAAGTACAACGTTAAACACATGAACCTGGTGCTCACTAAACAGTCAATAAGTAGTTTAATCAACTTAAATTAAAGGACATCCTCCTTCTCCCCAGGCTAATTATGATTATTTATTAGTTTCTCTACTGGACTGTATGATTTACATTCTGATTATGACAGCTTACTGTTAACTAAGCATGAGCAATGTTGATTGATGCTGACCAATAAGGTTATTGTACCTTTCATGTGGAACAGCCACCATTTGTATTGAACAGAAGGGATCTGAGACAACTGTTGGTGGTACCAAAATCCGAACTCAACTGAACTTCCAGCTGAAAAGGCTAACGCCAGCAGCAATAAAAATGGCTGTTCAGTCTTTGGGATATGTGTCACTAACATGCTGCTCCTGTTTTAAAAGCATAGTGACTGCAGTAAGGTCATAATTTTAGCTCTTTGAAAGGTGGTGGTGAACCTTCTTGAACTGCTGAAGTCCATGTGGTTAGGTACCCCCACGGTGCTGCTTGGTTGCGAATCTGACTCCCTGACCATGAAAGAATGGTGATACAGGTCTGAATTGGACTGGCAAGTGATATGGAAGGAAACATACATTTGATGTTCTTGTACATTTTCTGCCATTGTCCTTCTAGGTGGTGGAGTTTGTGGGTTTGGAAAGTACTTGTCCACAAAAATATTTAAGTTCTTTTTAGCAAGTGGCTATCCCTTTTTTTGTTAACTTGTCTCATGGGATGTCAGCATCACAGGTTGGACTAACATTTATTGCCTATCCCTAGCTGTCCTTGAGAAGGTAGGTGGTGAGCTGCAACTAGAGATGGACATTAGATGTTGGCCCTGCCAACATCCTATGAGTGAATTAGGAAAAAAAAAAGGTTGATTGGCTGCCAACTCTGCTTACAAAGTTACATTTGCTACACATTATTTGCTAGACTGCAAACATATTTCCTGCATTAGAATTTTTGCAAAACCTGTTTGTGGTGTGGAAGATATACAGATTGCCAAACTTGTAGTGAGGTACAATGGTATCATATGCATTTATTGCACATCTCTAATTGTCCTGGAGAAGGTGGTGGTGAGTTGCTTTCTTGAACCACTACAATCCATGTATTCGACATATACCAACATTGCTGTTAGGTAGACAGTTCCAGGATTTTGGCCAGGCAACAGTGAAGTACAGAGATATAGTTTAAAACAGACTGGATTGTAACTTAGAGGGGAGCCTGCAGGTGATATTCCTTGGAGCCTGCTGATCTTCTAGATGGTAGAGCTCACAAGTTTGGAAGGTGCTATCAAAGGAGGCGTTATGAGTTGCTGCAGTGCATTTTACAGATGGTGTCAGTTGTGGCAGTGAGTGATTACTTTGATAGATGGATGTCAATTAAACAGGTCATCTTGTCCTGATTGATGCTGAGCTTTTTAGTATGGTTGAAGCTGGACCCATCCAGGCAAATGGGTAGTACTCCACCACGGTCCTGACTCGTGCCTTGAACATGGCACACAGGTTTTGGGAAGTCAGGATTTGAATATTTGCTGTAGAATTCCCTGCTTCTGGACATGTTCTCATAATTGTATGGCTGGTTTGATCACATTTCTGGTCAATAGCAATCCCATGGATGTTGATGGTGGAAAATGCAATGATGATAAATGCTAATGAATGTCAAGGGGAGATAGTCAGATTCTGTCTTGTTGGAGATGGTCATTGTCTGTGTGCTATGCAAGTTATTTATCATTTATCTCCAATGCGAGCAATGTTCAGATCTTGCTGCATATGGTTACAAACTCATTCAATATCTGAGATGTTACAAATGGGGGACTAAGCACTCTGAAAGTATCACTTTGGATCTTAACACTATCCTGAGGAAACCCTGTATGGCTGCCTTGAGCAGAGATAATTGACTTCCAACGACCACAACCACTATCCTTTGCAAATACCTACATTTAGGTGCTTTGCTTCTGATATCCATCACCTCAATTTTGCTAGGGCTTCTTGATCAGAATAGTTGTTACACAGTAAAGATGTTTAAATGGTATTCCTGATTGAATTTTTTTTGCTTAATGAGTACTTTTTTGGCATTCAACTGAAATTGAGTTTCACTTCGAAAGAAAGTTGTACCTTGAGCCAGGCAAGACTGTAAAATGTTTTGGTTTACAAACAATTAAAGTGTTTTAACACCAAAATCATAAAGGCAGGGGCTTGACTTGTTTTTCAAAAAAAATTCTTGTTCAAGTACTAAAGATTAAACTCTGAACGTAAGAGCATTGCATGAAATTTTGGACAAATTGTGAACTCAAAACACATTCGGCACATTAATACCGACGTATCGCAATATTCTTTCCTATCTAACAACCGGTTTTCAAATTCATAAATCTAGTTTTTGCAACAGAAAAAAGCTTTGCTGCTCTGATCCTGCACCCATCACCATAATGTCTGCACTGAGAATAACACTTCTAAATCAGTCACCAAATTTAAACACAAAGAAACCATGAAATAACAAGGAAATATGCACGAAAGTAGCCCAACAAACAATTTTCTCAGAAGTAAGGTAATTACTTCATTGCTTCATTACAGTGACATTGAGATTGGTTCTCTATCCTTAATTCAGGTGTTTTGCTTCTGACTATATAGAATAAGCATCTTAACAGCTTTCATTTAATTTTGATATTTTGGAATAAATCATTTCAAGAAATCAAGATCAAAGAATATAGGGGAGAAACTGTTGGCTAACAATTACGCAGGTGTTAAAGAGAGTTTCGTTTTGGTCTGGCCAACTGTACATATATTTGTCACACGGCAGATTGCTGACACTTTTTACATAATAAATGCGCTGGGAAATGTCAACTCTCCCAAATATCAACAGCAGGGTTTTAAAAATCATCGATTGTGGATCCCCCATTGCGTTCAACAAAGACTCTTCCTGCAAATGTCTGCTATTTGCTCACTCTATTTTTCCTGCCTTGCTTCCACTCTGCCTCTCTTTGCGTTTAGCTCAGACTTGCTATTTCTAACTTCTTGCCCTTATCTGTTCTCGTATTTCTATCACGAAAATAAAAGTATATTTCCTTTTAATTAAATTAATGTGACCCTGCAGTAATCCTGTTAGTGTTGTTTTTGCAATCATTTGAATGTTGGAAATCTTTGAAAATATACTGACATCAGAAAGTTGTTCTGGAGGAGGATCACTGGACCAACATTAATTTTGTGGAGAGAAATCAGAGTTAGTGTTTTGATCCCAAATGTTAACTCTGATTTCCCTCCACAGATGCTACCAGACCTGCTGAGCTTTTCCAGCAATTTCTAATTTTGTCTCTGATTTACAGCATCTGCAGTTCTTTTGGTTTTTATCTAATATTAACTCTGTTTTCTCTCCACAGATACTGCCAGACCTGCTGAGTTTCCTCCAGCAATTGCTGTTTTTGTTTCAGATTTCCAGCAACTGCAGTTCTTTAGTTTTCTTGTTTAGAAAGTTGCTTTATTGTTATGAACCCTGGCTATCTTTCATTGTCATCTTATTGATGGGCTTTCTACTGACGGAGCCAGTGGTAAAAGTGGATTTTCTTTCATTGGAAAATGTCCTCATGTACAGTGCTTGCATCCACAAAAGGAAATATGATTTCTATGTCCACCTTGAGAAGACCATTCAGGATCCTGTATGCTTCAATCAACACTTCTCTTCTAAACTCCATTGGAAACAAGCTCAGCCTATTCAAACTGCCTTTAAAAGACAAAACACTCATTGCAGGTACCAAGCCAGTAAGGCTCCCCTAAACCGCACTGTGTATTTGCATTTCCCTGAAACAGAGAGACCAAAACTCCACACAGTATTCAAGGTTTGGCCTCACTCATACGACTGAAGCATAACATCCTGACTTTTACTTGCAACTCCTCTTGCAATAAAGGATAGTATCCTATTAGCCTTCCGGATTACATGCAGTTCCTGAATATGAACCTTTCGTGTTGCATCCACCAGAAGAGCTAGATCCCTCTGCAGCTTGGAATTCTGCAGTTTTTGTTCATTTAGGTAAACTTCAGCTTTGTCATTCTTCCTACCAAATTTAAAAATTTTCATTTTCCCAGATCATACTCTTTCTGCTTGATCTCTCTCTCTGCTCTCAACCTATCTGTACCCATTCACAAACTTCTTGCATATTGTTCATAACATATTTTCTTATCTGTCTTGGTTTCATCCCTGAATTGAGCTACCATGCCTTCGCTCCCCTCAACTAAGCCATTAATTTGAATTCTAAGAAGCTGAGGCCCCAGAACAGATTTCAGTGGGACTCCACTTGTCTCATCCTGCCAATCAGACAAGGAACAAATTACGCATTTTCTGTTTCTGCCAGTCAGTTAATTTTCTATTTGTGCTAATATCTGGCCTGCTACATCGTGAGCTTTTATTTTCCACATTAGCCTTTGATCTGGCACCTTATTAAATACCTTCTGATAATCCAAGTACATTTATTAAACAATCTCCTCTTTACCTACAACATGTTACTCTTTCAAAGAACTCCAACAGGATTTCTCTTTCAAGAAACCATGCTGACTCTTCCTGATTACCTTGCATTTTTGTCAGTTATAACCTCTTTAATGATTCTAACACCTCCTCCATGACAGACATTAAGCTAACCGGCCAATTTCTGGTTTTCTGCCTCCCTCCCTTCTTGCAAAGAAGGGCGAAATTTGTTACTTTCCCATCTGATGGAACCTTTTTCGAATTTAAGGAATTTTGAAATATCAACAACTTCATTGGCCACCTCTTTTAAGGCCCCAGGATGAAGTCCGTCTGGATCCAGTGATTGTCAGCCAACAGCTCCAAAATTTGCTCACTGCCACTTCCCTAGTGATTCGGATTTTGCTAAGGTCTTCTTTTCCTATTACTTCCTGATTTACATCTATTACTGGAATGCTTTTTGTACCCCTCTACAGTGAAGGTAGAAGCAACATACTTGCTCATTTCAACCGCAGCTTCTTTATTTTTTATAATTGACTCCCCATTCTCACTGTATAGACGACAAACACCCATACTACATACTCTCTTCCTTTTTAAATACGTGTAAAAACCCATGCCATTCATTTTCACATTTCTTGCTAGCTTCCCCTTAAACTCTGATTTCCTTTTTAACCTTTCAGTCAACCTCTGACATTCTTTACATTCTGACCAATTATCTGACCTGCATCTTTTGTGCGGTTTTATGTTTTCTCCTAAAGTTTGTTTCTTTCCCTAACTTCCTTGGTTAACCATGGATGCTGGGTGTTCCCTTAGAATTTTACTTTACAGTAGGAATATGTTTAATCTGAGTATTCTGAAATAGTCCTTTAAAAGTCTGCCACTGTACCTCAATTGATTTACCCCCAAACTAGTCTGCCAGCTCAATTCAGTTGGCTTGGCTTTTTGCCCACAGGGTTTCCCTTATTTACGTTTACAATACAAGTCAGTGACTCAATCTTCTCTCTTTCAAACTGGTTGTAAAATACAATCATATTGAGATTGGTGCTACCAAGCAGTGCCTTTACTCTGAGGTCATTAATCAATCCTGTCGTTCTGTGCAATGCCAAATCTAAGATAACCGGCTCTCTGCTTGGTTCCAGAACGTGCTGTTCTAAGAAACTCCCTGCATGGTTCTCTTGAACTGCACGTTAGTTTATAGTGACTCATGACCAAGGAAACCCAAGTCTTTTTGTACATCAGTACATCTCAATCTTTTCCATTCAAGAAATATTTGGATGACTAGGCTGATTCAAGAAAAGGTGCAAACAAATTGAATAATAAAAAAATGTTTTCACACACTTACTGCATCACCTGGTTTTCATTTGTTTTGTTGACAAAGTCTTTTTACAGGCAAATTGAGATACTCGGGGACCTCCTTGGCTATCTCAAAACTCTGCTTAACACAGACTTGTAGGCAGGCCTCTGCAAGTTGATGTATTTAGTAAAGAACAGATTGCACGACAATTTTTTGAAAAAGCTGCTTAGCTCAATGGAATGTTCGCAATAATTTTTTTCAATCTTCGTAAAAGTACAACAAAAGGCTAAAGCATTGTTTACAGTGAAAGAGAAAAATCAATATTTGTGCGATGAAAGCATGGAATCAAAGAACCACAACAAGTATTGTCCCAAGCGCAATGACTAGATTTGAATTGGTAGCAATTCAATGGCTAAACATTTATCTAAACAATGTGATTCATGAATTAACGTAATGTCAAATTATTCAGTCTCAAAACACAGGCAGTCTTCATTGCAACAACTTGTACTGATGTCATAGGATAAATTATATGCAAATGTTAAGTGTGAGAGTGGGCTTCCAGAGAGCTTGGGTCTAATGCCATAATTCCTTTTTCTCAATGCCTGCCTGATCTATATTTACTAGTTCATTAAGTTGTATACCAAGAACATAGCAATATAGGATTATATGTGCTATACAGCACAGAAACAGGCCAATCATCACAACCAGCCATGCCAATCTTCATGTCCACTTGAACCATTTCCTATCCTTTTACATCTAAATCTATCAGGGTAGCCATCTATTTATTTGTCCCTCAGGCTTGCCTGGCTTTCCCTTAATGGCAGTATAGAACTCACGTCAACTATTCCTGATGGTAGTAAGCTCCATGCTTTCACCAGTCCTTAGGTGAACAAGTTTTTTCTTTGCTTTATGCCTATCTTATATTGATGGTCTCTGGTTATGCTCTTCTCCACAACAGGAAACTCATTCTGTAACCAATCTAACAAAACATTTCACCATTTTCAAGGTCACCCTCCAGTCTCTTGTTTTCAACAGAGAGGAGATCCATCTTGTCAATTCTTTCTTGAAACGTACACCCATGTCTTCCCGGTTTCATTCTTGTCACCTTTTCTACACACTCTCCAATGCATCTATATAGTTTTCATGATAAAGTACTTAGGGTGTCAGTTAGCTCAGTTGGCTAGATGGCTGCTTTGCAAAGTAGAATAATGCCTATACAGTTAAGGTAAACATGAAGGTGCTCGTTCTCAACCTCTCCCATGGCCTGAGGTATGGTGATCAGCAGTTTTTGTTCTCTAATGAAAGAGCAGCCTATGATTTGGGAGGACTATGGCAACTTTGCCTTTACTCCAAGAATAATTTAATCAAGATCTGATGCAGGTTTGGAAAACTCCTATAATCTTCAGTTGCATCCTTCTAAAACATAAACCCTAAAGCCTGGTTTGTCTTTTTTATGTGTGGTGTTGCTAATTTCTGGCGCAACTTTGAATAATTAATGTATTTGTACTACAAGATTCCTTGTTTCTCTGACCCTAACTGTGGGTGGAAACCGGAGCACCTGACAGAAACCCATGCAGACACAGGGAGAATGGCACCCATTGTTGGAACTGAACCCGGGTGCCTGGTTCTGTCAGGCAGCAGTGCTAACCACTGAGCCACTGTCCTTTCCTAAAGTTGGGGAAAGTTTGTGAAAATGGGCATCATGGAGAGTGCAATAAAGGGTCACTTGCATTCTTTTTGCTTAAACATCCATTGTGAATAATGTCAGATCATATCAGAGCATGAGGAAGCCTTCAGAATCCAACATAGGTCTTTGGCTCTTTATTGCTCAATGGTTGGACCCCCATTTTACTTGGACATCTGAAACTAGATTGCATGAAGATGAAACAACTTTTGCATTGTGAACCCATAAAGTGAATAGTGAAATACAGCAAATAGCTTCTGAATTTCACGTATCCGATGGGAGCAGAAGCATTTGTCCTAGATCAAGTGTTGCAGACTGGCATAATCTGAAATCCAGGGCTACATGCTAAGGTACACATTAAAGCTTTTTGAAAGGCCACTATCTAAGGTCTTTTAGCCATAGTGTACCACTGGGTTGGATATATGCTTGCATATAGTAAATGTCACAGATATTACAAATGCTTTGAAGGCACCTAAAAGGGAAACATATTCAATGCACAAAAGTTGTACTGTATGACAGAGAATGCAATATGCAACTTGAAATGGTTTGGAATGTGCTTATAACTCTAGTAGTACATTTTTGCAAAAAAATCAGCTGGGTGATTCACCGCCATTCCTTCATTTTTATGTTCAGTTTCTTTGCTTATCATGTTTAAAATTTACAACAGTAAACCATGTTGAGGTAACTTCTTGTTCTGTAAATGAGTGGATTTTGCATTTCTCCTTGTGAGATGCCAGTGCAAATACAAGCGCTAAGTCAGGACAGGGGAATCTAGGTCTCCGTGTCAGTAACAAAAGATAATGCAGGGCCATCAAAAGTGCAAATATATTTTAATTCTTATCCAGAACAGAGATAATATGCTAGTAAAGCAACAAACACAGGGCTAATCATCTGGTGTCATAGCACACATACAGCTCCCTCTTTGAATGTATGGAGTCTGAAGACTACAATGTGAAAACCTATACTGCTAAACATTCTACTGGGTTTTCTCTAACACTAGCACAGCAGAACCCTCTTTACCTCCTTCCACAAGCCTCTAGTTTCCAGACTCGGATTTCACAGTCTTCCGACTCCGGCGTACAAATTATGCCGGAGAAAATTATTTTCAGCTTTCCAGTTATGCATTTCAAAACTATTGGGAATCATTGGCAGTTCCTAGTTAAGGTATTATTTTTACACTGCATGATTGTAAGTTAAAATACAAATCTAAGAATTTGAATGCAGTTTGGTGAAGATGGACACTGTATCTTGAGAGGATAATGAGAAGTGCCAACTTATTTCCATTTTCTCCTCTATCTTCCTAAAACCAGCTGAAACTTCTCACACAGAGGACACAGTACCCCTTGCTGTTCCTTCCTGTGGTAGGAAAGAAACAACAAAAATTGGAGAAAGAAGAAAGGAAACATTTTTGCGTGCACCCGCAAAGGAGAACTACTAAGGTCTTCCTTGTCCTCAAAAACTGAGAAATACCCAGCTTGTAAAGATTTACTGATAAGTGCCTACATCCAAAATATTAACCTGTGGTTCTCTTTACAGATGTTGACTGACCTGCTGTGTATTTCAAATACCTCTTACCTTCCAAACACTGTGTGCTTCTTGTCTAGGTAGACACATGAGCGGAATGTAATGAAGCTGAGAAGACAAAAGAGTTTTAAAAAAAGGTCTTCAACCAGAATCAACATTTGTAAAAATAAAAACCGAAAGAATTGAGTTCTGAGGAAGAGTCACTGGACCCAAAACGTTAACTCTCATTTTGTAAAAATATCTTGTTCAACTGAGGTTGTTGCCGAGCTGGCTTGTTCGTTCTGACGTTTTGTCACCATGGTAGGTGACATTATCAGCGAAGCCTCTGATGAAGCAATGTTATTCTACTCCGCTTGGAATTTATACTGTCCGGTCTGTTATGGTGAGTCGTGTCATTTCCGGTTTTGATCTGTATGGGTTTGTATATGGGGTCCAATTCTATATGTTTGTTGATTGCATTTTGGGTGGAGAACCATGCCTCTAGGAATTTCCGTGCGTGTCTATGTTTGGCTTGGGCTGCCATGGTTAGGTTACATTCCTAGAGGCTCTCCACCCTTTACGCAATCAACAAACACATAGTATTGGACCCCATATACAAACCAATACAGAACAAAACCAGAAATGACACTACTCACCAAAACGAAGCAGACAGTATAAATTCCAAGCCGAGCAGAATAACACCACTTCACCGTAGGCTTCACTGATGATGTCACCTAGCATGGTGACGGAACGTTTGAATGAAAACAAGCCAGCTCAGCAAGCAAGTCAACAACCTCACCCACAACCCGAGCTACAGATCTATGCCAACACTTTGATCTTGTTCAACTTCAAAGGTGCAGTATAGCTTTAATCTGAAAATAGACTGAAACTGTTAAAAAAATTGCAAAATGCTAACTGTGTACGCGCACCAGGTAGGAACTAATTAAATTTTTAAAAATATTGCAGCAAAAAAAGGTCCAGGTTTAGATAATCTTAAAAAGAAATACTTAACATACATAAGCCAGAAACTACATTTTCCGTAGTTAAAGCTGAAGAGACTTTACCTTTAACAAAGATTAAAGAAACACTTTTTGGCCATTACATATCGATTCTCAAAAACGCTTCCATTTATAGTGTTATAAGCTTCAAAACAAAACCCATTATCAGCTGTTCTGTACTGTAGACAATTGATGGAAGAGAAGGCACTGAAAAGTAAGCCTATTTATTTTGAATGAAGATGTTAAACATTTGGATCTGGTTGTACGAAATTTAATGATGTTACAACGGCTTCCAATTTGATTGTTTTAAGGGAGATGTGGAGTCCAGCACTGAACTCATTTCTTTCATTACATTTCCCAATATCCATTTGGTGAAACAAGTTTTACTGCTGTGTATTACGCTGTGGTTATCTATTAAGATTTCTAAATATTTTATTTTGCAAAGCATTGTGGGCAAAGGAAGTGCTCACATGATAAATGAGAATCAGATTTCCTACAGTCTTATAACGTAGTTCTTTACTTAATCCCATATACATAAAAAGCAGAACAGTTCTACTTAAACATGAAATTATAAGTGCAGTGTAGGCTTGCACAATGTATGTCTAATCTATCAAGAAATAATATGTGCATATTTCTGATTTTCTAAACATTTTTCAACAAAATAGTTTGCAATGATCTTGCTGACTTGAGGGACTAGAGTAAATAGAGACTGCTGAACAATTACTTACAACTGCGACTTGTTGGTGTTGGGTCCTGAGTTGGCCATGCTAAGGATGCCTCGCCCTGCATGTGACAGGTTGTGTTTGAACTCATCCTTGAAAGGTTTTCCCCAGTATGATTCTCCACCTGGAGACAGAAAGGGAGAAACATATTGGCATAAAGTTTGAATGAAAGTTCATAAATTTGATACATTAATTCTGCTTCTCCCTCCATTGTTACTGCTAGATCTGCTGAGCATTTCTAATATTTTATTTTTATTTCAAATTTTCATCATCTTGCCTTTGATATCACCATGTTTATTACTGGGACTTACAATAACAAGCAGTTCACATTGTACGCAATGAGCGGAAGAAATATCTTTGCAGGTTTTGTGGAATTATTGCAACGGAAAGTCTCACAATTCTGTACTGTTGCTCTCCCAAACATACAAGTGGACGAGGAATGTCAGAAATGTTCTAAAGTGACATATACCATTGTTTCTTTCAAGTAATAATTATAATCAACGTGAGAAGTCAAAGCATAAGAGTAACTACTAATTCTATAATTAATAAGATGATGCACTTTTAAATGTACTGTTTCGTTTTAGAATGCATGGTTGAAAAATACTGGCTTACTGGCTATTGCAGGCACATCAATGTAAATGTTATCCAACAATGCCAAAAAGAGGTGGTGTTTAGCAAAACCTTCCTATTCCAGTGGCTGTTGCAGTGTTCAAATACTAGAGACTGCAATTTCACTGATACAACATACATCAGAATGATTCTGATAGCTAATTTTTATCTGATAAATCATGGGCATCACTTCACCAAACAAATGTTGCTAATTAGCTTTGAGACTGTCAGAATTTACAGTCTGTTAGTTGCATTTCACTGCTCACTGAGGCTATAATGGGCCACATAATGTTGAATTTTGCCCACGAATGATGTTAATTCTGTCTAGATCTTTTGTAGAATAATTGATAGAGATTAACTACTACAATTAGTCCATAACAATTCAAATGTTCTACAAAAATTCAGTCCATTAAAAAACATACACATACTAAGACAGATTCATCCATGGCTCATTCAAGAAGTTAAGGATTATATCAAATTAAAAGAATCAGCTCACAGTATTGGAGAGGAACAGTACCAAGTCTAAGGATTGAGGCTGTTTTAGAAGACAAAGGGCCAACAAATGTTGTTAAAAAGGGGAAAAGAAAGAAGAGAAAACTAGCCAGGATTTTAAAAAACAAATTTAAAGAATGTTTAAAAACAGATAAAGAAGAACAGAATAGCTAAAGTAAATGTTGGTCCCTTACAACTAGAGATAACAGAAATTATCATGAGGGATGAGGAAATTACAGATACATGGAACAATGTTATGTGACCAGGTTCACATTGGAAGACACAAGTTGTGTACCAGAAATAGAAAGTAACCTAAGAGATGAAAAGAGTGAGGAATTGAAGATAATTAATATGAATTGAAAAAAAGTACTGGATAAACTTATGGAGCCAAAATCCAATAAATCCCTCGGTCCTGCTGCCACACATCTTAGAGTTTTTAAAAGAATAGTGGATACCCTAACCATCATTTTCCAAAATTCCCTAGATTCAGGAAAGGTAACACTAGACTGGATGTTGACAAATGTAACCGCTTTTCAGGAAAGGAGGGAGAGAGAAAACCAGGAACTGTAAGTCAATTGGCTTGGCGTCAGTCATTAATAATAGATGCTAGCATTTCACCAAAGACTTATAAATAGACATAGAAAAGCAGATAATAATTAGAACAAGTCACCAGAAATCCTTTTTTACCAAATTTATTGGACAGATTCAATAGTCTGTATAGTCTAATCCAGCCCCTATTTCATGTGTTTGTGCGGAATATGCTGCCTGACAATGGTGATTGTCCAGATCAGTTGTGGCAGACTAAGTGTGGGGCAAAGATGGGGAAGTGGGAATAACTGAATCACTCTTGTAGAAGTCCAGAATTGACTCAACTAGTTGATTAGACTATTTCTGTGTTGTAGCTGTTCTATGATTCTACCGCGTCTTTTACATTTTGCCGAGAGACTACGAATTGCTGGAGGACCGCTGTGACAATGGTGCAAGGATGTCAATAGCTGAGATCTTATGGAAGACTAGCACAATGTTTTGTTTCTGATCTAATTAAAGAAAATACCACAAAGATAATATGCAAAAGATGAGAAAGAAATGGGATAAATTAGAGTTAAACAGGCACTGAAAAGGAAATAAAGAGAAAAGGGTGAATTGAGATGGAATGAAAAGG
>NC_063355.1:6392155-6392344 GCF_021869965.1 Rhincodon typus
AGTTTAAAATATACTGTTGAGGTTGGTTGGCTCGCCGAGCTGGTTTGTTGTTTCGCAGACGTTTCGTTAAGACGCTGAGTAACATCCTCAGTGCAGCCTCCGATGAAGCGTCGTTGTGTTTTCCCACCTGGTTTTTAAACTCGAGTCCGTTGAGCTGGATTGCCTCACTTCCGGTTTTCCTTCGTAGTG
>NC_063355.1:6412344-6437308 GCF_021869965.1 Rhincodon typus
CTTTCCTGCTCCTCTGATGCGCTTGGCCTGCTGTGTTCATCCAGCTCCACACCTTGTTATCTATTGATATCTTTAACCTGTTTCTCCCAAACTAGTCTAGCATGTGGCAACTGAAGTAATCTCATTTACTAGACTTTTTAATCTTGGCACGTAACTGTTCAAACACCTTTTACAAGACTTCTTTCCTGTTTTCCCCTTTGTTTTTAGTTTCATTGTGACTCATTACTTCAGTTTACTCCTGCTCCCTTTTCCAATATCATTATCTATACGTTACGCTCCCTTCACTATGCTAGAAAGGCAACACCCGAGACTCCCCACTGTTGAAGATCTGTCTGTCTAATCATTGAATCCCCCTATAATGCCTACTAGTATTTTTCTCAACACTGTAAATTCTTTGCTTCTTCCTACCCTGGGTACCCAGTAGTTTAGCAGTGTTGCTTGCAAGTTTCCTTCCATGCATTATCATGAATGTTTTTCCCCTGAGTAGCGTCAGAATGGGCAAGTATTTCTTAAGCTGCTTCTGCCAAGTTGTCATCTCCCATTTCTTTCTACCCATTGCTGCAGCACGTTTCCTATTATTCCACTCTCACTGCCAGGTGACTACCTCTTGCACTGCACTCTAGGAACTTTCTTTCTCCTTGTACAGTAGAGTATTTCTGTGTCTCCAATTTTGTAATTTCAAAACAATACAGAAAATATTAGAGAAACCAGGCAGGTCTGGCATTACCTGATGTGACTGAAATCTGACATTACCAAAGAAGAGTCATATTGAACTTGAAACATTAACTCTGTTTCTCTCTCCACTGATGCTGCCAGATTGCTGAGTTTGTCCAGCATTCTGTGTTTGAGTCATAGAGTCATACAGCATGGAAACAGACCCTTCAGCCGAACATAATCTCAAACTAAACTAGTCCCACCTGCCTGCTCCTGATCCATATTCCTCCAAACCTTTCCTATTCATGTACTTATCCAAATGTCTTTTAATCGTTGTAATTGTACCTACATTCACCGCTTCCTCAGGAAGTTCATTCCAGATGAGAACCACCCTCTGTGTACAAAATTTGGCACTCATGTCTTTTTTAAATCTCTCCTCTCACCTTAAAACTGTGCCACCTAGTCTTGAAATCCCCCATCCTAGGGAAAAGATAACTACCATTAGCTCATCTATACCCCTCATTATTTTATAAACTTGTATAAGGCTGCCTCTCAACCTCCTGCGCTCCAGTAAAAAAAAAGTTCCAGCCTATATAGCCTTTCTTTATAACTCAGACCTTCCATGCGTGGCAACATCCTGGTAAATCTCTTTGAACCCCCTCCAGCTTAATAATATCCTTCCTATAATTGGGCGGCCAGAACTGGAAGAGGCCTCGTCAATGTCCTGTACAACCTCCTCATGACTTCCCAACTCTTATACTCAAAGGTTGAGCAATGAAGGCAAGCATGCCAAATGCCTTTTTTTAAGCCCTCTGTCTATATGTGATGCAAACTTCAAAGAATTATGTACCTGAACCCCCAGGTCTGTTATCTGCAGTATTTTGCTTTTATTTTTCATAATTTTGAGTTTGATTTATACACCAAGTAGTGTTTTAGGTTTGATTGCTATCTGTACCAATATCAAAAGGTGTTATTGGCATTGTAGAAACTATAGTTAGATAGCAGATACTGTTGAGGTAGTAGAAGAGTGATTTTGTTGCTGGATTAGTGACCTAGAGACTAAAAGTTACAACCCCACCATTTTTAATTGGAATTTGGTTTTTAAATTTGGTTTTTAAAATCTGGAAATGAAAGAAAATCCTGATTAATGTAAGTTTAACCATAAAGCTGTTGGATTGTCCTAAAAATCTAATTCATTCACTCATCCCCTTTAGGGAAGGAAGTGTGCTATCCTCACATGGACTGGCCTATATGTGACTTCAGTCCTACGTTAACATGATTGATTCTTAACTGCATGCTGAGCTGGTCGAGCGAACCATTCAGTTGTATCAAAACCGTTACAAAAAGCAACTCCTCAGATATGAGCATTGTACAAGCATCTTCACAACATACAGTGTAAGTCAGAAAGAGTTCCCATTACCAACATCCTAAGAATAACTAGCGTTTGGTAATAAAATGTCAACCTTGCCGGTTAAGCCCATACCCAAGAATATTTAATTTTTAAAGGAATCTGAGATATTTGCTGAACCAAAGCAGAGAAATCTGAAAGAAATATCACTTCAGGATGTTCGTCTGAAGGAATAAGGTGAGAAAAGCTGCTGTGAATATAAACAGAAAAAGTAGGGCCGAAAGCTGTGTTTACCATAGCTTGAAGACTCAAATAGTTGTGTGAAATAATAGAGGATAATTGTTTTGTTGTATAATAAATAAAATTACCTATTCTTGTGTGCCTTGCAATACATATCAAATACCGTACATTGATAACAAAGATAAACATTTAAAACAACAACAATTTTCATGTAGTATATTCCATATATAATTCATCGTGAGAGGGCCACGCCCCAACATGAGAATGAGTATTTTACTCATTCCCCTCCTAGTTGTTCTGTTTCTGTCATATATTCGGATGTGCATGTGGATGCAAGATTTTCTTAAATCAACATTTTCAGGTTGATAACTTAATGTATCCATATTTATAAATGAAAACTGACCTGACCACTGGAGGCACTAAGTGTCACAACTGGTGGGAATCTACTTAGTTTGACCAGTTTATAAATGTCATTTATATTACAAATGAGGATCTGTGTGTTCATTATTGAAATATTTTTAAAAAAGACCAATATTGTGAGGGCACTGAATATCATCTGTGCATCCAAGTACAGTTTAGCTTCCTGTCCTCAGACCTTCCCTCTGGTTTTGACTCTGTGTGTTAAGCTACATGATTGTATTTGAATGCATACATTTATTTGTTTACATTTATAAGTGCCATCAATGTAATATTGTAATACATGATCTCACCAGTTGGAAGTCAGTATTATGTCATTGCATCATCGAGTCCCCCAGTCTGTTCTGCACATCAGAGACATTTATGCTGTAACTACTTCTCGTTCCCTGCTTTGCAAATTGCTGCAAGTTTCTCCATATAAACAAGGGCAGGACTTATGCAGTTAATGGTTGGACCCTAGGGAGTGTTGTAGAACAGAGCGACCAAGGGGTTCAAGTACATAGTTCATTGAAAGTTGCGTAACAGGTAGACAGGGTGGAAATGAAGGCATTTAGCACGCTTGCCTTCATTGGTCAGAGCACTGAGTGTAGGAGTTGAGGCTGTACAGGACGTTGATGAGGCCATTTTTGGTGTACTGTATACAGTTCTGGTTGCCCTTCTAGAGGAAAGAATATTATTAAATTGGAGAAGGCACAGAAAAGATTTACCAGGATGTTGCCGGGACTGGAGGGTTTGAGTGGTGAGGAGAGGCTGGATAAGCTGGGACTTTTTTCACTGGAGCATAGGAGGTTGAGGGGTGACCTTATAGAGGTCTATAAAATCCTGAGGGGCATAGATAAGGTGAATAGTGAAGGTCTTTCCCCTAGGGTTGGGGAGTTCAAAACTAGAGGGCATAATTTTAAGGTGAGAAAGAAAAGATTTAAAAGGAACCTGAAGGGCAACTCTCACACAGAGGGTGGTTTGTGTGGAATGAAATGTCAGAGGAAGTGGTAGATGCAGGTACAGTTAGAACATTTAAAAGACATTTGGACAGGTGCATGAATAGGAAAGGTTTAGAGGGACATTGGCCAAATGCGGGCAAATGGGACTATTTCAGTTTGGAAAACTTGGTAAGTATGGACAAGTTGGACCAAAGGGTCTGTTTCCGTGCTGTATGGCTCTATGACTTTAAGCCATACTGTTGTCTAAAAAAAGGTTGAATGTCCACTGTTTAATACTACAGATCAATTTAAGTTTATAGGATATTGGTTTTAAACTTACAAACTGGATTAAGGTTAGAGATGAAGAAAATCTTCCTTTACTTGGAGAAAAGTTTAAGCCATCAAAACTGTTTGACCACTTCTTGACTTTGTCAATTTGACAGAGCCAAAACTGAAGTTGCATTGAAATGGAGCACCAGCATCAGCTGCTTTCTTGATATCCACACGTTCTCCTATCTCTGATGATCAGCACCCATTGCAAGTATGACTAAAAGAGAAAGCTATGTGTTCAAATGATCAGCATCAACTGTGCTCGCGAGATTCAGTGGCACAGAGTTTTGTGGGAAAGCGGCAATCCCAACATCATTTGCTCTGAGATCTCTGAATCTACACTGAATAAAGTGGCAGTTCAATACAAATGGTCATTGCCGACTGGGATTCATTACAAAGTAAGCAGACGAAATTCAACATTTTCTCTACCCAGCGTGGAGGGGCTTGAGAAATGAAATATAAGGCCAGCACCATCTTCTCTCTCCCAGTTTATAGGGTTGCTGGGGAGCAAACAGGAGAGATGTTGGACAACCATCTTGTCTTGAGTGGCCAATTAGTAGTGATGTGAATGCCTCATTCCACCAATTGATTATATTAGTCACAGCAGAGGATAGCTTGATGTTTTTACTGTATGGGCAGGTGTTGGGCAAAGGGGAAACCTCCTTTGGGAGTCTTCTGTGCTTATCAGATGTACCCACCACTAGGTCCTACCCTTTCCCTGGCCACTAAATCCTAGCCCCCAATACCCTCCTACTCTCACTAGGGCCTGCCAGCCAGCTGTACTGATACCCAGCTTTACCCGCGATCTGTAATCCATAACTACTACTTCGGGAGTGCCCATAGTCCTGGCGTTGGCCACTACTAAATCCTGGTGTTGCTGAGACTACAGAGCTACTGGCCAGTCGGATTGGTCAGCATCTGTTTAAGGTGGGACTTTCTCCCCAGGTAGAGAGCAGAAGTCTCCACCTTGTGAAATTGATGCCCTGAGGAGCATGAACTGGCTGTTGGATTCAGAGAGTGCATTCCCTACTGATTCTTTGGGTGGTGAGGCGAGAAACCCTACCATGCGAAAAATCCTGCTGAATGCTTCTCATTTAATCAGTGAGTGTTTGAGTAATTAGATGTGCTATCAAACCTGATGATTTAGGTCACTCCTTCGAGTGTTTTTGTATCTGCAGTACATCCTGTACATCAAGTCAGCCTCATATTCTGAGTAGATGAAGAAAAATAAAGAGTTTATTGTTTTATTGCAACATAAAGATGGTTGGTTTAGTGCCTATCCCAGTGTTTATTCCAGTATAGTTTATCAATACAGAATCTCCAATGCTTTGCCTCACTAACGTGTGTATTGTATGACTGTTTTAGTTACTAGGAAACAAGCCAAGAAAGCAGCATGAAATAATTTTCAATATCATTGGTTTCTCAAAAAGCATTTGTCAAGATGCCACACGCGAGATTACTACACAGAATTAGCGCTCATGGAGTCAGGTGTAATTCTGTACATTTTGGATTGAGGATTGGTTAATGGAGAGAAAACAAATCATCAGGATAATCAGGTTGTTTTTGGCTTGGCTGACTTAACTGGTTGGGGCTGTCAAGAGTAACTGCTTGGGCTTCAGCTTTATACGATCTATATCAATAGATTGAGGGGGCCAAGGGGGGGCCCTCTTGTGGCATAGTGGTAGTGTCCCAACCCCTGGACTGAGAGACCTGGGTTAAAGTCCCACCTGCTCCAGAGGTGAGTAGTAACCTCTCTGAACAGATTGTTGAGAAAAATTGGTATTCCTCTTCAAGTACTTTTCTGGGGCCTTAAGGGCATTGGCACCGTGGTAGTGTTCCTATCAATGGACTGGGAGACCTGGGTTCAGGTCCCATCTGCTCCAGAGTTGTGTAATAAGTTCTCTGAGCAGGTTTATTAGAAAAATAGGTTAATTTTTTAAAAAAAGAAATTAGAGGAGGGGGCTAAGGGGCTCTCTTGTGGCGTAGCGGTAGTGTCCCTACCCTTAGAGCGAGAGACCTGGATTCAAGTCCCACCTGCTCCAGAAGTGTGTAATAACATCTCTGAACTGTTTGATTAGAAATTCCGAGAGGAGGGGGCTCAATAGGAATAGAATCTAATTTACTGACAGTACAAAGTTAAATAGAAAAGTGAGCTGTGAAGAGGATGTAAAGAGGCTGCAAAGCGACATAGATAAGTTGTTATGAGTGGGAGAAAACATGGAAGATAGAATCTAATGTGGAGAAGTGTAAAGTTCTTCGTTTTTTAGGAAAAATTGAAAAGCAGGATTTTCTTTTTAAATAGAGACTGGGAAATATTGATATTCAAAGGAACTTGTGTGACCTTGTACATACATCAGACAGCTAATATGCAGTGACAGATGAAATTAGGAAGGCAACCAATATGTTAGCTTGTGTTACAAAGGGAGTACAAGAGTAAAGACGCTTCAGTATAATTATTTAGAGCCTGAGTGAGATTGCACCTGTGCAGTTGTTTATAGCTTTGGTTCCCTTACCAAAGGCAGAATATATTTAGTGTGTACCAAGGGTTTCCTATATCAGTTGTCTCACTGCAGCCTGTTTGCTGCTTCCCATTTTCCATCTCCCTTTCTTCCCCTCAATATCACTGCGTCACTCCCTGATTCACCATCTCGCCACTGCTGTCCCAAGTCCTAGCTGACAGGAAGGGTTTTGGAGAGGGAAATGGTGAGAGAGAGGGTTAAGGAAGGAAATGGCGAGCAAGTGGTAAGTAGGAAGAGTCAGTAAGGGGAATACTGGACGAATTAGGTTCATTGACAGCCAATAGCTTTTAATCTAAAATTTACAGGTCAGGTACATAACCAGTCTTGCGCTGTAGGGATTCAATGAGTCTATGAATCCTTATCGCATGATTTCTTATGGGAAGGTAATTTTCTTGAAGCGCTTTTCATTTGGCTTGCTGTTTTTTTGCTTGGAGCAAATTAGGAGCGCTGAACAAGAGAGAACTGTGGTGCAGTGGTAATGATCCTATCCCTGGATTGGGAAGCCTGGGTTCAAGTTCCACACGCTCCAGAGATGTGTCATTACATCTCTGAGCAGGTTGATTAGAAAAATAGGTTAAATAGGTAATTAATATAAATATGATGTCATTCATTGCTGAAAGCTTACAAAATGAACTGCCACAGCCAATATCAGTCAAAGGACAGGGTGTAGTGAATACTTAAAGTATATTGAACCTTAGGTATGTTTCACTTGGAGCACTGTGTCATTAATAATATGTTTTTCTATGCAAGTTAAGTTCCACTTACAGCTTGAGTTAAAATTTTCCAAGATTTTCCACTTGACCCTCACTACTTTTCTAATGAATTCCACTGCAATGGTCTGATACTTGGGAGGAGAGGATTGTTCCTTCAGGAGAGACTGCGTGCACTCACCTGTACTCCCTTGAAATATATAGAATTCTTAAAAGGACTTGACAGGGGTTGACAAGGGGTTGCATCCTCAGAATAAGGGTTCAACCATTTAAAACTGGATAAGAAAATTCCTCGCACTGAGTTGTTAAAATCTTTGGAATTTTAGAGCTCATAGCTCAGTTGTTGAGCATATTCATGACAGAGTTCATTAGATTTTTGGAAAATAAAGTAACTTATGTATGTGGGGATTATCTGATAAGGTTTAGTTATTCTAGAGGATCAACCATGATCATCTTGAATTGGCGAAGGTAAGTTGAATGCTTTAACTCTTCCAATAATGTTCCAACATACTTACTCATATGTCAAAATCACATTTTGTGGGGAAAAATAGATTTAATCAAATCATTGTTGCTCCTTCCTACAGGCACATTACTCCACAGGAAAAGTCTCTGCTTCTTTCACATCTACAGCAATGATGCCAGAAACTACGCATGAAGCAGGTAATTAGATTAGACCGTTCGCTTACCCAGAGTAATGGGTTCAAGTCTCTTCTAGTTATCAGTATTGAAGTTCAAGGCTGTCCAGTACTCTCTGCTGCTTATCTAATTAAAAACAGATTGTGCTGTTTAATTAACACACACAGATCAATGGTCACGTTCACTTGTGCATGTCCATATCTAAAGATTTAAATTAAGAATATTGATTGTTGTCTGTTCTGGCTTAGCAAAAGGATGTTGGGTTTTGATGTTTGTGTTGGGAAAGGCCAAAAGAATTGGGAAGAGGCTAGAACAGTTCTGCAAACTTGGTGAATTGACATTCCACAGTTTTACCTTGTTTCTTTCACATACAGTTTGCGAACATCAAAGAGAGAGGAATCAACAGTTTCTCTTAACCTTTTTAATTTCATGAATTAGCAATGTTAAAACAGTGCAAAGTCAAAGTTAATGAAATATAATGTCGGTATTGCTGTCATTATAGTCCTTTTTGAGGTTAAAAATCTTAAACAGTAATAGCTTTTTGTTTTAACAGTTGTCTGTAAAATTGATGGCACAGTCTAAAAAAAATCATTGGACATAATGAGTTAGGTCCATCTTTGAGTAGCTTTATATCATTTGTGGTTATTTACAACATGATTCAGTGGTTTCAAACCTTTCTGAATGGGGAAAACCCCAAGCTACTTTTGACAACCATAATGCTGCTGGTTTGAAAGACTGAAACACTGCCTTAACTGCCCCCAAGAAAACTCTGTTGTTGTAGCAGATTATTTATTAATTGTTAATAATTATATGTATAAAAACAGAAATATGCTAGGAAGTCAACTGATACATGAATCCAATTACCCTGTGGAGCACTGTATATTTCAGGGACTCCAGTTTCAAAGCTTGTGGTAGGCTGTGAAAATACTGCTGAAACTTTGTACATGTAAACTGGGGTCAGTTGGTAGTGAACACTAAAATAGGAGTAGGCCAGTTACCTGTGGTTTACTATAATCAAACAAAGAACTGTGGATGCTGAAGAGCTGAAACAAAAACAAAAATTGCAGGTCTCGCTGCATTTGGGGAGAGAAAGCAGAGTTAACATTTCAATGACTTTGGGGAAGAGCGGGGAGGCTTGAGTGGAAAGATGAATACAGAACCCAGAGAGAGAAACAAAGTTACTCAGACAAAGGGATGGCAAATTGTAAGCCACAGAAGAAGAAAAGCTGATAACTGGGGTATTGAGTAGATGAAAATGGATAAGCTGTGTTGAAAGCAGCCTGTAGCATGACAGGGTCTGGGGTGTGGCCATGGTTAACGGACATAGAAGGAGGTTTTCAGGTTCTAAAATTATTCAACTTGATATTGAGTCCTGCAGGGTCCCCAAGTGAAAATGATACTGTTCTTCCAGCTTGCACTGATGTTCGCTGGAGCACTGCAGCAAGCCTGAGACAGAAATGTTGGCCAGGGAGCACGGTGGTGTGTTGAAGTGGCAGACAACTGGAATTTAGGGTTCATTTTATGAACAGAGGGTAGGCGTTCTGCAATGTGGTTGCCCAGCCTGTTTTTCATCAAAGTAGAGGGGACCGCATTGTGACGAATGACTACAGCCATCTATATTGAATGAAGTACAAGTAAATTGCTGCTTCACCTGGATAGTGAGGAGGGAGAAGGCAAAGGGGCAAGTACTGTACCTTCTTTGATCACATGGGAAGGTAGCATGGAGATGTAGGAAGGTGTCAGCCATCAATATCAGCAAAACGAAGGAACTGATCATTGACTTCAGTTATTAACAGAATAGTAATGCTTTTTTTGCTCATGTCAATGAGAGTACAAACCTCATTTGAGACTTGAACACATGATCCAGATTGACACTGACAGAGTGTGTTGTAGGAGGTGTCATCTTTTATATGAGATGTTTAACTGGGGACAAATCAGCTCACTCAGCATGTTTTTTAAAAAAATCACTTGGCTACGGTCAATGGTTGTTTTTGTGACAATTCTTTATTTAACCAAAATATTGAAATCAAATTACAGCTCATTTGTTTCCTCTCTTTTGACCCTTGCTATATGCAAACTGTTGTATCTGCCAGCAACATCATGAATGCATTTCAAATCTGTTTGTTGTATTACAACTTTAGAATGTTCTGAGAACATGAAATGGTTCTATTATGATTAAAACTCTATCTATCTGTTATATCTATTATTATGGAAAAGGACAAAGATAAGCCTGAAATCAAAGTTCTAAACTGGAAGGAGGACCAATTTTAACACAATCAGATATGATTTGGTCAGAGTGGACTTAGAGCAGGTACTTTTATGTAAATCTGTGTCAGACGAATGGGACACATTCAAGAAGGAAATAGGAAATAGATTACAAAGGGATCTTGATCAATAGGGCTAATGGGTTGTGGACTAATAGATAGAGTTTAATTTGGATAAATGCAAGGTATTGCATTTTGGTAAAACAAACAGGGCAGGACTTACTCAGTTAATGGTGGAGCCCCGGGTAGTGTTGTCAAACAGAGAGACCTAGGGTTTCAGGTACATAATTCTTTGAAAGTTGTGTCACAGGTAGACAGGGTGGTGTGATGATGCAATAGCTTTAAAAGGTGTATTTTGTCCTGGTTTTATAATGAAGAGAGGTTGAGCCAGGGGTGATGAGCGGACTGTCCCCAGTCAATAAAGTAAACAGCTTGTGAGGTCATGGGGTTAGAGCAGTAGAAGCAGCTTGAAGGGGTGGGGTCAAGCTCCCCAGAACTAGGCTTTCAGTTTAACTTCCAGCAGTTGCTGGGATCTTGAAGCTGGATGTGGGAGCTCTTATTCATCTCCCTGTTACAGCTAAAAGCAAGGGTTCTTTTCCTGCTGCTAGAATCGCAAGCGAGATAATCCATTTTAGTAAATTTGTCTTTGCCAAGGGTGTTTGAGGGGTGTCACCACATTGGAAAAGTTGCTCTTTAGTAGCTAAATGATCTATTATCCTGTTAAGTTTTCCAATAGAGTTAAGTTATTCCAATTCTTTGTTCTTTTGTTTGTATTTTAACTATCATGTAAAAATAAAGTGTCTTGCACTTCAAACCTGGTAGTTTGACCAATCAAATTGCATCTGGACCGCAATGCTGTATACTTGTCTTTAAAAATAAGAAAAAGTTGGGGTCTTGGCTATATTCCTAATACGTTTTGAGGGTGTTTGGTCTGGCTCATAAGTGGTTAGGAAGGCATCTAGCCCACTTGCCTTATCGCTTAGACCTTTGAGTGTAGGAGTTGGGACGTCCTGTTGAGTTTGCGCAGAATGTTGGTAAGGGCACTTTTGGAGTACTGTGTGCAGTTCTGGTTGCCCTGCTATAGGAAGGATATTATTAAATTGGAGAGGATTCAGAAAAGATTTACCAGGATGTTGGAGGAGAATTTGATTTATAAGAAGAGGCTGGATAGGCTGGGGCTTTGTACACTGGAGCATTGGAGGTTGAGGGGTGACCTTACAGAGAATTATGAAATCATGGGCATAGATAAGATGAATAGCAAAGGTCTTGTCCCTAGGGTTTGGGATTTCAAAATTAGGAGGTATACTTTTAAGGTGAGAGGAGAAAGATTTAAAAGGAACCTGAGGGGCAACTTTTTCCACACAGAGGGTGGTTAGTGTGTGGAATGAACTGCCAGAGGAAGTGGTAGGTGCAGGTACAGATACAATGTTTAAAAGACATTTGGTTAAGTACATGAAAAGGAAAGGTTTAGAGGGATATGGGCCAAGTGGAGGCAAATGGGACTGGTTTAGTTTGGGAGATTTGGTCGGAATGGGCGAGTTGGACTGAATGGTCTGTTTCCATGCTGTATGACTCGGTGACTCTAAGACTCTCGAGAGAGTACAGGACCAATATTTTCCAAAAATGATAAAGAATGGGACCAAGAAATCAAGCAAACCCTGGATGATGAAGCTTTTACAGGATTGGATGAAGAGAAAAAGTGCCTTTACCTGTTTTCAATGGAACTCATACTCAATGAGTTCCACAGTGAGATCAATTAGTAATTCCCCATGGACCTTGATTAGCCTGGATTCCTCTGTCTAACCAGAATCTGCCCATAAAATAAAACAAAGAGCTGCAGACGCTGGAAATCTGAAGCACACAATCAGAAGTTGCTGGATAAACTCAGCAGGTCTGGCAGCATCTATGGAGAGAAAACAAAGTTAACATTTTAAGTCCAGTTCTGAAGAAGGGTCAGTGGCTTAGTCATAGAATCATACAGCATGGAAACAGACCCTTTGGTCCAACTAGTTCATGTCAACCAAGTTCTCAAACTAAACTAGTCCCACCTGTCTGCGTTTGGCTCATATCCCTCCAAACCTTTCCTATTCATGTCCTTATCAAAATGTCTTTTAAATGTTGCAACTGTATGTGCATCCACCACTTCCTCTGGCAGTTCATTCCACACGTGAACCACTCCTTGTGTAAAAAAAGTTGCTCCTCATGTCTTTTTTAAATCTTTCTCCTCTCACCTTTGTGAACTTTGTTTTCTCTCTGCAGGTGCTGCCACATCTGCCAAGTTTCTCCAACAGTTTCCATTTCTGTCCATCTATCTTAAAAAATATTAAATGATTCCTGCCTCTACTACCTTTTTAGGCAGTGTTCCAAAACCTTTGACAAGGTCTCATGTGGGAAACTGATAAAGAAGGTAAAAGCACATGGAATCCAGGGTATCTTGGCAAGTTGGATCCAAAATTGGCTTTGTGGTAGGATACAGAGGCTGATGGAAGAAGGCTGTTTGTATTACTGGAGGCTGGTGTCTGGTGACATACCACAAGGATCAATCCTGGGTCCATTAGTGTATGTATCATACATGTAACAAATGAGAATGTGGGGGTGGGATGATAAGTAAGATTGCTGATGACACAAAGACTGGCCAGGTGGTTGACATGAAGAAGAAGGACTTAGGAGCAGTGACAGATGGAATTTAATCCTGAAAAGTATGAGGTGATGGACTTTGGAAGAAGTAACAAGGCAAGGGCAGGATAAGAGGTACAGAGGAATCTTGGACATATTTGCCCACAGCTCCCTGAAGGCAGCAGGACAGGCTAATCGGGTAATTATGAAGGCATACAAGACTCTATCAGCTTAGATTATAAGAGCCGGGAGGTTATGTTAACCCACAGCTGGACCACAAGTGTGCAGTTCTGATTGCAATGGAGTGGATGCAGAGGAATTTGACCAGGACATTGCCCAAAATGGAGCATCTCAGCTATAAAGAGAGGCTGGATAAGATCGGATTGTTTTCTTTAGAGCAGAGAAGGTTCGGGGGCCCTGATTGAGGGAGATAAGATATTGGTTATGGATATGGGATCCTTTACGTTGCACAGTAGGGTGACTAGTGTGACTGGCCGTGTTGTGTCTTGTTGTGGTCTGTTGCAGAGTTAACGGCGGATTGTGCTTTTTGGGATAGACCACAACAAAAAGACACAATACGGCCAGACACACTAGTCACTCTACCGTACATCAGAGATGTATCAGAGATGACCACAAGACTACTCAGGCCCCTAAGTGTCAGGGTAGCCCACAAACCAACAACCACCCTGCGACAGCTACTGATGAGTGTACAGGATCCCATGCTCACAACCAATAAAACTAATGTAATATACAAAATACCATGCAAGGACTGTGAAAAACATTACATAGGCCAAACTGGAAGAAAACTGGCAATAAGGATACACGAACACTAACTGGCCACCAAGAGACAGGACCAATTCTCACTGGTCTCAATACATGGACAAAGAAGGACACAAATTCAACTGAGACAACACATCCGTAATTGCACAAGCCAAACAGAGATGTGCGAGGGAATTCCTAGGGGCCTGGCATTCCAACTGGAACTCCATCAACAAACACATTGAACTGGACCCGATATACAAACCACTGAAAAACAGAACCGGAAGTAACGGCAACCACCCCAGCAAACCAAGGCATATAAATAACAAGCAGGACAGAACACCAACGCTTCACCGGAGGCACACTGACAATGTTACCTGGCAGGGTGACGAAACGTCTGCAATCGAACACACCGGCTTGTCGGGCATGTCTACAACCTCATCCACAACCCGTGCCACAAATCTTCTTGAAAACTTTGAATTGTAGAACCTTGGAACAACAAAAACAAATTTATTAAAGTCAAAGGCACTGCAAGTACCGAGAATATAACTTTAGACACAAAGACAAATTAGAACTTAGAGGGCTCAGAGCTAAAAATAGAGGCCCCAGGACACCCATTGATAAGCTTCCATGAATGAGGTTAGTCATTCTGATTAAACCATCCCCTCCAGTCTTTTTTATAAAACTCTGCAAGGGGTTTCATCTTCACCCTCTTTTGCAAAGTGTACGATGTGACGTTTTGACTTATAGTATATCCTACTGAGTTGAGGGCAGTTCCAGTGTACTGTGCTTTCTGGTCAGTTTGAAATGATGATATATTCTGGTGGGTTAGGATGCTGTTTATATTTACAGCTGATACTGTAAGCCTTGAATTGGCAGTATATATAGCTTTTGGTGACGGAAGTGGAACTGTTGTTGCTTTAACAGACTGCAGAGATTGGAGAGAATGATAATTATGTTTCATTTCCATCCATGCATTAAGTCTAGTAATAAAATGCACATCTATTTGTCTGTACCCATTGGCTAAATAGCCACCAGTGACAAATTACTGCTTCACATTGGACATTTACAGCAAGTTCTTGCATGTTGCTACGGATGAATGTATTTTCTTCTTTGCTATGCTAATCAGATTAGAGGCAAAATAGCATTACCCTTTTTCCGTGAGTAGTGATAGACTATAGGACAGATCTTTTTCATGCTTATAATTCAAGAAAGCTCCTTAATTATTGTATTGTATTATTGTACAATTCTTTGCTTAGTAAAGAGACATCTGTAGGCTTTCTGAGGATTGAAAAGTGGGAAGCATTACCCTTTGGGCATTAACCAATAATCCAGAGCAGCTTTATAGAGCAGGCTCAAAAATGTTTCCCTTTTAAGCGCGCACATTCCCTCTGCCCCAACCCCTCAATATCCTCTCCCACCCAACCGGATCCTTGCTCACTCCACCACATCCTCCCCCACTCACTGCCAATCAGTCTCATCAAAGAGGAGGATGTTGTTTGAAGTGGAACCTTGCATCCAGGGTCGATACAGGGCCCAGCCTGTCACTTTAAATGGTTTGTGATGAATGAGAACCTCATTGATGGCTCTACTTCAAAGATCTATTTTTGATCTTTCTGTTAGATTTATACACTGTACATCACAGAACACATTTTGCAGTTCAAGAGGTAGAAATTCAAATACAGTCCAAGTGTAGTTCTAGATTATTTAACAACTTATCTACGTTGCAGATAGTAGCAGGCTCACTTTTTAAATTTGCTTTCTGCAGTAAGGTCTAGGGGAACTGGAACATTTGGCTTCTCAAGCCAATGCCCCTACACTGTTAGGTAGTGGCTGCTTTGTACCAGAATTCCACTTACCACCTTTACTTTATCCCTGTTGATACCTTTGACAAACAAAAATCATGTTATCTCACATCGGATGATATCAGTTCACACCACATAACACTCTTTGATGGAAACATCATTCCAGATTTCATGCTCCTATTTAGGTGAAAATGAGCTGTCCGATTTCACACCGAAGTGCTTGAACTCTAATTTTAAGATTATGCCCTTTCGATACGGCACCCCCCACCCAAGGAAAAGGTTTTCTCATCAAATCTTTCCATTTTATCTTGCTCAATTGGATCACCCCTTCAATCTTCTAGACTCAAGGAATTCAAATTTATGCAAGCCATTCTTGTAATTTCAATCTTTAGGTGAAGATATCCTTTAGGCCATTGGATCAATCCTGACATTTGTATACAATACTGCAGATAGGGTTTGACCAAGGATCTGTACAAACTTCCACTTCAAGTTCCTCACTTGTTTCAATTCCTATCACATAAATTACATTTGCATTTTTAGTTACGTTTTGTATCATTGCTTAACATCTAGCCTAGATAATTGAATTCCTTCTCCATCACTCTGAATCTCTCATCCAGAAATTATTCTGATTTGTCTGTATTGAACTTGAAGTAGATGATCTCACATTGACATAGACTTGGTTAGTAGGCAAAACTATGTTCCTTTTTATCTTGTTGTTCCTGACATGCAATGTACTATGCTTCTTAGCTTAGCATCGTCAGAAAACTTAGATATCTGTTCTCTGTTACTTCATCAAAGCCTCTTTTGATGTGTGGTGAAAAAGCTGAAGCCCCAGTACAGTTTCTGAGGGTGTACTAATTGTCACAGCTCAGCAATCTGAGACCATTCCTTTTACCTCTATTCCATATATCTCCAGCAGTCTTAGCAGTTACTAATAATTTGGGACAGCTCAGTCTGAGTTGTAAGATTTCCATACTATGATCAAGCAAAAGGCAAATTGATTTACTAAGTGCTCAGTTATGACAGCTGCAAACATATCAAAAACAGACGAGACACTTCAAATTAACTAAGACTTGGTACTCCTGGAACTGACAAATAAGCATCCGCAGCACCCAATGAATCTGTGTCATTATGATTAAGTCAGCTCCACCATTCTCCACTCCATGTATCCCCTGTAAATTCCATTTTTATGTTCTCATGTCATCTTGACATTCTTCCAATAAAAATACACAACGTTCAGTTCAGCATGTGCACAACAGAGTAAGAAAAATAACAGACTTTGACCAGTGTCTTATTGTCCCTTCCCATTCTTCACTCTCCCTCCTCCTTCCCCATCTCATTTTGTACATAGTGCTTCTCTTTCTCGTTTATCCTGCCTCTCTCCCACACCCAGACCTTTTTCCTATCCCTTTCTTAATGCACCCTTTTTCTTCCTCTTTTGCGTATCTCTTTCTCTTTCAACCTCATTCTCCTCCTAATACAACTCTCTGCCCATTCTCTGACAAGTTCTAATGCTTACATGCTTTTTCACCACTTTGCCTATTTTCTCCCATTTCCCTATTTTCTCCCATTTCCCTTGCCTCAAAATTCATGTTTGTATCCTTTGTAACAGACCGAGGTATGACATGAATAAACCGCAGTGATGCAATACATTGGGAACCATAGACCCATAGCTTCCTTCTCCTCCCAAGAGTGTTCTTCTCAGCACTTGCCATGTGTCATGTCTCAAACAATGTATTCCAAAATGTTATTTTCTAAAATAAATGTAATTTGCATTTGAATGAATAAATGATCGTCTGAAAGAATTACATCAGAAAGCACACAGCAGCACAAAGTATATTAATCATAGCAGTTCATTCTTGTTCATTAAGCATCCTCCGCAAACAGTAGGAGGAAAATCTGGTTTGATTGATTCGGAAGTAATCAGACACAATACATGCACATGAAAGTGTCATCATTACATTGCAGTGAGGCTCAGTACATAAAATCTTGACTGTCCTCACATAATATAAAAGCCTAGAAATGATGATGTAGCACAAACCCTGGTTTTAGCCAAGCTAAAGTTTCGTTGTTCTTGCGTGAAACAACTGCACTGTTGGAACAAACTCTTATGTCGTTCTGAGAATTGTGGCAGTGAAAATAGACTGCTGTGATTGTGATTAACAAAGAATTTCACCCTGAATGGCAAGAGAATAAATTTCCACTCCAGAAATTTGATTCCTAATACTAGAGCATCTAAAAGCTGCACCAGTTTGTTTTAGAATTAGTTGAAAAAGTATTAAATTCTATTAAGTGAGTAGGTCACCCATTCAAACATATAACTAATTATTTTCACGATGTGCACATTTTAGCATAATATAGCCAGTCACAGATGCACTATAATTGACGTTTGTGTCCAAGTTACTGCTTCCACCACAGATTCCTAACATTACCTTTCAAACCTTACAAAATTACTTTTTCAATCAGATTGTTTGAATGTTATGACATGCTTCCAGAACTTGAAACTAGATTTTCCAGCCCAAAGCTATGGACCTTGCTGCTACACCACAAGCCCCTAATCTTTCAGAGCTTACATATGAGTAACAGCTGGTTGAGCAAGCTAGAAGAGAGCAGCGAATGCTTTCCCACTGCACTTCAGCAAGGAGTCTCCAGGAACAGGAAGTAGTCAGATTACAAGAATTGTTCGCCATGCCACAAGTGATCTGCTGAAGGGTGGTAAAAACAGCTTCAATAGTCTTTAAAAGCAAATCAAATAACGACTAGAAAGGAAAATTTGGTGTTCTATGTGGAAAGAGCAGGAGCATCAGAATCATTTGAAAACTCTTTCACGGGCACAGTGGAACAACTGACATTGTTCTGTGTTGATTACTTTTGATTCAATAACGTTTATTGGGGAAAACTATCAACTGAAAATAGTGAGCCTTTCATACAACTACCCAAATAATGATGCCTCACAAAAGAGCTGGAAACGCATTATGTAAACAGCTGTAAGATGCTTTTAAGACACTCCTCAATGACATAAAACAATTTACCCAATTTATACCCTTCAGCTATTAAATGTTAGTTTTTTTACCTTGCTTGGCTGGATGTAAAATGTATGGACTCTTCTCCATATCTTAGCTTCTTGTTCTCTTACAATTGCAGTAAAGTCAGAACTGCCTATCATTGAGACTTCTCGAACTTCTTTTTGAAGTTTCTGTTACATTCTCGTTTTGCCTTCACAGCTGCAATTGATGATGACCAAGTTCGTTATCGTTACGTAAAAAAGAAGGGATATGTCCGACTCCACACAAACAAGGGGGATCTGAACCTGGAGCTGCACTGTGAGATGGTTTGTACAAGCATTAACTGACTGGGGGGTGGGGGGAGGGAGGTGTTAGGGAGTTAGGGTAGATTTAGTATCTTATGCATTTTAAAATCTTTGGATGCAATGTGAAAATCCAGTGACTATTTTCAATAATACTTCAGACTTGAAAGGCAAAAGCTTCATCTTGCACATGCTCTATTTGTAAATTATCACTTGCCTGACACCTTTTCTTTAAAATTGTTTACAAGGGTATCCAGTACCATTTAGTAAAATGAACAAACACATACATACCTTAAGTAATGCCACATCAACTCGAATGAATTATTTATTCAAGGCAAATGAAATGAGTTATCTAAAAATCACAGTTGGTTGCAAAAATAATTTGTCTTTTTCAAGTGGGATGCTTTATTGATCTATATTGATACTGATGATCACCCTAAAGTCCAGTAAATATGAATGTTAAACGTTATAATATCACTCAGTCATCTCAGCATTCCATTGCATGGCTGAATCATTCTACTGTGATGATCTCCCGCAGAACTCAAATGATCCATACCATAGTCATGAATGAAAATTCTTTGGTTGTGACTGTGGTGCATTATTCCATGCAATGCTTCTTGACATATTCAGTCAACCTACCATTCTCTAATGCTTTTCTGTAATTCATTTGAGAAAACTACCATGGCTTTGATCCAATCAGAACTATAGGTCTATCAGATATAACCCATAGAAACACTTCCAACACTACTCTTTCCACACTTTCTTCCAAGGCTCCATTCAATAATGTCCCCACCCTGTGTAACCTGCCTTACCTCTTTCTCATTGTCCAACAACTGCATAGGCCTAGCTGATCCCATAGAACTGATTTCTTCCTATCATGACTGTTTTTTCCTCCCAATTACATGCAAGATTTTTTGCACCATTAGCGACTTTAACCTGGCCCACACCATGTTCTTTTCACTGTAGACATCCAATCCCTCTACACCTCTGCTCCACCACTTGGACGGCCTGTAGGCTGCCTCCTTTTATCTGGAATATAGGTCCAACCGTTCCACACCCACTCTACCCCGCACCACCCTGTCTGAACCCATTATCACACTGAACAACATCTTTTATTCTACTCATTTTTTCCCCAAACAATGGGGTTGCTTTGAGAACTGAGTAGGTTCTATCTTTATCTACTTTCTCATTTTATTTGAGTTCTACTCAAAGCTCTTCTCTTGCCTTTATTCTCAACAATTGGATTGGTGCATTTCCTGCAGTCACCCTGAACTGAGATATTTAATCAACGTCTTCCCATTTCTCCCCTTCCTCTGCCTTCACAAGGTCTACCTGAGACTCTTCCTTTCTTGACTTCTCTGTCCTCAGTTCAGTGTTGTAGTGGAAACCCACATGGATCTGAGCTTTGTCTGATATATTGTGGGAAATGTGGAACATTCCCCAGTTCCAGCCATACTAGGGCTTTCTTGCCTGTCTCTTTTACCAGTACGCTGATGTCTTTATGTAGGTGCTATTTCTAGCTTTCGCTCTGAATTGGACTTTGACATCAACTTTGCTTCTACTTTTCAATTTTCTCCTGTCTTCACAAAAGGTTCTTCACTGACTCTTCCCTTCCATTCCTTGAATTTTGTGTGTCTGTTTCTGGGGATATACTATCGATCAATATTCACTATAAGCCCCACTGACTCCCACACCTGTCTTTATTATATTTTCTTACACACCACTTCTTGTAAGCAATCTATTCCATTCCCTAGTTTCTCCATTTCCATTGCATCTTAACTGACGATACCATCAGTGCTTATGATATACCTTTACCCTTTTCCTTTCCTTCACATTAAGCTTGCAGGGAACATAAAGACTGACACTAAGGGTTTCTATAGGTACTTGAAGGGAAAGAGATTGGTGAAGACGAAGTGCAGAAACTGGGGAATGTATAATAGGGGATAAAGAAATGGCTGAGCATCTGAATAGATAGATTGGTTCTGTCTTTGCAAAAGAGGACACAAATCAATTACCAGAAATATTGGAGAATGCAAGATTTAGTGAGAGGGAAGAATTGAGGCAGATGAATATTAGTAAAGAAATGCTGTTGGGGAAAATTGATGGGATTGAAGGCAGATAACTCCCCAGGGCCTGATAATCTACATCCCTGAGCACTTAAGGAAGTGGCTCTAGAAATAGAGGATGCATTGATGGTCATCTTCCAGGATTCTATCGATTCTGGAACAGTCCCTGCAGCTTTGAGCGTACCTAATGTCACTCCACTATTCAAAAAGGGAGGTAAGGGAGGTAGAGAGAAAACACGGAATTATAGACCAGTAAGCTTAACATTGGTAGTGGGGAAAATTCTCGAATCCATTATCAAGGATTTTATAGAGGAACATTAAGAAAGAAGTGGCAGGATTAGACAGAGTGAGCATGGATTTATGAAGGGGAAACAATGCTTGACAAATCTGTTGAAATTCTATGATGTAATGAGTAGAGTTGACGGTGGGGGGGTGACAGTCAATATGATTTATTTGGACTTTCAGAAAGCATTTGACAAAGTCGCGCATAAGAGATTATTGTGCAAGATTAAAGCGCATGGGATTGGGGAAGTATATTGAGAGTATATGGGGAGTTGATGGCCTAGTGGTATTATCGCTAGACTATTAATCCAGAGACCTAGATAACATTCTGGGGACCTGGGTTCAAATCCTGCCTTGGCAGACGGTGGAATTTGAATTCAATAAAATATCTGGAATTAAGAACCGAATGATGGCCATGAATCCATTGTCGACTGTCAGGAAAAACCCATCTGGTTCACTAATGTCCTTTAGGGAAGGAAACTGCCAACCTTACCTGGTCTGGCCTACATGTGACTCCACAACCACAGCAATGGTTGACTCTGAACTGCCCTCTAGGCAATTAGAGATGGGCAGTAAATGCTGCCTGGTCAGCGATGCCCTCATCCTGTTAAGAATAAAGGAAAAACAAAAGATGGATAGAGGGAACAAACAGTAGGAATTAATGGGTCCTGTCAGATTGGCAGGCAGTAACTAGTGGGGTGCCACAGGGATCGGTGCTGGGGCCCCAGCTATTCACAACATATATTAATGATTTGGATGAGGAAACGAAATGTAACATCTCCAAGTTTACAGATGATACCAAGTTGAGTAGGAGGGTGAACTGTGATGGGGATGCAGAGATCCTTCATCACGATCTGGACAGGTGGGGTGAGTGGGCAAATCAATGACAGATGCAGTATAATTTGGATAAATGTGAGGTTATTCACTTCAGAAGCAAAAACAAGAAGGCAGATTGCTACCTGAATGGCTGTAAATTGGGGAGAGGGGAGTGTGCAGTGGGAACTGAGCGTCCTTGTGCACCAGTTGCTGAAGGTAAGCATGCAGGTGCAGCAGGCAGTAAAGAAGGCAAATGGTATGTTGGCCTTCATTGCAAGAGGTTTTGACTACATGAACAGAGATGTGTTGTTACAGTTATACAGGGCCTTGGTGAGACTACACCTGAAATATTATTTGCAGTTTTGCTCTCCTTTTCTGAGGAAGGATGCTCTTGCCCTCGAGGGAGTGCAACGAGGGTTTACCAGGCTGATTCCGGGAATGGTAGGTCTGACGTATGAGGAGAGATTGACTGGGTTGGGATTGTTTTCGCTGGAGTTCAGCCGAATGAGGGGGGATCTCACAGAGTCGTATAAAATTCTAACATGACTGGACATGGTACACACAGAGAGGATGTTCCAGAAGCCGGAGTCACAGTCTGAGGATTCGGGGTACACCATTTCTTCACCCATAGAGTGGTGAGCCTGTGGAATTTATTACCACAGGAAGTAGTTGATGCCAAAACATTGAACGTATTCAAGAGGTGGCTAGGTACAGCACTTGGGTGAATGGAATCAAAGGTTTGGGGAGAAAGCAGGATTAGGCAATTGAGTTGGACGATCGGCCATGATTGTGATGAATGGCAGAGCAGACTTGAAAGGCCGAATGGCTGCCTCCTGCTTCTATCTTCTATGATTCTATGTTTCTATTAACATGATAGGGTTTAACTTGTATCCCACATTAACAACCTCCACATTTAATAAGTCACTGTTTGCCATTGTTCCACCTGTATCATATAAACATACAAACCCATGAATTAGGAGGAGGAGTAGGCCATTTGACCACTCCAGCCTGCTGCACCATCTGATACTGAGATTCACAACTAAAACGGCAGTGTGTCTCAACCTTAAAAGTACTCAATGATCCTGCCTCCACTGTTCTTTAAAGAAGAGAATTCCACATACTAAAACAGAACCCTCCAAACCCACAACTATTTCCATCTAAAAGTTCAAGGGCAACATTTACATGGGAGCAACACCACCTGAAATGTTCCCCTCCAAACCATTCACCATCCTGACTTGCAAATATATCGCTGTTCCTTCACTATTGCTGGGTCAAAATCCTGGAATTCCCTCCCTGAAGACATTGTGGGTCAACCTACAGCACGTAGACTGCAGCGGCTCAAGAAGGCAGCTCACCAGTACCTTCCCAAGGGCAGCTAGGGACAGGCAATAAATACTGCCCCAGCCAGCGATGCCCAAGTCCATGAGTAAATAAAAAATAATCAGGACCATCTGAGAGTGAAAAAAGCCTCTCCGTCTTGAATGCATGACTCCTTATTTTTAAAATGTGCCCCCTTCTTCTCTCTTACAGGGTCCTTGCAATCAACGTCCACTCTGCCAAGTACTCTGAGGATATTGTATGTTTCAATAGATCAGCCCTCATTCTTTCGAACTCCAAATGATACAAGCCTTTTTCTCATTAGCTCACCCCTTCATCCCAGGAATAGGTTAAACTTTACTTTTAAAGCAATTATGTCCCCCCTTGAATAAGGCAACTAGAGCTGTACACTGAAATATGTGTGGTCTCACAAGTGCCTTGTGTAACTGTACTAAAACTTTCTTAACATTTTCCTTCCCTCACCATCCCTCCCCTCTCCTAACTCCACCTCCTGTTGAATTCTCTGATGCTGAATGCTCGGTACTCAGCAAAGGTCTTAGTTTTATCCCTCTGTGCCCCCACCTCCATGAATTTCGGGCATGACATGATGTTGAACTCTTGTTCTATCGCATTTGCCTCCATGCCCATTTTTTTGGACAAGAGTCCTCTACCCATCCCACAGAACCCTTCACCTGCCTCCAGCACTCTCCTTCCACCAAGACACCTCCCTCTGGACTTTTACCTGCACTTGTCCTGTTCGTCGAGAACTGTCAGTGTGACGTAGGATGCCTTTTCTCTGCGATTCCCCCCACTTACCTGTTCAAATCCATCTCCCTCTGAACTGACTGTACTTCATGCTCTCAGATCCAATCCTGACTTTGTAATCAAGCCTACCCGCAAGCGTGCCGCAATTGTTTTCTGGCATATGACTCTACATTGAGGAGGCTGAGTGCCAGCTATCCCCCCCTCCATGGGCCATGACACCACCAGGCTGTTGTGTCCACATCATTAACTTGGCTTCTGTCTCCACGGGCATTGTCTGACTTGTTCATGATTTCCAGCATTTTTGTTTCTATTATTATTTCAATGCAAATGTTGTTCATGTTATGTCATTTATCAAGGAAGTAGATCAAAAATCTCCTGAAGGGAACTAACAATGACTTAAGATATAAAAAAAGAAAAGGAGTGGTATTTTTATTTGCCTTACAACTGTAGGATGTTCCAAAATGTGTTACTCCTATTGGAGTGCATTTGAATTGAAGTTGCTGTTATAATGGCCCAGATTTCATGATCAGTGCGAATGAAATGCACCACCCGTTGATTACACTTTCAAATGCCCAAGCACTTTTGGTTGGCTTCTGCATTTTTAGAATTACAGAATCCCTATGGTTTGGAAGCAGACCACTTGGGCCTTCGAGTAAACACCAACCCTGTGTGGAAAAGGGAATCTGGCAAACCTGTATGAACATGGCGAGCAACTATGTATTTCATTGCCAGTCAGCTCAAAGACTCCTTATCGAGACACAGAGAGTTAAAATATTTATTTCATTAGCAAATTATGCACTGAGGCAAAAAGATATGAGAGCAAGATAAAAGAAACAAAATGTTTAAAAATGTATAATTTTTAATTTTCTCAATGTATAACAATAATTAATATCTCAAGGAATGAATTAATTAAGACTTGTCAAACCATTAGCAATTCAGTTGCACTGGAATGGATGAATCTTAACCCTTTCCTCAATTAATTGCACATGCTGGATGTAATTGCTGGATGTTGCTATCTGATGTTATCTTCAATAATGGTTGTGCTGTCAGGATTTCCGTTACTTTCACCATCAAGTCCAAGCTGTTGCAGGCATGATGGAAACCAATTTGTATTCATTAATGTTGCACAAATAGTGAAGTAAATATCCAGACAGTTTATTTTTTGGTGATAACACAGTGTGGAGCTGGAGGAA
>NC_063355.1:6462308-6467155 GCF_021869965.1 Rhincodon typus
TACACCTTGTTATCTCAGATTCTTCAGCATCTGCAGTTCCTGCTATCTATGGTAAAAGCTGCATTGGCTTCTGGGAAGAAACAGTGGCTGCATGCCCTTTTGAGCAACAACAAATTCACTGCCAATGAATGATCACTTCGCCCAACTCTCATCAACTGGAAGCAGGAGTCAGTGAAGATCTATCTGGCTTGATGCACATGATGTTGCAGTGCTCTATCTGATATTCCTCAATGTCTTCATATTCCCTCTCAGAAGACTGTTGCTGCTGTTCATTGACCATGTGTTCCCTTTTTGCCTGCTCTAGCTGCGCACGGCACAGCATGCTAGGATTTTACAAACATTCTGTCAGGACTGTCCTGCAAGACACCCCCAGACCAATCCAAACATCAAAACTTACCTTCAGGCTCCACAATGACCCTGGAAAAATGAGCTGCTTTGCTTAGGGGCGGCACAGTGGTTAGCACTGCTGCCTCACAACACCAGGGACCGGGGTTTGATTCCACCCTCGGGCGACTGTCTGTGTGGAGTTTGCACTTTCTCCCCATGTTTGCGTGGATTTCCTCTGGGTGCTCCGGTTTCCTCCCACAGTCCAAAGATGTGCAGGCTAGGTGGATTGGCCATGCTAAATTGCCTGTAGTGTCCAGGGATGTGTAGATTAGGTGGGTTATAGGGGAATGGGTCTGGGTGGGATGCTCTGAGGGTCGGTGTGGACTTGATGGGCTGAAGGGCCTGTTTTCACACTGTAGGGATTCTATGATCTATGTATTTACACTTGGCCTCAGTATGTGAGCAATCCACTGTAGTTGCAGAGGATAGTCCTTGTCTCCCAGTAACTGTTGTTACTACCAGCCCTTGTAATGAAATAGGAACATGAGAATTCTCAAAGAAGTAGACTTCATGGCAGCTTCTAGGATACCATGTGCAGGCTTCTAAGATGTGGTACCAATGATCACAGGTGACTTGCACATTGTTGAAATGGAACCCTTTTCTATTGTTACCGTCAGCTTTGTTAAGATGTGCAGCCAATGTAACATGTTCAGTCTATGGTGCCCTGCACCTTGAGGGAGGTCAGCTGTGTTAACAAAGCTTACTGCCCAGGTTGCCCCTCTCACATATGAAGTGTGTGACATGGCGCAACAGTTTTGTTACCTTTGTTGTTTGTGGATTGAGAGATTCCACATAGATTCTCAGTGGATCATTGAAAGTAGCCAGCTACGTAAAACTTTAGCTGTACTATCTTGAAAGCCACTGGGATCGGATAACCATGTACCCATTCAGGTCACAAGTCTTGCTCCAGCAAATGACACAGTTCAGTCATGGTGTCCCAGCATATCATGCGGTGACACTCCACCTCAGACTGAAGGAAATGGTATCAAAGATGACTGTCGCTGGGCCACTTGTATTTCTTCTTTGACCTAAGGGTACTTTCAGCAACAATTTCTTCATGTGGACTCTGGTCAGCAGCCTCTGGATGTTACTGCTGGTCCTGGACTTGCTGGTGCATCTGTTCCTCCTCAATTTCTCTGAACCTTCGTTGCACCATGGCCCTTGCTATAGCTGTATCCATTAGTTATGGTTCCAATGAGCAGATCAGGGAAATATCCAAAACAGAACAGGTCCTTAATAATGTAAGCAGTCAACATTAGCATCACACACAAATGGTGTAGTTGCACATGGACCTTTGACATAGTGGATCTTATTCTGATGCATGTAGGACAGGCCATGTCGCATAAACATTGAAGGAGATTGAGAGTGCAGTAGGATTGCTGAAACCTTGTCTTGTTCTGGCCCCTTCCCACCCTTGATAAGGTAGTGGCGAGCTGGCTTCTTGAACTACTACCATCCATCTAGTGTAGATAGACTGATAATGCTGTTAGGGAGGGAGTTCCAGAATTTTGACCCAATGACACTGAAGGAACAGTAATACGTTTCCAATTCAGGAACGGTGTGTGGCTTGGAGGGCAAGTGATGGCATTCCCATGTTTAGGAGCAGGAGTAGACCATTCAGCCCATTGAGCCTATCCTGACATTCAATACAATCATGACTGATAAAACACATCAATGCCTTTTACTAATCCCATCCTCATAACTTTGTATTTCACTCATAGTCAGAACTCTCTCAATCGTTACCTTGAACATATTCAACGACTGAACTTCCATGGCCCTCTGGACTAGAGAATTCAAAACGCTCACAACCTTCTGAGTAAATAAAACTTCCCATCTCAGAACTGGTGGCATCTGTTTTATTTTTAAATTGTACCACTTGGTTCTAGATGCTCCAACCAAGAGAAACATCTTGCCTACATCTACCCTACCTATCCCTTTAAGTATTTGTAAGCTACAGTGAGATTACCTGGCATTCTTCAAAACACTAGAGAAGATATGCCCTGCATGCCCAACCCCTCTTCAAAGGACAGTCCTGCAATCCTGGGAGGAAGTCGGGTGAACCTTTGTTGCACTCCCACTGTGGCAATAATATCTTTCCCACAATAAGGAGACCAAAATCTGCACACAGTACTCCAGATGTGGTCTAACTAAATTCCTCAAAAACTGAAAACTTCACTACTCCTGTACTCAAATCCTCTTGTAATATGGGCTAACATCCAATAGACGTCCTAATAACTTGCTGAACCTGAATATCAGCCTTCAGTAATTTATTGGCCCGGGCATCTCAGTCCTTTGTACATCTACACTTCCCAACCTATTATTATGTAAGAAATATTCTGCAGATCTGTTCCTTCTCCAAAGTGGATAACCTCACTTACTTCCACATGGTATTCCATTTGCCATGTTCTTGCCCTTTCTTTAAGCCTGTCCAAAAGCTTTTGAAGCTGTTTTACGTCTTCCTCACTTAGATATGTTTCAATTGAAAATGTAGAAATATTACACTTGGTCCCTGCCTCCAAATCATTGATATATATTGTGTATAATGAGGCCAAAGTATTGATGGTATGGTACCCCACTGATCATAGCTTACTAAAATGAGAATGACCCATTTATCCTACTGTTTGTTTTCTGTCTGTTAGCCAATCATTAATCCATACCAGTATATTACCTCCTATCCCATGTGCCTTAATTTTTCTAGCCAGTCGCCTGTGGGAGACTTCGTTAAAGGCCTTCTGAAAATTTTATACTGCGTCCATCAGCTCTCCTTGAACAATTTTGTTAGTAACATCTTCAAAAACCAAGTTCATCAAACACAATTTTCCATTTGCAAATCCACTCTGACTATGCCCAGTCAGGTCATTTTCATCCAAGTGGCTATTTATCCCATTCTTTATCATAGATCCTGCATTTTGCCTACCACTGATATAAAGCTAGCTGGCCTGTAGTGCATTTTTCTTTTGTCTCTTTCCTTTCTTAAATAGTGCAGTGACATTGCTACCTTCTAATCTGCAGCAATCATTCTAGAATCTATAGAATTTTGGAAGATAACTACCCATGCAGCAACAATCACAATAGCTACCTCCTTCAACACTATAAGATTTAGACTATCAGGTCCTGGGGATTTATCAGCTTTCATCTCCTTTAATTTCTCTACTATAATCTACTTAGTAATGCTGGTTTCTTTCAAATCCTCATCTCTAGCTACTTGGATCTGTAGTTTTGGAGTGCAACAATGCAATTTTCTAGCATTGACTCCCAGTTCCAGAAGTTGCTGCCACGCATAGTCCTCAGAAATCTACACAGAAGAAAAGGTTTGCTGGAGAATTGGTTCTGGGAAATTTCTTGTCTCTTCCTCAGAGAAAAATGATACAAATTAATCTTTTACTTTCTCTGCCATTTCTGATGAAAGAGCGTTGACCTGAAATGTTAACACTTTTTCTTTCTTCACAGATGTTACGTAACCTGTTGAGCATTTCCAGTATTTTCTGTTTTTAGTATCATCACAAATGTTAAGGCTGGTACAAACTTGAAAATGTAATAATTAATGAGCAACATAGTGGCAGACGTCAGGTGAACATAGACCTGTGAAATGTGCAAATTTATGGCGGATGCAATTTAATTTGCTAAGTGTGAAAATTTTACACCATTGCAGAAGCTGCTATTTTGAGAGAGAGTGAAAGTTGTAAGGTCTGGGCGTACATATTACCAAGTCCTTGGGATACTTTACTTTGTAAATAGGGATGCCTTGATTTCACACTGGACCCTGCAATCTGCTTACACCCATATATCTGCATCATTATTAAGGCCACCATTTTCCAACTCTCTCTTCTCCCATCTTCACCCTGATCTAAGCACATCTATTCCTCAGACCTGCATTCATTACCTCTAGACTTAATCATTCCAACTGATATTGGTAAGTCTCTTACATTCTATCCTCAGTAAACTTGAGGTTATCCAAAACTTGGCTCCCCATGTCTTAAGTCCGATTTGCCTATCACTTCATGTTCACTAACCTACATTAACACCCTTTTGTATAATGTCTTGATTCTCATCCTTGTTTTGAAACAGCTCCATAGCCATGACCCTCCCTGTCTCTGTAATATTCTCCAGCATCATAACCCTCCAAGATATCTGTGCTGCTCTAGTTCAAACTCTTTTAAGCATCCCCAATTTTAATAGCTTCACTGGTGTCCATGCCTTCACTGATGAGGTTTCTTGCTCTAGAGTATCCTTCCTGTACTTTTCCATATCTTGCCTCTCCTCCTTTGACACAGCAATGACCTAGCAAGCCACTCAATTCAAGGGCATTTAGGGATGGGTGTCAAAAATGGTGCTGTTGCCAGCAGTACCCATATCCCATGAAGTATTAAAGAAAAAAATGCTCTTTCCCAGTGGAGATGCTGTAGCACAACCACTGGCTGGAGGGTGTAATTTTACAATGACAGGTTTGCAAAGCCAAC
>NC_063355.1:6467655-6480135 GCF_021869965.1 Rhincodon typus
GTTGAAGGGTAAATGTTTGCCAAGGCACTGGGAAGAATTCCCTTGCTCATCTTTGAAACGTGCCTCTTTTTTTAAATAGCCATCTGAGATGGTAGAAAGGATTTTGTTTGAAGGGTTGTACTGACTTGGATATTAGCCTGTTTTTTTGGGGCTGTCAAGTCTTGAACACAGAGTTTGAACAAGCAGCCTTTTGACTCAATAACACTAATTGCTCTTTGGCTGATGGCATACAATTCAGGTTTCCAACTTGGGGTTTTCCTTTGTTTTATCTCACTACCATGTGCATTTACACTAATAGGACAATCGGGCCAGGGCAGAAATTAATACTGATTAATTGTTTTCTTGAAAAAATGGAATGTTTCAATGCCTCCATAACTCTATTTCAGTCCAGTGATTCCTGTGCAGGTCTAACCAGGCTACTCGAGTTGAGGGAACATCAGAGAGATTTGCATAAGAGACACATTTAATTAACTAGGGAAGCATTTGTATTTAAATTTGTGTTTCTAGCTTTTGTGTTGGCTTTGTACAAAATGCTTGTGTGCCTTTTTCTGGGTCTCGACCCGAAACGTCAGCTTTCCTGCTCCTCTGATGCTGCTTGGCATGCTGTGTTCATCCAGCTCTACACCGTGTTACCTCAGATTCTCCAGCATCGGCAGTTCCTACTATCTCTGCTTTTACTAATGCTGTTCACAGCATTAACCACCAGGAGATGCACAATGCTAGTGAAAGAATACCATGTAAGGACAACAGTGATCAGACATCTGCTTAGCCAGAAAAAGCAGCCCACACCTGGACCAGTATGAGTTTCATGTTACTGACCCCTGGGGGAGTGTATTTCACAACTTTAATGTATGTACTGGGACTGCAGCGCCCTGAACCCTACATCTAAAGAAAATTAAAATCAACACTGTTCCGTAAGTCTCTGAACTTATAACTTATTGCAACATCTGTGCCTAATGATTTAGTTTGAATAGTGAGCGTTCATTTGCAGTTGTAATGCAACTTTTACTTGGTGAAAAGTGAGGAAAAGTCATGTCTGTAGTGGTATTAAGATTGCCAGAGAAACTATACTGTCAAGACTTGATAATGGAATGACCTTGGTAACACGTGACCTGAGTTAGTAGCTGTGAGAGTCCCAACATTTAGCTGGAGTAAAGCACATAGGAAAGGTAAGGAGAGGGAACAACTTTAATTTGCTTTTCACCTGGTTATTTCCATCCCTTTTTTGTGTGTTTGGTATTGGTTTCCTCATTACCTTCAATGAGTAACATTATTTTGAATAGAGTTGTGAATGAACCCATCCTTGACTGTTTAGATAGAGTTATTAGGTTGTGATTCTAACTTCCCTTCAGTGTGGTCTTATTCAGTAAGTGTTGGATTAATGCAGCATGTTTTAAATTATTTTTAATGATGAGATACAGCAGCCTCTGCCAGGTCTGGCTGTGCTGTGTATTTGTGGGGCTATGGTGGTGCAAGTGTGGTGCAATTTTTTTTATTACTCATTCACGGGATGTGAACGTCGCTGGCTGGCCAACATATAATGCCTGTCCCAAGGCGCCCTTGAGAAGATGGTAATGAGCTGCCTTCTTGAGCCACTGCAGTCCACCTGCTGTGGGTTCATCCACGTTGCCCTCCGGGAGGGAATGGCAGGATTTTGACCCAGTGACAGTGAAGGAACAGGAATGTATTTCCAAGTCAGGCTGTTGAGTGGCTTAGAGGAGAAATTAAAAGTGATGATGTTCCCATTATCTATTGCCCTTGTCCTTCAAGATGGAAGTGGTTGTGAGTTTGGAAGATGCTATCTTAGGATTTTTCGTGAATTTCTGCAGTGCATGTTGTATTTAGTACACAGTGCTGCTACTGAGCATCGGTGGTGGAGAGAGTGGATGTTTGTGGATATTGTGCCGATCAAGTGGGCTACTTTGTCCTGGATGGTGTCAAGCTTCTTGAGTGTTGTTGGAGCTCCACCTATCCAGACAAGTGGGAAGTATTCCATCTCACTCCTGACATGTGCATTGTGGATAGTGGACCAACTTTGCAGAGTCAGGAGGTAAGTTACTCACTGTGGTTTTACCAGCCTCTGACCTGCTCTTGTACCCACTGTATTTATGTGGCACATTCAGTTGAGATGTTGGTCATTGACAACACCCAGGATGTTGATGGTGGGGGGGTTCAGTGATGGTGACACCACTAAATGTCAAGGGGCAGTGGTTAGATTGTTGGTAATGGTCGTAACCTGGCATTTGTGTGCTGTGAATGTTACTTGTCACTTGTCAGTCCAAGCCTGAATATTGTCCAGATCTTTGAACATGGACTGCTTCAATATCTGAGGAACAAAAACAGAAGTTGCTAAAAAAAACTCAGCAGGTCTGGCAGCATCTGTGAAGAAAAAGTCAGAGTTAACATTTCGGGTCCAGTGACCCTTCCTCATAACTGGGGAGTTCAGTATCTGAGGAGTTGTGAATGGTGCTGAGCATTGTTTGATCATTGGCAAACATTCCCACTTCTGACTTTATGATGGAAGGAAGGCCATTGACGAAGCAGCTCTAGTTACTTGGGCCTAGGACACTGCCCTGAGGAACTCCTGCAGAGACGTCCCAGAGCTGCGATGACTGACTTCCAACAAACACCAGTCAAGGATGGGTTCATTCACCACTATATTCAAAATAACATTACTTATTGAAGATAATGGGGAAACTAATACCAAACACACAAGAAAAGGGATAGAAATAACTAGAGGAAAAGCAAATTAAAGTTGTTCTCCCTCCTTACCTGTGTGCCAGGTATGACTCCAACAAGTGGAGAGCTTGTCCCCTGATTCCCATTGATTCCAATTTTGCTAGAACTGCTTGATGCCACACTTGGTCAAATGCAGCTTTGATGTCAACAGCTGTCACTCTCACCTCTTCTCTGGAATTCAGCTCTTTTGTCCGGGTTCCTAATTTGTAATTAGCTTTCCTGAACATATACTTGAACGGCTCACTACTAGCTTCATGAGTAGTGCAGAAAGTATTCTGACAACTTTCTCTCCTTAATGAACCTCACTGCTTTAGTCTGTAAAAACTAGGTTTGTCAGATGTGCAGTGGGCCTGGAACAGCTGCTGTCTTTGCTGTTCTGTAATGTTGTTTTTGTCGTCAGAGTATTGCACCAAGCTTTGTGTTTTTACGGTGATATTGTGTAATATTTCCATCAACCTTCTGGCTATCAGCAGTTTGGTTATGGGGCCTTTCAATTTCCTTAATTGTGACAGAACAGTACCTCTAGTGTTTAGAAAAACCATTAGGGAAGTTATCCATCGCTATCAATCCTAAAAGCTGGCAGAAGCATGTAGCTAACTCACACGACATTGTTTATTTTCTCGTTCTAGAATAATTTCTGCGCAGCTATAACATCGAACTCCCATTGATAGAGGATTAAGTAACTGGGTTCATCACTCCTTAATCTGCTCACAGAAAATAAGATAATTCAGTCAGAACGTAAGCATAGTGTAAAAAGGTGTGCAGTATTTCGGGACCAATCAGTGAACCATTTTGCCTCGTCTCACTGAACAAATTAAATGCCTCTTCACCACTGATTTAGTCATAGAGTAATACAGCATGGAAACAGGCCCTTCAGCCCAAACTGGTCCATGCTGACCATGGTGCCCACTCAGCCAGTACCAATTGTGCGCATTTGGTCCATATCCCTCTAAAGCCTTCTCATCCATGTACCTATCCAAATGTTTTTTAAATGTTGCTATTGTACCTGCCTCAACCACTTTGTCTGACAGCCCATTCCATACACACACCTCTCTCTACGTGAAGAAGTTGCCCCTCAGATCCTCCTTAAATCTATCCCCTCTCACCTTAAACCTATGCCCCCAAGTTTTCAATTCCCCATCCGTGGGAAAAAAGACTATATGCATTCATCCTATCTATGCCCCTCATGATTTTATTCACCTCAATAAGGTCACCCCTAATTCTCCTATGTTCCAAGGATTAAAGTCCCATCCTGTCCAACCCCTCCCTATAACTCAGGCCTACTAGTCCTGGAAACATCTTTGTAAATCTTTGCACACTTTCCAGTTTAACTATGTCTTTCCTATACAGGGTGACCAAAACTGTACACAATACTTCATAGTATAGATATCCATAGATATAGTGCCTATACTGTAAGAAAGTTTCTTCCACAGCATTATCTGATAAAATTTAACAGCAAGACCACTTGTGGAAATATTAGCAGAAAAGCTGGGCCAAACCATTAGACTGTAAGACATAGGAGCAGAAGTAGGCCATTTGACCCATGAAGTCTGCTTTGTTTATTCATGGCTGTTTGATAATCCTCAACTCCACTTTCTTGCCTTTCCCCATAACCCTTGATCCCTTTACTGGTTACAAATCTGTCTATCTCAGCCTTGAATGACCCAGCCTCAACAGCCATTTATGGTAAAGAATTCCAAAGATTCACTACCCTCTGAGAAGAGAAATTTCTCATCTCTGTCTTAAATAAGACCCCTTATTCTGAGATGATGCCCTCTGGTCCTAGACTCTTCGACAAGGAGAAACAACCTTTCCACACCTATCCTGTCAATTCCCTTAAGATTTGTTACGTTTCAGAAGATCGCCTCATGTTCTTCTAGACTCCAATTAGCACAAGCCCAACCTACTGAATTTCTTTTCATGAGAGAGTGTCTCAACGCTGGGATCAACCTAGTGAACCTTCTCTGGACTCAATGCAGTCTTTCCCAGTTGGGTCTCATGGAGGAGACAGCAAGGGAGACATTTAAAGATGGAATTGGAGAGTGTGGGGACTAGGCAGCTGAAGGCATGGCCACCAATGTTGGAACAACGATAAATGTTAATTGACAAAGGTGGTAGTCCCTCTTTGAATAGTTCGTCAGGATGTTGAGCACAGGCATGTTCAGAACTGGCTTAAATGTGATTTTCCCTATATGTAGAACACACTGGACTATTATTCTGAAGAGCTTTAGTTATTTTTCAATTTCCTGAAAAATAGAGGCCTAAACAAGTAAAGTTTTCCACTTATCAAGAATTTTGTTTTGGCAAAATGCCAACTCCCAAAAGTGTCTCTGTATTACATCAGCTATGAATGAGTAGTCCACATCAGTTCCTCAGACAAACCAAAGTGTTTTAGAGGAATACTTGGCAATCTAAAAGGGTTCTTGAAATGAGATGAGAACATCTTTTTGAAAGAAATTCTAAGAATTTTCCATTTACATAAATAATAAAATCAATAGGCAACTGAAACTGGATTCCATATATCTTACTACACAGACTGAAGAAATCTACATAATGAACTGAGAACTAAGGATAGTTCTACCTGTAGATCAGCGCATGAATTAGGTGCATATCAGACGTCTGTCTACCAGGTACTAGATTTGAAATGCGTAAAACCTCCCAAAATAACGCAGCATTTCTTACTCAGTAATCTCAATTCCTTTAATGCTTATTCCTAAATATAGGAATCGGAGGAGACCAATCAGCTCTTTTAGCCCTTTCCACCATTCAATGCAATCGTGCTTGATCTGTGCACCAGTCTGGTTTCCTGTTTTTGATCCAAATCCCTAAGTAAACAATAACCTACTGATCTCAGTCTTGAACATTTCAATGGACCCAGCATCAGCAATTCTTTAAGGCAAATTTCCACTGACTTTGTGTAAAGTGCTTCTTAATTATTGCCCAAGACAAACGCAAACTGGCATGGGAGCTAACAGAACACAGGAAAGGCACTTTTCCCTGCAACCGCAGGAAGTGCTACACCTACCCCCATACCTCCCCCCTCACCCCCATCCCAGGCCCCAAAAAGACTTTCCACATCAAGCAGATGTTCACCTGCACATCTGCTAATGTGGTATACTGCATCCGCTGTTCCCGTTGTGGCCTCCTCTACATCGGGGAAACCAAGCGGAGGCTTGGGGACCGCTTTGCAGAACACCTACGCTCGGTTCGCACTAAACAACTGCACCTCCCAGTCGCGAACCATTTCAACTCCCCCTCCCACTCCTCAGATGACATGTCCATCCTGGGCCTCCTGCAGTGCTACAACGATGCCACCCGAAGGTTGCAGGAACAGCAACTCATATTCCGCTTGGGAACCCTGCAGCCCAATGGTATCAACGTGGACTTCACAAGCTTCAAAATCTCCCCTCCCCTTACCGCATGCCAAAACCAGCCCCTAACCTCCCTAACCTGTCCTTCCTCCCACCTATCCCCTCCTCCCACCTCAAGCCCCACCTCCATCTCCTACCTACTAACTTCATCCTGCCCCCTTGACCTGTCCGTCCTCCCTGGACCAACCTATCCCCTCCCTAACTCCCCACCTACACTCACCTTTACTGGCTCCATCCCTGCCTCTTTGACCTGTCTGTTTCCTCTCCACCTATCTTCTCCTTTATCCATCTTCTATCCGCCTCCCCCTCTCTCCCTATTTATTTCAGAATCCCCTTCCCTATTTCTGAAGAACGGTCTCAACCTGAAACGTCAGCTTTCCTGCTCCTCTGATGCTGCTTGGCCTGCTGTGTTCATCCAGCTCTACACTGTGTTATCACACCTTCTTTAGGCACATCTTTTGTTTCCTGTCCCATTATTGTTCCCTTTAGGCTTGTACCTTGGAATGTTTCCTCATTTAATCCATTTTGCCTTCCAGCCCATCACAGATGTTCCCTTTTGTTCTTTTTCCCATCCTCCTCCCTTTCACTTGCTCAAGCCTATTATATTATAGCTTCACCCAGAAAGTCCACAGACTTGAAATGTTAGCTTCTGTCTCCATGGATGCTGCCAAACTTGCAATATATCCACCATTTCTGTTTTATTACTTAAGCACAAAATTTTTGCTGGTTCAGTGCAATACTGAGGGAGTGCTAAACTGGGAAGTGCTGTCTTTTGAACAGAGTATCTTTTCTTTCCCTCTCAGTTGGATGTAACAGATTCCATGGAGCTAATCAAAGAATAATTGTGGTGTTCTGTCAGTGTCCTGACCAGTATTTATCCATAAAAAACACCTTCAAATGTAATATGTGGTCATTTATTTTCTTGCTACTTATTGAATCTTCCTGTTTGCAGATTAGCTGTCACTTTCAATGCAGTGATCTTATGGAGGCAGACAGCTGTTAAGTAAGTAGTTTGCACCCGCCTCCCCCGAATAAGAGGATGCTGCCAATACCAGAGTGAAGACACAGGTATTATTGAAATTGGAGAAAGGACAAATTCAAATAAGAGAAGGTGCATGAAATGCCAGGGGCAGTAAAAGTGGAAAAGCAATCTGCTTTGGATAGAATGTAGAAAGGATGGAAATTGCTGAGACACTTCTCACCATTTTCTAATCTGCCTTAGCTATGCGATTTGTTCTCAGGACTGGACAATTGTAAATATTGTACCCTTCAAAAGAAGCAAAAGGGATATAATCCACCATGCCAAACCACCTAGTGTGGTTGGAGAGACTTTACCAGAATTAATTGGTACTTTGAAGACCATGGATTAATAAATGAAAACCAACAAAGATTTGTTGAAGACGAACCATGTTTGACTAACTTGATTGAGTTCCTGGATGAAGTGACAGAGAGGATAAATGGAGAGGTGGAGAAACTATCCTTATTAGAGAAATACATAAGTAAATTCATTGCTAACTTTCAAAAGGAAATTGGACAAATACTGAAAAAAGAAATATTTACAGGACTCTGGTGAATGAGTAGGACCCTGGGATAAATTGGATAGCTGTTTCAATGAGTAGGCATGCTGGGCCAAATGGCCACCTCCTGTGCTATATAATTCTATCATTGTAGTAACTACATTTCAAAAATGTGACTTGAGCTGTAGAGTGCTTTGGAACCTCTTGATGCTGTGGAACATTGGGTATAAATTAGTTCTTTCTTTCATCAGGATAGTGCAACAATGAATTGATTATTATGAAGACCAATCTTCATTATTAGTCAGTGTGGAGGTTGAGGAACACTGCAGGTCAGACAGCATCAGAGGAGTAGGAAAATCAGCACTTCAGGTCGGGACCCTTCTTCAGAACTGGGAAGGGGGAAAAGAGATAAATAGAGGAAATAAATAGAGGGAGGAGGGTGGGGCTGGCAAAAGGTAGGTGGGGTGGTGATAGGTGGATGCCACCTACCTTTCGCCAGCCTCCCCAATCCTTCCTCTCGCCTCCTTGACCTGACACAGCCTGTCCATCTTTTCTCCCACCTGCATCCACCTATCACCATCCTACCTATCTCCCCCCAGCCCCACCCCTCCTCTCTATCTTTATTTCCCAGCTCCCTTCCCCCTCCCCAGTTCTGAAGAAGGGTCCCGACCCAAGATGTCGACTTTCCTACTCCTCTGATGCTGTCTGATCTGCTGTGTTCCTCCAGCTCCACACTGTGTTGACTCTTGACTCCAGCACCTGCAGTTCTTGCTACCTCCGCTATTAGTCATTTGTCATATGAAATGTGGGTTTCTCTGAATATCATCCTATTAGGATTACGTCGGTGAATCACTGCTGCTCTAGGCATGGATTTCCAATAGTGGATTAAAGAAATGCAGTTTTTAGTAATAATTTTGAGTTTATTATGGAAAACAGGTATATTTCTGTGGCACTGAGTGACATGGCTGCTTTTTATATTTTCACAGCGTTTTCCAATGCAGTCACTTCCATCTTCTAACACTATTGCTTATGTAATTAGCCACAGTAACAATCTTTTCCTCTCTGTGCCAAATCTTGTTTTGTCTGGCTTGTGTTACTTTTAGGAGTTCTGTCAGCCTTCCAGCAGAGAAACGACAGATAGTATAAGGAGCCCCACAGGAGTGGGGATTAAGGAGAGAAGTGTTGTAATGCTTGGATATGTAATTGTCACTCCTGTTTAGTTAAAAGATCTTGCCCCCTGTTTGGAATACTAGGAGTTCTAAATTTCTGAAAGACCTAAAATCCTTGAGTCAGTCTTCATTATTTACCTTGTAATGGAAATGTACCTCAGGCTGAATAAAATGAAGCAGTTATTCAAATCAACTTGGTTTCCATTGGAGCAGTGGGTGAGAAGGCAGAGCACTCTGTACCTCTCTAATCTCGCTACCTTCATAAACTCTTTTTTGGTGATCATTAAACCCATCCAATCTGTGGTGGTTTTCTGCACAGTCAATTTAGCCAATCCTGCTCCCCCCACTCCCTTCCTCTCAATGCTGAAAATATTTTTTTCATTCAGGTGCTTATTCAGTACCTAATTAAAAAACACAATTGAATCCTCACCCTGCTCCTCTGATGCTGCTTGGCCTGCTGTGTTCATCCAGCTCTGCACCTTGTTGTTTCAGATTCTCCAGCATCTGCAGTTCCTACTATCTCTGAATCCTCATCCAATTCCCCTCCCCACCAGTACACCCTAGATCCTCAACACTCACTGGACAATAAGAAACTTGCTCAAATTGCATTTGAGTTTTGACAGTCTTTAAATACATGTCCTCTGACTCTCGTTCCACTGCCAAAAGGACCAGTTTCTCTCTCTCTCTCTACCCTGTCTGGGCCTGTCATGATTTTGAATATCTCTATGAAATCTCCTCTCAATCTATTCTTCTCAGAGAACAGCTCCACTTTTCTAATCTATGCTCATAGCTGAAGACTCTCATCCCTGGAAACATCATTTTAAAATCTTTCCTATATCATCTGTAAAGCCATCATATTCTTTCTAAAGTGTGTGCCCAGTTGTCCTATATTTTCAATGTTAGTCACTGCTGGTCCCAAAGTGAGGCTGTCACCAGGGTCATGATGGATCCCTACAAAGCGGGCATTGTGGGTGCCACCACTGCCACCATCACCACCGTCCATGTCAGGTCTGTCACTCAGCCACAGAAGCAGGGATCCTACATAGTAGGCTGCTGTTCTGGGCAGCTTTACCAAGTGGTGAATTCCTAGCCCTGCTGGTTGAATATCAGCGGTGGTGGGATGAAGCACATAAGTGACCATTTAAGAGCCTCTTGGTTTCTGGGCAGGAAGGCCATCTACAGACTCTTCCGACCCAAAAGGCGGTGAGATCTCTGCCACTTTAACTTTCCACTTGATCTCACAGGACCCCACCTTCATCCCAGTGGGACATTAGATTCCACCCAGTACTCAAGTTGAGGCCAAACTGGAGTCTAATAAAGGTTCATTCATAACATCCTTGCAGTTGTACTCTTGATTTATAAAGCCCAGGATTCTATCTGTTTCTTTCACCACTCTAACAACCTGTCCTGCCATATTTAGTGATTTGTGTACATGTACCTAGTGGCCTTTCTGTTCCTGTATCCCTTTTAGAATTGTACCCAGTATTTTATATTGCCTCTTCACGCCCTTTCTAACTGTCCGCTGTATACTTTCTAGCTACACAAATAAATTCACAAAAGAACAGGATAAATCCCTCAGACTGTTATGATATATTCAATAGCACTACTTCTTGGCTAGCTTTGTGCTGTCAGCATGTGATAGTGAAGGGGGATTCCAAGTATCATCAATTACTACATAGAAATGGGAAGCTCACCAGTTAATTTGTCATACTGTGTGTTTCTCATCAGCTGTTGAAATCAATGAATTTATGGTCTGTCAGTGTTATGTCCACAATACTTATTCCTAAAACACAACTAACAGCTCAAAACTGATTTCATGCAAATAATAACAGAGCTCACAAAGCTGGCTCATAAAGTTTGCTTACTTTTGCCTGTGGAAAATTACGAGCCAGTTTAAAAAAACGTGTACCAATTAGTGGTGCAAGTGTACAATCAGAAATTCTGTATTCTTAGGAAACAATTGACCAGATGTATCTGCAATTTGAAAGCCTTAAGCATCTTGTTTTTGACCAGTGGGCATGAGCATTTAAAATAGAACTTAGGGAGGCCTCCATGAAATAATTTTGTGTGTTTAAAACCTCCATCCACTTCTGGATGGAATGTACCTAGAGGAACAGAGTGTGACTGAGTCTAGGCAGCTGCCACACTGGCTGATGATTATGAACTGATACACAAACCCTTCTGGAGGAAACCATCCACTAGTTATCCCCAACCAGTGGAAAGAATAGAGGTGGGGAGAGCGATAGCGATGGGAGAGAGACAAATGTTGGGAGTCCTTGTCAGGACACACAATTGTTTAGATGAAAAGTGATGTCAAGAGACCTGTGTATTTTAACTGCTGGTAGGTAGGCATGTAAAGGCCAACTGCTGGAGGGCATGGGAAAAAGCAGTTGGTTTATTGCTACTGAATCTGCATCCACTGTTAACCTCTGGCAATATGCCATTCCTTGAATAAGATGTGTTGTAATTAAAGTTTGATATGTCCATAGGTGATCTGTGATCACAAAATTTTCCCTGAAGAACAAATGAAATGAGACTCATTGTATCATTACAAAAGGGAGAAAAACAAAAATAAAAGACACGAAACAATAGACACACACGCACATTTACAATTACACACGTTCTTTTACATTGGTCAATTATATAACTTCAATTCTAACCAGTCTCTAGGCTTTCATCAAAGAATCTGTAATCACATTTGATTTCCTGGCTATTTGAGTGATTTTTAGTGTTACAGTTGAAGGATCAAACTCCAACAGAATAATCTGATGTTCTGGGTTTTGAACTTTTCCGTAGTTAACAGATCCTGGTCGATACAGACTGCTGTCTCTGTACCCCTTTCAGACATCTATCTAAAAGTGTTTGTCAGCCAGTAATAAAATGAGAGTTTGCTCTGTGCTGTGGGGTTTCTTTTTTGCATTCATGAAGTATAGACAACGCTGGCTGGGCCAACGTTTATTGCCCGTCCTTAATTGCCCTGAGAAAGTGGTGGTGAGCTGCTGCTTGAACTGCTGCAATTTTATCGGTTTGTAGACCCACAGTGCCATTAGGAAGGAATTGAAGGATTTTGACCAGTGACACGGAAGAAACGGCAATATAATTCCAAGTCATGATGGTGAGTGACATGGAAGGGAATTTGCAGGTGGTAGCATTCCCATATATTTGATGCCCTTGTCCTTCTAGATGGAAGGGAGTGTGGAGTTGATAGGGGACTGTGTAAGGAAACTTGGTGAATTTCTGTAGTTACATCTTGTAGACCATACACACTGCTGAATATTGATGGTGGAGGGAGGGAATGTTTGTGGATGTTGTGCTAAACAGGCAGGTTGCTTTTTCCTGGATAGTGTCAAGCTTGTTGAATGTTGCACTCATCCAGGCAAGTGGGGAATATTCTGCTACTCTCCTGACTTGTGCCTGGTAGATGGTGAGTTACTTGCTGGAGGATTCCTATCCTCCGACCTACTCTTGTAGCCACAGTATTTACGTTAATTGAGTTTTTTTTAATTGTCATGTGCACAAAAATACAGTGAAAAGCTTTGTTTACGAGCGGTACAGGCAGATCACTTCAAGCGAGGGATGTATAAATCAAAAAGACTTAGAGGCAGAGATGGCATGTAATGTGTATGCTTGTGAGTTTTTGGGATAACAAGGTGTAGAGCTGGATGAACACAGCAGACCAAGCAG
>NC_063355.1:6480635-6483386 GCF_021869965.1 Rhincodon typus
GGTGATACATTTGATAAGTTTGATTAGGGAAGGAGGGGAGATGGAGAAAGAAGTAGAAGGAAGTAGCAAAGGAAGATAAATTGCTTGCTAGAAGTAAGAATGAATAAAGCAGAGGCGAGGAAGGGATGAGAAAGGATATGAGTTGGCCAGCCATATTTGAATACATTCAGGTTTGTGACCACATTGAGTGCGAAAGACAACTGTTGGGCAGGATAAGCAAAAGAGTACTTAAATCTGGTTCAAGAATATGGGAGTGTATACTTTGCCTTCTGCAACAGGATTTATCTTTGGAATCAAGAGTCACTATATTTGACTTAAAAAGGAACATTTGAAGAAAGGATTTCTTAACATTAACAACAAGTAATATTTTATTGACAACACCTTTTAGTTACTCTCATAATATAGTATTTTGGTTGCCATTATAGGTACTGTGAAGGCAGCCAATTTATAAAGTATTTGAATACAACATGTCAAATTCAACAAGATGGCTCCTTCTAGTTTAGCTTCGGTAGGTTGAAAACAAAATACATAGTAAGAACAATTTGTATTTAAGTAGTCTTAAAAAGGATGCTCTTTTGCCTCAAAGCTGCAATTTATCGTTTTTCTTTAAAATGGCTGAATATATTTAAAAAACCACAACCACGCACAAACAATTGTGACTTTTTTTAAACACCAAAGCTGCTAGATACACTGGGCTGCTGCAAATTACACAATTTTGCTTTCTACCAAATGAGATGAAAATGGATAATCAAACCCAAGGAGCATGAAAGACCTATAATTTCACACCATTCTGAAACTTCTCAAACGCTTGTGGGATGAGACATCAAAAATCCAATTACCTGTTGTGAAATAGTAACTGCTACAGACATGAACTAACAGAATTTCTCCAGAACATAAATGGGAACGTACTTTAGACCTTACAAGCATAAGGGAACTGACACTAAGACAATGTTGTAATGAAGACAGATCATGAAGGGGTCTATCTCTCTCTCAATGCGGTGTGCCAGGCTGCAAAATGACCAACTGAGAGAAATCCAGCAATGAACCGAGATCTTTTAAAACATGGAAACATGTTCTCTAGCTACTGTTTGGTAGAGCAACATGCTCAGCATTTTGAACTTGCCACATCATGACAAGGCACAGAACTGTTAGCCATATATGCCTTTGTTTCAACTTAAATGGACAATAAATCTCTTCTTAAGCCTAACCCCAAATTGTGTGAGCCCAGAGGGATGACTGACAGTAGAGGACAAAAAATCTGGCACAAGGACCATTGGAATAGACAGGTCTAGAAAGAATCAGAAAAAGCTGAGCTGAGGCAGGGGCAAAGACTGGAAATTACACAAAAGTGAAAGAAGCTGGTTATTATGATGGAGTTAGTCTGGGATGGAAATTCAGCTAAACATCAATTAGCATGGTGAGAATGCCAAAATTCTGGTTCAGTTTGAGATGGTGACTGGGAAGAGGAATGGAATCAGTAGCAAAGTTTGAAACTTTGTGGCTGGGGTTAAAGACAATGGCTTTAGCTTTATTATTGTTTAACTGTTTAACTTAAGGAAACCTTGGCTTTTGCAAGATCAGACATTGCAAATACAATCTAACAACTCATGCAAGGGATCACAACAGAGACTTCTCAACTTTTATTACAACAGTGCAATCAACATGCTCGAAACAGTAGACAAGAAAATTAAGTTATGCGTGTTATTTGCATCAGCTCCAAGTGGCTACTGAATTAAATGGGATATAAATGATTAAAATTTGAATTGAAGTCATCTACATTATGCATTGAGCTCTGAATGGTTTTAGCTTGGTGTTTGAGTAAGTATATCTAGAGCAAAAGTCACCAAACAATAAAACATGGAAAAGTGAAATTACTTTTTTTGAGCTACTGTAAAAGGACTTTGTCTTCAAACAGCATGCTTATAGTGTGTACTTTGTTTGGATTATTGAATAAGAGAACTGGAAATTAACTAAAGGATAAAACCATTCTGACGGCATTTACTGAACGTAAAACTGTGACCTTGTCAGTTCAATAACAGTGTAAACTGGAAAGAAAATGGAAAAGAACAATAAAGGAAAGACATTAACAGCAGAAGGCTCAGTCAGCACAGACATCACTCAAACAGCACTGGACTAACCCCTTCAATTTCCAAACACTGGCAATAATCTGCCGGCAGAATAGGTGAAGAAGGAACTTTTGTGCTTTAAAAACTTCTTCATTTTCCTCAGATACAAGCAGATAATTTTAAATAGGAATTAGCCAGATTCATTTCCAGTTGTAAAAGTGCACAATTTACTTTGGGAGTTCTACAAGTCCTCTTTATTCTTCTCACTTTATATTTGTACCTATGCAAACTGCAAGTTATAAAGTAGAATGTTGATGGAACACAAGATAGCAAAAGCACTTCAGAGGTTTCTTGGCATCAGATAAATGTTCTCACAGGCTTTATTTCCTCAATTTTGAAATGATGCACATTAAATTTAAACCAAGTCAGTTCACAAATAATTACAGAAACACCTATGCTTTTGCTGGCGGAGATGCCATTTAGAGAAATGGAATGGTACTGTCTAAGTTTTGCGTACAAACAGTTCGTTTAGCCAAGTATACTCCTGCACAGAGATAGTAGGAACTGCAGATGCTGGAGAATCTGAGCTAACCAGGTGTAGAGCTGGATGAACACAGCAGGCCAAGCAGCATCAGAGGAGCAGGAAAGCTGACGTTTCAGGCCTAGACCCTTCTTCAGAAAAAAG
>NC_063355.1:6483786-6528754 GCF_021869965.1 Rhincodon typus
GCTTGGCCTGCTGTGTTCATCCAGCTCTAGACCTTGTTATCTCAGATTCTCCAGCATCTGCAGTTCCTACTATCTCTGTGCCTATGCTGTTGCAGGTTTCAGACCAGAGGAGCATAATGAGATTCATTTTGTCATACGCATTCCTTGCGCAAAGCAGGTTTGAGCAGATGTATTGTTATTTTACAATGCTAGGACATCGAATGTAAATAAGTCAAATTTCAACAACAATTAACCTGCGTTTTGGCATTAGCAAAAGGCATTATATGACCAGACTGTTCCATTCTTTTTTTAAAATCCATTCACAGGATGCGGGCATCACTAGCTAGTCCAGAATTTATTGCCCAACCCTAATTACCTTTGTGAAGTTGTTGACAACTTGCCTTCCAGTATTTGGATTGTAGGGACACCCACAATACACTCTGAAAGGGAGCTCTAGGATTTTGACCCAGCAATAGTCAAGAAATGGCAGCATAGCTCCAAGTCAGAATGATGAGTGATTTGGAGGGCAATGTGAGTGGTGTTCCCATCTATCTGCTGCTCCTATCCTTCAAGATGCTACAGATCACATTTTTTTAGAACATGCTATCGAAGGAGCTTTGGTGAGTTCCTGCGGTGCATCTTCCGTATGGTACACAGAGCAGCCACTGTGCATTGGTGGTACAGGGACTGAATGATTAAGATGGTAGATGTAAAGCCAATCAAACAGGCTGCTTTGAACTGGATGATGATGGGCATCTCAAGTTTGCTTGGAATTGCTCTCATCTATGCAAGTGCAGAGTATTTTATTACATTCCTGACAATGAGCCTCTTACCTGCTATTGCGGCCAAAGTATTTCTATCTGGTCCAGTTCATTTTTTGGTCAATGGTAACCTCCAAGGTGTTGATAGGGAGTTGTCTGGCAAGCATTATTGTTCCTGTTCCTCCTTCCCAACATGGCACATCATCCAACATTCAAACAGTTGCCACTTGTAACAAAACTATGCCTAAAGTATCCTGAGAGTTTGGTTTAATGCAGTTGAGGAGCTGTACAAATGTGAGTTCTTGTGCTGCAACATTCTAATTAGTCAGTGTTAAAGAAATCAATTTTGTTCAGACTTTTCACACATCTTTACAAACACTTTGAGGTCTCTACATGGAGTGGAAGAAAGAGGAGCACGTTCTGGATCAGTGGCATAATTCATTGTCTATTCTTAGGAACAAACCTAAAGCTCTTCAACCCAGAAGAAAGTTATGGAATATGGAATATAGTGTTGTTGCAGCAACAGTCAGCAAGTACATACCTTCACTATTTTTGTGGTAGGTCAGTTTGATGAGTGATTTAACATCCAATTTCTGAAATAGAATGAAAGTTTTAATAACAAAGTTAGCAAATATTTTTGAAATACAATGAAGCAAATGCCATAAACCTCTCTGGTAGCCTACATTATAAAGCAGCAGTTCTAGGACAGGAAGCTGCATGCAGGCCCATTCTTCGCCTTTCTTCATTCAACTCAACAAGTTAAGCATTTCCATCTTCCCTTCTTCCACACAACTGGCCAAAACATTGGTCGCTCCAACCACTCCTTTCCTAACTGGGTACAGTGGTTATGGTCTTGGGCAAGCATCAACAGGTTCAAAATTGACCATGGGAAGTTGGGAAAATAAATTTAATAAATGTAACAATACGTTAACCAACACTGAAAAAGCGTGTCAAGACAGCAAGCAAATTATGTAAATGAAACCATTCAGTTTATTGCTACCAATCAAAGCTGGGAACATGGGCTGGCTATAGATGACATCAGTCCACAATGTGTGAATGATTCTTCATGTACTCAGGACAATTAGGAATGCTGCCCTGTCTGCCTAAGAACAGATTAAAAGGTTGCACTTAACTATTGAGCCCTACAAACTTGTGTGAACTAAATACACTGCTGAGTAATTCTGGTGATGACTCAAAAAAAAAGAGAAACACAGAAAATAGGAGTGGATCATTTGGCACTTCAAGCATGCTCCACCATTTAAAATGATCGGGGCTAATCATCCAACTCCATATCCCGCTCCTGCTTTCTCCTCATACCCTTCGATTCCTTTAGCCCCAAGAACTACATCTAACTCCTTCTAGAAAATAGTCAATGTCTTGGCCTCAACTACATTCTGTGACAGTGAATTCCACACACTCACCAGTCTCTGGCTGAGGAAATTTCTCCTCATCTCAGTGACGCATGGCCTACCCCATATCTTTAAATTGTGACCCCTGGTTTTAGACTCCCTGGTCATTAGGAACATCCTTCCTGTATTCACTCCATTTAGTCCTGTTAGATTTTTATATGTTTCTACAAAATCCACCCCATTCTTCTGAACTCTAATGAATTTAGTACTAACCAATCTAATCTCCTCTCGTACATGAATCCTACTAACCCTGTAATCGTTTTGTCTGCACATGCTACACTCCTTCCATAGCCGGAATGTCTTTCTCAGACAAGGAGACCAAAACTACACACAATATTCCAGGTGTCATTTTAGCAAGGCCCTGTGCAATTGCAGCAAGTCATCACAGCAATACATCCCTGCTCCTGCACTGGAATCCTCACACTGTCAAGCCCAACATACTATTTGACTACTTCACCTGCTGCACTTGTGATAGGGTTAGCCTACCCTCAGCAAATGCTGCACAAGGACACCCAGGTCTCAGTGCACCTCCCTCTTTCCCAAATAATTACCATTCAGATAATAATCTGCCTCCCTGTATTTGCTACCAAAACTGGTAACCTCATACTTATTCACATTACACTTCATCTGCGTGGATTGTCCATTCAATGAGCCTGTCCAAGTCACACTGAAGGATCTCTGCATTCTCCACATGGCTCATCCTCCCACTCATTTTTGTGTCATCTGCAAATGTGGATATATTACATTTAGTTCCCTCATCTAAACCATTAATATCGTGAATAGCTGGAGTCCAATCCTGATTCTTGCAGTACTCCACTAGTCACTGCCTGCTGCTCAGAAAAAGACCTGTTTATTCCTACTGTTTGTTTCTTGTCTGCCAACCTGCTCCCTATCCATGTCAGTATGCTACCCCCAATCACATACATTTTAATTTTACATGCAAACGTCTCATGTGGCACCTTACCGAAAGCCTTCTTAAAGTCTAAATAAACCACATCCACTGGTTCCCCCTTAGCAACTCTACTGCCTACATCTGCAAAACATTTCAATAGATTTATCAAGTATGATTTTTTTTTTGTAAATCCATGCTGATCCTCTCACTGTTTTCCAAGTGCACTGCTAGTAAATAATTTTTTTTATAATGGACTACATTTGAACAGTGTTATTTTCTCTTATTTCTTCAAGCCCATTTCTTTCCCAACAGTCGCCGCGGCTCCTCTAAAATTAAATTCCCCATGAAAATGAATCCTGCATAAATAATGGCCATAGCAGGTTTCATTAACCCAGCACTTACATTCACTACCCTACACATATCGGCTCCTGCTCATGTCTCAAGTGCCTTAATTTTAAAATGTATGTCTTTGTTTTGAAACCTCTCCATTATTTGGTTCCTTTCTATCTTTGTACCTTGTTTCAACCTTAAACTCGCAAAGATATCTATGTTTCTCAATTCTGGATGTTTGCACAACCACAAGTTTCATCACTCTATCACTGCTGACCATGTTTTCAGCTGCCTGATTTTTAGCCCTAGAATTCCTCCCTTAGTCTATCCATTTTTCATTCCCCCTCGAAGACACTTCTTGAACCTGGTACGTTGACAAGCTTTTGACCACCAGGCCTAATATCTTATCAGATACCTCAACGTCAAATTTTGATTACTTACACTCATGTGCGGGCGCCTTGTGCTGTTTTACTACGAAAGACCTATACAAATGCAAGCCATTGTTGTTGTGTGGAGTGGCAACAATCTGCCACTCTTCTTTCATCAGAAAGTCAAATTGAGCACTTGATGCATTTCTGCAAATAACTGACAGTCTTACTTCTGCAGAGATGTTGCAGTTTGATAGGCTGAGTGAGTGGGCAAATGCATGGCAGATGCAGTATAATGTGATTATTGTGAGCCTATCCACTTCGGTAACAAAATTAGAAAGGAAAATTATTATTTGAATGGTTGTAAATTGAGAAAGGGGCATGCTCAACAAGACCTGGGTATCCTCATGCAGAAGTCACTGAAAGTAAGCGCGCAGGTGCTGCAGACAGTAAAAAGGGCAAAATGTATGTTGACCTTAATGGCAAAAGGATTCAATACAGGAACAAGGATGCTTTGCTACAATTATACAGAGCACTGGTGGAGCCACATGTGGAATATTGTGTGCAGTTTTGATCTCCTTTTCTGAGGAGAGATGTCCTTGCTATAGAGGGAGCTCAGCAAATGTTTACCAACTTGATTCCTGGGGTGGCAGGACTGACGTATGAGGGGAGATTGAGTCGGTTAGGATTGTATTCACTGGCAGAACCAATATTCACTTTTCAACCCTAATTTCACCTATGAAAGCGTTGCTGAGTGACCTACCTAAACCACAAAAAGTCCATGTGGTTTAAGTACAACTATGGTACAATCTCTAGATGGAGTTCCAAGACTTTTATCTAACAACTACAAAGGAACAATGATTTTATTTCCAAGTCAAGATGGCGCAAGACTTGGAGGGGACTTGCAAATGTTAGTGACCCAAAGCTTGCTGTCCTAATTATGCAAGGCATTAGAGATCATTGATTTGGAAGGTGTTCGTAAAGGAGATTCAACAAGTCACCAAAGTGTATCTTGTAGATGGTACACACTGGTAGAGGGGCAACTCTTTGGAGGTGATGATGGGCTGCCAATCAAGTGAACTACTTTGTCTTGAATACTGTCGAACTTCTTGAGCAATTTTGGAGCTGCAACCATCCAGGCAACGCAGAATGTTCCAGAATGCGTGTAACTTGTGCTTCCTGGTGAAGGAAAGGCTTTGAAGAGTCAGGAAATGATTGACTTGACACAGAATACTGTGTCTCTCTCCCCTGCTCTCATGGCAACAGTATTCATATTGCTGACCTGTGGTGAAATTAATCAATAAGAATGTTACAGTAGTTTTCAGCTGGAGAGGAGAGAAAAATAAAGTTGGCCAATGTTCCCATGTCATTGCCATAGACTGAGTTCTGATGTATGGACTCTGGATGAGAAAAGGAGACTTACCAAGGAGGCAAATACACACAGGATATTGGGCAATTTGATAAAGAGGTTCCAAAATTGGCTCAGTTATAGGAGACAGAAGGTGATGACAGAACACTGCTCTCGTGACTGGAAGCCCATGTCCACTGGCGTAACACAGGGGTGTATGCTGGGTCCCTCTTATTTGTCATTTATATAAATGGCAGAGATGACTGGGTGCAGGTTTGGAAAAGTAAGTTTGTGGATGACACAAAGATTGGTCAGGCGGTTAACAGCGAAGTTCAGTGTCTTGGGCTCCAAGATATAAACAGGATGGTCAAATGGGCAGATTAACTTTGAAAAATATGAGGTGATACACTTTGGAAGGAGTAATTTGACAAGAGAGTATTCACTGAATGACATCACACTGTCAAGTTCTGTGGAACAAAAAAACCTCAACTTTGTGCATAGATCCTTGAAGGCGGATGGGCACGTTAGGAGGGTGATGAAAAAGGCACATGGGATACTTCCTTTATCAATCGAGGCATAGACTGCAAAAGCAAGAAAGTCATGTTGGAGGTGTATTGAACTTTGGCGAGACCACAGCTTATAGTACTGTGTGCAGTTCTGGTCAGTATGTTACAGAAAGGATGTGATTGCACTGGAGGGGGTGCAGAAGAGATTCATCAGGATGCTGCCTAGGATGGAAAATTTAAGTTATGAGAAAAGGTTGACTAGACTTGAATTTAGGGAGCAGAGAAGACTGCAGGGCGACCTGATTGAGTTATACAAGATTATGAGGGGTACGGACAGGACAGATAAACAGCAGCTGTTCCCCTCAGTTGAAGGTTCAGTCACAAGGGGACAGAAGTTCAAGCTGAGGTGCAGGAGGTTTAGGGGGGATGTAAGGAAAAACGTTTTTAGCCAGAGGGTGATGGTGGTCTGGAATACACTGCCTGAGAGGTGGTACAGGCAAGTTGCTTCACATCCTTAAAAAGTACCTGGATGAGCACTTGGCACATCATAACATACAAAGCTTTGGGCTTAGTTTGAAGGTCAGGTCTTTCTCACGTATCAGTGCAGACTCAATGGGCCAAAGGGCCTCTTCTGCACTGTATTACGTATTATTCTGTGAGAATCAGGTTAGCTGTGATACTTAGAACATATTGACTGCGTAAAACAGACACAAGGTCAAGATGTAGACACGTGGAACTGTTCTCAGCAAAGGGATAGTGAAGGGAACGGATTTTCTTTTAAATGAGTTAGTTAGTTGAATATTTTCCTTTGTTCTCAAGGTTTTTAAGTGTAAAACGTTTCTCACAGACAGCGTTGGCCAACTTACTCTCTTACATCTGCAGCCAAGTAACAAAGGAGACCAGCCCGAGCAGCTATTTTCTCAAAAGGACAAACAGCAAAGCCTGACCCAGCTCAATTCTTCCATAAACCAAAGCTGAGAATAGGAACACATCACGTGTAGAATTTCTCTCCCTGCCCTGGATTTGCAAACAACCTCACAGGAATAGCACTTGATCTTTGAAAGCAAAAAAACATCTGTTACTTCAGATCTAAATCAACCACATCTCTACAGAAACCATGTGATGGAGACTCTTGATATACATACACAGTACTTAAATTGTTTCCAAGCATTGCATTGGAATCTGAAATAGTTGCATAAAGGCAATTTATTGCAACCACAGAGAAAGAATTCCCTTTGACCCAATGAGATTTCTTAATTGTAGCATTCCTTGTATCATGGAGCAGAAAAGGTAGTAAAATGCTTGGCTATAAAATAAACATATGGCTTGTGAAGAAGCACAGGCAACTGACAGCCATGATGTCCAAATTATTAAAATGTTAGCAGTCTGAACATTTTTGCCTTCCCCAATAAGTGGTTTGATCCGTTCTGGAGTTCAGGAGAGATGACACTGGATCCACGAGAGCTTAATGCTCACGTGGCTGAAGTACGCAATATCTGATCTTGGGAGCAATATCTCCAAACTGCACAATGTTCAGCAACTAACTACAGAATGCCAATTTACTAAATTTTAAAGCAGCTGTTGATAAAACGTTAATAAAAGCATTCTGGAAAGGGCATATGTAAATGGATTCTAGTTTCTTGAACAAGTATCAAGTTATTTGTAGCTGCAAGCCAGTTTATTTGTTAGAAAAAATCTGAACATTAGTTTTGACTATATTCAGTGGCCCAGAAACATCATATCTTCTGTTGTCTGTTACAATTCCATACCGGACCACAAATTTATGTTGCAATCTGACAAAGGACTATTAACTTTTATTTTTAAATGAAGTGGGGTTCAGGGAACTCTCTAAGAGAATAGTACCACAAGATTCCAAGGTTTGAACAAACAACACTCAGCTTTAGTAGAAGAATACTATCTACAACTTACATTGTTCACACAGAATTAATATGTGGTTCATGTGGGTAATAAAATGTGATTGAACACCCACAGCATATATCAAATAGTAAATGTCATTAAGACAGATGCAATAGATTTCTCAGCAATTCCTACCGGTGTTAATGATTAGTGGGTTATCAAGTTTCATCAAACTTCACAAAAGATTAGAATTCATCACATTTGCCAATCTGGCCTTGAAACTCCCTCTGAAGAACTGCTTTCTTGTGAACTATCTCAGCAATTCCTCCCTTCTGGTTGATTGCCCTTCTTTTCTGGGTCAATGCAACTCCAGCTCTTCATTTACAGCTAGTTTCACCAGGCCAGTTTTGCCCCTGGGTTTCCCCCAACAAGCCCAAGCTCTAATCTTGCTCAATTGTATCAAGCAAATACCGCTTGAGCTTTTCAACTCATTGTCTAAGCTGAACTAATCTTTGTAGGCTTCTTCTGAGCCTCACGGCTTCCCGCAACATAAAGCTAGCGATTTCCCCACTTTCTCAGCTTCCAGGACTTCTTCTGAGACCCGACTCCAACACTAATTCCTAGAACCTCTCCCAAGTTCACGTGCATGAAGCCATCCAACTGCTCAACTCTTCACTTTGAGTCCTCTCCATAGAATCTGATAGTTCAGCTGTTTCCCAGCAACATAGTTAACTGTAGCACTCCTAATGTGAACTTTGCTTCTTTCTTTCTCTCTTCACTCTTCTCTCACACACACACACACACACACACACACGCGCACGCGTACACACACACACACACGCGCGCACACAGAGTCTGCAACTCAAGTGAACTTGCAAAAACTTACAATAAGCCCCTTCCTATTGCTGGTCAGAATCAAATCTTACTAACACTTTGATACAGTCAAATACAGCACTCTTGGACTGAATGTACCCTGAGGTTACATTCTTAAAATGCTGATAATGGATTTCATCCCACATCTAAATTGGTAGGAGATGTAGTGAATTTTAAAAATCCTTTCACAGGATATGGGTCATCATTGGCATTTATTTTGCCAATTTCAAACTATTCTTGAGAACATGGTAACAATTGACTGCAATTAAGTGGTTTGCTAGGCCATTTGAAAGGGTACTTAAAAGTCAATCACATTGCTGTGGGCCTGTAGTCACATGTAAACAAGGGCAGGTTAGGTAAGAAAAGGACAGCAGATTCCTGCTCTTAGGGCATTCACAAACCAGATGGATTTTATAATACAATACTTTCATGGACACCATTACCAACACTAGCTTTTTTTTAAAAAAGCTGCTTTAAACTAACTGAATTTAAATTCTCAACTACTGTGGTGGGATTTCAGTTTCTATCTTGGGATCCTTATTCCAGGCCTCTCAGTTACTCTCACAGTAAAAAAATCACTTTGCTACCATACTCCTACAGTGTTCTCTACATTGCTTAATAACCAATTTAGCACAATCCTGTTGACAATTATCCAAATTCAGTAGCAAATGAAAGATGAACTGTTGCACCCATCAGAAACCTGGTCTACTTACAGAAACTGCTAAGAAGTTATTCACACCAGAACATATATAAGAAGCCTTAAACTGTACAAAATTTGCTCTAAGCAATTTGCAGAGAGATGAAGATGTACTTCAAAATTCTTCATTAATACTGTGAAGTGACAACCATAAGGCATGTCAAGCTGTACCTGCAATGAAGCTGTAAACTTGGGAGAATGCAATGCAAGAAATACAGTGCCTTGAAACTCATCACAATGCCAAAACATTTTAAAAGGCTTCACATAAAATAAAGGACACTTGGGAGTGCAGTGACTTTAATAGATTGGAAAAGGAGCTGTCATTTTCAATAGCAATGTCCAACAAACATCAACGAGCTGAATAACTTACTATTCACTAATTTGGCTGGTACTGGTTAAGGGGGAATGTTAGTGAGGACAGTGGGATAACATTTTGTCCTTTTTTGCATGGAGAAATGTAATTTTTTTAAAGAGTATCTGAACAGGGACTGCAGTTTTTAATGTCTCACGAGTCAGTGCCTCCAAAAATGCAGCACCTCATCAGGCACTATAACAGTCACAACTGGGGTTGCCAAGTGCCAACACTCCAGGATTGCCCTGGAGTCTTCTAATATTCAGACTCAATTATATTGACAACACCAAGCAATCAGAAAAAATAAGTCAGAAAGAGCATTAAAACAAATGTTGTATGAAACGTCAACTTTCCTGCTCCTTTGATGCTGCCTGGCCTGCTGTGCTTCTCCAGCTCCACACTGTGTTATCTCTAAACTCCAGGATCTGCAGTTCTCGTTATTTCTTAAAACAAATGTTTATTAGTTATGTATGAAAAAGAAAATAGGGATAAAGGGCCACCTTACAGTTAGGTTTGTTGAAGGTGTTTGTTGTAGCCTTCAGAACTACAGTATGAAATCTCAAGGAATACACCTAATCAATCGAGTTGGTCACCTACACTGTACTTGGTTTATATACTCTAATTCTGTGGGCAATTATTCCAATTTTGTATGTTTATAATAATTAGTTTGAAGATCACATTGGCGGGAACAGGACTAAATGAATCTACAAGCAAGCCACTATCCTTTTGACGTACTGGAAGGATGTACATGCAGACCCATCAATTACCAGGACTATCTATCTCATAGCTTTCTTGAATTATCTTCAAGATGATTTTTTTTATAGGTAAGACTACATTAAGACATGAAAATGGAAACACTGTTGATATAAGTAAATAGCAGGAATTAGCAGGGTGTTATCAAAGGTCCCATTAAATTTAATGATATTTTGTTTTGAAGCTGCATCCACATGTGGAGTTCAAAATTCAAAACACTTGAATTGTTTAATCCCCAGCTTCTGGATTCCAGTGTAAAACCCCAAGGTGAGAAGGGCTCAGAGAGGGGAAGAAGATGAATTGTTTCATTCAACAGCAGAAAATATGTAAATTGTTAATAAAATACTTTCCAGGGTAGCAGGCCTTATTACTTTAAATTTTGACTAGATTAGGTTCATTTCTGATTTGAGACTCACTCTAATCTCTTCATTGAATGGATTAAGGTCTAGCCTTCAGAACTACAGTATTAAATGAACTGGACTTGGAAATCATTTTCCAAGCTTCAATTCTCCTAGAACTGTCAGCTCATCACTATTTTAGTAAAAAGATTGAACAGCTGGCACATATTAATTTTGTAAAATGTGCTAGTGATGTAGTGTGACTCACCACTGAAAGGCAATTTATCTTTCCACCCATTGCTCATGCCATGTACAGCTGACAGAGCTCCCTGGGATCTGTGAAAGTCACTTGAAAGAGAAATGAAAATAACTCTGCTCTGAACTTTACCTTCATGGTGTCTGATCAGCAGTATGGCCAAGGTAAGGAATGAGAACCAGCCAAGTCCATCCAAGATGTTGATGCTCTTCAAGCACTATTCACATAGAATCTGTCTCAGGAAAAGTTGTTTCTTAGGTGTGCAATGTGTGGGATCTCTGCACCCCAAATCTTCATCACTCTACTGTCAGTGGACATACTATTAACTGCTGAGGTCCTCAACTCTACAATGCAGGCCTTAAAACTCTTCAAATTGAGAGATCTCTCTTATCCTCCAAGATGCTCCTGAAAATCTACCTTCTGACCAAATTTCTGGTCATCAGTCCCAATATCACCTTATATGGTTTTGGGGTCAGACAATTATTTATGGTCCTGTGAGGCATCTGGTTTGTTTTACTATGTTCAAGGAGCTCCATAAATGCAGGTTTTATTGAGCCAAGAGTTTTTCTCTGTTGCACCATCCTTTCCGAACCTAACCTTCAGTCTCATGTATATGTAAAAATGATTGCTCATACTGACAATACTCAGAGTAATTACCAGGAGTTTGCAGAAAAATCACTACCAAATATGTTGCCTGAAATCTTGATTTGATGCGGTCTACACTAGAAATTGAGACTGTACAAGGACCCAAATGCATGAGATGTTAACTGTAACCCTGGTGCCTACGAAAAACATCAGGGTGGATGGTAAGAAACTAGATTGCAGAGTAAAAACAAATTAGGTTGTGTTTAGTGACAAGGCTGTGGAGACTAAGTGCTGCTTGAAACTCTCTGCATCATTAAATGCTAAACCCCATATTGATTCAACAGTGGTTCAACACAGCACATCATAACACTCTGGCTGGCTTTGAGCACGTGAGTGACATCATACACATCTACTAGTCGTCCGCATGTCAGTGACATCAATATTCATTCTGAAAAGAGAAAGCCAAACTGACCTCTACAGGACCTGAGCACCTGCTTGATCAATTAGCTTCTGGAGGTGGTATTTATTTAGAATCCATTCTTTCACATTCATGAGACAGCTCCTCCTCCTCAAAGTACTGAAATGGAGTGTTAGTCTTAACTTGTGCGCTCAGGTCCAGTATTGGGATTTGAACCTACAATTTTGTAACCAACATTACACCATCTGGATGGCTTCAGCAATTAAATTCTTAGAGAGAAAGAATTTTAAAAAAGACCTAGCTTAATGTCTAACAGACCTCAGCACTCAAGACTAGTGAGGTCCATTTAAATTGAACATGTGGTGCAGCAGCAGTGTCCCTACTCCTGGACCAGGAGGCAGGTTCAACTCCCACCTGCTCCAGAGGTGTATAATAACATCTCTGAACAGGTTGATTAAAGAAAAAGATTAAATTTTGTGGTCTTGAAGGGGCGATCAAGATAGGCACAACTCCAATTAGCATTGGAAACCATGGCACTATGATTCTCAATTACCACAAGCAGTACCATGCCATAAAAAAAAAATCAAATCTGAGCAGCTCTTGTGGTGTAACGGTAGCATTCCTACCTTTAGGTTAGGAGGCCTCAGTTCAAGTTCCACTTACTCCAGATGTGATCATAACACATCTGGAAAGGTTGATTAGAAAGAGAGAACCACAGAAACAATAAAGCACAGAAGGGGGCATTTCAGCCCATCTTGTCCATGCCAACCCAGGACACCCAGATAGCCTTTCTAATCTCAGGAAGTGAATTCCAGATAGCACCACCCTCTGCTTAAAAAAAAGATTGTCCTCACATCCCCTCTAATCCTTCTGCCACTTAGCAGGAGTCATAGATTCAAGCTATTTGAACTCTCTGCCAAGGGAAACATGTTCCTCCTGTCTACTTGATCGCTACCCCTCACAATTCTGTATTCCTCACTCAGGTCACCGCTCAGCCTTCTCTGTTCCAAGGAAAACAACATCAACTTCTCCAATCTCTCCTTGTAGATACAATTTTCCAGCCCTGGCAATATTCGAGTAAATCTTCCCTGCATTCTCTCCACAGCAATAATGTCCTTCCTGTAACACGGTGACCAGAACCACATACAATACTTCAGTAGAGGCCTCATCAGTGTTTTATACAGTTTCATCATTATAGCCCTACTTTTACATCCTATACCACTGCCAACAAATAACAGCATTCCATGTGCCTTCTTTACAGCTTAATCCACCTGTACTGCTACCTTTAGGGGCCTGAGCACTTGCATGCCAAGATCTCTCATTTCATCTGCACCTCTCGATATATTCCTGTTTATTGTATATCCCCTCTTACTGTTTGACTTCCCTAAATGTATTACCTCAAACTTAGAGTTAAACTTCATCTGCCATTTTCCTGCCCACTCCACTAACGTGTCCATATCATTTGAGCTTACAGCTATCATCTACACTATCCATCTCATGGCCAACTTTTGTGTCATCTGCAAATTTCTCAAATGTGCCCCCGACGTTCGAGTCCAAATCATTAAATGTATAAAACAAACAGAAGTCCCAACACATAGCCCTGCAGAGCACCACTTGATACAGTTTTCCATTTGCAAGGACAGCCTTCAACCTTTACCCTTTGTTTTCTATTACTAAGCCAACTTTGGAGACAATTCGACACATTATCCTGAATTCCATGGGCTTTTACATTTTTGACCAGTCTGCCATGTGTTAAGTGCCTTACTTAAATCCATGCAGACAACATCCACCGCATTACCCTCATCGATCCTCCTTCTCATTTCCTCGAAGAATTCAAATTTGTAAGACATGACCTTCCCTTAACAAAGCCATTCTGACTAACCCTGACGAATCCATGCCTTTCTAAGTGACCGTTTATCTGATTTCTCAGGATTGGTTCTAACAATTTGCCCACCACTGAAGTAAGACTAACTGGCCTATAATTGTTTGGCATTTCCTTTGTACCCTCATTAAACAGTAGAACCACATTTCCATTTCTTCAGCACTTCTGCAGAAGGGTCACTGAACCCGGAATGTGAACTCTGATTTCTCTCCACAGATGCTGCCAGACCTGCTGAGATTTTCCAGTAATTTCTGTTTTAGCCTCCGGCACTTCACTTGTGTCTAGAGAAAAATTGGAAAATATTTCTCAGAGCATTTGTTATTTCCTCCCTGAACTCTTCAACATCCTAGGGAACAATCCATCCAGCCATAGCAACCTATCCACTTTCAAGGATTCCAAATCCTCTAACACTTCCTTGTTATGATTATTTTGTCCAATATTTCATCCCCCCTCCTCTGAGATTACTATATCTACATCATCCCTTTCCTCTTTCCTTTAGTGAATACAGAGACAAACAATTCATTTAAAATTCTTCCCATATCTTCAATCATCAAATTCAATTTAAATGCAAATGAATATGGGGCAGCATGGTGACTCAGTGGTTAGCCTCACAGTGACAGGGACCCGAGATCAATTCCAGCCTTGAGCAACTGTCTGTATGGCATTTACATATTCTCCCTGTGTCTGCATGGGTTTCCTCTGGGTGTTCTGGTTTCCTCCTGCAGTCCAAAGATGTGCAGGCTAGGTGGATTAGCCATGGGAAATGCAGGGTTACAGGGATACGGTAGGAGAGTGGGCCTGATTGGGATGCTCTTTGGAGTGTCAGTGCGGACACATGGACCAAATGGCCTGCTTCCACACTGTAGTGATTCTATGGAGTGTTTCCTAGCTTTGAAAAGCAAACCTGGTTACTTTTGTTAGATGCTCCAAAAACAAACAACAGTTATACAGCATTTTGAACATCTGACAGTCTGGAGGATTATAAAGGAAGTGGCACAGAGATAGTGGATGTATTGGTTATAATACTGTAAAAATTCTCTGGATTATGGAAAGATTCTACTGGATTGGAAAAATCCTAAGACCTTTCTTTAAAAAGGAGAGGAAGTCAGGAAGTAGGAAACTATAGACTAGTTAATTTAACATTGTCATTAAGAAATTGTTGGAATCCATTATGGGACATTTGGAAAGTTAAAACACAAACCATTAGAGTTACTATGGTTTTATGAAGGGTAAATTGTGTTTGACTAATTTGCTCGAGTTCTTCAAAGATATAACACAAAGTTGACAATAAGGGTCTTGGAGATGTAGTAGATCTAGATTTCCAGAGGCATTTGAAGATGTACATAAAAGGTTAATACACAAGGTAAGATTACAGGGGTTTAGGGGTAATGTATTAGGTTGGATAGAGGACTGGCTAACCAACAAAAACAGGGAGTCAGGATAAATTGGTTTCTTTTCTGCTTGGCAAGCTGTAACAGATGGGATGCCACAGGGCTCAGTCCTTGGGCCCCAACTACTCTCAATCTATATTAATGACTTGCATGCAGGGATAGAAGATACCATAGCAAATTTGAAAATGACACTAAACTAGGTGGGAAAGTAAGTTGCAACAAAGCAATAAGAAATTTATAAATGGATATGGATATGTTAAGTGAATGGGTCAAAATTTGGCAGATGGAGTATAGCATGGCTAAGTGTGAGGTTAGCCATTTTGGTCAGAAGAATAAAAATGCAAATTATCTGAATGGAGAGAAATTTCAAACTGCTTCAGGGCAAAGGGGTCTGGGTGTCCGTGTGCATGAATCACAGCAAGCTAGTATGTAGGTACAGCGGATATTAAGCAGGAAAAATAGAATTTTGGCATTTATTGCTAAAGGAATAGAGTATTAAATGTAGGGAAGTGTTGTTGCAATTGTACAAGGCATTAGGGAGACCACATCAAGTACTGCAACCAGCTTTGGTCCCCTTGAGGAAGGATGTGGTTGTGCTGTAGGCAGTTCACAGAAGATTCACTAGATTAATTCCGGAGATGAAAGGCTCCTCTTAACAGGAAAGATAACACAGTTTAGGCCTATAATTGCTAAAGAATAAAAGAATGAGGTATACAAGATATGAAAGGGCATTGACAAAGTAGATATAGGGCAGATGTTTCTAATATTGATCAAGAGGTCATAAGCTTTAGGCTAAGGGGTGGCAGATTTAAAACAGCTGAGGAGGCTTATCTCTCTCAAATGGTTGTGAATCTGTGGAATTGACGACCCCAGAGTGGGGATGGACGTGGGACATACGTATTTGAGACAAATTTTTAATTAGTAATGGGTTAAAGGGTTATGAGGAGCAGGCAGGAAAGTGGAATTGAGGTCAAGATCAGATCAGCCATGATCGTGTTATTTGGAGGACAGGCTCAAAGGGCTGAATTGCCTACTTCTAGTGCTCATATTCTTCTTTCTTGTAATGACAGATTATGTATTGGATTCATCTTTGCTGCATGTAGAGCACATAGTGAGATTCAAATTGAGATCTGAATGCTTTTTCAAGTTTTAGCAAGTATGCCCAAGATATTAATACAGTGCCTGCAGCTTGGTTAATGAGGACTTTTATAAGTTCAAAGCCCAACATGCCCACTTGCTGAATGAGAAAAACCTAATTTTCTACAAGCACAAGGTGGTTAGAGTAGTTGAAACAGTCAATACATTTCTCAAAGAGTTCATGCCACCCAATTTTAAATATTCCATTTGACTGACATTTTTTAATGCAAGAGTTTTCACTGATAATATTTCTTTTTATAAGTAGTTAAGTTGAAAATGCAAGCAGAGGCAAAATTCTTTTGTAACCTCTTGATGGGCAAGTCAGTATCCTGAAATTTCCAACTGTGGCCATATATTTGGTCTCACTGATCAGCTTGGTCAGGATCGAGAGCTTGTATTTCACCTGCCCCCATACAGCATTAACTCATCTGGAATGCAGCACATAACCATGTGTAACAGAAAAACACGAAACAACTGGAGGGCAATGTGCCTGTTGCTGAATCTATCCGGATATCTCAAAAACATTTGGAATACAAAGCAACTGCATAATTTTAGTCACGACAACCTTCCATGAAGTTCTTCAATCTCTGAACCCGAAATGGAGATGCTTATGCCAAGTCCCATGTGAAACTTGTTCATTTGCCTTCTACATTTGTGAAATTTTCAATCAACTGTCACATTCTGACTTTATTAAGAGTCTGGTATTTTATGGCACATAACGAGTAGTCAACTGGACATGAACATAACAGACAACAATATTTTATAGGTCTATCACCAGAGGGGTTAAAGGGCTGTGCAGTAGATCCTCCATAATTTCTCATTTTCAGCCATCTACTAGTCATCAAGTGCAATTATACTTTTGATGAAGACAATAAAAGATTATTTGACTCTTTAAGAGTTCAAGACAGATAGAAGTCAGCCGAATAAAGACAGAGTCCATAATTTTCATCCTCAACATAAAATTATTATTTGAGCAACATTTTGCCATTGGTTTTCTGCCTATCTCCATCTTAAAAGTTCACGAGTTCAACTATAAACACCAAATTCCTTGGCTTGGCTGTCTAAACAAAGATGATTATTGAGAAGGCCAGTAAAGAAGGGAGAGGGAGTGGAAAAGAGCCCTGATCTTCAAAGGTACTCCAGCTCTACATTGCTGCCACCTCACAGACAATAGAAAATTCATCTGGTTTAATCTTGCAAATTGTAGTCACATCTCCAAATCCCATTTCCTATGAGTGCACCTTTCCCTTTGAGAGCTCATAATTGACGATTGTTGACCAGCTTTCACTGTAATCCAGAACAAAATCCAAATATAGAAAGGTCACAGGAGATTCACTTGGAGCATTATGATCAACATGGAACAGTTCACTGAACTGCTTGTTTTTAGGCTGTGTTATGTGCATATTATGAAGCTATTATTCATGTTTGAATTCAACAGTTCTGGCCTATGAAGTCTCCAATCAATCCATAAAAATCTACATCAAGTATTAATGGATAAAGTAAACCATCATTTGCTACACTACAAATTCTGAAGATTATTAAAATAAAGAAAACTTGGTTTATTCATTTGTTCTCCATTTCAATGGCTGCAAAGTAGCACCCTCCTTGCAACTACCAGGGTTCAAATTCAATATTCCTTTTCTCAGGTCAGGTGCAATACAGTATGAAATAAAACTATTCATCCAACCACTTAAAAATTTCAAGAGTTTTATGGACACTGCTATTATTAGAACTCCTTTTCTAACAGGTAAGCAGAAGAATCACTTTGTAAATACACTTGATACCTTCCTAATTTAAAATTAACTTTCTGGCTGAAGTATTCCTCCAACTTGTAAGAGGCAAAGTTTCTGAGAGAATGGCTTTCTTTGAAAAGCAGTCACTTTAATTGATTGAGATACAAGGATTATTTCAGAGTACAATTACACTTTTGAATTTGTTGCTTTCTAAATAAAGAAAATAAGTAGAATGCTCACAAGGGAGGGCAAGAAAGCTAGTCATTGATATTCAAAGCTTAGTCTAGACATTGCCTCAGGATTCATCCTTCCAGCTCCTTTTAAGTGGAGATATAACAGGTCCCAAGACACAAAGCTACCCCTTCAGCTTCTCAAGTGCCTACTGACAGCAGTTTTGACAGTTGCAGGGTACTGCAATCTGATGGTACAATACTGAAGAATGCACTGTGCCAGACTTCCTATAACTTGGCACAAAGGGGGCAGCAGCCAAAACAATGCAATCCTGATATCCGTCTCTCTTTGCTATGACCCAGTTTCCGGACAAGTAATCACAATGAACAAGATTAGCTAGCTCTCTGTCATCATCCTTCATCACTTGAGCCCACAGCCAGCTTCATAGGCAAAAATACAAAGCTGTGTTTATACGAGTCGTCAGATGGTTGTGCAGCTGGCATCAAGACATGGGTAACAATTGAGATAAATGTAAAGCCAATGACTGTCCATCTTTAGCGAGGCTGTATCATAAGGAACCAAAAAGAAATCCATGAGAAATACAACTCAGAATCTATCTTCCTGTGCCTGTCACTGCCTCATTGATCATGCTAACGTCAATTCCATTTGCAATAGAATATCCATTCTCCCCAAAAACAAAGGGAACAGCAAGCCGCTCCTTTTCATTAAATGTCCCTTTCTCGATGGAGGGAGCTGAGAGAAAGAAGCCTGTCATCAAATGTAATGAAAATCATTCAGCTTCATTGATTTCAGGTCAATATGCTGATGTCTGCAGGCAATTACTTGATAAAGAACTTTTGTTCTTCTCTTAAAAGTGTGCTGCTGATTATCGTCATAAGACGGAACATGTTTACAAGTGTCCAAACCAAAAACATTCTAAACTACTTCAGGGCCAAACATAAAAAAAATTTATACGTCAGATTAACACTGTGTACTTGAAATCTACATTGGACAATATTGCTGAAGAAATAAATGCATCACACAACTAGTCACATTGTGCTACCAAACCTACAAACAAACCACACTGTGTACAATACCACAAGGTGATTAAATGCACACAAGTCTAAAAGCAATTCCTCATCAATTTCAACTCCAAATTTATATTAGCATTTTATTGAAATAATATTTTGAATGCACACAATTTATGGAAATATATACACAAATAAACACTCTCACATTGATTCACTGTTTCTCATTTATTATTTTTGCTGGTCTTCAGTTCTTAGTTAGTCATTTTAGTTATATTTTTAACTTTACTGAACTGGTCTTGGGGCTATACTGTAAGTACTTTCAGAATTTAATCATATTTACTTTTAGACTCAAAAATATCAAATATTTAACATTTTATATCACAACTAGAGGCAAGAGTAGGCAATTCAGCCCCTTGGGCCTGTTCCACCATTCAACACAGACATGGTTGATCTTGGCCTGAACTCCATTTTCCTGTCTGCTCCCCATAACCTTTTAACTCATTACTAATTAAAAATCTATCTCCTCCTCAAATTTACTCAGTGTCCCAACATCCGCCACATTTAGATAATACTACTTTGAGAAAACATCAAGATATGGCACAGAACACAGGCAAAGAGAAAAAATAATTAGAATCATAGAATCCTTACAGAACAGAAAGAGACCATTCTTCCCATTGAGTCTGCAGCGACCCTCCAAAGAGCATCCCACCCAGACCCACCCTATTCCTGCAAGCCCACATTTAGTGCAGCCAATCCACCTAGCCTGCACAGCTTTGGACTGTGGGAGGAAACCAGAACACCCAGCAGAAACCCAGGTAGACATGGGGAGAACGTGCAAACTCCACACAGATGGTCACCCAATGCTGGAATCTGATGAAGAGATAGATCTGGGATGAGTCATGAGTCATCACAGTACATATGGCAGCTGACCCTTATCGGATACTTCTCACTGGTGAGAAATTACCGGCTATCAAGGACTGATAGTTTGGGGATTCATAAGGTAATATTGCGAGGGTGGGGCAAAAAGTCACTGTTGGAAATCCTCTGGCCAAAATTGAGTGGTAAAGAATATAATAAAGTAAGTAGAAAGATGGCAAAGAACTGGTAAAAAATTCCAGAATGCAGCATTGATCAAACAAGGGGCAACAAACAGTGGAATGAAGGAAGTGGGGACAGGAAGCTCAGTGTTGAATAAAGTAAGGCACAGAAAACTGGAAGAGATCCAAATGATCAATGGGGGAAAGCCATGCAAGGATTTAAAAATGAGTATCAGAATGCTGAAATTAACATGCTGAGACTTGAGGACAACAAAAGCTTAAGACGTCTGAGTGATTGGAAGGTTTGGCTTTTAATGGGTATGACTTGTGTTTGGCATTCTGTATAAGCTGAAGCATGTGAGATTAGCTAGAAAAGCATTTACAAAACTCAAGGTTTGAAGGAAGCCATGGATAAGAATTTCAGTGTCATAACACGACTTAGAAGGAAGAGGTTTTAGTAGCTATCTAATCATAATTTCGTATCTTGATGAGTCTCACAGGAACTTGCAGGAAGGAAGTGAATGTAGCCAAGTTTGCAGATGACGCTAAAATAGGTGGAAAGGCAGGTTGTGAGAAGGATACAAAACGGTTACAGAGAGATATTGATAGGACAAGTAAGTGGGCAAAAGGTTAGCAAACGGAGTATCATGTGGGAAAATGCAAAGTTGTTCATTTTGGAAGGGAGAGTAAAGGAACAGAATAATATTCAAATGGAGGGAAACTGCCGAAAGCTGCAACACAAAGGGACTTGGGAGTACTAGTACATAAAACCCTGAAAATTAGCACACTGTTGCGTTAGATAATCAGGAAGGCTAATGGAACGTTGGCCCTAATTTCTATGGGTTTGGGTATAAAAGATTAAGGACTTTTCACTGTACTTTACAAGATGCTGGTGGGACCATATCTGGCTTGCAATGAGCAATTTTGGTCTCATTATTGAAGGAAAGATATAATTTAATTGGAGCCAGCTCAGAGGAGGTTCATTAGGATGATCTCTGGCATGGAGAAATTATCTTATGAGCAAACGCCAAACAGATTGGTACCTTATTCACTGGAGTTTAGAAAAATGAGAGGTGATCTCTTTGAAACATACAGCATTCTTAATGGGCTTGATTAGGTAAATGCTGAGAGGATGGGAGAGTCTAGGATCAGAGGGCATAGTCTCAGAATTAAGGGGCACCAATTTAAGACTGAGATGAGGAGGAATTGCTTTTCTAGGAGGATTGAGTGTCTTTGGAACTCCTTGCCACAGAGAGCTGTGGGGGCAGAGTCCTCACATATATTTAAGGGTAAGATAGCCAGATTCTTGATCAGTAGGAGAATCAAAAGTTATAGGGAAAAGGCAAGAAAGAGGAATATCGGATCAGCAACGATCCTACTGAATGGGAGTACAGACTTGAGGGGTCGAATGGCTTATTCCTGTTCCTACTTCCTATGGTCTGAAAGAAGTGGTGCAGTAATAATATCACTAGACTAATAGTTCAGAATCTCAGGCTCATGTTCTGAAGATATGGCTTTGAATCCCACCATGGCAGATGGTGAAAATTGAACACAATGAAAATCTGGAATAGGAAGCTAGTCTAATGGTGACCGTGTAACCACCGCCAATTGTCATAAAAACCCATCTGGTTCAGTAATGTACTTCAAGGAAGAAATCTGTCATTTCTATCTGATGCAGCCTATATATGATTCTAGACCTGCAGCAACATGGTTGACTTTTTATCTGCCCTTTGGAGCATTAGAAACGTGCAACAGTTGCTGGTCTAGCCAGCAACATCTACATCCCATTTATAATTTTTTTTAAAATGGTGCTTAATTTCAAAGAGAAGATATTAATTCGAAGAGATTTATTTTTCTTAACTTAATAAGGTGTGAAAGATTAACTTCTGACTGTAGAGTGCTAATGGATTGGCAAATATGTTTATGATTACACACACAATCACAGTATTGCAAAAATCACAATTGCAAATCACACAATGTTTTATCATTGTCAGTATCCATCTCTAAAATTTGATGCAACATACACGAAATGAAAGTTAGTTATTGTTCATATGTTGATGAGATGTGAATAAGAAGAATTAAATCCTGTGTTTGTGTGGAAATTCATAACATGTAGGGGCAGAATTAGGACATTTGACCCATTGAAGTCTGCTCTGCCATTCAATTATGGCTGATATACTCCTCACCCTTATTTTCTTGCCTTCTCTCCATAGCCCGTCAACACATTACAAATTAAAAATCTGTCTAACTCCTCCTTAAATACATCACTGTTCCAGCATCCACTACACGTTGGGACAGCGAATTTCACAGATTCACAATTCACAGAATTCCACAGATACGCAGTTTCTCCTCAACTCTGTTTTAAACTTGCTACCCCTTATCTTAAGACTATGACTTCTTGTCCTAGAATGCCCCACGAGAGGAAGCATCTGCTCCATATCTATTTTATCTATACCTTTTATCATCTTGAATAACTCAATTTGATCTCCCCTCATTCTTCTAAATTCTAAACAGTATAGGCCTAAACTGTTCAATCTCTCTTCATACAACAAATCCCTCAACTCTGGGATCAATCTAGTGAACTTCCTCTGAACTGCTTCTAAGGTCACTACATCTTTCCTCAAATTAGTGGACCAAAACTGCACAATACTCCAGGTGCAGTCTCACCAATGCCTTGTATAGTTGCAACAATTCTTCCTGACCTTTATATTCTAGTCCCTTAGCTATAAAAGCCAACATTCCATTCGCTTTCTTTATTATCTGCTGCACCTTCATGCTAGTTTTCTGACTCATGAACAAGGAAACCTAGATCCCTCTGCACTGGAGCACCCCAAAGTCTCTCCCCAGTTAGATAATAGATCGCATTTCTATTTTTCCGACCAAAATGCATGACCTCACTCGTTAAACTCCATCTGCCACATTTTGGCCCACTCTCCTAACCTATTTATATCCATTTGTAAGATTCTTATTTCCTAATTACAATTTACTGTCCTGCCTATTTTTGTGTTGTCCACAAATATGGCTATACAGCCTTCTATCCCCATATCTAAGTCATTAATGTAGATTGTAAATAGCCAGGGTCCAAGGACTGAACCCTGTGGCACCCCACTGGTTACTTCTTGCCATCCATAAAAAACCCATTTATCCCGACTCTCTGTCTTCTGTCCATCAGCCAGTCACCTATCCAGGGATGGTTCACTGAATTAAGTTGGCCTTGCACATCAGCAATAAGAGTCTATTTACATCGATAGCTGCAAGGATGCCAAGTGGAAGGAGCTCAGACGTCAACTAATTACTACCAGGTGTTGCTTAATATATGAGGTCATACCTTTTTCCATGCTATTTCATAAGGGCAGGAGAGGGTCGTTCAGTTTTTTTAAGCTTCTTCCACTATTCTAGGAGTATGACTGATTTGGACATCAACTCTATTTCACTCCCTTTACTCCAAATAGCCCTTGATACCTTTATTTAACAGAAATCTGTCAATTTCATTCTTTAATATTTCAATTGAGTCAGCATCCACTATTTAAATGGGAAAGCAATACAAGAATCAATTATCACTGTCAGAATGAAAGAATCTGAAAAAAATCTGAGACGTTAGTATAAAAAATTAGAAATCTGATAAAAGGGTCATAAATCTGAAGCATGAACTGTTTTTCTCTCAACAGATGTTGTCTGACCAGTTGTACGTTTGCAGCATTTACTGCTTTTATTTCAAATATTGCTGTGTTGTTGAATCACTCTTCCCTCCTACAAAAGTTATTTAGCTAAAATCTTAGTTCTTCAAAGACAGTTTAGAAGTTCTGAAGATCAAGAGAGTACCCCATAACATGGTGTAAAAAAAAAATCTTAATTAGCAGTTTTTAACTGATTTGTCACAATGCATTACAACCTCAGAGTGTAATAATGCATAATATCATTAGAACTTACATGGCTCATATTGAGCATAATAGCAGTTGACAGTCACATAAAAATACAATAAAGCAGATTTAAAATTGCATCTAATAGGATTTTTAAACCTGATAAATTAATTTAAATCTGGGTTTTACTTATTTGCATTTTAAAGTTCAGGCATGTAGTTATGTCAATCGAACAAATGGCTGAGCGGTCAAAACATGCCTTTGTTGACTGACCAACAAGGCCATTACAAAGCGGCCACTGTTATAAAGTCAATCAGTTCTTTCACATCACTGTGAGTGGCACACTTGAGGACATAAGAAATTACATTAACGTGCTTTCAGTTGCAATGACTCAAAGGACAATTGCTCGGAAATTCAAAGGTTTCTAAATTTGCCTGAACACTGACCTGGATCTAAGAGTAAAAGGAACTTATGGGGAGAACTGACAACCGAGTAGTTAAATGGGATACTGGAAAAGGAACTCTTGAATATTACACAAAGCTATAATCGTGACTTCTCCCACCCACTGATTTGTACAATTGATAGATCACAGACTCCTGTATGATTGAGTTAGACAGTTGAGAAAGTACGATACAGACTAACATTAAAACCTGCCACTAAAGAACATTTCTATCATCTGTACTGGCTCAGTTGGTAAATGTATCTTCCTTTATGAAACTAAGCCCATCAGAAGGTGTCAGCTTTTTCCAAGTTTTCCGATTTTAATGGGGGTGGGCAATCATAGGGGAATTGTAACTAGCCCAACATTTGATACCCTTTTCCCACCCAAATCCAAAGATTATGTTCCTGATTACTAACCAGTGATGGCTGCTGAATAGTATAGAAAAGAGGATTAGGTTTGGCTGCAATATGTATAGCTCATCAATGCTTATCAACAAGACACACAGAAAAATCAACTCTTGGGTGAGGAAACAGAGACATAATGGAACGAATCTCAGAAGCAATCAGCACTTTCCAGGGGAAAATAGTTGTGAAGGGTGCGGCCAAATCGTTTTTCATCTGCTGGTGTTCATATTTAGTCTGCTTTCCTAACACTTGCTTCCAGCGCAAAGCTGTGAACTATAAATGAACTAGAAAAGCCTAGTACTTCCACAGAGATGTGATTAGATAGCACTATTCCTTTCCACAAGTTATAAAAGGAAGCAGCAGTGTGCTGATAAAGGACAACTGAAATGAGTTTTTCTATTCTTGTGGTTACACTGTCAGCAATTCCCAGCTTCAGATCTATGTGGTCTATATAAAGGATTAAACACAGTCAGCAATGTCACGGGACTTTTTTTCCAACCCACTAGGGATCTCCACAGACCTTTCCTGAAACTGAATCAATTGCTTGTTTTGTACTTTATTGTCCTGATCATTTTGTGAACTGAAAACAAATTGAACCATAAACTGTAGTGTTTTTTCATCAATACACAATGTATCTGAGCTCAAAAACAATTAAAGGAGCAATATTTCACCCCATTATTCATATCAGTCTGACATACCACAATATTTTTCATAAGTTAACATGTAGCTAGTTTCCAGGTTACAGTCATATGCTTTGATTTTCATGGATATATGTCAAATGTGCTGATAAGACTGTATCTTTTCAATCAGTCCGGTGCGTGAGAGGGTTGGAATAGGTTGCTGACTGGGATGGGGGTTGCAGTTTGTCAGGTTAGTAAATAAATTTCCTGGAAGGGGATCCAGAAATGACATAAACGACTGATGATCAGTTTTAGTTATGTTCGTTTGAAGGATTAATATTGCTGCTGTAATGCCATGAGATCATGGCTCAGATCTTTTAGTAGCAATGACAGCTAAAATATTACCATTTCCAATCATTATTTCACTGAAACTGCCAGCAATGTCTGCAGCCTATTCATGCACATTTAAACATGGAAATCCAGATGTCACTGTTAGTGATTCTACTGCTTACATCTTCAGAGGCTGCACTGTTGAGGAACCCCAGAAAGCAATCAATGAGAAATCTAAAATTTGATGAAAACGTCTACTTTCACAGTTAATTCAGTCAACCTTGCTGTAAAATATACTGAAAAGGTTACAGCTTGTTACACTGGATTATTAACAAAGGATTAACTTCATAATTACTATTAGATACACTAGCCCTGAAGAACTAATTTTATAATTGTGAAATGTCATTTTTTTCAATACAAGCAGTTCTCCTATAACATGTGTTCTTGTGCAACCTTGTGCTATAGAAAATTGCGTTATAGGGAAATCGCTATACTGTACAGTAGAAAGTTTGAGTTATCCAAACAGCATCCACTATTCATCAATCGTGTTACAGCCAATTCGCTTAACAAAACACACGTTATAGCAGAAATACCAGTACAGTAAAAGCTTCCAATACAAAGGTTGGCTGATATTCATATTTTAGTTTCCATTCAAACCTGACCACCAATTATAAAATACAAATTAAAATAGAAAATGAAAACACTTCTAACTTCTTGGTTTACATGAGAATAACCCAGTGTAATTGTCTGGTTATCTTGTTAGCTGACATTAATGTTGCTGACACCTGAAGATATCCTTCATTTGGAACTCGGTGCAAACTGCTGTCATGAAAAGGAGCAAATAATGCCATAGAAGAATGTTACATCTTTGTGGGCAGCTTATTTAAGATCAGCATTGGGCAGTCTTTTCCCCCTGCTGACTGCAAACTCCCGTACTTTTGTGCCACCAGAACAGACAAATTTCTTTTCAGTTTAAAGTCTTATTTTTTAAGAGGTGCTGAGAGATTGCAGTACTTTGCAAATAAATAACTGAAGTGATACCCTAGCTTATGTGGCAAAGGCCCTGGAGTGAAGCTTGATTCTACAATCTGATTTAGGTGCAACTTTGCCATCAATTACTGGCTTCAAACTTTACCACTTTTTTTTCGTACTACCCCACAACAAAACAAAGGAAAATACTCCACATCTCTAATAGTTTTCTTATTCCTATGCAAACAGCTTGAAGTGGGGGTCACACAGATCAAATGTCGTACAACATTCCACAGTAATAGTAGTGTCTATTCTAATTACCTTGACACAGATTCAGATTATTAAGGATGGTTCAAAGTCGACACTTGAATGCTTCATACTCGTTATATGTGATTAATTGGTAATCCAGAATTACATTCTCATTTCTACACTTCAGTAAATATAAAATAATGACACAGACAACACGTTTTACTTCCTTGATTACTATTTATTATGGATTGGCTAAAATGGTGTGTAATATGGGTAAAAATACCAAACTTATGCAGGAAAACTGTCAATATGTTCAGCTCAACCTATCAGAATGGTTGAACCATGTCAAAAGAAATCAAGTTTAGTCAATAACCATCAGTTTCCCAGCCCACCTGATGGCAAAGGGGAGGCAGTACGCAACTATATTCTGGTGGGAGAGCAGGGGTAGCTCACAAAGGAGGTCAGGCAACGGTTTGGATGTAGACTGGAGGAAAGCTGAGGATGGTCTGGAGGTCCAGAATGTATTGTTTAGGTTGCAGTCGACTTCATCAGCGTAACAATAACAAAGTACTATTTGCAACTGCTGGAGAAACCTTCATATGCTGCCTTGAGCTGTGTCTCCTAAATTTAAGTCAAAAGTCAATGGAGGAGAAATGCTGAGACATTTTGCTATGAACTGCAATAGATGTATTTGAAGTAAATGTACAGGTGAAGTGCACTTGCCAAACAGTGAGGTGTTTTCAATGAAAAGTGCTGCATGTTACAAAAACATTGTTGCTGTCATCACACCTGTGGAGAGTCAGCAATTTCTATTTATGTTTTTCCTTTGAAGAAGCTATTAAAACTCTGGGTGGAGCTTCAATTGTAGCCATGGTTTCTCTTGGATCAGGCCAAACTTTCATGCATCAGCACAGCATATAATATTTATACTTTTCACCCATTCCCTAAAAACAGTGATTCATGCTCAGTACAACAGCCTTCAATTATTTGTATCATTAACTTTTCTTCATGAAAAGTCTCGCTAATAAATGTGAGCTGACTTTTCAAGCACAAGACATCACAGCTCAACCCAACCTTACCCTCACCTGAAGTTTAAACATATACCAGCCAGAGAAGCAAAGTGGATTTGCCAATTCTCTCTCATTCTCCCCATTCCCTGGATTGAGGTGCTGAACCAAAATGTAGCACTCTTCAGAAATCATCCTTGTGAGATCTGGCAAGTCTTTGTGAAGTCACATATTATACAGTAAAATAGCAGATGGTTCATTTACCCTGTCGGCAAAAATGAGAAGTACCTTTTTCTCCTCCCCAAAATTACTACATAGAAATAGTTTCCCTGATTGTGTAGTTAAAACAGTTTCCTTAACAATGCTAATTGTATTAGAATTACAGTTATAATATATAAATTGTTAGTTTTTCCTCACGTGGTAGCATTCTTTTGCCGTGCTAAAGCTACCCTATTAAATGCAAGCTGATTTAGCTCATTACAGCAATTCCTCTCGCAACCAGCATGCTAATAGTTCTGAGGAAGAGTCACCGGACCCTAAACGTTAATTCTGACTTCTCTTCACAGATACTGTCAGACCTGCTGAGCATTTCCATCAACTTCTATTTTTGTTGCTAATAGCACTATACATTGCATGCCAGTCAGCCCACTGTTCTGAGCAAGGTGGAGCTTGCACACTGGAGCAACAAAGAAAAAGCTTTTTTTTAAGTACTCACAAGAGAGATCAAGCTACCTTGATACTTTTTTCTGATTTTCAAAAATTATATGCTAATTTAAAAGAATGACAATCCTGGACTGACACACAGGTAAGAGTCCAGACTCCCTCAGCCAGGCACCATGATCCTTTTGTAGCTTTGAAAAAAATTGTAACATCATATTTGCTATGTAGGCCTTTTCTGGGGTATCATTGCATAGTTACATCTGCAGCTGGAATCAGTGGCTCAAAACTGGGCAAATTGCTCAATGAGAGTGCAGGATGGAGCAAATTGGGTTGCTGCTTGCAGTGAGCAAGCTGTTCCCACCACTTCCCATTTCCATGGAATACATTCCACCCAATAACCATGCCAGAGTTCCTGCTAAAATACCTGTGCTATCAAAATTAGACTTATTACAATATTTCAGACTCTGGTCTTTGACAGATTACGAAGATTATCTCTCTCCAGGATTGATTCCTGTACACTAGTCCTACAATCTTCATTTTCCACCCTTTAGTCCTGGTTACTTTCCTCTTAAAGCCACAGACTCAGAGTAGAAGACTCAATGTATCTTGTCTAAATGATCGGCTTAATGGAACTGTATGCATTTGTTGCTTTGCAAACAGCATTTACCAAGGGCATATCACATGGCTGCAACTGATTTTCTTCAAATGTCTACCTGTACAGCACTGTGATTAGGTGTTATTTAATCCCCTACACATGTACATGACTTCTGAATTTAATTTTATGATTCTTCAAAAAGCATTGAATTATCAATCCCATTTATACAACTATTTATTTCAACATCACAAATTTAAGTGTAGACAGCACTTCACTCTGCATCCAACCATTCCACATTAGCGCTGCCAGGACAGCATGCTGACATTCGATATAGTCAGTTCTGAAGGGTTACTGGACCCAAAATGTTAACTCGGTTTTCTCTCCACAGGTGCTGCCAAACCTGTTGAGTTTTTCCAGCAATTTCTGATTTCCAGCACTTGCAGTTTTTTTTTGCTCAACATAGTCTACAGTACTCAAAACATTCATGGTTAAAACAGCCATTAGTTCAATTTAGTCAAAACAGATAATATTAGGTATTTGCATTAATTTTAAAGTTACTACTGAAAGCACATTAACTGCTCTGCTTATTATGGACTAGAGCTTGCTCTTACTTGCCATCTTGCACCTTAAGGTGTATGGAATGCAAGCGTGAAGACCTTATTCGATACAAAAAAGTGGCTTTAAATTAAGAGGCTATTGTACAAGTAATCTAGAGCGCATCCATTGATATTGCAAAGAATAAAAATGATCTCCCAGACCTAAAAAATGAACACAAACAGCAGATGAGATCAGAATCTTGGTTCAGCTGCTGTAAAAACCTACCAATAGAAGAGAAATAGAAATAGAGAAATAGAATGAATAAACTGAAATCTCAGCTGAACAAATTCAGAAGATGCAAGATGAGCAGAATAGAGGATGCTACTCAGCTGCTGCCAATGGATAACATAGAAAACAAAACAAACACTGTTTAAATGGAAGTCCTCTACCCCCATTGTACTAGCCCCACATTCAGCAGGCAAATTACACGTGCACAATAATGGTGCAAACTATTCCTAAGCTCACCAGAAAGTTCACCAGAAAATGCCATTTTCACTTCCCAGAATTTAGGCTTCCATTCAAAATATTTAAGACATTGCAGGAATAAATAAGGTTTAATTTCAACTATTTCTCCTGCTTTAGAGGCTGTTGTTAACTTTAGATTTATCGTCAATGCATTCCCCGAGGGGCACCAAAGTGATCACATAAGCAGCGACATCTGACTGACAAATTCAGGTTTATACATTTTTCACATTGAACTATGATCAAAGTAAAACAGCATTAAAAAATAAGCCACTTTCGACGAAGAACTGAAGAGTTTAATGGACATTGAGAACAGATTGTTCTCTTACATGTCAATATTAGTTGTTTCAATATTGGATAGTCAAGCCACACATTTTCAGAACATTAGAATGTACAATATATGCTTGCTAAGTCCTGGAAGATAAGAGAAAACACCAGTTGTACTTAATTGCCCAGTACTCCCTGTGAGTTTTGTTCGCAATTCTTTATGAATCCACTTGGCTAGGTATAAACATATGCGGCACAGTGCACATGGACCTGATACCTTTCTCAACCACTATTCGTTTTAAACTATGTTTATGTAACCTTTCCAATCCTGTCACCTTTACTAACTCTGTCACAAGCGCTGCTTGTCTACTCTAAAGACTCCTGGGAAGTTTTTTACAAAATAATGCTATATAAATGCAATTTGTTTCTAATAGAAATTCAAGGTAAAGATTCAATTTGGAAAAACAAACCTCATTATAAAAAGAAACTATTGGGGTTCAAAGGAATTTTAAACCACTTACTGTTCACTTAACTGTCTATCTGAAGCAATTTTGATTGCATCACTAAATACACAGCGCTAAGAATTATTTGATTAGAGGTTTCTATCAGCTTGACAGCAGTTGACTACAAACTGTGCAAATGGCACAGAGTTAAATGCACTGTTTTCGTTCACAGTAATCTCCTATAGCTGTAACCTTAGGAAGAAACTCAACAGCTTCAAAATAAAACACAGTGCTGCATAACTAGACTCTTGGGAATTATGATGAACACTGAGCCAACAAGTCTCAACCTGCTCCAGTTCAGCAGCATTGTAAGAGGACAACACCACAGCCAGTCCCAAGAAACCCAGTGTGAAGCAGCTTCATTAATTGAGACATGTAACAGTTCTCAAAAACAGTGCACACACACGGGAAAATTGTGACTGTAATTCTTAAAGATTTTGTAATTAATAGAAAATCTCTGTTACTCAGCTATCGTAATACTGAAAAGAGGTGTGTGTCTTAGCCAATATTTATCTCACCTAGCATTACAAAGAGAGATTATTTGGTCATGATGACACTGGTGTTTGAGAGTTTCCTGTATACAAACTGGACTGCTAAATTTGTTAGATTGTAACGGTGAACATTTATAATAAGTATTCAATTTGGTGCAAAGCACTTTAGAATGTCACAAGGTTGCAAAAGGTGCTTTACAAATGTAAATCTTTTTCTTTTGCTCTTATCCAGTGATTCGAAAGTTAGGTTCAACCTTATACTGAAGAATCTCAATTATTTATGGCCTATTACTGTAGCTTTTCTACTTGCCCTAAATTCATATTTTTCTACCATCTGCTTTCATTGTGCATAGCTTCCATATACTGTTTGAAGATTTAACTGACCAGTGGCCAGTGTACTGGCTCAGTGCTGTTTTTATAAGTTATCCCTGAGTTGGAAAGTCATGTTGAGGTTGTACAGGACATTGGTGAGGCCTCTACTGGAATACTGTATCCAGTTCTGGTCGCCCAGTTATAGGAAGGATATTATTAAGCTAGAGAGGGTTCAGAAGAGATTTACCAGGATGTTGCCAGATTTGTAAAGTTTGAGTTATTAAAAAAAGGGGGTGGATAGGCTGGAACTTATTTCATTGGAGCGTAGGAGCTTGAGAGTTGACCTGATAGAAGTTTATAAATTAATAAGGGGTATAGACAGAGATAATGGTGGTTGTGTTTTCCCTAGGATGAGGGAATGCAAGACTAGGGGGCACATTTTTAAGATGGGAGGAGAGAGATTTAAAAAAGACATGAAGGCAATTTTTTTTTTTTTTTTTTACACGGAGGGTGGTTCATGTGTGGAACGAACTTCTTGAGGAAATGGTGGATGTGGGTACAATTACACGTTTAAAATATATTTGTTTGAATACATGAATTGGAAAGGTTTGGAGGGATATGAGCCAGGAGCATGCAGGTAGGACAAATTTAGTTTGGAATTACATTCGGCATGACTGGTTGGTCCGAAGGATCTGTATCCATGCTGTGCGACTCTATGGTTGGCAAAAGAGTACTCCACCTAAGCAACCAAGGGGATTGGAGCCAAATCCAATCATACATAAATGTCTGCTTTTCAGCAGACGTGACAGGATGACTCAGCGAATAAGCCTCGGGTTCAACTTCTACCAATAACACCAACTGGAACAAAGTTTACTTTTCTGAAACTCATGCATGTAATTAGTAAAGCATGGCATGCCAAGGGTTAATGAATATTTTCTCACTCAGCACTTCACAGAAGGGCAAGAACTCAAAAGAAGTGTATTAAAATCACTCTAGTACATGTTTGAACAAAGAGAGCAAAGAAAGCTCATTGTAACAATGCTCCCTGGGCTTTCAATTCAGCTCATATTGCAAAAAAAATTATAAACTTCCAAATTAAAAACAATTATTAACTGAAGCACATCAGAATGTTTCAAATTATCTGTCTCTTGCTAACTATTTGTTTTTAAAATTTTCATTGCAAAGGAATGCTTTTCCAACGCTCTTATCATCACAGTCATCTGAAAAAGTACATTTGTCCCAAAACTCAAGTTTCAATCTTTTAAAAACAAAAGGAACAAAAAGATCTTCATGTGCTTAGCTTCCTAATCATCTTTCCCATGTTTTCAAACCCAGGGAATGAATGATGACATCTTTATCCACAGTTTCCTGCTGTATCAGTCAAAAGCAATGATTAGCTGGGGGAGAAGAAAGGAAAAAGAACATTCTAAAATCACAAACATCACAATTTGGTGCCATAGTTTTAGAAACACTACATTCAGTGTGCAGATCAATCCAGCCAAGTGGTCATACAAAATCATCTGAAAAATGAGGTACAACAACCCAAGATTTAAGATTGCATGCAGTACAGCTCCTAAGCAAATCAAGTAAGATGCATAATACAAGACAATATAGCTTAAAATCAATAGAAATGTGTGGATTGTTGAGTTTACTACAGTCTCTTACTGTCATTGGATTTTTGTAGCTACGTGGCCTGGAAAATAGGATCCGTTTCATAATGAAAAGTGCCCAAGGGTTATAAGAGCTTTCATAGGGACATAACAAGGAGAGTAGCTAAAGTAAACTTTACTCGCATAGAGACAGGCGATATTATTAGAGATATAAGGAAATGGCAGACATTGAACAAGTATTTTGTGTCTGTCTTCACAGTAGTGGACACAAATCACACATCAGAAATAGAACACAAGCAAGGAGCCAATAAGGATGAGATAAATCACATAATTTATATCAGGGGAGAAAATGTTTTGGAGAAACTTAAACTCCCTACGTCCTGGGGTCTTAAAAAGGTAGCTGCAGAGATTGTGGATAAGTTGTTTACAATTTATCAAAATTTTCTAGAAAGGGCGTACTTGATAAAACACAGCCTAGTTAACCTGACAACAGCAGGAATTCATTATCAAGGAGGTCTTAACAATGTACTTAATAAAATCACAAAATAGTCAGGCAGTCTAAAGATTTTGCAAAATGGAAACTGATTTTGATAAACTTGCTAGTGTTTTTGAGAATGTAATAAGATGGGCAGATAAAGAAATGGTTCCAGGAGTTATCGTGCATTTGGATTTCCAACAAACATCTGATAAGTTGCCACCCAAAACGTTACTGTGCAAGATAAGGGCTCATGGAGTTCAGGGTAATATATCAGCAGGGATGGGGGTAAGTTACCAGAGAGAGCACAGAGTTAGAATAAACCAGGCTTCTCAAAGAATGCAGGCTGTGACTGATGGGAGCACGCAGGGATGAGTAATGGGACATTGTCCATAATTTATTAACATTGCAGATGGCCAAACAGACCAAGAATTTCCTTGATGAGCAGAACACAAACAGGCTGCAATGACATATCAACAGCTTAAATGAATGGGCAACAAGGTAGATTATAATGCAGGTGAAGTGTAAAGTTGTTTATTGATAGTAACAGAAAAGTTTTTTTTAAATATCAAGTGTGAAACTTTTAAACATTGATACTAGGAGAAATTTAGGTGCACTAGTATAATTAATACCGAAAATTAACCACAGCTGGAGTAACATATACAGCTTTTTCTTTATATCTATCTAAGATACCACGTAGATTTAGATTTACCTTGAGAGATAATACGGTGAAGGCTCAACTAGATTGATGCTGGTAATGAACTACGATGAAAGGCTGAGTACGTTGAGCCAATATCTTCTCAGGTTTCTGGCATCAACCCTCTTCCCAAAAAAAACAACCTTTGATCGCACCATCACCGCAATCTATTGCTCCACTTCCACCTTCTTTTCCTTCCCAATCTTTTTGACCATGTTGTTGCTTCCCAAGTCCACGTCGATTTTCACAGAACTCCATGACAGAATTTCTCAAGTCAGGATTCTGCCCTACCACATTAGTCAAATGGTTTTTATCAACTGCATAACTTCGACAATATTAAGATATCCCTCCTCATTTTTCGCAATTTGTCCGCAGTCAATGACCACGTCACCGTTAACAAATCATTCTTCTCTGCCATCCTCTAGCTGGTCGGGTCTGTTCTCACCTCATTTATCATACATAGCCAGCGTACCACTTGACAAGACTTTTCTTCCCACTATTACAACATTACCACTGGTGTTTCCGAAGGATCTACCCAAAGCCCTCTCCAGGATTTAATACACCCAGGACTGGCAGGTGAAAGCAACCTCAAACTATCACATTCGCCAGCGAGAAATCATAGGCAGGAATAGAAAATTCAGGAAAATCTGTCCCCATAAAATACTACTTCACATTACAGCACTTCCATCTTCTGGGACTGAACAAATACAGGCTCAGGCATCTTGATGAGAGCTAGAAACCACATAGTTTGATTGGAGGAGTAATAAGAGTGGGAGAGGTGGAATCTTTGAGAGGTTGCTCCTCCTTTCACCACTCCTCAGATACCAAAGCAATTCAAGTCCAAATACAGCAAGACATGGACATTATCCAGGCTTCAGCTGACTACTGAAGAGTTTAATGCAATGGCCATCTCCAACAAAAGAGAATCTAACCATTGCTTCTTGACATTTAATGGCCTTACCATCTCTGAATCCCAACCTATCTACATTCTGGGTTTACCAGCAATCAGAAACTGAATTGGACCAGCCATGTAGCTGCAGTAATTACAAGAGCAGGTCAGAAACTAGGAATTCTGTGGCAAGACTTCCCAAAGTCTGTCACGAACTACAAGGCACAAATCAGAAGTGCAAAGGAATACTCTCCATTTGCTTGGATGAATGCTGCTCCAAAAACACTCAAGGAGCTTGACACCATCCAGGATAAAGCAGCCTGCTTGACTGGCAGCATATTTGTAAACATTTACATCGCCCACTATCAATGCAGTGGCAGTAGTCGATACCATCTACAAAACGCATGGCAGAAATTCACCAAGGCCCCTCAGACAGCACCTTCCAAACCATTACCATCTAGTGGGACAAGGACAGCAAATGTATGGGAAGATCACCTTGCAAGTTCCCCTCCAAGCTGCTCATCATCCTGACTTGGAACTATATCCTTCAGCTTTGCTGGAACTCCCTAACAGCATTGCAGACACATCTACACCAGATGGACTGCAGCAGCTCGAAAAGGCAGCTTACCATCACCTTCTCAAGGGCAGTCAGGGATGGCAATGTACATATATTCTAAATGAACTTTTCAAAATTTTATCCCTCAACTGCTTGGTTCGTAATCACATCCCATCCTTAATCTATATTAACACTCAAATAAATCCAATCGTTGACTTCACAAATATTTTGAAGTTTAGGGCCAAGGTTTTAATCCACAAAGGCTAAACCATATGAACACGGAATGTCGGATTTCAAAACACTACTTTCTGACTGATCCTCCTATTCACCAATTAAATGCAAAAACGCCACAGTAATGCCTCACGTAACCTCAGATATATCCCAATAGTAGTTGCGATTATAAATAATCTTCACATTGTTTAACAATAATTCAAATTAGAAGCAGAATGTAAAGAATCTAGGCTTCAAAATTAAATGCAACTGAAGGTACAATGTTGTTGAAAGCTCAGAGTTTAACTCAATTGTTGAGGAAATTACAGGGTGTCACTTTTGAAACACTTGAGTGGAATAACCTTACGAGCAGAATGTTTGTTGCAGTGTTACTGATTCACAGACAGCTTGAGGAAACACAGACAGTAGATTGCAATGAGACTTGTGAATTTGGGAGCTAATGACAGAGAGTACAAGGTGTTTGTTTGATCATCCTTTCTATGGAGTCATAGAGTCTGCAAAACATTCCAAGAGTATGGGCTGACCTTAAGCTCTGCTAAATCCATACACTCACTACAACTCAATTATTCAACTGACCCAATAGTTCTACTATTAATTGTGATCCAACAGAAATATACAAACACATCCTGCTACAAGGTGTTTTGATTGTAGCATCTTCTGTGCTTGGTGTATGAACTGATTTTATTTTGTACAAGTTTCACAGCATTCCTGATGAAGTATAATAGATCATCTGCTCCCAAGCCACTACCTGACAATCTCCAACCACTAGCAGCACCTTGGTACCATAATTTATCCTCCAATCTGGAGCTCCAATGTATTGCGCCACAGCCTAATTCCTCTCAAGATTTTGATGTGAGCTGCAGCATCCCAGCCAAATTAATCTTAAGAGTTTCCCTATAGTATGGAGGAGGATAGACCAGATCACATTGAGATGCCTATATGATTGCTGTCATAACTTATTACACAGCAGGAGTGGGAGAAGCTAGGATTCAGGCAATTTGCCTGCCCATGTACGGACACTGAGTGTACAAATAGGGAATTAAATAAGAAACTTGTAACATAGGGTGGCACGGTGGCTCAGTGGTTAGCACTGCTGCCTCAAAGCACCAGGGACACAGATTCGATTCCACCCTCAGGCAACTGTCTGTGTGGAGTTTGCATGTTCTCCTCATGTCTGCATGGGTTTCCTCCGGGTGCTCCGGTTTTCCTCCCACAGTCCAAAGATGTGCAGGCTAGGTGGATCGGCCACGTTAAATTGCCCGTAGTGTTCAGGGATGTGTAGATTAGGTGGGTTATAGGGGGATAGGTCTGGGTGGGATGCTCTGAGGGCCGGTTTGGACTTGTTGGGCCAAAGGACCTTTTTCCACGCTGTAATGATTCTATGACAGATAATGCTAAGGTTGACAAAGGGAGATTTACAGCAGCTTAGACTGCCATCTAGTGGAAGAAAAATGCATAAACAAACTCACTGCAAAGCTCCTGCCTTGTAAGGGCTATGAGACATTCAGCTTTCTGAGCTCATGCACTCCTGTGAATAAAGGAAATCATTGTTTCCTTGCCACTTAGATGTATCTTGACTGAATACAAGGATGGTCTGGACTCCACCATCCTATGCTGTGCAGTTGGTCCATGAAGTTCTGCCTGACATGGTTTCTTAATATTATTTCCATGTAAGTTTTTGCATTTTGCTTAAATCTTATATTACTCTAACTGGCGTTCTAAATTTTCTCTGTGCTGCTTAACAAAATGATAAGTTTCAAAGGGTCCTTTCTCAGCTGCTTCCATCCGATACAAAGGAGCTGCAGTTTCTCCGGTTTTTTCTTCCAAGGTGCATTTCCACACTATCTCTGTACTTTCCCTCAGCCACTATTTGAATGCTCCACCTGGATTCTATCACTGGATCTTCAAGGCACAATTTAACCAGAGCACTGTATACTTAAAGGATGACATCCCCTCATATGCACTTGACAGATCACGTAATACCAATTGTTTTGCTCATTGGTGCCTCAGATGGCTTTCATTCATTCCCAGGCTTCTTGCCATTCTGCTCTGTAACCAGATGCTGTGTTCCCTTGAAAAGTCTCAAGAAATTTACACAAACCTTATGAGACCATTATGGGAAATTTGTGAAATACCGTTTGTAAGAGATGGTGATTATTGTTTAAACTGACTTAATGGCAGTGCAGGCATGTGCTTCATGATTCCTGTGGGAAATTCAAAAGTGCTAGCAAGTTACATAGCTAAATGTTTCTTTAAAGACAGTTTTAACTCTCAGCTAAAGTACACTAACAATGTGATGTAACATCAACCGTAATGCACCAGAATTCCTGTATCAGCTACAGCACAGTAGTGTTGCATTTTGTCTCCTATTCCAGTTGGCACAGTACAGTAGGTATACTAAAGCATACTCCAAAGACATTACATTACTGTGGATCCACTAATACACACTCCAGATAATACACTATTACTGGTGAGCAACAACTGATAGTGTACTCTGCATTCTGCAACTGATGCTGTGCTGTTTTAGCTAAAGTATTAGTGGGGCAACACATCTTATGGTCTAGTTAATTGCACTGCACTGCTACTGAACCACAGCTAATATGGTACTGTACTTGGGACTCAATTACTTTACACTTTCAAATCCAAACCAGTGACCCTCTACTTCCCAATGCAGCTAATTTACTTTTGATAGCTTGAATGGATTTCCAAACAAAAATCAGAGCTTGCAGGAATCACGAGTCAAGGGTTTTCACAAAATACCATGGAGTGTTCACATCATTAGTTTTCTTTAAATGTTGTGAAAACTAGAATCATATCAGCCTTGATTTGGTTGCAACATTTATTACAAGGCAGCTGTGACCATATTTCTAAAAGGAGTGATTATCCATAATTCCAAACAAGCCCTTGCTTGTCACAGATACCACCCATGATACCTGGTGGGTGAGACAGGCTGCAGAAAGCATCCGTGTGCACACATTCTATCCATTGACTCTACCTATGTTTCCTGCTGCCTTGGGGAAGCAACCAAATTAATCAAAGACCCCTCCTGCTGCAGCTGTACTCTCTTATACCCTCTTCTGTCAGGTATGTGATATAAAAGTTTGCATACACGTACGAATAGATTCAAGAACAGCTCCGTTCCCACTGTTGTTGGACTTCTGGATGGACCCCTCAAATTTTAAATTTAATGTTGATCTCACTCTCTGTGAACCTTCTCTGCGGCCATAACATTGTATTCTTCACCCTGTTCTATTACCCTAATGCACTTTGTATGGTATGATCTGCCTGTACTGCATGCAAAACAAAACTTCTCAGTACCTAAGTACGTGACAATAATAAATCAAACCAAAAATGACGCTGACACTACCATCTTGGCAAACCAGTAGGTTTCAACCAGCACTCATTTTGCTCACCTTGCTACAGTAAATCATAGATCTGATTTGAAGTATAAGCAGACCACCCAGAAAAATACAAAGTAAATGACTGTATTAACCTTCAAAATGTCCGCTGCTTCCCAAACACATCATGTTCCCCCTTGTGCTCGCATGCTCTTTGCTCTACCTAGAGATGGCGCTGCAGCCATTTCTAAATTAAGGAAGTAGCTGCGGGATGTTTTAAGGATGTGAAAGGTGCTGGAATGAATGTAGATTCTTTCTTCCTTTCACAATGGTCATGCTTTCAACCACTCTCACATTTCAGCTGTGAATCTGAGAGACTGCATGAACCAGCACCTGGTGATCACATCTCAAAATCTGCCTTTCTTATTCAAGGGAAAAACCTTGGACATCAACTTCTTGTGGAATAAAAAAAGTAGAAAATGCAGGAAAAATTTCAGATGGGGCAATATGTGGAGAGAGAAACAGAGTTCACATTTAAGTTGATAATCATTTGACAGAACTATTTCTTCTGCTAACAGGGTTGCCTGATCTGCTGTTTTTATGCTAGATTTGCAGAATCGCCTATATTTTACTTTTTTTTATCAGCTTTGTGTGTTCTTGAGGCTTTTTCCAGAAGAAGAAAATTAAATTTAGAGGTGAAAACACTAAATGCCAGTGTCATAGAATGCTTAGAAATGCATTTACTTATGTTGTTTGATTTCACAAAGATCACAGTATTACATATGCTATACAGCAACAAAACAGGACATCTGGCCCAAATAGGGTATGCCAGGATGCCGTGGTGAGTTTAGAAGTGATATTTCCAAACCACATCATTAAGGTTAACAGTGAAGGGTTAACTGAATTTGACAATGAAACATGACAACAAAAATACATAATAATAGGCCCGATGTGAAAAACAGCCTGTTTTGGCTCCATAACTTTGATTGTCTGCGGGAACCATTCTTTTATGCAGTTAACATGGAGCCACCTGGAGAGGTTTCCAACATGCTTTCTGTACAGTAGAATGCCTGGAAAAGTTCTAAAAGTACTACAAAATGGGGATACAGCACGTAACCAGAATGGTACCAATATCAGGGATTTTGTCCAACTTGTTGGGCATTTCCCATTAGACCAGGTTTGAGAGACTGGGTCTATGAATCTTCATCATTTGACTGGGTTCGGTAAACCAGTGCCACGGAATCTGAGGTCGAGCTCCAAATGCCTGCTGTCCAAAGTCCCTGGTGTGAGGACTCATGAGTTTGTGTACAAAGTAGGTTAAGTGAATAGATTTGCTCATTAATTTGTATATGTTAAGTAGATTAAGCTAATAAATTAGCTATATATTGAAGTGCACTTGTCTTCTTGTAATCATTTTGATCAGACCTTAAAGAACCCGTTAGGTACTTTCAGCCTAACAATACACAAGGTACCAATGGCATGAGCAGAAAGAGGAAAGAAATTCTGCAGAGAAAAGAGAGAGGGAGAGAGAGAAAAGAGAGAGAGAGAGAAAAGAGAGAGAGAATGAAGGGCCTTTTGAGCCTATTCAATCAATCAATGAGCTCATGGCTGATTTATATTATATATATTATTACCTGGCAAAATCATTTTTGATAGTTAACAAATTTAAAATTTCCAAGAGACCATTAGCACATCAACGGGTTTATCTAGACTGTTTCTTTTCAGTATTCCAATGACACTTGCGTCAGTTTTTTTTTAAATCCATTAATACTTTGGATAGCAAAAATCTACAGAACTATTTATTTAAAATTAACGATTGAGTTAGTGCCTACCTTTTTTTTGTACAAGACTGTTCTACATTTCTATCGCTCTTTGCATGAAAAGTTTTCCCAAAATTCTCTTTTCAATGGCCTGGTTCAGATTTTAAGGCTACGTGTCCTTTGCTCTAACCTCCCCACATAGGAAAATGTTGCCTACAAGTGGAACTTTATTGGACACCTTTTTGGGACTCCTATAAACCACTTCAATAGACATTCTCCTGTTTACTACTTTTGTCACTTCCTCAAAAAGTTCTATTAGGTTTATTAGCCATGATCTCATTTACACAGATAAGCAGTAATTAATTCTGATCAGTCCTATTCATCAAGTCATTCTGTTTTTTTTCCCCCAGAGGTTTCAATAACTTCCATCCAAAGATATCAAACGAACTGGCCTATAACATTTTAGCATTCTCTTACCTTTCTTAATTAATATAGTTATGCTCAAAATTTTGCAGCCAAAATGGACTACTCTGAATTCAAGAAAATTTTGGAGTATCCTGTGGCAGAAACCAGCAGGCTTTGAAAAATCTTCATTCCTTTAGTGTCAGGATTTCTAACATTGTTTTCTTCTCTGTTAACTTAATAGAGATTATTTTTATGCATCATTAGTTCTCCTGAAATGTGAGGTATATTATGTCCTCTTCCTCCTCAAGTCATTATTCCACTTCCTTGTTATAATATATGATTTTTTTAAATGACTCACTACACCCACAAGTATCCTTTCTCTTCTAATATAATCAGAAAGATTTTTCTGAATCCCTTATACTGAATGAAAAGCAGAAAGCACATAGTGAAGGATCTTTACCTCTCCAGTGGTTGGATGGGTTCCGAATTTCTTTATCCATGGAATTATACTCCTGTAAAAAGAAACAAAATTTTGGAAAACACAGATACACAGAAGATAAGCCACTTTGAACTTTATGAACTATTTAACTAGTGCATTGAATTACCGTTGGATTTCACTGCTCGATTAACATATCTGGCTCTAATTCAGGCAACTGATAATTAGTTCCTGTCCAAAACACATTTGAATGTAATAAGTACAAAATGATTTGTTTTTAAGAATCCCATTTCAGAACAAAATTAAGCTGCTTCTGGGAAAAACGCAAACAAAATCAAAATATTTTCTAAGAATGTACAACTATTCAAGATTGGATGCTTTTGAAGGTACAGTAAGTCTATCCTCTGACAATGGTTTGAATTTGATATCTATTGCTTTCATCACCAAACCCCTCAGTCCCTCCTCCATTCAGAAGGGAACATATACTCTGAGCACGCAATGTCAATAAACCACAAGTCTTTTAATAAAGACATAAGATATTGAAAAGAGGTAGCAGTTCTGTCAGGCTCAGAAAAGTGTCTGAGGTAGCGTCAGCAACCCAAAAACTTAACTTGGCTTTTCTCCCTTTCAATTCTATCTAGATATCCCAAGAGATTAATTTTATCTACTTTTTAAAATTTCAGTTTTCTGACATTTGCAGTAACAAGTCGATTGAACTTTCTTCACAAATCAACAAACGTGAGCCTTTCCTTGCTCTTTTTATTTTTGAACTCATATCGTCTGATGATTAAACCTTCACAAAGGGGAGCAATTTGGCTGGATAGCGTTTTTGCATCCTTTTGCGGATATGGGTAGCATGTGGGTCATGTTACAAGACTGGAAATCCAGAGACCCAGACTATTAATTCAGAAAGACAATTTCAAAACACATAATAAATTCAATTAACACATCAGGAATGATAAACAAGTCTCAGTAACAGTGACCATGTAACTACTGGATGGTCATAAAAAAACCAATTGTTTCACAAATATCAACGAGGGAAGGAAGTCTGCCAACCGTACCCAATTTGGCTTATGTGTGCAATGCTTATGACTCATAAGTGCCCTCTGATATGGTACAGCAAGCCATTCAGTTTAATCAAAAGCCATTGCAGAAAAATCAAACAAGAACAAAATCACATCTACAGTATGTGTACAGTTTTGGTCTCCTTATCTTAGGAAGGCTTTACTTGCCACAGAGGGAGTGCATAGAGGTTCACCAGATTAATCTCTAGCAGGGCTGAATTCTCTTATGAGGACAGAATGAGTATTCCCTACAGTTTGAAGAATGGGAGGTGACCTAATTGAAACTACTAAAATGCCTACAGGGTGTGACTGCGTAGATGTAAATAGGATGTTCCTCCTGACTGGTGACTCCAGAGCCGGGGACATAGCACCAGGGAAAAGGTTGGCCATTTAAGACTGAGATGAGGAGGAATTTCTTCACTCGGAGGATGGTGGATCTTTGGAATTCTCTACTCTCAAGGGCTGTGCTAGCTCATTCACTGAGCATCTTTAAAACAAAAATCAACAGGTTTCTGGAAACAAACAATAAGGGATATGGCAATAGTGCGGGGAAGTGGCGTTGAGGTAGAAGCTGACCCATGATCTAACTGAAAGTCACTAGTTGAATGACTTCCTCCTATTACTACGTTCTTAAAAGCAGACACAGCATCCAGCATTGAAAGTGACACTGCCCAAATGAGCCCACATGGTCCTTCTCACTTATACTTGGTGACTAGTGCCAAAACTGGAATAGCTATGTAATAGGCAGGTCAAGCAATAGCCTGACTGTCACACTCAAGAATTCATACCTTACTGAAGCCTCTCTAAGGGTCTGTGCATGGCAATCAGCATGCTGGCACTGATCTTCCAATTCTGAAGTCACTGTCACATATGGACCTTGGAGGTCTATGGGTCCAAAAAAATTTACAAGGCATGCTGCTTACAGTCAATGTGCTAGGTTGCTCCATTACTATCCCCTGCACTATATTCTATCCCTCCATCAGGCACACTAGTAGCACAGAATTACAACAATTAGGAAGGGAATGGCTCTGAAGTACTCAATATTGGCTCTAGACTTGAAGTTTCATAGCAGGAGATCAAACTTGGACAAGGCCGCATGCTGCTGATTGCCACCCTCAGATAATGAATCAGTGCTCCATGTAAAAACATCATTTGAAAGGAGGATGACATAGAATATACCGATTTCAATGTCCATCAACAGAGTGACTCAGTAGTACTATTACTGGTCAAGGGGGACAGACCAGAAGGACATATTTGCCAAACATGGTGAAAAATAGTGAAAGAAACAATAAGGGGGAAAAGGTTTTCACAAAAATTTGTAGCTCGGGTTGTGGGTGACGTTGTTGACTTGCTTGCCGAGCTGACTTGTTTTCGTTTAGACATTTCGTCACCATGCTAGGTTCCGTCATCAGTGAGGCCTCTGATAAAGCGATGTTGTTCTACTCTGCTTGGAACTTATATTGTCTAGTCCATTCTGGTGAGTAGTGTCATTTCCAGTTTTAGAGATAGTAGGAACTGCAGATGCTGGAGAATCTGAGATAGCAAGGTGTAGAGCTGGATGAACACAGCAGGCCAAGCAGCATCAGAGGAGCAGGAAGGCTGACGTTTCGGGCCCAGACCCTTCTTCAGAAATCT
>NC_063355.1:6529154-6576049 GCF_021869965.1 Rhincodon typus
AGATTTCTGAAGAAGGGTCTGGGCCCGAAACGTCAGCCTTCCTGCTCCTCTGATGCTGCTTGGCCTGCTGTGTTCATCCAGCTCTACACCTTGTTATCTCATTTCCAGTTTTGTTCTGTATAGGTTTGCATATATGTTTGTTAATTGCATTATGAGTTAAGAACCGTGCCTCTAGGAATTCCTGTGCATGTCTCTGTTTGGCTTGGGTTACTATGGTTACATTGTCCCAGTTAAACTGATGGCTTTCCTTGTCCAAGTGTACTGATATTAAAGGAAAGTTCATCATGTCTTTTTGCTGATAGCTGATGTTCGTGTATTCTGATGGCTAGTTTCCTTCCTGTCTGTCCGATGTAACATTTATGGCAGTCGTTGCATGGTATTTTGTAAACTACGTTGGTTCTGCATGTTGTGGGAATGTGCGACTTAATCCTTGTGAGTTTTGTCGTAGTGTGGCTGTGGACTTGAGTGCTACCATGATTCCTTGTGGTCGTAGGAGTCTCGTTGTCAGTTCTGATATGTTCTTGATGTAGAGCAGTGTGGCCAGTGTGTAAGGGCGCACTGTGTCCTCTTGTTTATTTAGTAGGCACCTGTGGATAAAGTTGCAGGGATATCTGTTCAAAGCGAAGATTTTGTATAGATACTCTTCCTCTTTCCTGCATAGTTCTGGCATGTTGCAGTGAGTGGTGCCCGTTTAAATAGAGTCCTAATACAGCTTTATTTGTGGACATTGGGGTGGTTGCTGTGAAGCTGAGGATTTGGTCAGTGTGGGTTGCTTTCCTGTATTTGAGATTTGGAACTCCCCGTTGGTCATACATTCAACTCTGACATCCAGAAATGGAATTGATTGTTGTTTTCTTCTTCTCCCGTGAATTTAATCCCAGAAAATATGTTAATGATGAGGTGCTGGGTCTCTTCTAGCTTAGTGCATTTAATAATGAAAAACGCGTCGTCCAGATACTGGATCCACAGTTTAGGATGAGTGCAGGAGAGGGTAGTGTGTTCTAGTCTTTGCATGACTGCCTCTGCGATGAGTCCTGAGATGGGTGACCACATGGGTGTGCCATTGATCTGTTTGCATACTTGACCATTAAAGACAAAGTTTTGTGGTAAGGCACAAGTCTAGGAGTTTGAGTAAAAACCAAAAGAACTGCGGATGCTGTAAATCAGGAACAAAAACAAAAGTTGCTGGAAAAGCTCAGCAGGTCTGGCAGCATCTGTGGAGGAGAAAACAGAGTTAACGTTTCGGGTCCGATGTTCTGAGGAAGGGTCACCGGACCCGAAACGTTAACTCTGTTTTCTCCACAGATGCTGCCACACCTGCTGAGCTTTTCCAGCAACTTTGTTTTTGTTAGTAGTTTGAGTATGTTGTCATTGCTGATGGAGTTGCTGGTCTGCATTCCTGCTTCCTCTACTAATGTGGCCAGTGTTCTTTGGCTAGTGGAATGTCAATTGACGTGAATAATGCAACATCGTTTTATCGGAGGCCTCACTGATGTTACCTAGGAAGGTGACGAAACGTCTGAATGAAAACAGGCCAGCTCGGCAAGCAAGTCAACAACCTCAATAAGGGGAAAAGTCCTACTTGCCCTCACCATCATCATCCTTTCTGCCACAGGTACAACTGTAAATGGCAGCATTTGTGGAGTCCTTGTGAAGACACCATATTACTTTCTCACTGAGGATACCCTCCATCATATCGTGTGACAGTAACAATATACTAAATCACATAAATTCAGATCAGATCTAGCAATTCAATACTCGGCATCCACAAGATGCTACAAGCCATCAGCAATCTGCAACATCATGGCCAGGCATATCCCTCAATCCAATATTACCGTCTAGCTAGGGGATTAAACCTCGTTCATTGAGAAGAGCAGGAGAGCATGCCAGGAGCAGCACCAGGCATACTTAAAATTGAGGTACCAACCTGGTAAGGTTACAATGCAGGACTGCATGCAAGCTGAACAGTAGAAGTGGCACGTGATAGATGGAATAAAACCCACAGCCAATGGATCAGAACAAACTTCTGCAGTCCTGTCAGTCAATCACGAATAATAGTGGACAATTAAACATATAATCAGAGGGAAGAAGCATCCCAATCCTCAATAATGGGAGAGCCCAGGTTGCTGAAGTCATGCAAAAAGGCAAGATTGATGCCTTTATGGCCATCTTCAGACAAAGCACCGTGGAGATTGACAAGTTGGTGGAATGAGTGGATAGGCAGCAGATGAGGTTCAATGCAGAGAAGTGAGAGGCGATGCACTTTGGTCAGAGGAAAACTGAAGGTCAACATAAAGCAAAGGGTACAATTCTAAAGGGAGTGCAGGAGCAGAGGGACCAGAGTGTATATATGCACAGATCACTGAAGATGGCAGGACAGGTCAGGAGAGCAGTAAATAAAACATTCAATGTTCTCGGCTTTATTAAAAGGGCCATGGAGTATAAACACATGGAGATGATGTTGAACTTGTACATGACACTAGGCAGACCTCAGCTGCAGTAGTGTGTTCAATTCTGAGCCGCTCTATAGGAAAGATGCAAGTGCACTGGAGAGAGTGCAGAAATGATTTGGTAGAATGACTTCAGGTATGAGAAGCTTCAGCTATGAGGACAGATTGTAGAAGTTGGGATGGTTCTCCATGGAGTGAAGATGGCTGAACGGAGATCTGATTGAGGTTTTTAAAAATCACGAGCAGGCTGGACAAAGTAGATAGCGAGAAACTGTTTCTGCTTATAAATGAAACAAAAACAAGAGGGAAGAGATTTTAAGTCAAGTGCAAACAAAGCAAGGGTGGTGATAGAAAAAAATTTTTTTTTGTTTTACACAAGTTATTAGGATGTGGAATGCCATGCCTAGAAATGTAATGGAACCAGGTACAACTGAGGAATTCCATAGGGTACTGGCTAGTTTTTGGATAGCAATAGTATGCAGGGATTTGGGAAAAGGCAGGAGATTGGCACTAGATAGAGACGAACTAGATAGCAGTGCCAGTGCAGGCACGATAGGCTGAACGGCATCATTCAGCAACATATAATTCTGTGATTCTGAGACCCTGCATCTTCACTTCTTCAAGTTCCCCATCTCCATACATACTAGTCATCACTTAATGAAATTCATTCTATGTGATATAAAATAAACTTCAGCTTCAACACAGCAGAGAGAAGGAGACAGCAACAAGATAATTTGAGGCTCAAGATCAAAGTGGTGACTAGGTGTGTAGATGAAGGCAATTCATTTATGCAGTCTACTTGGACCTCAGCAAGGTATTTGATAAGGTCCTGCATGGGATGCTGACAGCAAAGGTAAGAACCATGGGATCCAAAGAAATTTGACTAATTAGATCCAAAATTAGCTGAGTGGTAGGAAGCAGAGGGTGGTTTTTGTGAATGGAAGCCTGTGTTCCGTGCTTCCCATAGGGATCAATGTTGGGGTTCTTGCTGTGTGTGGCATATATAACCAATTTAGATTTGAATGTAGAGTGCTGATTAGTAAGTTCGCAGTCGACACAGTAATTGGTCAGGTAATAAATAGTGAGAAGCATAGCCTTAGATTACAGTATGATATAGACAGGTTGGTCAGAAGGGCTGATCAGTGGCAAATGAAATTCAATGCGGACAAAAGTGAGGTGATGCACTTGAGTAGGACAAACAAGGCAGATGAAGACATGATGAATGGTGAAGCACCAGAGGGTACAGCGACCTTGGTGTGCAAATCTATCGGTCCCTTAAGGCATTCAGACAGGTAGATAAAGTGGTTAAGGCGGCATATAGATACTTGTCTTTCTTAGCCAACATAGAGTTTAAGAGCAGGGAGCTTATGCTGGAACTGTATAAAACATCGATTACGTCACAGCGGCACTATTGGCTGCAGTTCTGGAATGCATATTATAGGAGGGATGTGAGTGTACTGGAAAGGATGCAGGAGAGATTTACCAAGATGTTGTCTGGGCTGGAGAACTTCAGTTATGTAAACAGACGGGATAGACTGGGATAACAAAGTGTAGAGCTGGAGGAACACAGCAGGCCAAGCAGCATCAGAGGAACAGGAAAGCTGATGTTTCGGGTCCGGACCCTTCTTCAGAAATGATAGTCTGGGGTTGTTTTCCTTTGAGCAAAGGAACATGATTGAGATATATAAAACTATGTATAAAATGAGGGGAATGGACAAGGTAGACAGGAAGAAACCTCTCCCTTTGGTGGAAGGATCAACAACCAGGGGCTCAGATTTAACGTAGGGGGCAGGATATTTACAGGGAATCTGAGGATTTTTTTCACTCGGGGATGAAGCTCCCTGCCTGAGAGGACTGTACAGGCAAAATCACTCATAACATTTAAGAAATATTTAGATGTACACTTGTGATGCCAAGGCATACAAGACTATGGGCCAAGTACCAGACAATGGGATTAGAATAGTTAGGTGGTTGTTTTTGACTGGTACAGAGTTGTTGCATTGAAGGACTGTTCTGTTCTGTGCTGTAGATCTTTATGACCCTATGACTCAATGGCTGAAGACACTGGATTTGACAATATCTATAGGCCCTGACAGCACCCCAACTGTAATATTAAGGGCTTGCACTGCAGAACTAGCTACACCCCTAGTCAAGCTGTTCCATGACAGATACAACATTGTCATCTACGAAACAATGTGGTAAATTGCCCAGGAACAGCCTGTCCTCAAAAGTAGGCCAAATCTAATTAGTCAATTTCGAACCCATCAGTCTACTTTCAATAATCAGTAAAATGATGGATGATATAATCAACCGTGCTAGCAAGCTGGAACTTTCTCTGCAATAACCTGCTCACTGATGCTCAGTTGGGTTCTGCCAGGGCCATCTGATGCTGACAGAACTCAAGAAGTCAGGTGAGCAGTATTTACCAGAGTGCATCATCAAGATGTCCTTGCAGAACTGAGCCTATAGGAATTGCGGAGGAAATTCTTCACCAGCTGGAATTTAGATCTAACATTAAAAGGAAGAGGGTCACCTCAGCCCCAGAATGTTGCTGCAGAATTTCCTCAGGCAGTACCCTAGACCCAAACATCACCAGCGGCTTCATGGATGACCTTCACCCCATCAGAATTGGGATGTTCACCGATGATTGCTGTGTTCAGTACTGTTTGTAACTCCTCAGACACTGAAGCAGTCTGTTCTCACAAGGAGCAAGATCATGGGGCATTCAATTTAAGCTGATAAGTAGCAGAGTGACATTCCCACTACACAATACCATTTCCAAGATGAAAATCTAATCACCTGCCCTTGATACTTTATGTCATTATAATTGTTAAATCTCATGCCATCAACCAGGAACTGAATTGGATCAGCAATTTTCATAGAGTGGCCACAAAATCAAATCAGACAATTCTATAGTAGGTAATTCATCTCCCATCTCCCCAGTGCCTGTCCATCACGTACAAGGCGCTTAGGCAAGAGTGTGATTGAATACAACCCACTTACCTGGCTAAGTGCAGTTTCAACAATGTTCAAGAAGCTTAATTACATGCAGAACAAATCACCCACTGAATTAGCAACTTATCCAAGATCTTCAATAGTCATACACTCCAACACTAGCATACAGCGACAGCAGAATATACCACCAACTAGATTCACCACACCAACTCACCAAGTCTCCTTCAACAGCACCTGCCAAACCTGCAAACTCTACCACACAGAAGGACAATGGCAACAGACACACGGAAATACAACCACCTGCAAGTTTCTCTCCAAACTACACAGCATCCTGACTTGGAACAATTTGGTCATTACTTCACTGTTGTTGGATCAAAATCCTGGAATTCATACTCCAACAGCACTGCGGGTACACCTACACTACACAGACTGCAGCTGTTCAAGAAGGCAGTTCACTACCATGTGCTCAAAGATAATTAGGGATGCGCAACAAATGTTAGTTTTTTCAGTGACAACATCCCATCAGTAAATAAAAGAAACTTGAGGCTTGTTGGGGGTGGCGGGGTTTTAAGGTGGAATCAGTAATTCACAGCACAGACAGTAGCCGCTCAGCATAGTTCACTTTTGCCGACTGAGAAAGAGCTATCCAGCCTAATCTCACTTTTCAATACCTCATTCATAGCTTTGTAGCTTACAGCACTTCAAGCGAATCACAAAGAGGTATAAAAGAGAACTCAGTTCACTTAGCTGGACCAGTATTCCAGACACCCAGGCAATATTCTGGGGACCTGGGTTTGAATCCCACCACAGTAGATTATAGAATCTGAATTCAACCCAAGTCTGGAATTAGAAGTCTAACAATAATCTCGAAACCATTGTTGAATCACAGAAAAGCCCATCTGGTCTCTGAAATGGATGACCAAACAATTCAGTTGGATCAACCACTGGAAAGTCCAAAAGAAGGCATGTAGCTGGACAGACCACCTGGCATCTACTATGGCACTGGGTATACCTACATTAAATGGTTTGCAGCGGTTCAAGGTGGCAGCTCAGCATCAACTTCTCAAGGACAATCAGGGATGGGTAATAAATGCAGGTCCAGCCAGAGACACCCACATCCCACAAATGAATTTTAGAAAGTTTCTCACCTCTAAAACTCTAATCAGAATGACACACAGCACTTCAAATAATTTCTGACCAATACCTTAAATGGCACCAATGTAACTACTTCCAATTAGTATTCCATCAAAGTAATCTCAATACTTCGAATAACTTTCATTTTAATGCATACTCCCTCTCTTGGTTCTCTGCTGTGATAATAATATTTCTACATTTAAATTATTTTGTATTCCAACTGCCACCTACTGAATCTATTACGTAAAGGATCCAAAACATCTGGTATTGTTTCTTATCACATGGAGTTGTGCCTATTATACTTTTCCACAGAAGACTCCTTGAAGCTGAAAATGTTTCAGCTGCCCTCAGTTCCCGGTATTATTTTAACAACATAATACTGTATTAACTCTGGCAAGGAACTAAAGGACAATCATTCACAGACAATTATGGAACATTACCAAAATATATCTGAAAATGCCTACAACTGCCTTTTCTACTATGTATCATTTTCTAAATGAGTTCTAACTTAGAGAATAATCTCTCCTTATGAATACTCATGAACTGTCTTTCAGCCTGTTAATACATCTCTGCACATTCACTTAGGGAAACTGTTATTAAATTTGAAATATGCATTCCCATTCAAATCCAGTAGATGGCACTGCAGACACCAGAACTCAGATTCAGTAATGCATAGAGACAGCAAGAACAGCAGATTTTGGAGTCAGAGATAACACAGTGCAGAGCTGGAAAAGCACAGCAGGCCAGGCAGCATCAAAGGAACAGGAAAGTTGACATTTCATACAACATTTGTTTTAATGCTCTTTCTGACTGCCTGGTGCTGTCAATATAATTGAGTCTGAATATTAGAAGACCCCAGGGCAATCCTGGAGTGTTGGCACTTGGCAACCCCAGTTGTTGACATTTCAGGTCATGACCTTTCTTCAGAAATGGGGACGGTGAAGGGAGCTCAGAAATAAATAGAGAGGAGAGGTGGGGCTGGGGAAGGTAGGTGGGATGGTGATAGGGGAGTGTAGGTAGGGAGTGGTGGGGATTGGTCAGTGGGATGGGTGGAGTGGATAGGTGGGATGGATAGGTGGGAGAGAAGATGTACATGTTGTGTCAGGTCAAGGAGGCGGGGATGAGAGGGAGGGTTGGTTATGGGATGACGCCAGGGGTGAGGGTTGTTTAAAACTGGTGAATTCCATTTTTAGGCCATCAGGCCGTAGGCTCCCAAGGAGTAAAATGAGGTTCTACTCCTCCAGTTTATGGGTGGTGTCATTGTAACACTGGAGGAGGCCCAGGCAGAGGGACAGTTAAAATGGTTCGCAACTGGAAGGTTGTTGTCGTTTGTCGCATACAGAGCGCAGATGCTCTACAAAACAGTCTCCCCACCACTCCCTGCCTGCACTCACCTATCATCATCCCACCTACGTTCCCCAGCCCCACCCCTCCTCTCTTTATTTATTTCTGAGCTCCCTTCCCCTCCCCATTTCTCAAGAAGGGTCCCGACGTGAAACGTCAATTTTCCTGCACCTCTGGTACTGCCTGGCCTGCTGTGTTCCTCCAGCTGCACTCTGTGTTATCAGTAATGCACAGTTGCTTCTGTGACTGATATACCAATGTTGCAAATAGTTGCAGAAGGTGGAGACAAAATTGAAGGCGATTATTACAGGCAAGTTTCATCTATAATAAATGCTCACTTGTCTACCATCTTAAATAGTTTTAACTGTTTAAATAAAATGTTTACACTTTCTGACTGCCTCTTCCATTGATTTACTACAGCACAGAATATGCCAGAAACCTGAAACAAAAAATGCTGTACCTCCTCAGGTAGATGGGGAGTTCAAACTTCAATGCTTCTGTGATGCTGGTAAAACTATTACTGATAACACCTGATCACCACACAAGCAGATATCAAAATTACAACAGTCCCAGACAGTAAAACCTGGCAGCGGGTTTTACATTTCAGCACTAACTTAGACAGTAGTAGTTCACTGTTGGCTAGCTCTGAAGATGTTTCACGAGAAACATTAACCTAACTTTCTCTTCAGAAGCTACCCAACCTGCTGCATACTTCAAAAGGTTACAGTTTTTACTTCTGATTTCCAACAATGACTTCTTTATTAATTCTGTAACTTAAATGATGCACCAATACTACCATGATCAATGAGGTTAGGAAAGCATGCAAGATTTACAAAATACTCTGATTAAACACAAAACAATCGGGATTCTCACCTCAAGGAAGTAGCTGCTTACACATAAATAACTATAACTCGCATCACAACAACTCATGGTCCTTTAGTCATTTTTTAACAGAAAAGATTTAAGAATGAGTGATTTAAGACACAAAATCCTTGTTTAAATGAATTAGCTTCTCAAAACAGTGATATGCTGAATTAAGGGTTGGTAGGCAGGTGAATGCAAATACAATGTACAATGGTCAATTGTTTCTGTCTGAGACTCCATTCAACAACCATGTCTCATTGTCCAAAGACACACCTAGCACCTCTGTGTGATTTCAGTCAGAGCTGAGAGAAGCATTTCTAAATACCAGAACCTAAATATCAAGGCGAACACAAGCATAGCAGCCTAAAAAGGGAACAATGTACTGACTAGATTGGTAAGACAGGAAATGGAGATAGTGCTAAGTTTAGTTAGAACATCTTCCAAAGTGGACTAATGATAAGATTTCTTTACTTTTCTGTGTATAAACAAAAGTCACAACCTAGTCTGGCAGCAACCTTTCCACATTGCAGCACTTTTCTCCCATACTCAAACTGAAATGCAACCTTAAAGCAAGAGATCACTGTGCTAAGTACAAATAAGGCTTTTATACTCACAGGAGATCGAATACCATTCCGTCAGGGGTACACACAGGGTACTCAAAGGGTTGAAGAGATAAGCTGAAAGAGATTGCAACAGTCAGACAAGGAAGAATTGGCCAATGCTAAGTCCACATGTCTTTAATATGCAAAATTAAAATAAACAGATATGACAGGACTGACACTGTTGAGGTACATTCAATCCTCTCACTTGACAGTATTAAAATGTACACACACAACCCTCTGGGGACTGCATTCCAGACAATAATTGACAAGCAGCGAGATACAAATAGTAAGTAGGAAAAAGAACATAAGAAAACTATGTTTGGTCAGTGCACATTTGAGAGATTAATTTTACTTTCTGAACAGCACAAGTGCATAAAATGCCCAAAGGTCCACCTTTTAAAATGTTTAATGTCTTGTGTCAAAGATTGGAATTGATTCACAATTTGCAATAATTATTTTGCCAGACTATGTTCTGCAGCCCTATCAGTCAGTCACAAATAGTACTGGACAATTAAACAACTAATCAGAGGGAGAATGCCCAACAAGCATCCCTTTCCTCAAAGATGGGGGAGCCCAGCATGATAAAGACATGCAAAAGGCTCATGCCTTTATGACCATCTTTATCCAACATACTGAGGAGATTGACAAGTTGAAGGGGTGAGTGGATAGGCAGCAGATGAGGTTCAATGCAGAGAAGTGAGAGGTGATGCATTTTGGTCAGAGGAACACTGAAGGACAACATAAAACAAAGGGTACAATTCTAATTGGAGTACAGGAGTAGAAGGATCAGAATGGCATGTGTACAGATCATTGAAGGTGGCAGGACACCTGTTAATTCAATATTTAAACTTAAATACTCAGTCAAGACTTAGAAAAATGCTGCAAAGTTGTTTTCCAAATGAACTAAATGGATCTTTACCAGAAAGAGTGCATTATTGTAAGCAACACTAATGGTGAAACTATTGAAACAAAAGCAAGTGATTCAGAGTTGAAGCACCTGTAATTAGATGGAACTGCAAACGCTCTTTCATTTCTCAAAAGTCTCAAAGAATTCAGGAAAAGGTTTACAAATGAAACAGGCTGGAGATACAGGAACTGACATCAGTCCATAACACAATTACTCTGAATCCATGTCACCAGCAACTCAAACTTGAAAGAGAGAAACAATATATAATCTCCTTACACAGGTTGCAAACAGAATGATATTCAAAATGTGAAAGAGGTTATCATTTTACTGGAGTGATGTGTAAAATTTTGGACAGACAGGGTTGTTGAAGAGTTAAGCTAAGAAAACTGGAATCTGCACATTCATAAGAATATTTTAAAGATACAGATGTTTCTTTAATCTTTTCCTCTTTAATATTTCTAAGGGAATTGCAACATAATAGGACGGTGGAATGGTATGTTGGAAAGAGGGTCGGAAGGAACTTGAGGATGTTGAGCCCTAACAATGAGGATCCTAAAAACAGTACACAGACTTCAAGCAGAGGCCTTACTGTAAGCAATTCAAACCATTCACATTGAATTATCATTCCAAGTCTCTCAGGTTCAATGCAATCTGTAGTTGAATTTCATTGTTATTACTGCGATATACTTTCAGGAGCACAATATGCCAGAGATATTGTACAATACAGCAGCAACAAGAAGGCCTTACCTGCAGTGGTCAAAGGGCAAGCGGCGGAAGTTTGCTTGTGGAATAACTGCAGAAGGCAAGAAATATCAATAATTATTTTCTTAATGGAAACTACCCTACATCTTAATCATATGATCTGACTTCATGTTTTCTAAGAGAGGATTGGAGCAACACACAAGTCAGTCTACCAGGGCCACGATAACAATACAATATTCTATTTTCGTAGCAACTTTAACATAAATAAATGCTCCAAGACATTTCACAGGAATGTCAGACCAGAAGTCTACAAGATATACAAGCAGAATTTGGACATTCAGCCCATCGAGCCTGCTCCACCATTTGGAGTCATAGAGTCTTACAGCACGGAAACAGCCCCATAGGGTCAACTCATACATGCTGACCAGATATCCTAAATTTATCAAGGCCCATTTGCCAGCACTTGGCCAATATCCCTCCAAACCTTTTCTCTTCGTGTACCCATCAGATGCCTTTTAAATGTTGTAATTGTCCCAGCCTCCACCACTTGCTCTGGCAGCTCATTCCATACACGCACCACCCTCTTTGTGAAAATGCTACCCCTTAGGTCCCTTTTAAATCTTTCCTCTGTCACCTTAAACCTATGCCCTCTAATTTTGGGCTTCTCTATCCTGGGAAGAAGACCTTAGCTACTTACCTTCTCCATGTCCCTCATGATTTTATAAACCTCTATAGGTCACCCGTCAGCGTCCAACGCTCCAGGGAAAATATCCTATTCAGCCTCTCCCTAAAATTAAAAACTCCAACCCCGGCAATATCCTTGTAAAACTTTTCTGAAACCTTTCAGGTTTAACACCATCTTTCCTATAGCAGGAAAAACAGATCATGTTTGATATGTTTTTCAGCCCCATACTCCTGACATCTCCCTACAACCCTCGATCCCCTTAATAATAAGAACCCATCTGGCTCTGTCTTTAATACATTCAATGACTTGGCCTCTACACCCTTCTGTGAATTGCACAGATTACTCACCCTGTGGCTGAAGAATTTCCTCCTCATCTCAGTTCTAAAGGGTCATCCCTTCACTCTGAACCCTACACCTCGGGTTCTAGTGTTTCCTACTAGTGGAAACATCTTCTCCACGTCAATTCTGTCCAGGCTTCTCAATATTCTGTCAGTTTCAATCAAATCCCTCCTCATCCTTCTAAGGTCCATCAAGTACAGACCCAGAGTCCTCAACCACTATGACAAGCCCTTCACCCCTGGGATCATTCTTGTAAACCTCCTCTAGGCCCCCTGCAACACCAGTCTTTCCTTAGATATGGGGCCCAAAATAGCACACAATATTCCAAATGCAGTCTCAGCAGAGCTTTTTCCAGCCTCAGTAGTACATCTCTGCTCTTGAATTCCAACCCTCTTGAAATGAATGCCAATAGTGCATTTGCCTTCCCAACCGCCAAACGAACCTGCATGTTAACCTTAGTGGAATCTTGAACTAGTATTTCCAAGTCCCTTTGTGCTTCAGATTTTTGAAGCTTTTCCCCATTTAGAAAATAGTCTATGCCCCATTCTTCCTACCAAAATGCATAACCTCACACTTTCCCACATTGCATTTCATCTGCCACATCTTTGCCAATTCCCCTAGCCTGTCCAAATCCATCTGCAGCCTCTCCACTTCCTCAATGCTACCTGTCCCTCTGCCTATCTTTGTGTCATCTGCAAATTTAGCAACAATGCCCTCAGTTCCTTCATCCAGATCGTTAATATATAATGTGAATAGTTGTGATCCTAACACGGACCCCTGCAGAGCTCCACTAGTCACTGGCTGCCATCCTGAAAAAGACCCATTTATCCCTACTGTCTGCTTTCTGCCAGTCAGCCAATGCTTTATCCATGCCAGTACTTTGCCTCTAACACCATGGGCTGTCTTATTTAGCAGCTTCCTGAGCGACACCCTGTCAAATGTCTTCTAAAAATAGATCACATCCAGTGGCTCTTCTTTGTCTAACCTTTCAAGCAAAGTATGTCTCAAATCACATGAAGGAATATTCGGGTAGATAACCAAAATCTTGGTCAACGGGTATGTTAATATGTCCTATCGGAGGAAAGACAAGCAGAGAGATGGACAGGTTTTCAGAAAGAATTCTAGAGCTTGGGAGCTAGGCAGCTCAAGATACCGCTGTCAATGGTAGAATGATTAAAATTGGAAATGCTCAAAGGAGGTCAAAATTAGATTTCACAGTGGGTTGGGATTTTGAGGAAATTACAGGGATAGGGAGGATCAAGACCATAGATGGATTTGAAAACAAAATGAGAATGTTAAAACTGAGGTTCCATCTAATTTGTTCTTGCTAACCTACAGTAGTTCCCAGAGTGATGGATTAGCAGATTTGGTCTACGTTACGTCAAGGGATGCATAGAATTGGGATACCTTTAGATTTCTGAAGTGTAGAATGCAGCAGTAGTTCCTTGGAAGAGTCAGATCTAGAGATAAAGTTATGAATGAAGGTTTGAGCTGATGACATGAGGCAGCGACAGAGTTTGACTATGCCATGCAGATGCAAATAAGCGGTCTTAATGATGGTGCAAATATGTTGTCAGAAGCTGCTCTGAGAGTCAAATATAACAACAAAGTTATGAACAGTCCATTCAGCTTCAAACAATTGCCAGGAATTGATGGAATTGTAGCTAAGGAATGGAATTTACTATGGACACTGAAAACAATGGCTTTCTAATATTTAGTTGGAGAAAATTTCCATTCATCCAGCACTGAATGTTGGACATGAAGTTAGACAGTTTACGTATAGTCGAGGGGTCGAGAGATGAGGTGGTGAGTAGAGCTGGTATCATCAAAGGGTATGTGGAAACTGACACTGATTGGGGATGACATTCACATTTAGTGAATGACAGCACAAAACATGGCGTTTCAACTGTACTTCACTGAAGCGCTGTTCCACCATATGTCCACCTACAAGAATCTGTAAACTGCTAGTGTCAATAATATTTTACTTGGCCATTCACTGACCATTATTAACTCAGCCCACAAGGAAGAGGCATCTGCAAATGTACCCAATCATACAATTATTAGATCATCTAATAGCAAAGGGTATTTAAAAAGCAGTTTGCATCAACAGAAAATTGGAAATATTGTTTATACTGTGCATTAACAAGATCAACGGAAACCACAATACCCTGGTACTCAAGTACAGTGCAAATCCTACTTACCTGCTTTCTTGCCACCATAGAAATTTGTATATTCTGTACAGGTAATGTACCTGCAAAGGAAAATAAAGTTCAGTGCAACAATATAAACAGTAGAATGAAGTGGCAGGGGTAACGTCACTAGATTACTGATTGAGAGACTTAATCCAATGCTCTGGGCACTTGGGCTTGTAGCCCAGCGCAGCACCTGAGGGAAGTTAAAATCAATTAATAGAATCCAGAATTGTTGCCATGGGTGATTTGGTGGTGGAGAAAGCTGTTTGCTGTGTGTAATTGCACTTATGGATAAACAAAAAAGGGAAAAATCCAAGTGGTCACATGGTGCGGTGGTAGTGTCCCTACCTGGCAGCGAGAAGTGCTTGGCTCCAAGTTCCACTTGCTCCAGAGGTACATCATAACACTTTTGAACATCATTAAAAGTATCTACAATCTGAAATTGAAAGCTAGTCTCAGTAATGTTGACCATTAAACTATCACTAACTGTCATAAAGATCACCTTGTTCACTTGCATCCTTTGGGTAACCTAACCTGGTCTGGCCTACATGTGACTCCAGGCACTCAGCAGCGCACTCATTCCTAACTGCCATATCAAATAGCCTGGCAAGATACTCAGTTCAAGGGCAAAAAATGTTGACCTTGCCAGTGAGACACTCACCCATTGAAGGAAGAGAGCAGCAGATTGGAACTTAGGAATGAGCAAGTCATCTAAAGGAATGCACGTACAAATTGACAGCTTTAAACAACAAGGTTAAAAGTACATCCCTGATAATTGAGGAAATAAAGTTAATTTAAATGCATTCTAGTTAAAACCATACTTTCCAGAAAGGAGAGTAACCGAACTGAATTGAGTCAGGGGGACAGCTGGAACAAGACTTACTCCCAGACAGCACACACATTCTGCCCTTTCCCAACAACATGCCTGACAACCCCATCACCCAGTCACCTCTTCAGGACAGTATCCACAATGTTTACTAGCCAAAGTTCCAGTTCCAAAGCAGAGCTCAGGCAATTTGAATCCCACCGTGATTAATTTTGGAACTGAAAAAAAGCACTGCAGACTTTACTGGTTTTGTACTGCAAAACAATCTTTGATGATGGTTTGTCAGGCACACTCTTCACTCTGCATCACCTGATCATGTTAGAAAATTCTTTTGTGATTTCATTTTGTTGGTAAATACAGAATATCACAGTTTCTATGAAATGTCAATGTAAATTGTACCTTACAAACAAAGAAGCTGATTTCTTTCATTGGTGACTAATGAAACACTAGCTGCTGGCGTAGAAAAGGATCCTCAGAAAATCTGCAGTCAATGGCAATCAGGGGAAAAATTCTCCATTGCTCACAGTTATACCTCGATCAAGGCAACATTGTTGTGGTTGTTGGAAATCAATCATTTTAGTCCAAAAAACCAATGCAGGGAGTGCATATTTAATTTCCTGAACACAATCATGTTCAGTTGCTTCAATGACCTTCCTTCTACCATAATATCAGAAGGTGGAGCGTTCACTAATGATTGCACAAAACTGAGCACGATTCACAAATCCTCAGATATTGAAGCAGTCAATCCATATGAAGCAAATCTGGACAAAATCCAGTCCTGTCACGATAAGCTACAAAAAAAAAAATCACATCTCTCAATTACCAGGCAATTGTCTGCCTCCCCAGAACCTGTGTGTTATTTACAAAATAGAAATCAAGAATGTGATGGAATATGCTCCACTTACTGGATGAGTGTGGCTCCAGCAGCACTCATGAAGCTTAATGCCAGACAAAACAAAGCATCCCATTGACTGGTACCCTCTCTAATGCCATCAACATTCACTCCCTTCAACATTGATGTACAATAGCAGCAGTATGCCATCTACAAGATGCACTATAACAACTCACCAAGGTTCTTTAGACAGCACCTTCTAAATCCCCAACCCTTACCACCTAGGAGAACAAATACTTGGGAACATCAATATTTACAAGTCTCCTTTCAATCCATACACCATTCTGAACTGGAATTATATCACCATTCCTTCACTACTGTTTGGTCAAAATCCTGGAACTCCCTTTATAACAGCACTGTAGGCACACCTAACCTCAATGGACTCCAGCAGTTCAAGAAGGGCAATCAGGGATTGGACATAATTGCTGGCCTGGTCAGTGATGCCAACATCTCATGAACAAATAAAAATAAACTTGTCAAAATGCAAGTTGTGGATCCTTATGCATGGAAATAACAGCAATATCTGAGTTAATTTTAGGTATGCGACTGTCATTTCCAGATACTTGAGATTAATGGTGTTTCCAATCCCTCAAGTGGTGTCATTGCCTTACAATGCATTATATTCTGTTACTCCACATATAAACCCTGTGAACATCTGCAGGATCACTGAAATAATGGACACAGAGGTGAGGTGCTGCAATGTAGGAAGAATTACTACCCTTCAGAAGAAGAGTGGAAAGAAAATGTAAAAATAACACAAATAGGAACTGCTGCACAAGTCTGCAGCATACAATGCCACCTAATTTAGTGCTTCAAGCACTGATTAGCAAGACTAAAGAGGCAGTACAAAAAGACCAAATGATGAATCAAAACCGTAGCTACTGAGGAGTATTTTAAAGAAGAATACAGAGGTAATTCCAGAGCTCAGGGTCTAGCAGACCGAAGAAGAGTCATCAATGGAGAAGCAATTTAATATCAGGGATGCACAAGAGCACAGAATACTGGAGAGGTGGGGAGATTACAGAGATGGGGAGGGGAAGGATCTGAAAAGAAGCGTGAGAATTTTAAAATTAAAGAAGGTCATGTACTCAGGCCGAGTCACAGTGAACTAAATGAGCTGTTTGAGTGTCACAGGAAGGGCAAAGGGAGATGGGGCCGCTCTCCCAACAGCAGGAAGAACTCGAGGCTCACATTTTATCTTTCTGGTGCTGCCTCTTCCCCATGGTGTCCGGATGAGTCGCCGCTACCTCAAACCCCAGCTTCAAACAAAACCTCCCTCAGGCCGCCGGAACTGCGCTCACTTCCTGACAACCGGTTCGCCTGTAACAAAGGACCGGACAAACCCGGCGCGCTGGAAGGAATGTTCCGCCTCGACTTATGTGTGGGAAGTTAACAAGGAGCCAGTGCGAAATGCAGAAAGGAGGTATCCTGCTGCTTGGATCCATTTCATTATCTGCTCAGTCATTTTAAATGACTCGATTTTATGGTCAATATACGGTTTTCCGAAAGTTTACGGAATAACTATGGATTATTTTACCCATTGTGACAGCAACATAGATAGTCTAAATTAACCTGATGAGGTATGTTGTGGTATGCCTTTGGCGGTAAGGTGAGACTTAAACCTAGCTTCTCCGGTTTGGAGATAGGGACACTGCCACTGCGCCATAAGAGCCACCACATCACTACGTGGATTGCAGTGATTCAAGAAAGCAGCTCATCACCATTTGTTCAAGCGACTATTAGGCTTGGACAATAATGCTGGCTCAGCCAGTCGTGCCAACACCATCTGAATTAATGGAATACGTATATGTATACAGAGGTTAACAATGAAAGGTAGAGACTTAGTGGCATGATGTAAAGACAACAATCTCTCCATCAAGGATGGTAGGAACTGCAGGTGCTGGAGAATCTGAGATAACAAGGTGTAGAGTTGGATGAACACACCAGGCCAAGCAGCATCAGAGGAGCAGGAAAGCTGACGTTTTGGACCTAGACCTTCAGAAATTTTCGTCGGCTTTCCTGCTCCTGTGATGCTGCTTGGCCTGCTGTGTTCATCCAGCTCTACACCTTGTTATTTTCAATCTCTCCATCAATGTCAGCAACAAGCAGGAGCTGGTTATCAACTTCAATAAGCAGAGTGAAGGACATGCACCTGTCTGTATCAATGGTGCTGAGCTGGAGACAGTTAAGAGCTTCAACTTCCTATGAGTAAAGATCACCAACAATCTGTCCTAGCCCATCCATGTTGATGCTCTGATTGAAAAAAGCACACCAACACTTCTTACTTCCTCAGAAGGCTAAGGAAATTCGGCATGCAGCGTAGAAAGTATCTTATCCAGATGCATCACGATGTGGTATAGCAACTGCTCTGCCCAAGACTGCAAGAAATTACGGAGAGTTGTGAACACAGCCCAGTCTATCATGCAAACCAGCCTTGCAATCATTGATTCCATCTATACATCCCGCTGCCTCGAGAAAGGAGCCAACATAATCAAAGACCCCTCCCACTCCACTTATTCTCTCTTCCATTCTCTTCCATCGGGCAGAAGATACAAAAGTATGAAAACACATACCAATTAATTCAAGAACAGCTTCTTCCCTGCTGTTATCAGACTTTTGATTGGACTTCTCAAATATTAAAGTTAATCTTTCACTGCACCTTCTCTGTAGCTGTAACACTATATTCTGCATTCTGTTCTATTACCCTGTTGTACTTATATAAGTTATGATTTGCTTGGATAGCACACAAAACAGTACTTCTCACTATATTTCAGTACATGTGACAATAATAAATCAAATTAAATAATAGAATAAACCAATAAATAGACAGTGGAAAACATTTAACAATGCAATTCAAAATAATTGTTCTGTGATTCCAAAATATTTAACAAAAATATATTCTACTGGAAAACAAAGTCTCAGCAAGTAAGACCTATCAGTGGTTTATGTAGAATGTTCGATATAGTACTAAATTTCAAAAGGCATTCATAATGTTGCAGAGAATAATAATAATTAAGACAGGTCTCAGTACAAAGTGTGGCTGTGTTTACAATATAAAATGAATCTGATTTCACATAAGTGGGGTGGTTCATATTTCAACAACAAATTACACTTTTAACACATTTCAAGCTGCTTAAAAAGTGCACAATCACTAAATTGAACATTGAATCACGGAAGGAAAAGAAATTGAGCCACAGAATAGTTGGGTGAAAGCTTGGTCAAAGAACTAGGTTTTAAAGACTATTTTAAAGGAGGTAAAGGAGAGAAAGAAAGGTAGACGTGAACGTTTAAGGAAGGAATTCCAGAGTTTATGGCTGGCAAAGGCAGCTGAAAGCACAGCTGCGGTAGTGTAGCACCATAATTCAAATTGAGGATGCGAAAGATGCCAAAATTGGAGGGGTGCAGAGTTCTCAAAAGGTTGGAGAGCTGGAAGTGGTTACACACGTAGGGAAGGGTAATGCCATGGAGAGATTTTAAAACAAGAATGAGGATTTTAAAATTAAGCTATTGTCAGATCGGGAACCATTGCAAGTCAGCAAGTACTGGGGGTAAAGGGGAGTGAGACTTACTACATGTTAAAATATGGGCAGCAGAGTTTGGATGAACATAGTTTACATGAGGTTGAAAAATGGGAACCGGTCCAAGGGGCCTCCAGAACAGATTAGTGGTAGGAAAGACACAGATGAAGGCAATGTCAGCATGAGGCAAAGTTACTGAGTCAAAAATAGACATTCATGGAGAGAGAGGTGAATCTGGAAGCTAATACTGAGGAGCAAAACACAACAAAGAAGACTGCAAGCTATCAGCTTAGCTTCAAATGGTTGTCAGGGAGAAGCATGTAAATGATAAGCGGGGAAAACAACTTTGTGGCAGTGACAATAACTTCAGTGTACTAATATTTAGGTCAGGACAGATCCTGCACACCAATACTGGATATTAGATGTGCATATTGTCAAAGACAGTGGAGGAGTCAAGCGTGGTAGTAGTGGGATGGAGCTAAGTGTCATCAACAGATCAGTGGAAAATGATCAATTTTCAAATGTTGTTACTGAGGAGCACTGTAGCATGGGAACGAGAGGGCCCAAGGATAGATCCTTGATAGACTCTAGAGGTAGTTGTGTGAGAGTGGAAAGAGAAGCCATTATAAGGGAAACATCATTTGATAGGGCACATCAAAGCTATTCTGTGGAATAATGGCAACTCTAGATCATATCATTTCTTGATCTATATCATGCAAACAAATGAATAGATGTAAGACCATCAGTTTTGCTCCTTAAATATGCACGGTCTATCTCATTTTACCCTGGAAGGCTAAGATATCACAAATGTTTGAGCAACATGTGAAGTTAGCTGTGTTTTATTCCTACAATGCAGTACCAACATGAGTGACGTTCATCACTAACAAGATACTGCTGCTAACCTAAAAAGATGCTCTGTCTATCTCACAAATGAGTAATGTGATGTATGAATTTCAACACTTATGTGATGCTGGGTACACCGCACATCCCAAAGACAGGTAAATCATATCAAATATAAGCCGACAAGCATCTCCCTTACAAAACACGCAACAGTGACCAACATTAGTTGTGATTCTGCAATTGGACAATAATCCTGAGTGTGCAAAGAATTGTACTGACAACAAATTTAAGATTGTGTAGTGCACTTGCATTTATTGGAAGCTACATGCCTTAATATACAGAGCCCAATCCGTTATAGACAGAAAGAATATGTACACACATAGTGCCTGTTTCAAATCAACAAAATGGATGAGAGGCATACACCAGTTTGTTTCTAGGGTAATGTTCTGACCAATCAGAGGCAACCTCCCTGGTTTAAAACTTGAATAAATCTTGGAGGTTTTCTGTCATTCATCATTAACTAGTGCATTCTCCATGACAATGCCCCTAACTGTAACAGTCCACTTGCCAACCAAATAGCACTCTCCTCTAATATGATATAAATGTTGTTTTATTTTTACTTTGGTATTTCTTGCAAACTGTCTTGATCAATGCAAAATCAAAAGTTTCAGTAAAATATGTCTTTTTCAGCTATATTCATGTAACATTTGTTTCAATTGCATGTGTGCAGTTACTATTTCAATGTATGTATGCAAATAACTATTCATATTCTATACATGATAAGCATTAACTGAAACTGCTGGAAAACCCTCAACAGGTCAGAACTGTTCTGAAGAAGCGTCGCTGGATCTGAAACATTAACCCTGCTTTCTCTCCACATATGCTGCCATCCCTGCTAAGTTTCTCAATCAATTTTTACTTTTGTATCTGATTTCCAGCATCCACAGTTCTTTGGGGTTTTTTTCTACAAATGATAAATGGTTTGGCCACTTCACCTTGATTGTGGTCTGCCTTTCAGGAACATAGTGGTCTGCCTTACAGAATAAGAGTTTATCTTGTTCGAGGAAAAGTAGAAGCTGATTCTAATAAAATCTTCCCTATTTAACTCTGAGAGCCCCAGTAACAGGGAATATTCAAAGATTACGTGTTACAGGATGTACAATCTGAAAGCTTACCTTCCAGGCTATTTCTGCAGTCCCCAGTTTGGGTAATCAGATAGAGGAATAGTCACCATGTCAATTGCTAATCAGTGGTATTTACGGGGTCCCCTTTACTGCCCCTTGCTGCATCAACTCACAAGACAAACCTCAGCACCAATTCAACTGCACTATCAATGATCCAGAATGTGGAACAAGTTCCTTTTGTCTCCATCAATTGGCTGGTAATTTCTTCCACCCATTCCACTCATACAGTAGGACGTAATCACTCAGCCATCTACCCTTTGCTAACTTAAAACAATTGCTTGGGGGCCAAAGGAAATTACACCATTCTGGCAAGCATGTTTACCATGTCTACAGAGTGATTCTACTGAATCAATCAAATGTGCCTGTCTCAAATCTGCACTGTCGCTTAAAAGATGCTAAACAGGCATTCAGACTGTGTGATTGACCCGTGAACCGATGCAAGCTTCTGACATTGGCTTGTGATATTGAATAAAGAGTATCAAGTTTTCTGCACTACAGCAGAGAGGAATGGGTGGGGTAAGGACACTTGCAGAGAAACAGTCAGATTGGCAGTAAACCTATGTGGAACCCAGCATGACAGCAACATGATTCAAAGGAGAAGTGAGAGCAGAGAGGTCCCAGAAGCAGATCAAAGTGTAATGTTACAGGAGAGCAGCTAAACTGGTGAGTATTTCTCTCTTGCTTCCTGTGCCTGGATATTGATTTAAGTTACAGTGGTAAGCACAGCTTAAAAACTTTACATCAATAATTAATATTTTAGAACTTCGAAATTAAATTTCTTCATTTGATAGATTGTACGATGTAAATAATGATACAATATTTCCAATCTATCCTTAAGTCGCAGTAAGAGTGAAATAAAAGCAAGGGTCCTTATTCTCTTTTGTTAAAGTACTGTGGGGACCTCAGCCCTGTAATTTCCTGATAAAGTGATAACCTGGTGAGGAAGGTATGTGTAAACTGTAGGGAGAAATCAGTGGACAGGTCAGGTGGACAGAGCAATAACAAACTAAGTTCAATCTGGAAAAGTGTGAGGGCAATGCATCTGGGGAGAGCAATCAAGGTAAGACATTGCACTATGAATGGTAGGATCCTGGAAAGTAATGAGAATCAGAGAGACCTTAATGTGCACAGATACCTGAAGGTAGCAGGGCAGGTAAATAAGTTGGTTAAGAAGGCACATGGGATACTTGCTTTTATTGGCTCAGGCAGAGAATACAGCAACAGGGAGGTTATGTTGGAACTATATAAAGCACTGGTTAGGTTGAGAACCATATGCTGTTCTGGTAACCACATTACAGGAAACATAGAAATTAGGAGCAGGAGTAGGCTATTCAGCCCTTCAAGTCTGCTCCACCATTTTATGTGACCATGGCTGATCATCTGTCTCAATGCCAGACTCCCACTTTCTCCTTCACGCCTGTAAAATTTAAAAATGGATCTAAATCTTTCTTGAATATACTTAGTAATTTGGCCTCGATAGCCAACTGCGGTAGAGAATTCAATAGGATTTCTGTATTTTGAGTGAAAAAATCTTTCCTCACCTCCGTTCTATATGATCTACCCAGTATCCTGAGAATGTGTCTCTTGATTCTACCTCCCCAACATGGGAAAACACCCTCCCTGCATCTTGTCTGTCTAACCTTGGCATTTATTGGAATTTTATACATTTCAATCAGTTCTCCTCTCATCTTTGTCAACTGTAGTGAATACAGGCCCCTTCAAACCAATCTGTTCTCTCAGCACGGCCCTACCATAGGAGCAGTATGGTGACTCAATGGAAAGCACTGCTACCTCCCAGCACCAGGGACTTGGCTTTGTTTTCACACTCAGGTGACTATCTGCGTGGAGTTTCCACATTCTCCCCACGTCTGTGTGCTCTGGTTTCTGACTTTCTGTTTCTTATCTGTAATGCTGAGTCCACTGTTTTTTGCTATTTATATAAATGAACTGGATTGAATAAATGAGGTATGGTTAATGAGTTTCCAGATGACACCAAAATTGGTGTTATAGTGGACAGTGAAGAAAGTTATCTCAGAGTACAACCGGACCTTGATCAGATTGGTTGATGGGCTGAGGAGTGGCAGATGGAGTTTAATTTAGATAAATGTGAGGTGTTACATTTTGGTAAGGTCAGGGCATGACTTATACACTTAACATAAGGTCCTGGGGACTGTTGCTGAACAAAGAGACTTTGGGGTACAACTTCACAGTTCCTTGAAGGTGGAGTCACAGTAGACAGAGTAGTGAAGAAGGTATTTGGTACACTTGCCTTTGTTGGTCAGTGTATTGTGTATAGGAGCTGGGATGTCATGTTACGGCTGTACAGAACTTTGTTTAGGCTATATTTGGAATACTGTGTTCAATTCTGGTCTCCCTGCTATAGGAAAGATGTTGCTAAACTTGGAAGGGTGCACAAAAGATTTACAAGGATGTTGCTGGGCTTGTAGGATTTGAGCTATAGGAAGAGGTTGAATAGGGTGCGGCTATTTTCCCTGGAGCATTGGAGGTTGATGGGTGACCTTATCGAGGTTTATAAAATCATGAGCGATATGTATAGGTGACTACCCAAGGCCTTTTTCCCAGGGTAGGGGAGTACAAAACCAGAGGCACGTAGGTGTAGGGTGAGAGGGGAAAGATATTAAAGGGACCGAAGGGGCAGAGGGTGGTCTATGTATGGAATGAGCTGCCAGAGGTAGTGGTGGAGGGTGGTACAATTAAACATTTAAAAGGCATCTGGATATGTATATGAATAGGAGGTGTTTAGAGGGATATGAGCAAAATGCTAGCAAATGGGACTAGGTTAATTTAGGATATCTGGTCAGCATGGATGCGATGGACCAAAGGGTCTGTTTTCATGCTGTACAGCTCTATGACTCTTTAACCAATTCACCACACATGCCAATATATTACCCACTGTCTCATTTGCTTTAATTTTGCCAACTAATGTCTTATGAGGGAAGCCTTCTGAAAGTTCAAACACACCACATCGATCTTCACTATTCTACTAGTAACAGCCTCAAAATAAAAGCTGCAGTAGATTTGTTAAATGTGATTTGCCTTTCAAAACCCCACACTAGCTTTGTGTAGTTCCATCAATATTTTCGGTCTTTGATCGAGAGGCTAATGGAGCTTTCATGTGTTTCCAACATTTTCTGTTCAAACTGTTTCCTTTGAAAATCCATGCGGTATTAAAACCATTCACACACGAGTCGTTCAGATAAAAGAACTGCCGAACACTTCGGGAAGCTTGATTCAGTGGGAGGGCTTTACTTTTTTTTAAAAGTACATTTGATTGATTAATTTTTAGTGCCAGATGCTGAAGATTAGACAAATGTATAACTTTCACTTTGCTCAGTGACGCTGACTAGCTGCTGTTTCACACTCCTCACCTTTCTCATGACCTTACATCTTTTATAGCAAACTCTAGCATTTCCCCACTCCTGACATTAGGCTTACTGCTGTATAATTATTTTTTTTCTTCCTTTTTCTAATAGTTGGATTATATCTGTCACCCTCCAATCTGTGTTTGCACTAGAGAGGAATGCACAGGAGAGTTTTTACAAGGATGATGCTTGGGCTGAGCTATGAGGAAAGATTGGATAGGCTGAGTTTGTTTTTCTGGAGCAGTGAAGGTTGAGACGGGGATTTCATAAAAGTGTGTACGTATATGAGGGGATAGTTGGCATAGGAAGGAACTTTTTTCATAATGGAGTGTCAAAAGTCAGTGGGCTTATACTTAAGTTAAGAGGTAGAGGCTAAAAGAAAGTTGAGAATGTTATTTTTTTTAACCCAGAAACTCTGGAACTGACTGCCTGAAAGAGTCAGAAACTCTTGTAATGTTTCAGCAGTATTCAGATGTGACTTGTATTGTCATTGCCTACAGGGTATAGACCAAGGGCATGGGATTGGTGCAGCCAGATCTTAGTTAACTGGCACAGACAACAACATAATATAGATAAGGTGAGTGGCAGGTGTCTTTTCCCTAGGGTGAGGGATTTTAAGACTAGAGGGCACATTTTTAAGGTGGGAGGAAAAAGATTTTAAAAAGACATGGGCGGCAATTTTTTTACATGGAGCGGCTGGTGTATGGAATGAACTTCCAGAGGAAGTAGTGGATGCAGGTACAGTTACAATGTTTAAAAGACGTTTAGATAAGTACGTGAATAGGAAATGCTTGGAGGGATATGGGCCAAGCAAATTATGATGGACTGGTTGGAGCAAAAGGTCTGTTTCCATGCTGTATGACTCTATAGTCCCATGGCCCTCTCCTTCTGTGCTTTAAATGTTTGTGAGTCTATGAGGCAATATCCAACCATTATTCACCGCAATTCAGCCGGCGGAGCAATGTTATTCAGATGGGAGCACCTTTGGACATGCAGAGTGACAAAGGTTTCCATTTTTCAGAGGTGAATTTCTGGGGTTTTCAAAAAGTCAAAAAAATGTACATTACACCCCAGCCACGAAGATCTAGCATTATCAAGAGGTAGCAATAGACTATAGAACCAAAGTTAAAACATTTTTGTGAAGAAAATCCTACTAAATCGGCCTATATAGTCCCACGTGGCTATGGGATCACCCCTTGCACCATTCACCAAGATGATATCAGGTAAATCTGAGATGATTGATATATACTCCAGGTCTTCTGCTAGCTCCACACTCTATGATGTCAGATGTCACACAGGTTTATTTGAAATCACAGGCTTTCTAAGCGCTGCTCCTTCGTCGGGTGGCGAAGAGGTTTATGATTTCAACTTTAACCTGTTGTCGTGTGACTTCTGACTTTGTCCACACCAGTCCAACACCGGCATCTCCACATCACACTCTATGATAACACCGATTTTCCGGGCAACAATGGGGGAGTTGTGGCTTCACAAAATGATCGATCGCATGCAGAAAACTACCTGATGTGTGGCTAGTGAGCTGGACAAGTCTGTTGCAAAGTGTTACATTTCTGTGTTTTTTTAAAAATCTAGTCCTGAGTAAGGATCATTTACTTGAGACGCTTACTCCGTTTCGGGCGCTCCTGGGGCTGCTGTGTATTTCCAGCCCGTTCTGCTTCTATCTCAGATTTCAGCCCCCGCAGTATTTTCCTTTTGGAACAAACATTGCATGCCAAGTATAAACTACACCTCACATATGAGCCCCGATCTTTCCTATCAACCCCAGAAATCCTTCACTTTTTTATTCACAGGTCCTGCTGTCAACTGTATGCAAACATGGAGCTACGTTTTCAAACTGAAATTCGCCTTTTTGAAGTACGGTGTTTTTGGATGTACACTATCCACATCACCATCTTATTCCAGCCATTTCAAAATCTATTTTTGATAGTTGGCGTTCTCTCAGTTTTAATCACAATGACCTGAATCTCACTTCCCCTGTTCTCAGTCCAAGTATTAGTCTGTCCTTGATCCAGAGGCTAATGGAGCTTTCGTGTATTTCCAACATTTTTTGTTCAAACTGTTCCCTTTGAAAATCCACGAGGTATTAAAGCCATTCACACACTAGTCATTTCAGATAAAAGAACTGCCGAACGCTTCGGGGAACTTGATTTAGTGTGAGGGCTTTAAGATTTTTTAAAAAAAAACATTTGTTTGATTCATTTTCGCGCCAGATGCTGAAGATTAGACAAATGTATAACTTTCACCCTGTGCTCAGTGACACTGATGAGCTACTCATTCATACCCCTCGCCCTTCTCATGACCTTACACGAGTCCCGCTGCCCCAGGATACTGGCTCAAACCAACTCTCCAGATGGTCTCCCTTCAAACACTGTAGATCATTCTTCATTCAGAGAAACGCTTTTTCGCCATTGTGCCTCTCACAGCAGCGATTGGCTCCTGAGTGTGGGAAACGCAGAGAAACCCGGACTCACGCTCACTTCCCTGTCCTCTTGGAGCTATAAGTACAGGAGATGTTGATCAGAAACGCAGCAAATAGCAGAGACCGCGTCTTAGTTCACTACCAGCTTCACGAATGCGTCGACTTACTTACAAAACCATATCAATTGCAAGACGAGAAAATATCTCAGCTAAAGTAGGGTTACATTGTCCAGAGATTGAAATTGGCGCGAATTGTCTGATAGTAATCTGTCTTTCATTTGCTAAAATGTTTCCTCGCTATTTTTTTCAGCTGTTAGAAGCATCGCTGCAGAGATTGCACTGGCTAAATTCAGAAGTTTAGAGGTCACTGCGTTGAAAAGGAAAGATTACTACCCGAAACGGAATCGGTAACAAGTCTCGGGTAAGGCATCGAATTTCTTACACCCTATAGACTGCAGCTGATGTCAATAATTTTTATTTTGCTTGCCTAATCAACTTTCTGTAACGTACAGTTTTATCTTCGTGTGTCTTAGTTCGTGTTCCCCCACCGATTGGACACCGGAACAGTCGCAGACCTGCTGTCAACTCGTAACACTGAGATGCAAATTAAGAAGAAAATCCCCAGCCGATTGAACCGAGGTTCAGATCTGTATTTCTCGGCTTGTCAGGCCCGGTCAAGCAAAACTTCTCGGCCCAGCACCGCTGAAACACCTGGACAACATTTTATATGACTCAGGAAGTGAGAGTTGCACGGTAGAGATACTGAAGGTTTATTCTCCGGTGTTAGACAGTATTCCACAATGGAAGTACCATTGTTAATATCTTCACATTGAAGCAGTTGGATGCTTTATTAGCGTCTAGTCCTCAATCGAGCGACGTCATAGTCCACGACCCGTTTTCGACAATCTTCCCTCAATAATCTCTCTGGTATTGTAATAGCTGTGGAATTATGCAGCAGAAACCCCCTGTTGAAGTGTGACAGGAAACAGAGAGTACTTTATTCTGATGAACAGTTTGTGTCTTTTGTAGAGGTCTAGATTCATTCACGGAGCATTTTATTCGAATAAATATGAAGTAGAGAGTTTCTGGACCCCTGATGTTTCGCTTCCTCTCAGCGTTATGAAGGTTCATTGTAAAGATTGCAGTTCTACGTGAAGTCGCTGTAATCATACCGCTGTGGTATTGAAAGGTTAATAAGAATGTTGTATTAAGTGCAGAAAAGCGACTTCAGATTGAAAGAGGTAGATAGTTTTTAAGGGCTATTTTTCATCCTCCTGTAACATCTCAATAGGTGACGGTTGTTTGCGGAATTGTTGAACTACTAGAAGGCGAGGTCCCGCGGAACTGATGTGCAGTGCCTGAAGCGAGTCGGAGATGGAAAGTCAACTAACCCTTTTATTAGTCTGGGAAAGTTTTACACAATAACACGTCTGTGTAAATGATAAAGCTCCTTATTATAAAATAGATATAGTAAAACCTAAGACTGCAAAGTATTAGAACGGGGGTTATAAAATTACTTTGTGGAGGTGATTCTTGCCCTGTATCAGGGACGATGTTGTTTCACTGTTTGAAGGCAAACGGTTCTTTTTTGTTTTTTTTTTAAAAAGCTAATAGTAGGTATTTGGAGCTCTTAAAGCTTCCAACCTGCTCAACATTCTGCGAATGACCTGAAAGGTATAAAATTTTATTGAAATCTTGTTAAAGTACACTCAACATGAAAAGGAATAAAGTTAGGCATACTATTTCGGGATGTGGATTGTAGAGCAAGAGAACATAGGTTAAAAACTGAAATAAAGACTGATCAGCTCTTGGATGGGCTTCCGAACAAGGAATTGGAGATGAGGGGGCTCAGTGGGAGAAGAAGTGATAGGGGAATGTGAATTACTTAAATAGTTCTGGATGGACGAGCTCAGAGCAGCTGCTTCGGTTTTCTCGTCGGTATCTATTTTGTGATGGTGGTTAACTGAAAGGACTTAAAGTCATATTTGTTGAGCTAATGATGAACGATCTACATTCAGTGGCATTGGGAAATTGTGATTTACAGCTCGACACTGCATTGTTGCTGTATCCTAGAAAATGCATTTCAGACTACAGCATATGTAAATATGCTGGACATTAATACAAACTTCCAATAAAGTTATTTTAAGCTAATGCTGTATGGCGTGGTTTGTATGAATGATGCGTCGATTTACTGAGTACACTGCACTGTATTCGAGCTCATTCTGTGTACCCTCCCTTGGAAAAATATGTTGTGTATCCCTTTAGAATTCAATGGTATTTTAAAAATTGATTAAAGAAGAATAGCTTTTTTTTTTCTGGTGTAGTTCGGCTCACACGCCCACCTCACGACTAAACGTGCAATTTGAACATTAATAATATCGCGAACTGTTGAAAATCGATGGCAGTATATCATATTTAGCTAAAATAATTAACCGTCGATATTCACGTGGGTTTAATTCTATTCTTTCATCACATCCATATTGTGGCTTCAGCAAAGCATTGGAAACCAAGCCCCTACAGTGTCATTCTGAAATGGAAGGTGCATGTATTACCCTCCTAAAATGTACATAGAGGGGCAAGGCAGGCTTCTGGGACCCTAGCTCCCTCTGTTATTGGCACCATTACGTCCAATGTGTTGCCCTGACTGAATATGGGAATTGCAGTGTCCTAATATAGACAGTAAATGAAAGTAAGCATCCACAATCGACTCCTTTCAGCTTTCCAGAGGGAGAAGAAGCTGTACAATTAAGCCTCAACCCCAAAGGGGTTGGAAATAAAGCATTTTGACATTTCCCAATGAAAGAGTTAATTAGCCCCCATCAAATCTGATCGCATGGCCATCATTTACATTGTCTCCTTTACATTCTGAGAAAAGGACACTCTGTTTCAGGACACTGGGAAGCTCAGAAGAAACTTGAGGTGTTTGACCACAATTCCCTAAAGGTAGCAGGAGAGGATAGTTAAGAAGGCATGAGGGACACTTACCTTTATCAGTGGAGGATAGATTATAAGAGCAGGCGGTTATGTTGGAGCTGTACAGAACTTTGGTTACAGCAGGTAGTGTTTGCAGAGGCGGGTGGGTGGGATGCTGGGGATTTTGTGTATCCCTTCTGCTGTTTGCAGATGGTCTCTATCTAGGTCTGTCAGTGAGGCTCAAGGTGGATGACACTTTCACAGGTGCTTCTTCACCAGTTGGGATGGTCCGAGGCAAGAGATTCCAACGGGTTGGTAGTGATAGTGATTGTTTTCAGCGAGCTTTTGAGGACCTCCCTGAAGTGTTTCATCTGTCCTACTGGTAACGACTTGCTGTGACCAAGCTCAGAATAGAGAGCTTGTTTTGGAGGTCTTGTCTCAAGCCAGGGAATGAACTGGCCCACTCAATGCTGCTGATTATCATTAGACAAATCAGAAGTCACATGACGCCAGGTTATCGTCCAATAGGTTTATTTGAAATCACAAGCTTTCGTAGTGCTGCTCCTTGGCCAGGTGAAGTGACTTCCTTTGACGAAGGAGCAGCGCTCGGAAAGCTTGTGATTTCAAATAAACCTGTTGGACTATACCTGAGATAGTAGGAACTGCAGATGCTGGAGGATCTGAGATAACAAGATGTAGAGCTGGATGAACACAGCCGGCCAAGCAGCATCATAGGAGCAGGAAGGCTAACTTTTCGGGCCTAGACCCTTCATCAGAAAATGATGTTGTGTAACTTCGGACTTTATCCACTCCAGCCCAACACCAGCACCTCCACATCATGCTGTTAACCAATTTCTTGATCGTAGTGTTGGCCTGACAGAGGACACTGATACTGAAGTGTCTATCCTGCAACTGAGTTTGTAGAATATTGCAGAGACATCTCCAGTAATACTTCTCCAGCGGCTTCAGATGTCCAATGTACAGGATCCATGTTTTTGTCTTGTACAAAAGGGCGGGTAGCACTACTGCCCTGTAGACCATGACTTTCATACTAGCCTTGAGATTTCTGAATGAAGTTTAAACTAAAACATCCTAGTTTTGTTTGCACTAAATTCCAAAGCATAAAGGACAAGTTTAAAATAAAACATTCTAGTGACTCTATTCCTCAGTGCACCAAAGGTTGTACTGTACACTGGAAGTTAAACAGCAGAGCAATATTACCTTGAGATGATAAGGGGATTAAGGAGAGAAATTACGAGTCAGTGCGGATCTGATTAGCACAGAGGTGCAGTGTCATTAACTATAGATATGTAACTAACTCAGTCAATAGATAATTCGATTCTTAATCCTTGGATTTTGACTTCCATTTTGTATGATTTATTTTCTTTATTACTGTATTTTTTTTAAAAAATTCTTAATTTTTGTGGTGGATTACATGGTAAAATATCTGTCACTTGCAGGCATCGTGCATTCTGGAATAATTATTTGAAAAAAAAATTGCTTTATGTTAGAAAAAATTAAGCCTTTACCTTAAATGCAACCCCGTTATACACACGAGTCTCTCGGTTAATGTGGTTGCTCTTTAAACGGTTGCAATTTCTTCCCATTGAATGATTATGTTGTAAAGGAGACGGTTATGACAGACCAATTTGTGAAAGAGAAACATGTATAATTCATATAGAAAATGGCCTTGGGCTGAAAAGCCCTCTGTTCAATGTGCGGGCGCTGGCGCAAAATGTGTAGGATGTGCTCCCCCTAGTGTTATCGCACAAATAATTGCAGCGTTGGGATACAGAGAAGGAGTTGCGGGCACAAGTGCTGAGCAGATTTGCAGAGTTTTCTATTGGTGATACGAACAGTGAATTTTTACGATTGTAAATAAAAAGCTATGAATGAGGCATTAACCATACTTAAGGAAAGATACACTGGCATTGAAGGCGGAACAGAGAATGTTCACAAGGCTGATCCCACATATGGAGGGATTGTTTCATGAAAGAGCTTGAGTAGATTGGGCCTGCACTCATAGGAGTTTAGAGGAATCAGAGGCATATTATAGAAACATTCAGATTCTTCAGAGACTTGAGAGGATACGTGCAGAGAGGTTCTCCCTTTCATGAAGAGTCTGGAACCTGAGGGCATAATCTCAGAATAAGAGGTCAGCTATTTAAAACAGAGATGAGGAGGTATATAAGATTTAGGAGATCTCTGGAATTCTTTACCACAGAGGGCTATGGAGGATACTCAAAGTTGAGATGCCCTCAGGTTCCAGACTCTTCACGAAAGGGAGAAGCTCTCTGCATGTATCCTGTCAAGTACCTGAAGAATCTGAATATTTCTATAATATGCCTCTGATTCTTCTAAACTCCAATGAGTACAGGCCCAATCTACTCTACTCCCTTCACTGTTAATCAGCAATGGAATCAAGGGTCATGGGGAAAAGGCGGGAAAAACAAATTGAGGATAATCAGAAATTGCTGGAGAAAGTCAGCAGTCAAAGTTCTGAAGAAGGGTCAATGGAGTCAAATCATTAACTTCAGCAATTTCTGTTTGTGTTTCAGGTTTCCAGCATCCACAGTTCTTTGTTTTATGTTATGGAGGATTATGGTTTCATTGAATGGTGGAGCAAACTCAATGGGCCAAATGATCTACTTTGGCTCCTACAGCTTGTGGTCTCTTAAGGCCTTTTAATGCCTTTCTATTACATTTCTTCTGTCCCATATTTTAGCAACACTCTAACACACACGTACACACACGTACCAACAGGTTCAAGAACAGCTTCTTCCCCGCTGTTATTAGACTTCTGAATGCGTCTCTGAAATTTCAAATCTAATCTGGATCTTGCTTTTTGTGCAGCTTCTTTGCAGCCCTAACTTTGAATTTATCGCTCTGTTCAATCACCCTGTGATCTTTGTATGGCATGATCTGCCTGTACTGCCACAAAACAAAATTTTTCACTGTACTTAGGTATATGTGACAATAATAAATCAAATCAAAATCAAAATGACACACTTGAACGTAATTTTTACCTCCCAGAAATTGCTGGCAGCAAATGTAAAAACGCATGGCTGTATATTCCTTTAACATAGTCAACAGTTATGTGTATCTTCCAATTTGCTCCGAATTGATTCAAGAATAGTAGGACAGCACAATCAGACAGCGTTCTGGAATATGTTCCCAGAGATGGCCCTTCTCCATAATCAATAGCTGCTGATTTTTAAGACAAGGCACGGGAAGACTGTGACCGAAGCTATTCTCCAGTTTAGTAACGGAGTTGCTTCATGGAATCGGGCGATTGTGGCTGAGAATTTCCCACGTGCCATTAACACAAAGTAGGTCAAAGATCAAGCCCTGATCAACAGCAAATAGCCCTGAAGGAGCTGAACTTTAACGGGCAACGGGTTGCTGAGGGCAAGGCCTTAGAGACTAAAGAGAGTGCAATTGAAAAAAAAGTTATGTGTGCAACTTTCCCTCCATTTAATGGACAATGAACATGCCATTGTCTCTTCGTGGGAACTGCTTCAAACCACGTATATTGCAAACTTCATCTGATGGCAAATTTATATGAACACTGTTTCTGTTCCATAGAATCTTAGAGCGTTGAAGACCATTCGGCCTACAGCTCCAGCGCCAGGTCTTTCGAAGAGCTATCTCCTGGTTTTTCTTCGTAGCCCTGCAATTTTGTTCATACTTGCTAACAATTTCGATCGTTAGTAGTGGTATGGATGAGAAGTGTCTGTGAGGCGGTTAGTGATAGACTTCAATAGGATATAGACAGCCTGGGCAGGTATGTGGTGAGTGTAATTTAATTCAGAGAAATGTGAAATGAACTATTTAAGCAGAAAGAAGATAGAAAAATGGCATCCAAAGGAAGTATGGAATTCTAAAAAGAGTGCAGGAGCAGAGGGACCTTAAATAACTGAAGATGTCAGGGTGGGCTGAGAAAGTGATTGATAAAGCATACAGGATAAATGCGTACAAAACCGAGGAGGTTCGGGGAACCTTTACGAAACACTGCTTCCTTCTCAAGGGTCTAGGTCCGAAACGTCAGTTTTCCTGCTCCTCTGATGCTGCTTGGCCTGCTGTGTTCATCCAGCTCTACACCTTGTTATCTCAGATTCTCCAGCATCTGCAGTTCCTACTATCCCGGATAAGAGGATTGCAGGTCCCTAGGGCAAAGGCATGAGCAGCAGTGGCTGGGAAAGTCTGGCAGAGACCGGCACACAATGGGCCGAATGGCTTCCCTCTGCGCTGTAACGTTTCTTGGATTCTGTGAAATATTGATTTTCAGATTTCAACCAAGTCAACACGAATTCACTTACACTAAGTTATATATATAATTCCTTCATTGCCGTCTCTGAGGACAGTTTTGTGAAATGTCTGCTTCACATTACCAGCTGATTCACATCCACACTGAGGCAGTGGGAGAGCTATTGCCCAGAGATTCTGGAATATAATTCATCAGACAAAGCACTGTCCCTCAAATTGAATACAGACCAAGTAAAACAAGTGCAAACCGCAGTCAAAAAAGGTTCCGCTCAAGCTGCTTAGTCACTTTCTATTTGCTCAGACAGTATCCGCCACGCAGTGCATGAAATAGTCGGTGTTTAGGGTTTATAGACCTTTCATCAGAACTGACAAACTTTATAGTCGAGCAGCATTTAGTCGGGAACAAAAACATAAATTGTTGGAAAAGCTCAGCAGATCTGGTAACATCTGTGGAGAGAATTCAGAGTTAAGGTTTCGGTTCCACTGACCCTTTCTCAGAACTGCCAGATGCGCTGAGCTTTTCCAGCACTTTATCATAGAATAGAATAGAATCCCTATGGTGCAGAAACAGGCCATTTGGCCCATCGAGTCCACACCAACTCTCCAAAAATATCCCACGCAGACCCACCTCCTATCCTTTCATTGCTCACCCTAGACACTGCGGGCTAGCATCCACCTCGCCAGCACATCTTTGGACTGTCGGAGGAAACCGGAGCAAACCCACGCAGACAGAGGGAGAATGTGCAAACTCGACACGGACAGTCGCCCGAGGATAGAATCGAACCCGGGTCCCTCGTATTGTGAGGTAGTAGTGCTAACCATTGAGCCACGGTGCCGCCTTTTTCTATTCACATTTTTAATTTCCAGCATCTGCAGTTCTTTCGGTTTTTATTTGGTGGGGAAGATGTGTGCGTGTTTCGGGGATGGGGAGAATAATTAATTAGCTGTAAGCTGCTATGTTGGGGAGCGAGCAATTATTAACCATTTGTATGGTAAAGGATTAGACAGCTTCATGAGAGGAATATGAGTTAAGAGGACGTTCACAAAATGTGAAAAGAGTTTGAAAGGTGCGAGGAGAACAAGAAAAAGTGGGTGGAAAAAGAAATTGCCAGAAAGGAAAGGAATGGTCCTGTGTTTCACGATTATAATGCCCCTCGACTTGTCTCTGTTGGTGAAGGGATAGGAAAGACAGAATTTACCCAGTAATTGTCTAAGTGTGACCTGACCTGGGTGATGCCATGGCTCCGATGTGGTAGGGTCTGTATAGATGCAGGTTCTCCCTCACAATGATGTGACACAACTGGATGAGCAATGAAGATTTTTTTTACTATCTAAAGAACTGCGGATGCCGGAAATCAGAAACAAAAACCGAAATTGTTGGAAAAACTCAGCAGATCTGGCAGCATCTGTGGAGAGAAATCAGAGTTAACGTTTCGGTTTCAGTGGCGCTTCTTCAGAACGGGTCTGCCAGATAGACGCTGCCAGACCTGCTGAGCTTTTCCGACTATTTCTATTTTTGCTTTCTTTTTAAAACAAAACCTGCCGCTGCTTTAATTCGTTCAGAAGCACATAATTGTGTTCCGCAAAGAAATAGACTTTCTTTTCTGAAAAGATCGCTAACTTAAGATAAACATCTTAACACAGATACAAAATCAATTGGTCTGTGTTTTCTGGTGGATTTATTCGACTAGTGAATTATTTTCTTTCTCAATAGAGAGGGGGCGCTCGGTCTAAATCCCAGAGGTGAATGAGTTGGCAAAGTTTCTGAAATATGGTTCTAATACATGGGATTTAGGAGGGGGCTGGGGGGGTGGAGGCGTAAAAACAGGCGGGAGTTCCACACCCCGACGAGCCTTCTTCCTGGAGTGAGTTATTCCTGCAGTTTCCCACGTGCCGCAGACAAAGGAATTCGCTCAGTTGCTGGCTTTCAATGAGCCACGAATGAGCTTATTCATCTGAGCATCACAAGTGCTCCGGGGGGACAATAGCCAGCGTCTCCCGGATCCACGCCCCTCCCCCAAAAGCTAGCTCTTCTCAGGCACGAATGAAAAGAGAAACATCTCAGAGAACGTCTCTTCCTATTTGATTTCAAGCAAGTTGCTTGCCGCCTTTAAATTCACCAAAACAAAACACATTTTAACACTGTTTTATATGTTGCATGTTTTGTGTTTGGATCGCACTCCGATAATTCATGTTAAAATTATTCTAACATACACAAACTGTGCCTTTGCGTTTGCTGTACTAAGCCAGAAGCTAATGTTTGTAAATTACAGCATAATTATTTTGATTTGAATTGATTTATTGCCGGTGTAGGCCTGGGGTGAACAAAGTCAGAAATAGTCATTGTCCAACTGGTTTATTTGAAATCACAAGCTTTCAGAGCGTAGCCCTTTCACCTGACGATGGGGTTGCGCTACGAAAGCTTGTGATTTCAAATATCCCTCCAACCCTTTCCTGTTCATGTAGTTATCTAAATGCCTTTTAAACGTTGTAAATGTACCCACATCTCAGAAAGTTCGTTACACGCGCCAACCACTCTCTGTGTGAAAAAAAATTGCCCCTCATGTCTTTTTTAAAATGTCTCTCCTGTCTCCTTAAAAATGTGCCCCCTCGTCTTCAGAACCCCCATCCTAGGTAAAAGGCACTACCGATCAATACTTCTCATTATTTTATAAACTGAAGTACATCAAGGTAACAGAATAGAATGTAGAATTTTGTGTTACGGCTACACGGAAGGTGCAGAGGAAGATCAACTCTAAGATACGGGAAGCTTTCAGTGAGATTGCATGAAGCGGTGCTAGATAGGGCGGATTGTTTAGCCCCTGTGTAGGGTGCCACGTGTGAGACCCACCCCTTCCCCCAGTTCTCATGACCTTACACGAGCCCCGCTGGCGCGGGATTACTGGCTCACGCCGTATCTCCAGATGGTCCCCTTGAGACTCGGCTCCAAAGAAAAAGTCAAAACGCTGCGGCTAATTCTTCATTCAGGAAAGAGAGGTTTGGGTCATTGTCCCTCCGACAGCAGCGATTGGCTGCCCGAGTGTGGGAAACGCCAAGAAATTCAGACTCACACTCGCCATCTGATGCGGCTGCTATGGGCTCAGAGGCAGAGACTATCCCAGGCCTGCCTTAGGTCCCACTGCACGCACCGGTCTCTCAAAGATGACTCTTAAGAGTGCTGCTGACTCGCGAAGAGGACTCCCAGAAATGGAACCGGAAAGTGCAACAAAAATGCATTTGACATTCAGAGAACGTTTCTTGTTAATTTAAAATAACAGGCTAATTGGGTGAATATGTGCCTGACTGACAGATCAGTACTGCACTGAGAGCGAAGGAACTTTTGATGAAACTTTAAACTGACGAGCTGTCTGCTCTCAGGCGGATATGAACAATTTAATATTTTACAAGAAAACGGGAGAGATGTCTTCATAATAAATGCAAAATGCTCGAAATCTGAAACCCTCGTTCAAAACTGAAAAATCATACGGGACGCGAAAGATTAACTGTTTCTCTCTCCGCAGATGCTATCAGATCTGCTGAGTTTCTCCAACATTCTGTAGGTTTGTTTGAGATCTCCCAGGTGCCAGGGCTAAAAAGAGTTATAAGAGGACTATGCCATTTGCCTGTTCAGCTTATTGAGCCATTTGAATATTGAGGAGATCAAAGCTATTTACTTCAGTCTCTGCCACAAACACCGTTTCGTCGCCATCTTAACCACTGTTCTCCAGGACAAACGGAGGTTGCACCAGATTGTTCAGAATCTTGTTAGCACAAATCTACAATGTCACTGAAATCACATATTTCAATCTCCTTGACATCTCCTGTGTCACATGAGCACTTTTGCTGCTGGTAACCTCATTCTTAACATTGTTACATTCAGCCTTGACAATTCCAATGCATTCCTGAGAGAGCTACCACTTTCTGTCCTCAGTATAGTTGAGAGAAGGAGAAGCAACAACCTAATGGTGTTATCCTTTGACTGTTAATCCAGAGACCCAGGTAATTTTCAGGGGACCTGGGTTTGAATCCCGCCATGGCAGATGGTGACATTTAAATTCAATAAAAATCTAGGATTAAGAGTTTAATGGTGACCATGAATTCATTGCCAATTGTTGGGAAAACCCATCCAGTTCACTAATGCCCTTTTGGGTTGGAATCTGCCATCCTTAACTGGTCTGGACTACATGTGACTCCAGACCCACAGCAATGTGTTTCACTCTTAATTGACCTCTGGGCAGTTAGGGATGGACAATTAATGCTGGTCTAGCTAGTGTCACCCTCATCGTGTGAATGAAGAAAAAGCTCTGCTGCTGCCCATGGACAGGATGAATGGCCAAGGTCTTTTTCCCAGGGGAGGGGAATCCAAAATTAGAGGGCTTAAGTTTAAGGTGAGAGTGGAAAGATATAAAAGGGACCTAATGGGCAACAGAAGTTGGTGAGTGGATGGAATGAGCTGCCAGAGGAAGTGCTAATGACCTTTCAATTACAACATTTATAAAACATGTGGATGGGTACACAAATAGGAAGGGTTTAGAGGCATATGGGCCGAATGCTTACAAATGGGATTAGATTAGTTTAGGATGTCTTGTCATCACGGACAAGTTAGACTGAAGGGTCTGTTTCTGTTCTGTACAATTCTGACTCTATGACTCTAAATGCTATTTATCAATGACCCCAGAGTTTGCTGACACCTGGTCAGACTCCTGATTAAACAACACCTCAATTGTCATCCTTATTTTCAAATTCTACTGTGACTGAATCTCTCCATCCCTAATCTCTCCAGCTGAACAGCTCTTCAAAATATCTGCATTCATAATTCCTGGTCCCCTTGGACATCCCTGATTTTAACCTTTCCATCATTCATGGCTATGCCTTTAGCTGTGAAATCCTTAAGCTCTGGAAACCCCTTTGTAATGTTTTTTACTCACTACATCATTTTCCTACTTTAAATCACTCCTTAAAACTGACTCTACTGTTGTACAGACATGTCAATTTGCTATGCTGTAGGAACTGCTGTTCATGATGAAATTTTTTGTCACAGACCCAAATACAATATTTTTCACAAAGCTTTTAATTATGTTTCATCCATAGAATCCCTACAGTATGGAAACAGGCCATTCAGCCCAAGTCCACACTGACCCTTAGAGCATCCCACCCAGATCCACTGCTATAGCCCACCTAATCTACACATCCCTGAACACTATGGGCAATTTAGCCTGGCCAATCCACCTCGCCTGCACATCTTTGGACTCTGAGAGGAAACCAGAGCACATGGAGGAAACCCACACAGACATGGGGAGAATGTGCAAACTCCACACAGACAGTTGCCTGAGGGTGGAATCAAACCCAGGTTCCTGGCACTGTGAGGCAGCAGTGCTAACCACTGAGCCACTGTGCCACCCCTTTTGGTTATCTCTGTGCTAATATCTCCTTATATGTATCAGCATCATATTTGTTTTATAATTCCTCTGAGAAATGCCATGGGACATTTTGTCATGTTGAACATGCTATATAAATGCAAGTTGTTGTTGCGTTGTCTGTATCTAATACTGTATTGCTGTTAAGAGATGATTGAAAGTGTTTATTTCCATTAGCTGCAGTCTTTTAGTGAAAAATGAGGATCTTATTGGGATTGCCTTTGATGATACCAAACCAGAAGGAATAACAGCAGCAACCATGAACAACGAGCACAACAAAGACATGCATTACCCAGAGCAGAACATTGTACCTGAACATAGGAGCCGTGTATATGCAAGGTCTTCTTCAGCAAGCAGGTGACTTACAGAACAAAGGCCTATCTCCGAGCTGTTGCTGCTAGTGTTAATTTGAGTGATGCTGGATTTTCATGAGTGATGCCTCAGATAAAAGTGAAATATTGTGGGGTGCTGGAAATCTGAAACAAACACGGAAAATACTAGAAAAACTCAGCAGATCTGGCAGCATCTGTGGAATGAGAAACAGGATTAATGTTTTGAGTCCAATATGACTCTTCAGATCAAGTACAAATTTGAAGCTTACAATAAATTCTCCTCAATTAATTGGAAGTTAATAGCAAAGTCACAGAGTCATAGAGTCATTTCTGGCACAGATGAGATAATGTGTCCTATTGAATCTTTGTGGTTCCATGCAGAGAAATGTAGTGACCCACTTTGCCACTTGGTCCCATGGCTAGTAATTTATTTTCTTCAAGTACCCATTCAATTCCCTTTTGAAATTATTGGTTGTTTCGGTATCTATTGTCCTTGTAGGCAGCGACTTCAGAGTTGTTAATACTCACTGTGTCAAAAAGGTCTTTCTCACATTTCCCCTGCAGTTCTTTCCCAGTCTGTTTTCCCTCGTCCTTGAAGAGTTTTTCCCTTATCTACCTTAACTAATCCCGAGAAAATCTGGTACAACTCTATCATATCTCCCCTTCTCTGTTCCAGGAAGAAATTTCCAACCTAATATTGTAACTAAAACCCACTCCATCCCTCGAACTATCCTGGGAAATTTCCTCTGCACCATCTCAAGGACCTTCACCAGTGTGGTGACCAGATTCCAATTGGGATCTAACCAGAGTTTGAGGTTCAACATTACCTCCCTGCTTTCTGTATTTATGCATCTATTTATGAAGTCCAAAATTATAGCATTTACTTAATATTTTAAATACCTTAGCATAAAGATAAATGGGAATAGTATACATACATAAGTTACTTCCACTAGCATGAGTAGAAAATAACTGGAAAATTACAAAGATTGAGGATAATGTCATGCTTCAGGCCTCTGTGGAGCTGCAGCCTAACAACCCACAGGAGGGAAATTGAAGACAACACAACAACCAAACTACTAGAAAGCTGGAGGTTACCTATTTTATGTTCACCTCATTCATGGATACCCTGAATACTGGTGGTATACTAAATTCTAAAGTCTAGCTTTTTAAGTTGTACTTCAATCTGTGAAATTGAAAATGACTTGGTTATATTGAATGAGAAAAATGCTATTCCAATTCTTGAAGCCTGCCTGGCAAACAGAATTCTGTCTACTCCTACACATTTAAATCAAGAATAAGATTTGACCTCAGATTTTTTTGCTGTCTAGTGCTGACTTTGATTCTAGAGATGGACGATAGTTGCTGTAGAATTGTATTGGATGAATCACATAAAGTAGGTTAGAGTTCAATGCACTTGCAATCAATTCAAAACAAATAATTTGCTAAACTTGAATTTTACTGAATAGAAACTAAATAGACCACATAGGATTGTAAAGGACTAGAAAACACCTTTGCATTCCACCAGATACATTTCAAAGATTACCAGTTTCAAAATCTTCCCACCCCGGCCTCATCCCATGACCAACCCTCCCTCTCATCCCCGCCTCCTTGACCTGACACAACCTGTTCATCTTTTCTCTTACCTATTTGCTCCTCCCACCTCACTGACCAATCCCCACCACTGCCTACCTGCACTCACCTATCACCATCCCACCTACCTTTCCCAGCCCCACCCCTCCTCTCTATTTATTTCTGAGCTCCCTTCCCCCTCTCCCATTTTTGAAGAAGGGTCCCGATCCGAAGTGTCAACTTTCCTGCTCCGCTGATGCTGCCTGGCCTGCTGTGCTCCTCCAGCTCCACACTGTGTTATCTCTATACCTTGCTGTAACATTTATGTCCTTAAATCATCCCCTAATGTGGAATGTTTTTCTATTCTCTGTTGAATTAGCTAACATTGTATACCCATATCATTGTTGCCCGTCTTATCTAAGTTAGTTTTTGTTTATATGTATATCAATATGTTTGAAAGTGAACATGCTTGTATTAATAATTTTGACCAAGTCAGACATTTTTTTCAATCACCTGTTTCTGTAACTCAATATATATGTAAACAGGTGATAATATTTATGTTTATATGTGTTTGTGTGTGCAAATGTATTTATATTTGCAAGTGTATGCTTCTCTGTACTTCTGCGTAGCAGTATATTAAACATGATTGTGTAGCTGTGTGATGTATGCGAGAGAAGTTGAGCATTTGCCAAAGAATCAATGTATGCATCTACGTGTGTATATGTATGTTACATTGCATGGGATTGGACATGTGTGCGCTTGGTTCATGTATGATTGGATGCATGAATGTGTTTCTTTGTAGCTTAGAATATATGTATAAATGTCTGCGGATTTAACCAGATTCATGGAGTGTGGACTACATAAATGGTTATCCTACACCAGATGTGGGTGTGCCAATATTAGACCATGCATATATCACAATTTGTTTTTATTTCTCATTTGATTATAACAATCAACTGTAAATTGTTTTCCAAATTCATGAATTTTAAAGAACCATTGAGTAATTTAATTTCTCATGGCTGCATTTGTATCTCTGGCTGAACACTAAATTGAAGTTTGGATCAGTACTTATTTACTTCTTTGCTTCCAAAGCAAAGCACTTCATCTGACATTGGTTCATTTTCTTAAAATTTACATCACTGGTTTTTCTATTCCTGACTCATCATCCTACAACTAGACAACACCTACTGCTAAATCAGGGATGGCCAATACCAGTTCATTTATTAGGATTGTCCTTGGCTTCTCAAAAACTGCTTGGCACTCTGCTGACCATACCACCTTTGCTCGTTTCTTTAACAAATTCATTATAAGTATAGCTATTACTCTAAAATTGCACACAAATTTCTGGTATAATCCACACATTCTTAAAAACCTCATGACTTCTCCTGTAGATTTATAATTGTAAATTCACTTTTGGTGTTCTTGGCTCATGTTTCCTTGTCCCAAGATACATTTGAGGTAATTTCTCTAGCTTTCACAAAATCTTATTTAGCTAAATTTATTACTAAGCCAGCCAACTGTAATAGATTAAACAGGACTTCCTTTTGTCTCACATGTCCTTCGCATGTATTACTGTATACAACAACATTGTCTGCATAAACTACACAGTTATGACCTCAACCACAACTTGATTCATACCCTTTGGAATGTAGTTGGGGCATTTGCAAATCCAAATGGCATCACTCAACATTAGTAGAACACATTTGGTGTGATATAAGTGGATATCTCCTTAGCACTTGATGTTAATGGCACTTGCCTGCACCCTTTCAATGGATCAGTCTTAGACCTTGGCACTACCAACCCTATCAAAATGATCTTCTAACCATGGAATTCTGTATGATTAATTTTTGTGACTACATTTACATTTCATAGTCTATTCATAATCTGGTTGATGTATTTGGGTTAGAACTAATATTGCCAGAGATCTCCAGCTGTTTTACTTCGGTTCAAACAGATTATTTTCCAGAATGCACAGGACTTATACACTTAATGGTAAAGTCCTTGGCTGTGTTGCTGAACAAAGAGCCCTTGGAATGCAGGTTCATAGTTCCTTCAAAGTAGAATCACAAGTAGACAGGATAGTGAAGAAGGTGGTCAGTATGCTTGCCTTTAGTGCATTTAGTATAGCAGTTGGGAGGTCATGTTGCAGTTGGCCATTTTTGGAATACTGCATTCAGTTCTGGTGTCCCTGCTATAGAAAGGATGATGTGAAGCTTGAAAAGGTTCAGAAAAGATTTACAAGGGTGTTGCCATGGTTGGAAGGTTTGAGCTATAGGGAGAGGCTGAATAGGCTGGGGTTGTTTTTCCTGGAGCATTTTCCCTGGAGGGGTGACCTTATAGAGGTTTATAAAATCATGAGGGGTAAGGATAGGGTGAATAGACAAGGTCTTTTCCCCAGGGTAGCAGAGTCCAAAACTAGAGGGCATAGGTTTAAGGTGAGAGAGGAAAGATTTAAGGATCTAAGGGGCATCTTTTTCATGCAGAGGATGGTGAGTATTTGGAATGAACTGCCAGACGAAGTGGTAGACTGGTTCAATTACAACATTTAAAATTCATGTGGATGGGTACATGAATAGGGAGGGTTTAGAGGCATATGAGCCAAATGTTGACAATGTTGTGTCATTATTTAAGAAAGGCTGCAAGGAATAGCTGGGAGACTACAGACCAGTGAGCTTTACGTCAGTGGTGGCTAAGTTGTTGGAGGGGATTCCAAGAGACAGGATCTACATGCATTTGGAAAGCCAAGGACTGATTAAGGATAGTCAGCATGGCTTTGTGTGTAGGAAATCATGTCTCACAAACTTAACTGAGTTTTTTGAAAAGGTGACAAAGAAGATCGATTAAGGTAGAGTAGTAGACATTGCCTACATGAACTTTAGCATGGCCTTCAACAAGGTTCCTCACAGGAAACTTGTTGGTAAGGTTAGATCACATGGAATTTAGGGAAAGCTAGCCAATTGGATACAAAATTGGCTTGATAGGAGGAGACAGAATGTGGTGGTAGAGGGTTGTTTTTTGGATTGGAGGCCTGTGACTAGTGGCATGCCACAATGATCAGTGCTAGGTCCACTGTTGTTCATCATTTATATAAACAATTTGGATGAGATTATATGAGACATGGTTAGTGCATTTGTGGATGACACAAAACTGGTGGCATCATGGAGAGTGAAGAAGGTTATCTTAGAGTACAATGGGATCTTGATCAACTGGGCCAGTGGGCCGAGGAATGGTAGATGGAGTTTAATTTAGATAAATGTGAGGTGTTGCATTTTGGTAAGACAATCCAGGGCAGGATTTGCACAGTTCATGGTAGGCCCTGGGGAGTGCTGTCAAACAGAGAGATCTAGGTTTGCAAAACATATTTCCTTGAAAGAAGTGTCACAAGTAGACAGGGTAGTGAAGAAGGTGTTTGGAATGCTTGCTTTCATCAATCAGTGTATTAAGTACAGGAGTTGAGTCATCAGTTACGTCTGTACAAGACATTGGTAAGGTCACATTTGGACTACTGCATACAATTCTGTTCGCTCTATTATAGGAAGGATGTCATTAAACTGGAAAAGATGCAAAAGAGATTTGCAAGGACGTTACTAAGACTGGAGTGATTGAGTTACAAGGAGGGGCTGGATAGGCTGGGACTTGTTTCCCAGCATGGGATGCTGAGGGGTGAGGTTTATAACATCATGAGGAGCATAGACAAGGTGAATAGCCAGGGTCTTTTCCCTAGTGTAGGGTACTCCAAAACTAAAGGGCATGGGTTTAAGGTGAGAGGGGAAAGATTTAAAAGGGACCTGAGGAACAATTTTTCCACACAAAGGGAGGAAGTGGTAGAGGCTGGTACAATTACAGCATTTAAAGACATTTGGACAGATACATGGATGGGAATGTTTTAGAGGGATAAGGGCCATATTCAGGCAAATGGGATTAATCCAGTTTAGGAAACCTTGTGGGCATGGATGAGTTGGTCCAAAGTGTCATTTCCATGCTGTATGACTGTATGACTCCATGACTCTATGAATCTATGTTTCCACTTGAGCTTATTTTTCTGGGCTCAACTGATAGAGATGCTGTTTTATCAATATCGACTTTCCTACACCATATCATGCTTAATTTAAGTAATGCATCCAGGTGTATCTCATCACATTACTTTACACTTCCTTAAGAGGCACACAATATTCTTGCATTTCCATCCTCTGAATAGACGAATACAGTGTTGAATTGTCCCAGTAGTTCTGTCTTGTCTAATTGTATTGTGGGGTCCATATTGATAACTGCATATCTCTCCTTGCACATTATTCTTACTGTCCTTGTCATCCTTCACTATTCTTACCATCAGACACACTTGTTCCTCCTTATCCTGTTCCCTGAAATGATACTGGTTTAACATATTTACATGACATAACCAATTTTTCTTCCTGCGATCAGATTGTCTATCAGATAAGTCACCTTATTAACCTATCTAACTACCTTGTATGGATCACTGAACTTTGCTTTCAGCGTACGCCTTATATAGCTAACAATATCCATACTCCAAGTCCCATTTGAAACATTCTAGTTGCAAAATGTTTGACGGCCTATTCTTTCATTTTCACCTGAGAAACCTTCAAATGCTCTTGTACTACCCTGCATGCTACAGTGAGTCTTTGTAGAAACATTGACTAGCATTCTAACATTGAGTATTCATCTTTATGCTTCAAGAACTTCCCTCTAATCAGTTTTGAAGGAGTACCAATCATATGACTGTAAATGAACTCAAAAGGACATCAAATGGATTCAAAGGAATAAATGATTCAATTGAAGAATCTCTGGCAGTAAATAGTAATCCCAAGCCCATGGGCATTTGGGACAATATGTCTTAATCATAATTTTGAGAATCTGATGGTATCTCTCCAAAGTTTCCTATGTTTATTGATGATATGCAGTTGACTTCAATTGTGTTATACCCAAATGCTGATATGTCCTGAAAAACTTTATGTCTACTTTGATCAGATTGTATCTCAATTGGTAGTCTGTAATGTGTACAAAAACTGAGTTAACTTTTCCACTGAGATAACAAGGTGTAGAGCTGGATGAACACAGCAGGCCAAGCAGCATCAGAGGAGCAGGAAGGCTGACGTTTCGGGCCTAGGCCCTTCTTCAGAAGGGTCT
>NC_063355.1:6586049-6625162 GCF_021869965.1 Rhincodon typus
GCAGGCCAAGCAGCATCATAGGAGCAGGAAGGCTGACGTTTCGGGCCGAGACCCTTCGTCAGAAATCACCATTTCTGTTGAAGGGTCTAGGCCCGAAACGTCAGCCTTCCTGCTCCTATGCTGCTGCTTGGCCTGCTGTGTTCATCCAGCTCTACACGTTGTTATCTCTGGGGCCAAATATTGAATGTTTTCAAAGAGTTACTTATAGCTCTTCGGGTTAAAGGGATCAAAGGGTATGGAAAAACAATGGGAGCAGGGTACTGGGTTGACTGATCAGCCATGATCATATTGCATGATGGAGCAGACATGAAGGGCCAAATGGTCTACTCCTGTTCCTATTTTTAATGTTTCAATGGCAGGGGATTGGATCCTTTGAAATTCTAAAAAGTAACTCTTTGAGGATAGAGTTTAATCATGTGCCAATTTGTTTTATGAATGGCAAATTGAGAATTTAGAATGATAGAAATTTATGGCGCAGGAAGACACCATTCAGCCTATTGCATTTGTGCAGTGAGATAAAAAGCAGTGACCAATCTTAAGCTCATTTTCAGTTTTTGGTCCATTATCTTACAAATAGGTACTTACAAAGCTTATCCAAGAATTTTTGAAAGCATTCAGGTTTATGCATCTATCATCTTTTCATGCACTGAATTTCTTGGCACCCCCATCAACATTTTCCTCAACTCTCATTTATTTCTTCACCCAGTTATTTTCTCCCTTATTATTGACCACCTTGATAAGGGGTAAAAGTCGGTCCCTCCTGTCCACTCTGTCTGGCCCCCTCATTGTTTTCTGTACTTCAATTAAATCTCTGTTCAACCTTCTCTGTTCCAAAACGAACAACCACAGCCTAAACAATCTTTATTCATAGCCGATTTCTCCATTCCTGCCAACATCCTGGGAAAACTTATCCGTGCTTTTACAATGGATTACATCCACTTGTAAAGCGCAACCAGAACTTCTCACACTCTCATTGTGACCTAACTAGTGTCTTACACATTTCTAGTATAACTTCCTTGCTCTTATACTCCACGTCTCCCTTGTTAATTGAAGGGTGCCTTCTTTCGTTTTAATCAACCTGTTTGGAAATGTTATGTCACACCTCCGTGCCAGGTGGAATTTGAACTCCGACCTTCTGTCTTAGAGGGGGGACACTAACACTGTACCAATAGAGCCACAACAGCATGGAATGCAAGCTCAGAATTCAATTTAATATAATTTAGAAGGTGCCCAGGAGGTGGAATTAATTTAATTCAGCAGTCTTGCATATTTAATTTAATAAGCATAGTATTGCCCATCTGACCAAACAGTTAATCTCTTCCGGTAATCTACAACTTTTTTTCTCTCACTACCAATCTCATTGCCAAATATGATATAATCTGCAATCATTTTAACCTCTTAATCTCCTTCATTACCCTTCCCCCACACGTTTACATTTGAATCGTTAGTATTTACCATGAAATGGATTAGCCCTGACCCTGAACCCTGCGGAACCCCGCTGAGAATAATTACCAGTGACAAAACACCAATCGACATTAGCCTTTTGTATCCTGTCACTGAGCCAATTTTAGATCCATCTTGTCTCTTGCCTTGAATCCCATGGGATTTTGTTAATCTGCTGTGTCTATTATTGTCAACAACCTTGCTAAAATCCTTGTTGCCTCCTCAACAAATTCAAACGAACTAAAACACGGCATTCCACTGGCAAATTCATGAGGAGTGCTCTTGATTAACCCTATTCTTTCTAAATGTTTAATAATGCTGTCTCTCAATGTTTTCCCAATTCGTTGATTGAGAAACATTTAACGCTATTCTGTACAATCTGGAGTAATTTAGTTAGGTTAGTTGCACAACAGTGATATTCGATGTGCATGAAGTGACAAAAAAAGTAATTGGCGAAGGCGTTAACATTCCAGTACGTAGATAGGTAGATAGTCAGACAGACGGGCAGACAGATGGATACATAAATAGATGGACGGATGGATCGATAGATAGATAGGTAAATAGACAGTCAGATAGATAGCTAAACAGACAGACAGACGGACATAATGATTCTACTCGGCTTCTTCTTCAAGCATGATGTCAGTCATAATTCAGATCTCCGTTGGACGCCTGGATTCTTTGGAAACGTGTTTGGTATTAATCTAAATATTCTGAACACTGGTTTCCGGTAGATACGATGCCAATCTATTTCCAAGTGAAGAACAAGGATGGAAGCTCTGTATGCGCCAGTAAACGCACACAGAGAGCTATGTGTTGGGCAGGAGGATCTCTGTCGCATGAAGAAAGTATAACGAAAGCAACTTCTGTGCATGCGGCAAATCGAGTGTATTACCCTGTTGTTCAGGGCGAGGGATGGAGATGAGAGTAATTGTGCAGGGTTGTGTTAGAGCACTCCTTGGTTAATTTAATCAACAAAAAGGTTACATTTTCCATCAAGTCGTGTGGCAGTTGAAGACCGCACGTGAAAGGACAACAGGCCTCTAAACAACTCCAGCAAGTTTAACTTAAAATCTTCAGGGGCGGGGAATTTCAGTTTTCATATCCCCAAGCCAGCTTTGTTGTCCCGCTGTAGGGTTAGCCCTCTGTAAAACGGAAGGGCGCAGAAGCAAATCTAAACTAGTTTGGAGTCCAAAACATTCAAACCCTCAAAAGATGTTGAAGCGATTATAACAGAGGTACTAAAATCACAAACCTCCTGGTCCATATTTATGAAAGATTTATGGAATCGTAAAAGAAACAAAGACTGCATTTATGTAGTGCCTTTCACGTTAACTATTTAACACTGGTGAGATTTTGCAAGATTCAGAGTAAACCAGTGTACATCAAAACGTACTTAGAGTTTACCAGTATAATCCAGGCAACTCCAAGCCCAAAGAAAAGTACTGTCGCCTGCAGCGCTGCGAGTCCCAGTTTTTTTTACAGTGTGAGTCCCAGGTTGGCTGAGTAACTGAATAAGAAACAGCTGGCATGCAGTTAAAAGAGGAATAGAGGGCCTGGGAACTCCGCTTTGTTTCTTGGAGAACGCTAACAAAGTAAATAGTTCATTTGAACTTTCAGACGAACGTTTGGCGAAAGACCACAACAGTAACATTTGTTCCCAAATAATATCTTTAAGGCGGAATATAGAAAGGTGTTTAACGGAGAAGCAAATGTAGCGAAATAATGGAGGATGAGTTAGGAGCGAGGCCTGCAAGTATACTTTATAGGTGAAAGAAAGAGCATTTTCATCTCCCCCAAATAAAATTGGCCGCTGTATTTGAGAATTGGCGAGTAGGTGTAAGTAGCAACAAGAGTTGCATTTTAAATAGTATTTTGCCCTTGAGGGCACGAACGCGTTACTAGTGAACTGGGACATAGGTTAATGACTAAAAATGATGGATTGCTGAAATCGTTGCTGTCTGTCTTTCCAAGATATATGATGGCAACCAACAAACAACCGTGCTGTGTCTCACGGTTAGTATGCAGTATACATTTCCGAGACATGCTCATAGTATCCGCTGTGTATCATAGTCCGTCACTGAGCATAGAAAGGCGTCAGGCTCCACTTTCACTGGGACTATTGCATGTCAGGTTTGTGAAAGCCTGCTCCCCTTCATAATCCAAAATTAGCTGTCACTGAAGTGCATGTCACTGCAAAATTAATATTTATCAACACCTGAAATAATTTTAAAATGCCACCTTATATCTTGTGTTATGGCAGCCAACAGAAGCATTGCCCCAACAGGTACAAATACCCGACTGGAGGCAAACTCCACACCTCTGCGGAAGTTCAAGATACGCTTCCTGAAAGGGCATGCTTAGAACGGTTATTGGAAATAGGTGAGAATTGAATGGCAGAGAACACAGGAGGAAGTCTGCGTTTGAACTCATCAAAACATGAATCACGAATTAACAATAAAATAAAACAAGGAACTGGGGATGCTGGAAATCGGAAACAAAACAAACAGAAATTGTTGGCGAAACTTAGCAGATCCGGCAGCAAATGTGCGGAGAAAGCAGAATTAACGTTTTCCAGTCCGGTGACTCTCCATCGGGACTGATAATAAATTTTTGTTTTTTGACGGGAACCAGCAAAGTGTGGTATACTTTCCAGCAAATTTATCAGTTCTAAGAAGCTAAGATCTAGTCCCATTTGTCAGCATTTGGCCCATATCCCTGTAAATCCGTCCTGTTCATGTACACAGCCAGATGCCTTTTAAACGTTGTAACTGTACCCACCTCCTGTGGCAGCACGTTCCATACACACATTCACATCTGCATGAAAAAGTTACCCTTCCGGTCCCTGCTAAATCTTTCCCTTTTTAGCTTAAACCTATGAGCTCTAGTTTTGGAATCCCCTATCGTGAGAAAAAGACTTTGGCTATTCACCCCATCCACACCCCTCATGACTTTATAAACCTCAATAAGATCACCCCTCAACCTCCGACGCTCCAGGGAAAATAGCCCCAGCCTATTCAGCCTCTCCCTATAGCTCAAACCCTCCAATCCCGGCAATATCCTTGGAATCTTTCTTGGAACCCTTTCAAGTTTCACAACATCTTTCCTATAGCAGGGAGGCCAGATTTGAAGGCAGTATTCTAAAAGTGGCCTCACCAATTTCCTGTGCGCTGCAACGTGATGGCTCAACTCCTATATTCAATTGCTCTCTCCCAAATTCAGGCTCCCGCAGTATTCTTTCCTTAAATTTGTGATCTCTAATTGGTGGATATTCCTCTTGGTCGCTGTGTATTCGCAACATGATAAACTTCACGAGAATTGTCTTCTCCGATTCCTTTAAACGTAAGAGGTGAAAACACTGCTCAATCGCCTTAACATTCGCCACTCAAAATAGCCATCAAATTTACAGAGACTGTCCATCATTCTATATACAATGTTTATTCTTCCTATTCCCACCTCCCCTCCCCCACACGCCAAATGCTTTCCTTTAACTCTATCAAAGTAACCTTCTTGATGTAGAGCCATAGAGATCTGCAGCACAGAACAAAGGCCCTTCAACCCATCGAGTCTGTTCCGGTCAAATACAATAATTATTCCATTCCTTGTGTGTTTATCTAATATTTTGACACAACTACCCCTTGTAATGTCAATCTCACATTCCAAGCGTGCTCTGGGTAAATCGTTAATGCCTGAAATCTTTTTATTTAGATTCACAAGTGACCAATTTATGCTTATAGCCCTGGGTTTTGGTCTCTCTCACATTTCAAATAGATTTGCTATTTTTAACCTGTCGATCATTTTTATTTTTCCCCCGATTGTTATCAACTGGTTGATCCTCTTTTCGGCAGGAAAAAAACAAACTAAGAGGTGTCTCGATGGTGATTGGGGAAATCAGCATGCAGGGTGCACCTCAACTGTGTTCTGTTAATTTGAGAGCTCGGGGACTCCCCCATTCAAAGGATCCCAGTGCCTGTTCGTGGGACCTAGCATCGAGAGTGATTCGGGAGCAAATCCTGCTTGGAACCATCTCAATTCCTTTCTGCCGATCCCATCCCGCAGTTAAGCACATTTACAGATGGCAACCACAGTCTGCCGGTGGCGCTGCCGTTTGATAGAATTTGCCAACACTTGATTGATCGGCAGTTCTGAGCTAGCAGAACATCAGCCCCTGGTGGATGCTCTATCCTGGGGAAGACCCGCTGCTGCACAGTGAACTGATTGAGAGGCACCTAATGTGGCAGATCCATCCGAGGACAGGGAAAGGCGGACACAAAAATAAATGGCAGTTAGCTCTCACTGCAAACTGGCACACCTAAAAGCATCAAACAATGTAGAGAGAGATAGTAGGAACTGCAGATGCTGGAGAATCCGAGACAACAAGGTGCAGGGCTGGATGAACACAGCAGGCCAAGCAGCATCATAGGAGCAGAAAGGCTGACGTTTCGGGCCTAGACCCTTACAGATGGAAGTCAGACGGGAGCTGGGTTCACAGACCAATTTCACAGCGCTGAGGCTAACAAAATGGCGCGAGTTACATTTGAAACATACTCCACCACCTTTTCTCCTTTCCCTGCCCTTTTACCAACGTCCCCCATTTACCCTTGACGCGTCCAAAATGATTATTGTTTTCACGTTTATTATCTTTGAATGGTATCCTTTACCTTTGACCATATAAACACCACCCTTTGTATGCCATCTCTACCCTCTAATCCTATATCCATTATCATCTCCATGCCAGCCCTGGCACGTACCAATATCTGCACCACCTGTTAATGTATTCCTAAGACCTGGGATGAGACCAGCAGTAACCGACTATTACCCTGGGCTTGACACCCTTCTGTTTCCCAATTCCCACCCTCTCATTGTCACTGTTCCTGTTTCTGCCCAGTACCTTAGTTCACGCCCTAGCCAACACTGACGCTTCCCTTTAGAACCATCTCTGTCCTACCGACTCTAACTGGAAAGCCCCTCTCTCACCCTTCAAAGGATGCCCAATACCCAAGATTTAGAATTAGACTTTATTGTCACGTGTACTCAAGTACAGGGATACAGGAGTACAATGAAGAGTGTACAATGCCGCCAGTCCCGGCGCCAACTTAGAAGGTACAAAATCTTAGGTACAAAGTAGAAAAATAAAGAAACAAAGTTAAAAGTTAAACATTACTGCCCTTCTTAGTATTAAGTAGAAAAAATAAAGTTAAAAGTTATATATTACAGTCCTGAGTATAAACTAGAAAAATAAAGTAATAAAGAAATGAAAGATAAGAGGCCCTTTCTTCCTTGCCTCCCTGTCTGAACGGACTCCCTCCCTTGGTTAACCTCCGTAACCGAATCTTCCTGCTTTTCCATTCGGGACTCCTTCCTTCCCTCTGCCAGCCTCTCTACTGCAGAATTTCTGCTCCGGACTCCCGGGACAGCCTCCTTGCCTTGAACTTCTTACACTGCCTCTACCGGTTCTCCATCATGGATCTTAAAAAAGGGAAAAAATTCCCGCTTCAATCTAACCTCAGGAAATTGGCTACTTCATCCGCTGCCCACCGTTTATATGCAGCCGGGAGTCTGAAGTTACCTATTGCATGTACAAAATATAATTGGGAAGAGGAATTTAATTCTGGGGAAATAACATTTTAATGAGCGTGGTGTGCAAATGAACGCAAAATGACTTCCCCACACTTGCCTGAACTGAATAGGGTCGTTTGATCCCGCTGTTGGGAAGCTGATTTTTGATCTCCGGCTTTATTGAAATTCCCTCCCGCATTGGAGCCCCCTGCCTTGGGAGTAGCACAAGTCTCGCTTTGGGTTTAAACAATTGAGATTACTGCGCGCTGGGTATCACACACTGGTCAGAAAGTTAGGGCCAGGGCATCCTGGGAGAACACGTCCTCACCACTCTACCTTAACGCCAGGAGGAAATCTCCCTCACAGGTGAACGACACTCGTTCGAGGAAGGTGGACAATGCGCCGTTTTTGTGGTTCTGTTCGACACATTAGAACTTTTAACGTAATCGTGCAAAATGCGTGTGAGACGAAGAGAAATCATTACTGTTGCATGGAGAGCTAGAACCACTATCTTAAACGTCAATACTTTCTTCATTGTTTATCTCCTTCTGGCGTGGTCCATGTTTTTCACGCACTGTGCACTCCAGAAGCAGTTTATTTACAGAATCGTTATTTATTAAGCCTTTCACAAAAGTACAAATAATCTTCAACAAGAAGACAGATCAACTTTCCATCCATGACACAACGTAAGAGGGAGCAACCTGGAGAAAGCTCTCCTACCAAACTCATAGGTATTATTCCAGAAACTGGACATTTCATTGAGATCATGTTGATATAGCATCGAGAAACTCAACAAGTATTGTTAAAACATGGGGCATGTATATGACAAAGCACAGATAAGTGACTGCTTAATGCTTTTATTAAACTACCCAATTCTTCAACATGAAGAAATCTAACTATAATTATTAGAGGGTTTCTGTTAACCCCTTTATAACCACCGCCATGTAATCACGGGTGTTACTTGTAACTAAACTTGAAAATCGGCTCTCATAAATGGTAAGAAGAAAGCTAAACACCTCTGACCAATTTATAAAGCTGATCATGAGGACATTTTTGTTTAAAGTATCTGGAGTACCAGGTCTGTTTGTTCTCACATTGCAAACTACATTACCCAGTTTACTGGGTATCCCTTTTCTATCAAAATACAAAATTGTACGTTCTGAGACAGATTCCTTTCAATCTCTAACGCACTTTTAACAAGAATCGAAATGGAGAAATTTCTCCTACGCACTTTTTGTCGCTATTTCAACTACTGTAGACATTCACTGTGAACATACAGAGACATTATTAAGTATTGCACAAATGTTGTAATACACGGCTCCCATATGATATCATACAGGTAAAGATCAGAAATATTCTTTAAATAAACTGACAATCTCCTTCAATGTGAAGGTTTTAATCAGACTGCTTCCACTTTGGAATACTGCTTTTCGCCAGAGTACATCTCTGGTTTTGCCCGTCTAATTTATCGTTAAGGTCTTTCCCTCAGTCTGTAAAATGTCCATTCCTCATTTTGTAGCTCTGTCAGGTTGTCCCGAAATGCGGTGCTGTGCAGCTGAATACTAGGCCTAAACGAATGGAAAATACATAGGCCCTGTCTGGTCTTCCAGATCGGTGAAGTCATTTCATAAAGTCTGATTGAAAATCATCTCCTGCTGACATTAAGAGTCGAACCCGCTGAATTCTCGATTCTGAATCACACGGCTAAGAGCTAAAACAAAAACAACGAAAACATGAGTGATACACTCTGATTGGGGAACATGAAATTATTGTAAAGGTACTCTTTACAAATCTTGTATGTAAGGCACTCAATGCCTTACCATGGATCCAGCTGTTGATTTTAATCGTGTCAGGCCATTCTCTCTCATTCCCAGCCTGCTACTGCGCAAAGGCTCGAATCGGTATTTGTTTCTGAATTCGTTTCAAGCGCAATGCTGCAAACCAGAGATACAAACTCCTGTCATCCTCTGCCTCTTCTCTCTGTCGCCGAGAACTACAGAAAAAGAGCGAACATCTTTGTGTTTCAGCAAAAGTCCGAGATTTCTGCATAACGCAATGTAAATACCATAATAATTAAAAACATAGACTACTATATTAATCCAACATATTCTAAATATAATCATACCTTGTGTTGTTAGTTTAGTGAGATTCTATTTCCAAATTCTCTCTCCAAACGACGGTGATATTCTTACAGGCACTCCGTGATCTCTGTGCAGTGGAACCTAAAAGCTCCTGTCTGCTGCTGCTCTGACTTTAACATCTCCTGCATTTATAGCTCCGAGAGGACAGGGAGAAGCGTGAGTCCGGGTTCCTTTGCGTTTCCCACACTCAGCAGCCAATCGCTGCTGTCAGAGGCACAATGGCTAAAGTGCTCCTTCTGAATGAGGAATTATCCACGCTGACGTTCCTTTGTGCTGAATGCATGGGACCATCTGGAGAGCTGGTATTAGTCAATAATCCCGGGCCGCAGATTATGAGAAATTGAGACAAGTTCTCCAACATGCCACCCAACACAGGGGTAAACAAAAAGCACATCTGTCTCCACTTTAGCCTTCTGTGTCAAAGAGTGTTCAACAAACTGTATTAACAATAAAATAAATTCCATTAAAGATCATACACAGCCGTTTGATCCATTAAACAGTTTGCAGATATTTTAAATATTCAAATGTTTTGGAACATTGAAGTGTTTCAAAGTAAAGTGTGACCTGAAATTAATATTAATTGGAATATAACTTATTTGGCCAAGATTATCGAAGTTCACAATTGATCTTAGAACAGTGTAGAGTTGAAGTAATAAGATAATACGTAACTAAATAGCTCACTCAAGAATATTTTCCTTGTGGTTTCATATAATTCAGATTCAGGAATAAATTATTTGGAGTTCAACAATTTATCTTATCTACTGCGGTATTGTTTTGCCAACTCATTTCCTTCTCATTTAGATGGGTGTACACGAGGCAGCAACTCAGCGCAGGCCTGAACAGAGACCTGAATACTGAGGCAGAGACCGACCTGTTAATGTTGACTACAATTTCAATTCTACGAATTATTCGTTTTTATAAACATAGGATAGTCACTGGATTGGGCCATTCTGCCCATCGAGCCTGTTCCACCATTCGACAGGCAGCCACTCAATATATTCTTTTTAAGACGGAGGTAGATAGATTCATGACTGACAGGGGAATCGAAGATAATGAGAAGTTGAGGCCACATCAAATCACCCATGATCTTATTGAATAGCGGGGAAGACTCGAGGGGCCGAATGGTCTGTTCCGATCAAATTCTCCTAACCATATGGCTGATCTTGCTATCTAAACCCCACCTCCCTGCAGTGTCCACATGTTCCTATTACCACAAAATATATCAGACACTGTCTACAAATATACTTAATGGCTGACCACCCAGGGATGCCTGGTAGAAAATTCCAATGATTTGCAACCTTTTGAGTGAAAAAAGAGACAATCTCCTAGTTTCATTGCAGCATGTTTGGCGCTTTGTTTTAGACTGGAGCTCTATGTTACGATCCCACAACCCGGAAGCATTTTCTCAGCATCTATTCTGCAAAGGCCTCAGAGGATTGTAAATGTTTTAGTTAGATCAGCTCTAATTCTCCTAAACTAGTGGGAATATAGGTCTAACCTACTGAACTTCATCTCAAAGGGCAACCTCCTCATTGCATGAAGCAATCTCGTAGAATTCAGTTGCATTCCTTCTACGCAACGTATGCCCTTCCTTAGATGAAGGGACTAAACTATACACTATACTATACCTAAATTCTGTCCAACTGTTCATTCCTGGATATACTGATGTCGAAGACGATCTTGTTTACATACTAGGAACTCATCTGCCATGTAGTTACTACAAGTGTAGTTTGCCTTGTGTAATACGAAGAGTAAAGACCCTCGAGATTAATGTATGGACCTTTCTACATATGCCTCTAATTTTTCAGTGTTTTTGCTGTTAGGAATTCTGTAAACAACTCCCATCAATGTTAGCTAATAGGAACTGCAGATGCTGGAGAATCCGAGACAACAAGGTGCAGGGCTGGATGAACTTTCTGCTCCTATGATGCTGCTTGGCCTGCTGTGTTCATCCAGCCCTGCACCTTGTTGTCCCATCAATGTTAGACGTTTCTTGCTGCTTCCAACGCTATCCGAACTGATTCTCAAAGTCAGAAGTCACACAACACCAGTTATAGTCCAACAAGTTTACTTGAAATCACACAAGCTTTCTGAGCGCAGCCCCTTCGTCAGGTGCAGTGAGAGAGGAGAGCACAACGACACAGAGTTTATAGGCAGAGAGATCAAGGGTAGAGAGATCGAAAGATCATACAACTGGCATGAGTAGAATGTCAGATAACAATTCTCTGCAGGTGACCAAGAGTGTTAGATGGTGATTAAAGTATTTATAAAGTCAATGTCAGTGCAATGCTGTCATGACAATCAGGCAGCGCAATAGGAATATACAAAAGGTGATATCTCAGGTGAGACACTGAATTGTAGATGTGAGGCCTTGTTCAGAATCTGTCTCAGAGTTTTAACTCGGAATCAGGCTGGTTTTATTCCAAGAGCAGGAATTTATAAGATGCCGCACTGACTGATTATAACTAAAAATTGCGTGTGTTTTTTGAATAAAATAGAATGTATCTGCAAACAGACACATATCTTCAATGAAATGATTCACCCCATTGATTTATGTGTGTGTGCGTGCCTATGACTACGAGAGAGAGTGTGTATGTGTGTGTGCGCTTGAGAGAGAGAGTGCGAGAGTGAGGGAGCATGTGTGTGAGAGTATGTGTGTAGGAGAGTGTATATGTGAGTGTGTGTGCATGTGAGGGCCTGTGTGAGCGTCTGTGTGTGTTTGTGTGAGAGTGTGTGTGTGTAAACGTGTGTGTGTGTGTGTGTGCGAGAGACAGTGTAATAAGTAATTCAAATCAACGAATTAAGGGAGAGAGATCATAACAATTTATCAAGGTGATGTTATCAAAACAGGAAAGTAAGTAAGATTTTACAGATTCATAACAGTGTGGTGGGGTCACCTTAGCACGACATGAATCCAAGATCACGGTTGAGGCCATCTTCACTGGTACAGAACTTGGTTATCCGTCTCTTCACAGTGATTCTGCATTGTTATGCATCTTGGATTCCATCTTGGAGGATGCTACGCCCAAACATCGGAGGCTGAATGCCCTTGACCACTGAAGTGGTCCCCAACTGGAAGGGAACATTCCTGTTTGGCGATTGTTGCACGGTGTCTATTCATCCACTGTCTTCGTGTCTGCAGGGTCTTCCCAGTATACCATGACTCACAGCATACTTGCCTGCAGCGTATGTGATAGATAACACTGGCCAAGTCATATGAGTATCTGCCATGTACGTGGTGGGTGGTGCTCCCCCATACGATGGTCATATCCAATTTGATGATCTGACATGTCTTGCAGAGGTTGCCATAGCACAGTTGTGTGATGTTGTGGTCGATGTTGCCCTGAAGGTCGGGTAATTTGCTGTGAACAATGTTCTGTTTAAGATTTGGTGGTTGTTTGAAAATGAAAAGTTGAGGCATAGGGAAGATCTTGGTGAGATGTTCATTGTCATCGATGACCTGTTGAAGGCTGTGAAGAACATGACATAGTTCCTCTGCTCCGGGGAAGTACTGGACGATGAAGAGCACTCTGTCAGTCATATCCTGTGTCTGTCTTCTGAGAAGGTCGTTGCATTTTTTTGCTGTGGCACTTCAGAACTAGAAATCAATGAGTTGAGCATCGTATCCTGTTCTTATAACGGCATCTTTCAAAACCTTCAGGTGTCAGTCACATTCTTCCTCACCTGAGCAGATCCTGTATGTGTGCAAGGCTTGTCCGTAGGGAATGGCTTCTTCAGTATGTTTAGGGTGCAAGCTAAAGAAGTGCAGCATCATCAAATTATACATGGGCTTGTGGTGGTGTGAGGTACTGAAGTGTCCGTCCTTGATGGAAATGTGAGTGCCCAAGAATGAGACTGATTCTTTAAGTGTAGTGCATTGTAAGTCTGATGGTGGTATGAAACTTGTTGATATCACGATGTAGTAGTTTCAGTGATGAGTCCAAAGGAAGAAAATAGCATCAATATATCTGGTGTATAGAGTTGGTTGGAGATTCTGCGCAGCAAAGAAGTCTTTCTCGAACTTGTGTATGAAAATGTTGGCATGTTGGGGTGCAAATGTGGTCCCCATGGCTGTTCTGTGTGTCTGGATGAAGACCAGTTGTCAAAGCTGAAGAAGTTGTGATTGAGGATGAAGCAGATGAGTTGTAGGACGGCATCTGGAAATTGGCAGTTGTTGGGATTGAGTGCTGAGGGTATTGCAGCAATGCTGCCGTCATGGGGGATGCTGGTGTACAGTCTTGAAATATCTAATGTGATGAGCAATGTTCTAAGTTCGACTGGTACATGGGTGCTGAGTTTCTGCAAAAATCTGTTGCGACAGAAGTTAGGGATTCCTTGTTTAATGGGTTTCAAGACGCCCTTGACATAGCCAGACAGGTTCTCACACAGGTTCCCGTTGCCTGATACAATGGGATGTCTGGGTGTGTTGGCTTTGTGTACCTTTGGAAAGAAGTAGGACTCTCCTACACGAGAAGTACAAGGGATGGGAGTGCATAGGATACGTTGAAGGACTGGATCAAAAGTCTTGATCTGTCTGTTTCATTGTCGGGTGTGTTCTTTGGTCGGACCCACAGGCAGTTGTGTGTAGTGCTCCTGGTTGCTCAGTTGTCGCTATACTTCTGCAAAGTTGTTCAGTTGTTGGAATACTTAAAGAACTATACTGACAACTGAACAATCAGGAACACTACACACAACTAACTGCTGATCTAATCAAAAAACACACTGGTCAACTCAACTCAATAAGAATATGATATGATGCTCAACTCATTTTTTGCCAGTTCTGACCTGCCACAGCAAAAAAACTGCAATGACCTCCTCAGAAGACAGACACAGGATACGACCAATACAGTACCTTTCATTGTCCAGTACTTCTCACTAGTGGAGAAGCTACGCCACGTTCTTTACAGTTTTCAAGATGTCATCGATGACTATGAGCATCTCACCAAGATCTTCCATACATCTCCACTTCTCGCCTTCAAACAACCACCAAACCTTAAACAGAACATTGTTCACAGCAAACTACCCAACCTGCAAGACAACATCGACCACAACACCACATAACCATGCCATGGCAACCTCTGCAAGTCATGTCAGATCATTGACATGGATACTACCATCACACAGGGGAGCACCACTCACCGTGTACATGTCAGATACTCATATGAATCGGCCAAAGTTATCTATCTCGTATGTTGCAGGCAAGGATGCTCCAACACATAGTGTATTGGCAAGACCATGCAGGGGCTACAACAATAGATTAATGGAGACCACATGACAATTGCCAGACAGGAATGTTCCCTCCCGGTCGGGGAACACTTCAGCGGTCAAGGGCATTCAGCCTCTAATCTTCGGGTAAGTGTCCTCCAAGGTGGAATCCAAGATACACAACAATGCAGAATCACCAAGCGGAGACAGATAGCCAAGTTCTGTACCCATGACATTGGACTCAACTATGATCTTGGATTCATGTCGTGCTACAGGTGACCCCACCACACTGTTCTGTATCTGTAAAATCTTACTTACTTTCCTGTTTTGACAGCATCACCTTGATAAATTGTTATGATCTCTCTCCCTTAATTAGTTGATACAGTTTTGAATTACTTATTACACTTTCTCTCACACACACTCTAACACACTATCCTTCTCACTCACACTCTCACACATATACTCTGTCATATGCACTCTCACACACACTCTCACACACACTCTCCACACACTCTCACACACACTCTCACAGACACATACACAATCAAAGTCACATACTCACACTCTTTCACATACACGCACATGTACACACACACATGTGCACACAGACCCTCTCTCACACACACTCACTCACACACACACACTTGCACAGAGCCTCTCTCACATGCATTCTCTCTCACACTTGCACTCTCACACACATATACTCTCACAATCACACACTCTTTCTAAAGGACACACACACATACACTCTCGCTCTCTCTCTCTCTCTCTCTCACACACACACACAAATCTACGGGGTGAATCATTTCATCGAAGATGTTTGTTTGTTTGCATATACATTCTATTTTATTCAACAACACACAATTTGTAGTCACAGTCAGTCAGTGCAGCATCTTATAAATTCCTGCTCTCGGAATAAAACCAGCCTGATTCCAGGTTAAATCTCTGAGACAGATTCTGAACAAGGCCTCACATCTACAATTCAGTGTCTCACCTGAGATGTCACCTGTTATATATTTCTATCGTGCTGCCTGATTGTTATGACAGCATTGCACTGAAATTGACTTTATAAATACTTTCCTCACCATCTAACACTCTTGGTCACCTGCAGAGAATTGTTATCTGACACTCCACTCACGCCAGTTGTGTGATCTTTTGATCTCTCTGCCCTTGTGTCCTTGATCTCTCTGCCTATAAACTCTGCGTCGTTGTGCTCTCCTTTCTCACTGCACCTGACCAAGGGGCTGTGCTTTGAAAGCTTGTGTGATTTCAAGTAAACCTGTTTGACTATAACCTGGTGTCTTGTGACTTCTAACTTTGTCCACCTTAGTCCAACATTGGCACCTCCACATCCTAACTGATTGTCCTCCTTGTTTTATCTTAATTACGACCATTTCCCTTTAATGTATTTTTCGCACACCTTATTGTTAGGGTTACCCTTAATTCCTTCCATTTTGTCCATCTCTTGCAAAAGTTACGAACCGTGGAATATGCAGTTTCCAACCTTTTTCACTTTTCGGCCGCACCTCTGTGATGGTGATTGGACTAAACCTGCTGATTGCTATCTCTGCTATGAATTGATAGAACTTGCTGCGAACGCTTCGCACCTTGAGAGGTAATGGTCCCGGCATTAATTTACATACTTTCGTTGGCCCTTCTTGACCAACCGCTTACTTGTACCCAAAGTATGCCCCTGGTCTTGACATATCGTTTGTTGCTATTTTCCCTTTCTTGAATCTTTTCATTTTCTCAAAACCTTTCTATTGCTTCAGTTTTCGATTCCGCCAACACGTTGGTTTTAGTTCAATTAAAAGGATCTGGCCCGGTGAAGCTACATTCTCCTTTCCCCAAAGAGAAACTCCTGTCATCTATACCATTCCTTCAGCCACGCATTTATCCTGTTAATCTGTTTGTCTCTATATCAATTGACACTGTCTTAAGTAACAATCTGGAGAGCACTCCTTCTGTTGAGGTTTGTAGTGGAGTACTGGTAGTGTCTCAACATCCAAGCCAAGACGCCCCGGTCCCATCCTGCTCCAGAAATGTGTAGTACTATCTCCGAGAAAATTGGTTAACAAAACCATTTTTCCATCTGAGGTTCTGCTTTTTAAATTGGACCTTAATCCCTCAAACGCACACAGCAGAACATTATTGCTGTTTGCGCCTATTCTATATGGCCAATGACAACTGGATTCTCCCGCTCACTCTTCAAAGTATTCTCAGCGCTTGATGAAATGGCTTTAATCGTGAAACTCCGTAGGTAACATAACCTCGTAGTTGCAGAAAACATCATTCAAGCCTTGACTTTAGTATCTCCTGTCATATTTATTTTCACTCCCCCATTCTCTTCAATTATTTCCTCTATCATAGTGCCACCATCCGTTTGACCATCCATCTCAGAGTCCTGGTTCTCTGCAATATAGGTTGTAATTATTCTTGTTGATAAATGTTAAGGTATCCTGGACCCTAACTAATGAGACTCATAGTCAAGACCTTCTTTCTCTGATCATTGACCAGCTCGAAACTCCTACTTAACCTCAGGGGTATATCGATCTCTTGAGAGGACGTGTTCAACTACCTGCTCCTGTCTGATAACCCACAAGGTTTTCAATTCGAATTTTTTCCAGCTCGATATACGTTTGAAACTGTCTATTCAGATATTTTGTTATACTGATCTGGAGTAGGTGAGATTTGAACATGGGCTTCCTAGTGTAGAGGCAGGGACACTAGCACTGTGTCCTAACAGCCCTATAACTCAGTTCAAGCTATTTTGGAATCAATCCGTTCAGGGCTAAGATTACACGCCTCTAGACCAGGTGAGACTTGAACTCGGGCCTTCCGGCTCAGAGGGTGGGACACTGGCATTGCAACACATGATCTGCAAAACAGCAATTCTAGATTTACGTTTCTACAGCTGCGGGTGCTGAACTGCGGTTTGGGACTGTCCCGGGTCATAAAAGACTCCACAAACATCAACCTGCTGCTGTTAGCGTACAACAGCTGCTCTACCATGTCTGCGTCGTGCTATTTCTTCAGTTGATTAGTTAATAATTTAGTGAAATAATAGCCAACTTCATTTTACCAGCTACTGTTAAAAGAAAAATACTTCGCCAGCAACCGACGTAAAGAAATTTAACAGCATCTCTTTACCAGATTGAAACCTGGAGAAGCAGTGAAATATGGCAGGAAGCTAAACAAATATACAGCCAGACCAAATTGTTTTAAAATAGAAAACGTTTGTTTACAATGCATATAGATCCCAGCAGCTTTTGACTTTATTCTGATGTGTGTTGCAGGGGTATGACCCTCACTGAACCATTAACACACACATTTAGTAGAAGTACGACACCAATACTGCCATTTCATTACATGGTCATGGTTTAATGTTAAAGCAGGTCCATTTTATGATCAACCAATTTATTTTCAACGACCAGATAACATTGATATTAAGTATTTTAATATTATACTAAAACACAACATATTTTTGCTTTCGGAAATTATGAATGTTTAGGTAGTTACCAACAACTGGTAATAAAACTCTGGTCGATTGGTATGATCTGGTGTTAACATTTTTAGATTCTTTCCATTTTATTCATTTGTTTCAAAAGTTGCTGAACGTGCGCCCAAATGCTTCATTTTGCTGCTCCACTTTGAAATTTCCCAAAATATTACAGTCAATAAAATATTAATTTTCTGATTCTATGTAAAAAGAAGATTTTCAAGATTTGGGCGGAGTAGGTGCAATCAAAAGTCTCGTAGTTGCATATATTGGCATCCAGATGTTTTAAAGTGAATACGCAAATACTCCCATTTAAAAAAAAACATAATTTTATAATTGAAAAGCAGGAAAAGAGAAAAGCCGAAAAGAAGCCTTAAAAAACCCCAACAGTTTGGGTAATATGAATGGAGAGACAAACATAGTTGCCATTTCAGGACGTCACTTAGAGCTGTAAGAAGATCTGAGCAAGTATAAAGGTCAGAGAAGCTGGAGGTGCGAAAAACAATAGGGGAGGTTTTTGAGAATAAGAGGGATAATGATCCATGGCAGAAGGAGATGATAATGGGACAAGTAAAGACACAAAACAAGGGTTTAGTGGGAATATATGTGAAAATAGCATAATTATCATGTTATCAAGATAGGATTTGAATTGAAAATCTGGATTTTAATTCGGATCTCTGGATTACTAATCTAGCAATCTCATATCTAGACACTGCAGTACACATGCTGCAATGTTGTGAAATGTCAGGCTTGACAGTTCTTTTATTCATCACCTTTAACATTATAGACTTGTAATGAAGAGAGCTGGGAGAAATTAAACAGATCGCGAGGATCTGTTTTAGGAAATGCGCGTCCAGCGAAAACATTGTAGTTTAGAAACATGCCGAATAGGGAATGATAAGTTGAAATAGACAAAAGTAAATTTAGAGACTGTAGTTGGAAAAAATCAACTGAAAGAGTATAAATGTTTTGAATAATCCAGGTGGCAAAATAATAGAGCCTAAACGTTTGGACATATTCACAACGTAATTAGATGAATGCGGGTGAGTTTTGCTGGTATATCAAGAGGATTACTCGGCAGCTCCATTACTCTATGTTTCTATCGAGGCAATATTGTGAAACAGGATATATATATGTATGAATAGACTCTTACCCAAAGAAGGAATTGTGATATCGCAAATCTAGCCGAAATGTGAGTAGACCTCACTCCGTGTAAAGAGGCAATGCGCTGCGAATGCAAAATATGTTCGTACACTGACAACACTTTACTTGACATCTGCAATGATATAATGCAGATCATGTGTTTTCCAAGATACAGCACGTTGTGGCAATATGGACCTTTTCCTGCTGTACTGATTTGCTGGCCAAATTTACTGGACAGTTCTCAGAATTTGTATTACATCGCTCGCAAACGGACTAAGTGAGAACAGAAAAGCACAAAATATCTGCCTTCATATTTCATTCATAGATTTGTAATAGATATGGACCAAGTGGTTAGATATTTGCGAACCCGCTGTGAATATACAGGTATATCCTAGAGCAATTGTAACGATATTGCAGAAATCAGGCCACAGTAAATCTGTCGCTTTATTTTCACGCGCACAGCACTCTAACCAGGTTCACATGGGAAATGCTCATGTTCGAGCCTTTTTTCAGATAATTGATGGTCAGCTTGAGAGTGACAGTCTGTTGTGTCTATTTATTTCGTTCGGCTAACATACACCTATAAATTCCCAGTTACTAATGCACGTCTTCAGCTGGCGGCAACTTCTCTGTAAAATTAAATTCATCAACTGTAAAAGAGAATTGAATTGTGAAAAAAGAAGACATCACGGGGTTAAAGTACTATTTAACTCCGTATTTGTTCAGGATTTTCTGCCGCTTGATTGCAATATTGTCACTGTTTTTACGTTAGTAATATGTAATAGCGAGACCAAAGTCACTTCCCCTGAAGACTTCCTCACACTGCTGTTTGTGGACACAGGTCTCATGAACAGTCACAGATCGGCAGCCCCGCGATTTGACGTGCAGGAGACTTTCGTCTGTGCGTTTTTCTTTTGGAGTTCCCACACTCAGGATCCAATCAGCTCTGCTGGGTCACCGAATCTTTGCAAACTGCGGAGCGTCTACAAAAGCGGCAACATCTGGCCTGCACAGATGACACATTCGTCCCCGTTGCATTCAGCTCCTCTCTCTAGAATGTCACACCAAACGCATCCAAACATTCAACAATTACTGAGTAAAAAGGCATGTGGTTAACAGGGATTCTCAGAATATTGAACTTCCATCCTCTTCCAGCGGGCAGAAGATACAAAAGTTTGAAAACACGTACCAACAGATTGAAGAAAAACTTCCTCGCTGCTGATATCAGACTTACGAACGGGCCTCTCCTATATTAGAGTTGATCTTTCCCTGCACCTTCTGTGTAGTTGTAACACTATATTCTGCATTATGTTCTATTATCTATGATTTGTGTGGTTAGCACGCAAAACAATACTTTTCACTGTATCCTGGTACATATGACAATAATGCATTAGATCAAATCAAATTCTATAGGTATGTCACTGTTAGAGAGATAGAAGTGACAGGGGATGAAGTGAACCTGAAACATTATTTGCTTAACTCTTCTCATGACTGAAACTCACCTTCTTCTTAATCATTCTACGGTGTAGCAGTGGGATTTGTACTCTCCCGGTTATTACTAGCATTGCAACTTGTCAATGGAATTAATTCAGTCCAGTAAATAATAACAGAATTTACAGTGGAATCGATGCACGTTAGCTTTAAATAAGAGAACATTGTGCTGAGGCTTTAAAATCCTTCCAGTTATTGCTAACAATATAATATTTGGTTCCTGTGATATGTTCAAAGTAATGTCTCGATATGCTTACAGTAATGAACTCAGACAGAGAAACGTAAGCATTTTTATTAGTATGTTTGTAAATATACACTCAAAAACTCCAGTTTAACTGCATTGAAGCAAAAGAACCGAATTAGTTTGGGCACAAAAAACGAAGATTCACAGGAAGTGCGAGAGAAACTCAGCAGGCATGAAACGTTAACTCTGTTTTTCTTCCTGTACAGATGCTGGAGACCTGCTGAGTTTTTCCAGCAATTTCTGTTTGTTTTCATTTCAGATTTATGGCATCCGCAGTATTTTGGTTTTTTTTTAAAGAAACGAAAATCTACAACGTAATTCTTAAGAGGATGACTTCCAGTCTGCTTGTTTTCCCTCCCTCTATTCCACAACCTGGAGGCGAGCTATCACCCACTCCCGCTTCCACCTCTAAATCTCTCGGCAAATGTATTTCTTTACAATGTTTCTGCCCGCTCTCATACGTACTTTTCATAAATTAGACCCTTAGTTTAATTTAAGCAAATCTCAGTGATGTGTAAATATTTCCGAAACTCTTTCTAAACAAAAAGAAAACAATTTCTGGCAGTGTCTTTGACGCATTAAGTTTCAATGCTACATTTACCAACAGATCGGCTAATATTTGGAATGATGTTAGCTGCACATCATGGCACAAGCAACGAGGTAACCGGGGAGTGTGTGTGTGTGCGTAAATGTTTATGCATAGAGATAACACAATGTGGAGCTGGATGAACACAGCAGGCCAGGCAGCATCAGAGGAACAGGAAAGCTGACGTTTCGGGTCGGGACCCTTCTTCAGAAACGTCAGCTTTCCTGTTCCTCTGATGCTGCCTGGCCTGCTGTGTTCCTCCAGCTCCACACTGTGTTACCTCAGACTCCAGCATCGGCAGTTCTTCCTATCTCTCAATGTGTATGTATGTGTGTGTATGTGTGTGCGTGATGTGTATGTATGTGTGCGCTTGTGTGCATTTGTGTGCGCGCCTGTGTATGTGTGTGTGTGTGTGTGCTTGTGATCGTTTGGGGTTGTTGATGGAAAGCTCAGCACATTCTAATACCAGGGCCTATTACATCGGTCGCTTGCATTCAGAAGGAGTGTAGTATAACTTCAACCTATTAACAAGATTAAGAGAGAGCGTTTACATCCATACAACACTCGTCAAAACCTCAGACCGCAGACAAGAGATAGGAGTCAGAAGCTCGTGGAAAAAATGAAAGGAATTCAGTACCAGCCGATCGTTGAGAAGGTCTGTAAGAAAAAAATGGTGGTTTAAAAGAGAAATTTAGAGCGACACGATGTGAATTTATCAGGGACTGACAGGTCTGTGCCCGGTTGTGGGATAGAGAGCAGGGATATAAAATAATACCAAAACAGAGGAAGTGTGGACTGGAAAGTAATTCCCAGGAATAGGGATCGGGGCATACCAAACGAAAAGGGTTTGACAATTAAAGTGGTAATAGAGGCACAGAGCACTGTCGGTTCAAACTCGGAATTCAGTGTGTTCGGGGCACTTCTTGAGTTTAGAAGAATGAGAGGTGATCTTGTTGAAACACACAAAATTCCGAGGGTCAATGCAGTGTGGTGCTGGAGGAACACAGCACGTCAGGCAGCATCAGAGAAGCAGGAGAATGGACGTTTCGGGTGGGGACCCTTCATCAGGTCTGGGGAGGGGGAAGGGAGCTGGGAAATAAATAGAGGGGGGAGGGTGGGGCTGGGGGAAGGTAGGTGGGATGGTGATAGGTGGATTTAGGTAGGGGTAGTGAGGATTGATCATTGAGAAGAGTGGGGCGGGAAGGTGGGAGAGAAAATGGACAGGTTGTGTCAGGTCAAGGGGGCAGGGATGAGAAAGAGGTTTGGACGTGGGGTGAGGCCGAGGGTGGGTGATTTTAAAACTGGTGAATTCTATGTTCAGGCCATTGGGCTGTAGGCTTTCGAGGCGGAATATGACGTGTTACTCCTTCAGTTTGCATGTGGCGTCATTGTGGCCTCCAGTTTGCGCCCTCCCCACTGTTTTCCCACCTAATCGCCCCACCCTTCCCACTGCTTTCCCACCTAATCGCCCCACCCTTCCCACGGACTAATTCTCACTACCCCTACCTGCATCCACCTATCACCATCCCACCTACCTTCCCCAAGCCCCACCCCTCATCTCTATTTATTTCCCAGCTCCCTTCCCCCTCCCGAGACCTGATGAAGGATCCCGTTCGTAAACGCCGACTGTCCTGCTCCTATGATGCTGCCTCACCTGCTGTGTTCCTCCAATTCCACACTGAATTGACTCTGACCCCAGCACCTGCAGTTTTGCGATTTCCAAAATTCTGCGGATGTCTGACGGGATCAGTTGCTGAGACAATGAATACCCTTGTGTAGGAATCGAGAATTTGACGATGCAGTCCAAAAGAAGGTCTCTAACATTTAAAACCGAGTCCAGGATTAAGTTTGTCTCTGGAATTTTCTTTCCCAGAGACCAGAGGAGAGAGCAGTAGAGGCTGGGCCATTAGATAGATACGAGGCTGGCTTAGACAGATTTTTGATCTACGAGATAGTCACGGAGAAGCGTTAGCCAGAAAAGTAGAGTTAACGCGACAAACAGATCAGTCATGCTCTAATTTAATGCTAGGGCAGGCTGAAGGGACAGAATGGTCTACTGCTGCTGCGAATTCTGATGTTCATCTCAACCACTTTTGCTTTCTCATTGCCATAAACAATATTAATTAAACAGAAGTCTGACTATAGGCAAACCTACATTAGATCACAGTTCAAAAGAGATGTTGCTCCTTACTGACCTCTGACTGAAACCAAGAAACGAGAATGACCGCTCGCATCTGAAGTTCATACACGAATCAAGCAATGTAAAACAGTAACACTTGCTGATCTGTGACACCCTTTATTTCTGGGTTCAGTGAATCAACATTGCCACACCAGCACAGTACCGGGCTCTCAGGACATATAAGCTCCTGTAGAACTGCTAGAAAGTGACCAGCAGAGTCATAGAATAGAGTTGTAGAATGGTTTCACAGCACAGAAGGACGCCATTCGGCCCGTTGTGTCTGGGATGGCGTTTTGAAAGAGCAGTTTATCTGGTGCAAGTTCCTCGCAGTTTCCCCAGAGGAGGTCTGCAAATATTTCCTCTTCAGATAGTGATCCAATTTTCTGCGGAAAGTTACGGTTGAATCAGTCTGCACCACACATCGAGGCCCTGCATTCTATGTTCATTTTGTGTCACTTTTCCCTAAGTGTGCCATCACTCTTTTGTCAATCACTTTAAATCTTTGGTTCATGAACATTGAGGATCTTCTCTTCATCTCTTCTATCTATATCCCTGAATGATTTTGACCTTTTTTTCTAATCAACCTGTTCAGATATGCTATTACACACCTCTGCAGCATGTGTGACTTTAACCCGGCCTCTCGGTTCATGGGTAGGGACACTACCACTGCGCCACTCAATTATTGTGGTTACTTCTACCAAATCTCCTCTTCTCCGAGTAGAACAACTGCCCACTTTTCGATCTAAATTATCCATATAGTTGAAGTTTCTCATCCCTGGAACCGATCTCATGAATCTCTAATTTGCTGTTTTTAACGCCTTCACAATTTCACAAAGTGTGGTGGCGAGAGCCGGACACAATGTTGCAAATGAGGCTGAACCAGAGTTTAATACAAGTCCAACATAACTTCCCTGCATTTGTACTGCCTGCCCTTTTTTATAAACCCCAGGACGCCTTTGTGCTTTCCTTCAATATCCGACTCCAGATAAATATGAATTTCAGCTTTTCATGGGGTCATGTCGTAGATAAATTGCTGAGAATTGTCATTACAACGAACTTTTCTTTAAAATAACCCTATTGAAACCAATCAAACCGAGTTGAAGTGTGAGTCCCTTACAGGGCACTGTAACTAAGTAAATGAAAATTTCGTTGTGATGGTCTTTAATGCACCCCAGCCATTATAGTACACATCAGCCATAGAAATATCTCTATATTATTACAGCATAACTGCTAAAAATAATTCATCGGCTATCACAAACATACAAAAGTTTGCAAAAGGAAGGCAGGAAATCGCACGTTCTTTATTTCTTTCAGGTACTTTTGGAAAATGTGGCTATGAATTGACACTTTATTGCAGCTATGTTTAATCATATTTAGAAGGGAGGCAATGTGTATTACACATTTGATAAGGTTATTGCATCTGTAGAAAGAGAAGAAAAAGAGGTGTAATAGACCAGTAATACAGATAAAGTAGTCATAGAGTTGTACTGCAAGGAAACAGACCCTTCGGTCCAACTCGTTCGTGTCGACCAGATATCCTAAATTAATCTAGTCCCGTTTGTCAGCATTTGGCCCATATCCCTCTAAGTACTCCTATTCATATACCCATCCAGATGCCTTTTTAATATCGTAATTGTACCAGCCTCCACCATCTCCTCTGGCAGCTCATTCCATACACGCACAGCCCGCTGCGTGTAAAAGTTGCCCTTTAGGTCCCTTTTAAATCTTTCCCCTCTCACCTTAAACCTATGCCCTCTAGAATAGAGGGTATCCTGTGGTCAGAACTAACTTACCATGTACGTACTTTCTTCAATACAATGTATTATTGTCTAATGCGGTATTTAATTGAACTAAATTAAAACCGGATGACAGGGACTTTGTACATGTCAATCCACTGGACAATCTCTGAACTCAGTTCATTCCAATACTGGCAGGTAGTGCCCTGGAAACAATCTGGTTACAGCGCAGAATCTTGCAGATACATATCACACGTGAACTACCCTGAGAATATTTGTCTATCAGGAACCAACTAAAACATTCAGCTGACAGCTTGTTCCAGCAGCAATATGTTGATTTTAATTTTCACCCGGTTCTACTAAAAACCCGCCTGTATCTTAGAATCCCTACAGTGTGGAAGCAGGCTATTTGTCCCATCGAGCCCATACCACCCTCCGAAGAGCATCTTACCCAGTCCCAGTAACTCTGCATTTCCCATGGCTGACCCATCCATCCTGCACATCCCTGGACACTATTGGCAATTTAGCATGGCCAACCTACCTAGCCTGCACATCTTTGGACTGTGGGAGGAAACCGGGGCATCCAGAGGAAACCCACGCAGACACGGGGAGAATGTGCGCACTCCAATAGTCGCACTGTGAGACAGCAGTGTTAACCACTGAGCCACCATGCCGCCTCTGGTGTGCCATTCTTTTGAAATAAAGTTATGACTGCGTTAACTTTGAAACTTTTTGCCAGATCTAAGAATCATATTTCTCAGAAGTATTAATTGAAGAAAACATACAGAATGAGGCAGATGACTGCACTGGGATCCTCCTGCACATGGTGGCGAAGTTAGAGTTGGGGCAGGAGTTCGCGGCGGTGCGGCTGCTCTCCTGTTGACATCACCCTACACGAGCCGCGCTGGATCGGGTTTATTGACCAAAACCAGCTTTTCTAGGTGGTTTCCCGGTCCTTCGCTCCGACAATAAGTCAAACATTGTTGCCAATTCCTCATTTAGTAACAAAACAAAATGTTCATTGTGCTCCCTGACTGAAACATTTGGAAGTTGGAGCGTGGGAAAAGAGAAGAAATCTCTTCCACTATAAGTAATAGAGATGTTGGCTGGGCTGCAGGGACATGCTAAATCCTTGCTTCAAGTCCCACTGTAGACAATCCATTCAACCCTGGAAGAAAATCATTTGTAAAAAGCATTCGTAAATAGAACTCCACCGAAAGTACAACTAGCGTGAGTCTGGTTATGATCCAGGCGTGATAAGTGCCAATTGCACCATAGGTTTGTCTATTAACTGATAGTTTTGTGAATTACTGAAATACTTATTTGTGATTTGCAACTGTTGTGGACATGGGCAGCGAACTAGAGATCAGATAGAACAATTTCGCAACATGAGATAGATTCAGAAGTAAACCCCGGAATCATCAACAAGTCTCCGGTAAGGCACTACGTCCCCCAAATACAACTGTTGTAAAGCGAAGAACTGAAATCAGTTTCTTCTTCATCAGACTGTGCCTGTCTCACGAATTCTTTGCATTTCAACCGATCATCCAGTCAGTCTGGTTGCTGTTACATAGATGATAATCGAAGGCTGAGAATAAGGGGATAACGTGTTTTGAACCTTACGCTCGATCTTAGGCACAAAGCACTTCGTCATAATTCAAAAATCCGGGTAATGTTCCCTGTTTCTACTCAGGCTGAAGCCAGCAGACAGTTCATCATCTTATCAAAGCACGAGATGTTGGCAGAGCTGAAACATTTGGTGTATTTGCAAGAACTAGCCTTAGGGATCGATACCCAACAGAAATCGCTCGAGCTGTATCCGAGTGTCAACCAGCATTCCAGAATGGAAGCAGTGTCACATTGATAGTTTGCCCACGTCCTGTCCAATTATCTGCGCTTTTTTCTAGTTCCTTAGCAGTGTATTATTCTATTTGGAAATAAAGATGAACAATTGTTGAAGGGTCATGAGAATCAATGCAAGCTTGGGAGAGAAGGTCGAGTTCTCACCTCTACATCTGATTTCAAGTATTGGGCATGTAAGAGAAATTGGCGCTGCAATAGAGTAATACTGAAGGATGCTGCATTGTTGCAGGTGCTGTCGTTTTAAATTCTCTTTTTCAATTCTCTTCTCACGATGTAATTGAATGTGAGCATAAACCAGATTAACACAATTTCTGTTTCCGTATTGCAACATGTTTGTAACTATCGATGTGGGAGAAATCTTTCTATTCTAACATGTTCGAGATTCCAAGGGATTCTTTGACAAGTAGTTTTTTATATTTTTGATGGATGAAACTATCCAGTAAACTGAGCAAAGTGAGACCAGACAGACTGAGAACGACCGTGTAATACATTGAATTAAGGGAGTTAATCTATTGATCATCATCATAAATTGTTTGTTTTTAGTTTGATTCTTTGAAGAGTTTACTCTTGATGTCGATCTTAAGGTTGCAGTTCTACGTAACAACGCTGTGGCCACATCACTGCAATACAGAATGGATTAACAGAAAGCCAGTAAAGATTACAGTCACATTTCTTCATATTGAAAGAGTGTGGTAGTCTACTAAATGTAACTTCAGCTCTCGTTTTAAATGCCATGATATATGACCTGCAATTTGTGCATATCAGCACTGTGAGAATATATGGCCAGTGAAGAGAGACAGTAATGATTGTCCATATCTGTGGCAGCTTGCCTTATTTGATGCCATTCTCATCTCTAAAGAGTCATGATCTCACGTTCTGTTGTGGTCTTGAGGATATAACCTAGGCTGACATGTTAGTGTGGCACTGAGTAAATCTTCCAGTGTTGGAGTGTCTTCTCTGCGCCCCTTTCATTTACACTTGTGGAAGCTAAGCCAACACGATTGGATCAACATGTTCGAACTGCCATGAAGAGATATGTGTAGACATTTTTAAACTGTTCAGACATGTTATTTTAGACTACAAAAAAAAACAAAGAACTGTAGATATTGGAAATCTGAAACAAAAACAGAAGTTGCTGGAGAAAGACAGTAGGTCTGGTAGCACCTGTGGAAAGAAAACAGCCTAAAGGTTTAACAGCCTAGAGGCCAGTGACCCTTCTGAAAGAAGCAGTCAGACCTGTTGATCTGGTCCAACAATTTCTGTTAATGTTATCTTACACCTCTGGAGAACTGAGCACTTGAACCTTGGCCTCCTAGCTGAAAAGTAGGTACACTACCACTGTGCCACAAGAAATTTATGCAGATGCAAACTCTCCATGTGGATACTATTGATGTAGCAGAGGTATCAAGTGATTTGATTTGTTGTTGGTGGAAAAGATACCTAGTAAACTGGGCATGGTATTGTGTGATGTGATAACAGCCAGACCGATTTTTTAACAGATCTCTTTCCATGAACGCAAGTATTTTAATTTAAATTTAATCAATATTCCATATTTTCGTGAGTGAATCCCACAAATTGGAGCTTGATATAATCGCGCTGTAGCGACATCGCTTTACCACTGAAATGTTGGGAGAAATGCTTTAATCACGACAATCGCCGCCTTCAAAAAGCAAGACATGAGTAGTTTGGGAAAGACATATTTCTGTCTGTCCATGAGTAATAACATGGTAAGTGAACCATGTTCTACAATAACTATAGAATGTACAGAAAACACACAGCGTGTCCACAGCGAAGTACCTGCCTTCTTGTTAAATACGGTATTTGTTTTCCAGAGAAGGATTTAACTGATGGAGAGCTCTGTGAGTACTGCCCTCTATCGGCTGTTAGGTCACTAAGCGAGTGTTCACCAGTCGGCGAGACAGTGGTTCAATGGTTAGTACTGCTACATTACAGCACTGAGGACCTAGGTTCGAGTCGGGAGAGTCCACTGCGTAGAGTTTGCACATTCTGTCCGTGCCGGAGTGGGTTTCCTCCAGGTGTTCCAGTTTCTTCCCACAGTTCAAACATGCGCAGGTTAGGTGGATTGGTCTAGCTAAATTGCTCTGTAGTGTGCAGGCCAGGTGGGTTAACTATGATAAATGTGGGGTTACAGGGATAGGATGGAGTGCTTCTCGAAAGATCGGTGCAGACTCTTTGGGCAGAATGGCATCTATCTGCACTGTAGGTATTTTGTGATTCGGTCGAATATGCAATAGAATGAGATGATGTGTATATGTTCTAGCTTTGTTTCAGCAACAATGCTGGATATAAAAATCAGGAAATTATTATTTAATAATTCAAATTTCTTCGAAACAGTACGGGTGATGCACTCATGAACTCTTAGCTGCTCTAAGTTAGGTGATAGGAGCCCAACTGATATTCAAGTTAAAGCCACTCCATTTTCTTCCTGTCGTGAATGCAAATGAGAGGTGTATGAGTTGTAGGGAAATGAACACGTCATGATTGATTTACTTTAATTTAGATTGCATATTCAGAGCATATTAATTGATTAATCTAATATTATACAGCAAATGCAGATCCTAGTGCTGTAACATTACATAACTCTGCTTAGCTTCATTTGACAAAGAAATGCACCATGATATAATGAACAGGTGAAGACAATATGTTTAGAGTTACAGCTGTAAGGCCAAGAAAGGCTTGTTTAATTTCAGATGCAGACATCCAAGGTTAATTAAGACAGAGACAGTAAACTTCTGTTGGCCTGTATCAAGAAACTGTAATCAAGCTATGTCCTTGTACTAGTGTTTTATTTTATTTACGTAAGTACAGCCATTGTATTAGAGTTAACTTTATACGTGTTTTTAAGTTTGCAATTTTTAATCCACGAGACCTTAAAGCAGTTTGTAGAAATTATTATCTTCTGTATCAGTTTTGCTTCTTAGATGTAAAGTGCAAAAAACTGCTAAGTATTCAGGGCCGCAAAACATTCAGTGGTATGTGTCTAATTTAATCGGAGTTTTGTGAAATTGAATGTCATTGAGGCATGAGTTCAAGGCTATCAAACTTTGTGCACTGACTGCAAATGCCTCCCATTTTTTCTTTAACAAGAAAGAAAGGAGCATTTCTAACTATCCTCCTATCTTAGTAAAATGACAGTAACAAAATTTAATAATTTTTTAATAATTTAAAATTTAATATTTTAATCTTAAACTTAAAAAATGTTAAGGAGAATCCAAAAAGATGCTGCAAGTACATTAAGGGCAAAAGAGTAACTAGGGAGACAATAGGGCCCAATAAAGATCAACATGGCCATCTATATATGGAACCACAGGGAATGGGTGAAATACTAAACAAATATTTCGCACCAGAACTTACTGTGGAAAAAGACATGGATGCGAGGGAACTTGGGGAAATAAATTGTGATGTCTTCAAAAGAGTCCATATTACAGAAGAGGAGGTGCCGGAGGTTTTAAAATGCATAAAGGTAGCTAGATACCCAGGACCTGATCAGATGTATCCTAGAATATTGTGGGAAGGTAGGGAATAAACTGCGGGCTCCTTGCTGAGATCGACAGCCACAGGTGAGGTGCTGGAGGATGGAGGGTGGCTAATGTTGCACTATTATTTTAAAAAGCTGCAAGAAACAGCCAGGGAACTACAGACTGGTAAGCCAAATGTGACCAGTAGGTTATTGGAGAGGATTCTGACAGACAGGATTTAAATGCATTTAGAAAAACTGGAACTGATTAGAAACAGTTTCAGAGATAGTAGGAACTGCAGATGCTGGAGAATCTGAGATAACAAGGTGTAGAGCTGGATGAACACAGCAGGCCAAACAGCATCAGAGGAGCAGGAAAGCTGACGTTTCGGGCCTAGACCCTTCTTCAGAAAAGGGGGAGGGGAAGAGCGTTCTGAAATAAATAGGGAGAGAGGGGGAGGCGGATAGAAAATGGATAAAGGAGAAGATAGGTGGAGAGGAGACAGACAGGTCAAAGATGCGGGGATGGAGCCAGTAAAGGTGAGTGTAGGTGGGGAATTAGGGAGGGGATAGGTCAGTCCAGGGAGGACGGACAGGTCAAGGGGCGGGATGAGGCTAGTGAGTAGGAGATGGGGGTGGGGCTTGAGGTGGGAGGAGGGGATAGGTGGGAGGAAGGACAGGTTAGGGAGGCGGGGACAAGCTGAGCTGGTTTTGGGATGCAGTTGGGGGAGGGAAGATTTTGAAGCTTGTGAAATCCACATTGATACCATTGGGCTGCAGGGTTCCCAAGCGAAATATGAGGTGCTGTTCCTGCAACCTTCGGGTGGCATCGTTGTGGCACTGCAGGAGGCCCAGGATGGACATGTTGTCTGAGGAATGGTAGGAGGAGTTGAAATGGTTTGCGACTGGGAGGTGCAGTAGTTTATTGCGAACCGAGCGTAGGTGTTCCGCAAAGCAGTCCCCAAACCTCCGCTTGGTTTCCCTGAAGTAGAGGAGGCCACAACGGGAACAGTGGATACAGTATACCACATTAGCCGATGTACAGGTGAACATTTGCTTGATGTGGAAGGTCTTCTTGGGGCCTGGGATGGGGGTAAGGGGGGAGGTGTAGGGTCAGGTGTAACACGTCCTGCAGTTGCAGGGAAAAGTGCCAGGTGTGGTGGGGCTGGAGGGGAGTGTGGAGCGGACAAGGGAGTTACGGAGAGAGTGGTCCCTCTGGAAAGCAGATAAGGGTGGGGAGGGAAAAATGTCTTTGGTCTTTGGGAACACAAGGCGTTGCTACACTGGCCCTAAACCCCACCTCATCCCCCATTACATCGATGACTGTATCGGCGCCACCTCGTGCTCCCACGAGGAGCTTGAACAGTTCATCCACTTTACCAACACCTTCCACCCCAACCTTAAGTTCACCTGGATCATTTCTGACACCTCTCTCTCCTTCCTGGACCACTCTGTTTCCATCTCTGGCATCCACCTGGAAACCGATATCCATTTCAAGCCCACTGACTCCCACAACTACCTAGAATAACCTCCTCCCACCCACCTTCCTGCAAAAATGCCATCCCCTATTCCCAATTCCTTTGCCTCCGCCGCATCTGCTCCCAGGATGAGGGATTCCACTCCCGAACATCTCAGATGTCCTCGTTTTTCAAGGACCGTGACTTCCCCCTCTCAGTGATGAGGCATTCCACTCCCAAACATCTCAGATGTCCTCGTTTTGCAAGGACCGCAACTTCCCCCCCCTCAGTAGTTGAGAACGCCCTTGACTGTGTCTCCCGCATTTCCCGCAACTCATCCCTCACACCCCGCAATAACAACCAAAACAGAATCCCCCTCGTCCTCACATACCGCCCCACCAACCTCTGGATCCAATGCATCATCCTCCAACACTTCCGCCATCTGCAATCTGACCCCACTACCAAAGACATTTTTCCCTCCCCACCCTTATCTGCTTTCCGGAGGGACCACTCTCTCCGTGACTCCCTTATCCGCTCCACACTCCCCTCCAGCCCCACCACACCCGACACTTTTCCCTGCAACCGCAGGAAGTGCTACACCTGACCCTACACCTCCCCCCTCACCCCCATCCGAGGCCCCAAGAAGACCTTCCATATCAAGCAGATGGTCACCTGCACATCGGCTAATGTGGTATACTGTATCCATTGTTCCCGTTGTGGCCTCCTCTACATCAGGGAAACCAAGCGGAGGTTTGGGGACTGCTTTGCAGAACACCGACGCCTGGTTCGCACTAAACAACTGCACCTCCCAGTCGCAAACCATTTCAACTCCCCCTCCCATTCCTCAGACGACATGTCCATCCTGGGCCTCCTGCAGTGCCACAATGATGCCACCCGAAGGTTGCAGGAACAGCACCTCATATTTCGCTTGGGAACCCTGCAGCCCAATGGTATCAAAGTGGACTTCACAAGCTTCAAAATCTCCTGTCCCGCATCCCCATCCCAAAACCAGCCCATCTTGTCCCTGCCTCCCTAACCTGTCCTTCCTCCCACCTATCCCCTCCTCCCTTCAAGCCCCACCCCCATCTCTTACCTACTAGCCTCATCCCGCCCCATTGACCTGTCTGTCCTCCCTGGACTGACCTATCCCTTCCCTAACTCCCCACCTACACTCACCTTTACTGGCTCCATCCCCGCCTCTTTGACCTGCCTGTCTCCTCTCCACCTATCTTCTCCTTTATCCGTCTTCTATCCACCTCCCCCTCTCTCCCTATTTATTTCAGAACCCCCTTCCACTCCCCCATTTCTGAAGAAGGGTCTAGCCTGAAACATCAGCTTTCCTGCTCCTCTGATGCTGTTTGGCCTGCTGTGTTCATCCAGCTCTACACCTTGTTATCACTGATTAGAAATAGTCAACATTGTTTTATGCGTGGAAAATCATGTCTCACTAATTTGATTGTGTTTTTTGAGGAGGTAACCAAGAAGATAGATGATAGCATAGTGGTGGGTGATGTTTACATGGACTTTAACAAGGCCTTCAACAAGGCCTTCAACAAGGTTCTGCATGGTAGACCAGTTAATAAGGTTAGATCACATGGGTCCCAGGGCCAGCTAGCCAATTGGATAAAACATTGTCTTGAAGATAGGAGACAGAAGGTGGCAGTAGAGGGTTGTTATTCGGATTGGAGGCCTGTGACCAGCGGTGTACCGCAAGGATTGATGCTGGGCCCACTGTTGAAAAGAACTACGGATGCTGTAAATCAGGAACAAAACCAGAAGTGCTGGAAAAGTTCAGCAGATCTCGCAGCATCTGTGAAGAAAAATCAGAGTTAATATCTTGGGTTCTATTGTTTGACAGTTATACAAATGATTTGGCTGAGAATATAGGAGGCGTGGTTAGTAAGTTTGCAGATGACACCAAAATTGGTGGAATTGTTCACAGTGAAGAAGGTCATCTAAGTGTATAAGGAGATCTTGATCAGATAGGACAGATGGAGTTTAATTTAGATAAATATGAAGCATTTTATTTTGTAAGACAAACCAGGGCAAAACTTATACAGTCAATGGCAGCGCCCTGGGGAGTGTTGACAAATACCTAGGGGTGCAGATATATTGTTCCTTGAAATTGGGGTCACAGGTCAACTGAGTGATGAAGAAGTTGTTTGGCACTTTTACCTTCATTACTCAGAGTACTGAGTATAGAAGTTGGGACGTTATGTTGCAGCTGTGCAAGACATGGGTGAGGCCACTTCTAGAATGCAGCATACAATTCTGGTCGCCCTACTATCGGAAAGATGTTATTAAACTGGAAAGGGTGCAGAAAACCATTACAAGGATGTTGCTGGGACTGGAGTGTTTGAGTTCTGGGAGAGGTCGGATAGGCCAGGACTTTTCTCCCTGGGCCATCGGAGGCTGATGGTGACCTTAAAGAAGTTTGTAAAATCATGAGGAGCATAGATAGGGTGAATAGCCGAGGTCCTTATCTCAGGGAAGGGGAGTCCAAAACTACAGGGCATAGATTTAAGGTGAGAGGGAAAAGTTTAAAGGGACCTGAAGGGCAAAGTTTTAACACAGAGGGTGGTGTGCGTATGGAGTCAGCTGCCAGAGGAACTGGTGGAGGCTGGCACACTTACATTCGCAAGGCATTTGGACACGTACATAAGTACATAGAACATAGAACATAGAACATTACAGCGCAGTACAGGCCCTTCGGCCCTCGATGTTGCGCCAACCTGTGAAACCAATCTGAAGCCCATCTAACCTAAACTATTCCATTATCATCCATATGGTTTAGAGGGATATGGACCAATAGAGGCAAATGGGACTAGTTTGGTTTAGGATACGTGGTGGACATGGACAAATTGGACAGAAGGATCTATTTCTGTGCTGTATGACTTTCCGACTCTATGACTGTAGGTAGGACCCTTAGATAATTGACAAGTTAAGGAACCAGTCAGGAGATAGTGGGAGGTGGCAGTTATCAACGTCCATCTGCCTTTAAAGCCAATTAGAAATTGAGCATACATCCCTTCAACCAGTTAGCAATAAATCTCGCTTAGTTTAGGCCAATCAGAATGTGATGATCTAATTGAATATGTTGTGCCCGGGGCTTGGAAAGAGTTAAGAAGCAAGAGCTCTCGATGGCCAAGGTGCAGGTGAGAACATTTGAAACAAAAGCATAAATGTCTGGAGAATGAACCTCTTGAGGCGCAGTGGTAGTGTCCCTACCCATAGACTAGGAGGCCCGGGTTCATGTCCCACCTGCTCCACAGGTGTACAATAACACGTCTGAATAGGTTGATTACGGGTAAAAAAAAAAGTCTGGAGCAAACTCAGCAGGTTTGGCAGCATCTACGGCAAGAAAGCAGAGTTAATGTTTCGAGCCCAATGACCCTTCTTCAGAATCCTGCTAGGTTTGTCTAGCAATTTCTGTTTTTGTTTCAGATTTCCAGTATCCGCAGTGGTTTGTTTTATTTTCGTGAGAAAGTTTGAAGTTACCTTTCTTCCAATCGGGAGTGGAAGGCGCTGAAGGCGTTGGAGAAAGAACCAGAAACTGAGTGTTGTTTTGTCCTAAAATAAAAGTCGTGGCCAAGATTTAATAGATACTGGTTGTAACCTAAGCAACGTTTCCTGAGTTACTGTATTGGTTTGTCTCTTGTGGGCGTCTTGGCTAAAGTCTCAAATGCAGAAATTAATATTGAAATTTGAATTTAAGTTACATAAGACCCTTAAAGCTTGCACAGGGAACACAGGAATCAGTGGTTGGATTGGTATTCTAACATGTTGGCGTTGATTATTCCCCCCAAACTTAGAACGCCTACAGTACGGGAAGAGCCTTTCGGCCCATCGATTCTGCACCGACCCGCCGAAAAGCATCCCACCCAGAACCAGCCCCCTACCTTATCCCTCTAACTCTGTATTTACCACGATTAATCCAGTCAGCCTGCTCATCTCTGGACACTACAGCGCAATTTAGCATAGTCAACCTAACCCACACATCTTCGGAATGCGGGCGGAAACCGGGGCACCCACAGGGAACCCACGCAGACACAGGGAGAACTTGCAAACTGCGGACAGTTACCCAAGGCTGAAATCGAACCCAGGTTTCCGGCGCTGTGAAGCAGCCGTGCTAACCACCGAGACGCTATGCCATCAAATTTATAGCATTTTAGAAAAAGGTTAATAGTGAAGATTTTTTGGAACAAAAAGTCACATTATCTTACGAACATACAGAGTTACGCATTATCTTGGAGTGGATCAGTTACCTTTGAGGCCCAAAAGGGATAATTTTTTCACACAGAGGGTGGTCGTGTATGGAATGCCAGAGAAGGTGGTGGAGGCTGGTACAATCACAACAGTTAAAGGGCTTCTGGATGGGTACATGAATAGGAACGGTTTAGAGGGACTGGGGCAAAGTGTTGGCAAATGGAATTAGATTAATTTAGGATATCTGGTCGGCAATTACGAGTTGGACCGAAGGGTCTGTTTGCGTGCTGTATAACTCTACGACTATTATTGGATGACTGGAATGTAAGCACACAACTGCTTCATCCGGGTAATTTATACTAAGGCCAAGCTAAATATAATTCATTGCAAGACCATTGCATCCTTAACCACCTTAAGGCCAGTAAGATGTCCTTCCAGAGCTTGAGTACAAACATTAAGCCTGGCATTCCAGGAGAGTAGTGAGGGAGAGCGGCTCTGTTAGCGCTGCCGTCTTTCAGGTGAGATGTTAAACTTTCTGCTTGCTCCTGGATTTAGAAAACCCTATGGCATTAATTCTTCGGCAAGATACTCAGTATCCTGAGAAAAATTGCTTCCTCAAACAACAGTGTAAAAACAGATGATGTGGCCATCATCACTTTGCTGTTTGCAAATTGCCTGTCAGGTTTTCTGCTTTACGCTACCGGCTGCCCTTGAAAAAGCACTTAATCGGCTGTAAAGCAGCTTGTTCCTTGCGGTAATTGTCAAAATTACCATTAAACCACACGTCTTTCTTATTCTCCCCTTAGGCCACTGCCCTTTATATTGCATCACGTTGGACAATTCAAAAAGGGTTCTACACAAAGCGCTGTACTCAGTCCTCCTCCTTTTGTGCTGTCTCGCTCACGAGGAGTGCCTGATTTTTCTACCACCCCTCTCAGACTATACTACAGACCCATGTTAAAGTCCTACTCTTGCCCTATTTTAATAGAAGTGCATTCAACAGGGAATAGTTATTCCCTTCAGTTCTAACAAGAGAACACTATACACTTCCTGAGATAGTAGGAACTGCAGATGCTGGAGAATCTGAGATAACAAGGTGTAGAGCTGGATGAACACAGCAGGCCAAGCAACATCAGAGGAGCAGGAAAGCTGACGTTTCGGGCCTAGACCCTTCTTCAGAAAAATACACTATACACTTCCTAGCTGATCCACAAAAGGCCGAGAATAAGCGAAACACCAACTCGTCATACATTTTTAGTGCTGAAGAAGAGACATCGTGGACTGGAAACGTTAATTCTGTTTCTCTCTCCACAGATGCTGTCAGAGCTGCTGACTTTCTCTAGCATTCTCTGTGATTATTTCAGGTTATCCGCAGCATTTTGCTTTCAGTCTTTCCTTTTAACAAAGTTATTTACGTTAAATATAGCGGTTTGGACAGGTTAGAGCAGATGCACCTCATGAAAAATTCTGAAAGGTACAGAATCGGTGAAATTGACCAGCTTTCAAACCCTGATACATTTTAAAGAGACGAGCACTGAGCGATTTTTCTTAAGTAGTTTGGGCTCTGCGCTTTCGCAGACTTCCATTAGTTTTAAAGAGACAAGTGTTTTGCTTAGTAAATACGCAGGCGCAGGAGAGGGCGGACAAATGCTACTTTGCATCGTTAGATCTTCAGAGGTGAGTTTCATCATTCATTCTTAAATTGGCACACCGTGTAACATTCATTTGCTTTCAGAGAAACATGCAAAATCGTTTGAGCAAAAGACAAACCTCTTTTACTCCTGACACACTTCAACAGTTATCGACGAGCGCGAGTTTTCTCCTTGTCTCATGCTGTCGATATTCGAAGTGATAGAAAGCATTTGTTGTGACTGTACAGATTGCTGATCACATTCATTTTAACAAGGCTCAGTAATATTCCTTTAACAAGCATTCCGTCTCCTGCATTTTAAAAATTGGTGACTGTGATCCTCAATGTCATTAAGTAGAAACAATCCAGAAGTATGTCTTGAAAAAAATGTGAAGATATTTATTATTGAGGCGTGTTGCGCTGTAGAGTACCGATGTAACTCCAGAACAATGCACGTGTACTGTATCTTGTAGCTCTGTCCTTTTCTCACGTTAGGAATTTCTACAGTACTTTACGTTTGCAGGTGTCCTGGACATACTGCGGAGAGCGTTGTACAGCCTTCTGGCTGTCGATCGAAGTTGCAGGAAGGTAGATAGGTCAGACAGACTAACAGGGCGGGGGCTGGATTCTGGCTGGGGCTTCTGAAGTAGAATATCTAATGATTCATGCAGCGCGTATTTGTTCTTCAATTGTACCACCTACATGTTGTTGGGAGGGTGCGGGGGGGTGCGGTGGGTAGTGGTGTTATGCAATAAATGGTTCGGTGTTTCGGAGTGCCAGCTTGTTGCTGGGCAGACCAACTATTTATTGTACAGGTATATCTCAGGTATGGGCCATTTGGGATTTTCCCACATTCGTTCCCGTCTCAGCTCTCTGGAATGCGGAAATGCAACAGGGCCTCTTTGTACACGATGTTTAATTATCGCCTGCAGATTAACCGAAAGCAGCATCTGGGCAGCACAGCTGCTCAGCTGTAAATCCTGCCAGATTCAGTTTTACTTTTGGAGATCCGAGGAATGCTCCTCCCCTGGCCACCAGCGAATCTGTCAGCAAAGAATCCCGGTTTTCACCATTGGATTGAAGGCTTAAATAAAGATTTTGAAAGCTTCCGCCCGCAGCTGCGTGAGCCAGAAGATATGAATACCCAGTACAACGTTGTTACCGTTTTGTAGGAGATAGTAGGAACTGCGATGCTGGAGAATCTGAGGTAACAAGGTGTAGAGCTGGGTGAACACAGCAGGCCAAGCAGCATCAGA
>NC_063355.1:6625562-6682996 GCF_021869965.1 Rhincodon typus
CTGGATGAACACAGCAGGCCAAGCAGCATCAGGGGAGAAGGAAAGCTAATGTTTCGGGTCTGGACCCTTCTTCAGAAGAAGGGTCCAGACTCGAAACGTCAGCTTTCCTGCTCCTCTGATGCTGCCTGGCCTGCTGTGTTCATCCAGCTCTAACCTTGTTATCTCTTTACCATTTTGTAGAGACTTGTTTCTCCTGTTCTAATATCTAGATAAAGAATATAGTCCATATTTTGATTGCTATTTATTAAGCTGTTCCGGATAAGGACGTTGTATTCACATCGATTGTGACACCGTTTTATTGGAGTTTTGCATTTCATCATCACCACCACCCCATCCCCCGCTATCAAGTCCATTTTTGGTTTCTTGATGCAGATATTTTCCAATCCTCTGTTCAGAGATGTTAATACACACCTCTAGACTTGAACCCGGGCCTCCGAGTCCGCCATGTCACAAGAGATCTTGATTAGTAACACAGACAAAATTGTTCTGAGTCATGATGAAGTTCGGAAGAAGGAGCTGAAACGTTAACTCTGATTCCTCCCCACAAGATGCTGCCAGAGCTGCTGAGCTTCTCTAGCAATTTCTGTTTTGGTTTTAGACAAAATTGTAATCATTTCTGTCACGGTTGTGCAGTTTTATCGGACGGTGGCTCGCTGGCTAACACTGGTGCCTCACCCCGCCAGGGACGCGGGTTCGATTCGTCCGATTGTCTATGCGGAGTTTGCACACTCTCCCCGTGTCTGTGCGAGTTTCCTCAGCGTGCTCCGGTTTCCTCCCACACTCCAAAGATGTACAGGTTAGGTGGATTTGCCGTGCTAAATTGCCCATAGTGTCCAGGGATGTGTAGGAAAGCGGGATTAGCCATGCGAAATGCAGGGTTACGGGGATAGGGTGGTGGTGGGTGGCTCTGGGTGGAATGCTCTTCGGAGGGTCACCATATACTCGATGGGCCGAATGGCCCGTTTCATCAATGTAGAGATTCTGTCATCCTACATACACCCACACAGGAATATCATTTATCAGCAAGTATTGAAACGCCGAAAGGTTGTGTTTCACCGCGCACATTTGTAACGTATCCTTCTATTGGTGATATTAATTGCGATTACCCTGCTCTTCTGAAAATCTTGCATGTCCAAGCCTTAACCAGAACTGAACTAGTTGGACGTGCTCCTCAGTGAAGCCTCTTTATGAAAGTTCAGGGGATTTGCTCTGTCGTGTTGGTGATGGCTGCGCCTCTGACCTGTTTGTTCCAGTGTTATGTGGGAATCTTTCAGCATCAACTCAAGCAACACAACTGAAAACAGGGGACGGAGGTCCTGGAGCACCATGTTCCCTTCGCTGATATTGATGGATTGGAGCCTAATCCTTGCAGGTAGCTATGCCTCCACATCCATTTGGGAGGTCATTTGGTGACTTCACGGAGAAATGTCCTTACAAGGATGTGGCATTAGCCACTGCCACTTTCATCACTTGGTCTTTGCAGTCCATTCATCCTCTATTCCCATACAATCTACTATGGCTGGGCCAGATAATGTTCAAGCAATTGTATATTGACAACTGATTTCTGGTAATATTACTTCGTTCGATTTTTTTTAAAAAACAATATCTTTGATGGATTTTGGTCGCTATTTATGTAGGAAGTAATCCTGGCCAAAGACTTTGGAAATTTCGGGAGTACATAGTAGCGGTTCCCACGTTCCGATTGTCAGCTCTTTGCAATGGCACCAGACTGGGTGCAGTGTTATTGTGCCAACAGCTGTTAGATCCGACCGCGACTAATTTGAGACAAGTGGGAAAGGGGCTGCGGCAGCCGCCTCATGTCCGCTTTCAAACTAGCGGCCTGTAAACCGGGAGGAACTCGAACCCCAGATAGCATCTGCAGCACAGTTAAGGTATAAACAGTTAAGGTATGTTATTCAAAAGTCCCCACTGAGGTTACTTGTGGCGCAATCAAGGCGCAAATTCAGGAGGCCCGGGTTCAAAGCCTTACTTACTCCAGGGATGTGTAATAACATCTCTGAACAGATTGATTAGAAAATTTATTTAAAATAAACAAAACCATTCAAGGAAATCAAAGGACAAACAACATCCCTCCCCATCCCTAAGGGATCTCATGGTGCAGTGGTAATGTCCCTAAGGACCAGCTTCAAGTCCTACTTGCTCCAGAGGCCTGAAATGATATCTCTGAACAAACCAATCAGGAAATATACAAAAGTCTTCCCCGAGTTGAAAGAAACAGACAGAAAGATAATTAAGTATAAAAGAAAATTCTGTTTAATCTGCTGAAATTGAATTGAGGAATTATATTTTCAAATGCTAATAACTTTCCAATATATAAAGGAGGAGCTGTCGCAACGTAATGTGGATACACGCAATTCCACTTTGATAACTTCTGTTTGGTGCAGATGCTATACAGGATACAGATACACCCAGTGTAGAAACCACTCTTGGAAAAACATTGATACCTCTAGATTAAAAAAAAGGTAAAGGTAAAGTTGTCAAAGGGCTGTTCGCTCATTAGAGAGAAACAACTGGTGACAGTTTAACCCAAGAGTCACCATTACACAGGCGAGGGGAGAGGTTGCAAAATAGAGGCCTTCACTATAACCTCAGCAGTTGTGTGAACTGAACCCATGCTGTTGGCAACACATTGTTTCCCACTGGGATGGTTCCCAGTCCATTAAAGAAAGGCAAAAAAGATACAGCAAAGAGAACAAAAAAGACTTATTAGTCTAACATCTGTTGTGGAAATGCTGTTGGAATCTATGACCAAGAAAGCACTTAGATAATTTTGAGCTGGTTTGAGAAAGACTACATGGATTTGGAAAAAGTACATCATACTTAATTAATTTAATGATTTAAAGTAATGGGCAGGGCCAAGACTATACAGGCTGTTCATATAGTGTTTCAGAAAGCATTTGATAGAGTTCCATTTAAAAAACTGTAAGTTCATTTGAAAGTTCATGAATCAAAAGAAAAGGATTGACCTGAATATGAGATTAATTAAACATTTGAAGGCAAGAGCTTGAATGTACTAGAGTTGGAAGGGTTTGAAAGTCCCACAATGATCAGTGCTTGGACCTTAACTATTCATGATATTTAATTTTGACATGACACAACAGTGACTCATACAGGGGCTCTGGTGGTGCAATAGTAGTGTCCCTAAGTCTGGACCAAGTGTATTTCGTTCAAGTCCAACCTGCTCTAGAGGTTTGGAATAATATCTCTGAACAGGTTGTTGAGAAAACATAAGTGTTTCCCCATTACTCAACTGTTGGCATAAAAAATTCGAGGAACTTAAAATTAGTCATTATGTGAAGGATCAAATCTGCAACTGTTGGGTTTCTATGCAGGTAAGCATTAGATATCTATTTTTGATAGATTTATTTATTTTCTCAGTGGAAATCCACGTAAATTTACAGATCAAAGGGCATAGATCAGTGGAATGCAATTGCAGTGAACAAATAGCTTAATAAAATGATAGTTTAGTGTCCAGAGACTAAACATAAAGATGATGAAGATGACAAAGTGTGGAGCTGGAGGAACACAGCAGGCCAGGCAGCATCAGAGGAGCAGGAAAGTTGACATTTCAGATTGGGACCCTTCTTCAGAAATGGGGAAGGGGAAGGGAGCTCAGAAATAAATAAAGAGGAGGGGTGGGACTGGGGAAGGTAGGTGGGATGGTGATAGGTGAGTGCAGGTAGGGAATGGTGGGGATTGGTCAGTGAAGTGGGAGGAGCAGATAGGTGGGAAAAAAGATGGACAGGTTGTGTCAGGTCAAGGAGGTGGGGATGAGAGGGAGGGTTGGATATGGGATGAGGCTGGTGGTGGGGAGATTTTAAAGCTGGTGAATTCCATGTTTAGTCCATCAGGCTGTAGGCTCTGGAGACAGAATATGAGGTGCTGCTCCTCCAGTTTGTGGGTAGCTTCATTGTGACACTAGAGGAGGCCCAGGATGGACATGTCACCCAGGGAGTGGGAGAGGGAGGGGGAGTTAAAATGGTTCACTGCCAGAAGGTGTTGTCATTTGTTGTGTGCAGAGCGCAGATGCTCTACAAAGTGGTCTTTGAGTCTTCACATGGTCTCACCGATGTAGAGGAGGCCACATCGGGAGCAGTGGACCATTTTGTACAGCATCTGCCCTCTGTACCCGACAAATGACAACACCTTCTGGTTGTGAACCATTTTAACTCCCCCTCCCACTCCCTTGGTGACATGTCCATCCTGGGCCTCCTCCAATGTCACAATGACACCACCCGCAAACTGGAGGAGCAGCATCTCATATTCTGCCTTGGGAGACTACAGTCCAAACATAGATTTCACCAGTTTCAAAATCTCCCCACGCCTGGCCTCATCCCATGTCCAACCCTCTCTCTCATCCCCACATCCTTGACCTGACACAACCTGTGTAACATAAAATGGGAACAGATGCTGTCAGGGAAGAGCACTATAGAAATGTGGAGATTGTTTAAGGAATGCATACTGCATGTGCTCAATATGTTTGTCCTGAGCAGGCAGGGAAGATGCGGTCGAGTGAGGGAGCCTTGGTTGTCAAGAGAGGTCGAATGACTAGTTAAAAGGAAGAAGGGTGCTTATATAAGGTTTAGGAAACAAGGATCGGAAAAGGCTCTAGAGGGATACAAGTTAGCCAGGAAGGAGCTGAAGAAGGGGCTTAGGAGAGCTATAAGGGGGCAAGAGAAAACCTTGGCAGATAGGATCAAGGAAAACCCCGAGGCTTTTTACACATAAGTGAGGAATAAGAGAATGACCAGAGAAAGGGTAGGGCCAATCAAGGATTGTAAAGGGAATTTGTGCATTGAGCCTAAAGAGCTGGGAGAGGTCCTTAATGAATACTTTTCTTCGGTATTCACAACTGAGAGGGACCTAGTTGTAAGGGAGGACAGTGTGAAACAGGCTGGTACGCTAGAGGAGGTGGATGTTAGTAAGGAAGATGTACTAGGAATTTTGAGGAACTTGAAGATAGATAAGTCCCCCGGGCCTGATGGGATTTACCCAAGGATTCTATGGGAAGCAAAGGAAGAGATCGCAGGGCCTTTGGCGATGATCTTTTCATCCTCACTGTCCATGGGTACAGTGCCAGAAGATTGGAGAGTGGCAAACGTCATTTCCTTGTTCAAGAAAGGGAATAGGGATAACCCCAGAAATTACAGGCCAGTTTGTCTTACATCAGTGGTGGGCAAATTATTGGAAAGGGCTCTGAAAGATAGGATTTATGATCACTTGGATAGGCACAGTTTGATTCATGATAGTCAGCATGGATTTGTGAGAGGTAGATCATGCCTCACAAACCTTGTTGAATTCTTCGAAGAGGTGACCAAACACGTGGATGAAGGTAGAGCAGTGGATGTGGTATACATGGATTTAAGTAAGGCGTTTGATAAGGTTCCCCATGGTAGGCGCATGCAGAAAGTAAGGAGGCATTGGATGGGGGGAAATGTGGCAGATTGGATTCAGAATTGGCTGACCCTTAGAAGACAAAGGGTGGTAGTGGATGGAAAATATTCATCATGGTGCTCAGTTACGAATGGTGTAACACAAGGATTTGTCCTGGGTCCTCTTCTATTTGTGATTTTTGTAAATGATTTGGATGTAGGTGTAGAAGGGTGGATTAGTGAGTTTGCAGACGATACGAAGGTGGGTTGAGTTGTGGACAGTGTGGAGGGCTGTTCTAGGTTAGAAAGGGACATTGATAGGATGCAGAGCTGGGCTGAGAAGTGCCAGATGGAGTTTAACCCTGAAAAGTGTGAGGTGATTCATTTTGGAAGGACAAATTTGAAAGCAAAATATAGGGTTAACGAAAAGTTTCTTGGCAGTGTGGAGGAGCAGAGGGATCTTGGGGTTCATGCCCACAGTTCCCTGAAAGCTGCCACCCAGGTGGATAGAGTTGTTAAGAAGGCGTATGGTGTGTAAGCTTTCATTAATAGAGGGATTGAGTTCAAGAGCCATGAAGTTATGCTCCAGCTATACAAAAGCCTGGTTCAGCCACATCTGGAGTATTGTGTCCGGTTCTGGTCGCCTCATTACAGGAAAGATGTGGAAGCGTTGGAAAAAGTGCAGAGGAGATTTACCAGGATGTTGCCTGGAATGGAGGGAAGGTCTTACGAGGAAAGGTTGAGCGAGCTAGGGCTTTTCTCTTTAGAACGACGAAGGATGAGAGGTGACTTGATAGAGGTGTACAAAATGATCAGAGGTATAGATAGAGTGGAGAGCCAGAGACTTTTTCCTAGGTTGGAGGTAGCTATTACAAGGGGGCATAGTTTTAAAGTGAGTGGAGGTAGGTATAGGGGAGATGTCAGAGTTAAGTTCTTTACTCAGGTAGTGGTAGGGGTGTGGAATACATTGCTGGAGAGGGTAGTGGAGTCGGCCTCATTAGGGGCATTTAAGCAGCTATTAGATAGGCATATGGATGAAGGTAGGGGTGGAAGTTAGATAGACCTTAGGTTTAGGGTAAAAGTTCGGCACAACATCGTGGGCCGAAGGGCCTGTACTGTGCTGTACTGTTCTATGTTGTATGTTCTATGTAACCTGTCCATCTTCTCTCCCACCTATCTGCCCTTCCCACCTCACTGACCAATCCCCACCACTCCCTACCTGCACTCACCTATCACCATCCCACCTACCTTCTCCAGCACCACCCCTCCTCTCTATTTATTTCTGAGAACCCCTCCCCCTCCCCATTTCTGAAGAAGAGTCCTGACCTGAAATGTTAACTTTCCTACTCCTCTGATGCTGCCTGGCCTGCTGTGTTCCTCCAGCTCTAAACTGTGTTATCCCTGACTCCAGCATTTGCAGTTCTTGCTATCTCATCATAAAGATGATGAAGAGGTAGTAGGAACTGCAGATGCTGGAGAATCTGACATGACAAGGTGTAGAGCTGGATGAACACAGCAGCCCAAGCAGCATCAGAGGAGCAGGAAAGCTGACGTTTCGGGCCTAGACTCTTCTTTTTTCTGGAGTAGGGTCTAGGCCTGAAATGTCAGCATTCCTGCTCCTCTGATGCTGCTTGGCCTGCTGTGTTCATCCAGCTCTACACCTTGTTATCTTATAAAAGTGATGAAGTTTTGTTACAGTTATCAAAAGCTCCTGTTAGAGTACATCTGATGTATAGTATAAAATTCTGGGCACCACACCTTACAAAGGATGTAGTGACCTTGGAACGAATGAAGCCTGGAATTACTGAAATGTTTCCAGGGTGACTGGGTTAAGGTTAAATAAACTAGGGGAAAGGTTAAGGAATAATTTGATTGATTTTTAAAGATCTTAAAGGAATTGTTTCAATAGATAGGGAGAATATTTTTCCACTGTTACTTGAGTCTAGGATAAAAGGACCTCACTTCCAAAGTCAAGCCAGATCATTCAGGGGGATATTAAGAAAGACTTCTATCATCATAGTCTACTAGAAACTTTAAGCTTTCTCTCTCAAAAATAATAAGTGTTAGCTGAATTTATACTTTTTAATCTGAGACGGAGAGACTTCTGCTAACCAAAGATACTAAATGATGTGAAGTCAAGGCAGGTGAGCCATGAACTCCTTGAAAACAAGATTGTGATTTGAAGAGCTGAATGGTGAATGTATTCTCTTCTATCATTCATATGAAGACAAATCACTGAGGCCAACATGTAAATGGATTACAGGGTAAATATTTCTGATGTACATCACCACATTTTTTCTATAGTTTAATCTGGGTGAGGATTCTGGCCAGCGGCAAATATCAAGCAGGAAACTCTGCAGACAACCTTAAGGGAAGAGGCAGACATAAACCATTCAGCCCCTTGAACCTGTTCAGACATTCATGGTTGATTTGTTTGTGTTTCAAATTCCACATTCCCATCTTTCCTGATAACTATTAATTCCCCTGCATAATAAAGATCAATCCACCTTTGTCTTAAAAATATTCAATTTCCCTACATCAACTATCTCCTGAGGCAGAGTTCCAAAGTCACACAATGTTCTGAGAGAGAAAAGAGAAATCGTGCCTTTAGAGGGTAAGCGCTAATTTTAGGACCTCTCATTCTGGTCTAACCTACAAGAGAAATCTTCATTTCCAAATTCACATTTTCAAGTCCATTCATTCTTATATACTTCAATCAAGTCACTCCTTGCTCTTCTAAACTCCAGTGAAAACAAGCCAAGGCTGTGCAAGCTATGCTTATCAGATAGCCTATTCATTCCAGATATCAATTTAGTAAACTTCATCTAAACTGCCTTCAATACATTAACATCCTACTTTAAACAAGGAGACCAAGAGAGTGCGCAATATTCGAGATGTGGTCTCACAAATGCCCTGTATAACTAAAGATTGACATCCCTACTTTTATGTTTAATTCTTCTTGCAATGATAGTATCTTATTATCATTCTTGATTATGTGTTGAACCTGCTTACTAAGATTTTGTGACTCTTGCATTTAAATCCCTCTGCATTTCAGAATTTGGTAGTTGTTCTCTGTTTAAATAATACATTGCTACTTTATTCCTTCTGCCAAAGCAAGCAGTTTAAAATTTCCCCACATTATATGCCATCTGCCAGAGTTTTACCTATTCACCCAACCAGTCTATATTCACCTGTAACTTGCTTGTGTTTTCTTCACGTATTTTCCAACCTACCTGTTGTCATCTGTGAATTTAGTCAGCATGCCTTTACTCCCCTCATTGTTGTAATTTGCAAAATGTTGTGGCCCAAGCATGCCCCCTGCACGACTGCACGCATCACATCTTGCCAAACAGCAAAAGACTCATTGATACAAGTAGAAATTGCTGGAAAAGTTTAGCAGGTCTGATGGCATCTGTGGAGAGAAATCAGTTAATGTTTCAGGTTGAGTGGCCCTTCCTGAGAATGGTCCCTAGGAAGGGTCACTCAACCTGAAACGTGAACTCTGATTTCTCTCCACAGATGCTGCCGGACCTGCTGAGCTTTTCCAGCATTATCTAGTTTTGTTTCTGATTTACAGCATCTGCAGTTCTTTTGTTTTTTAGAAAAAAGATTCATTTATGCATCCTTTTTTTTTCTGCCAACCAGCCAACCAATCTTTTATCCATGCCAATATGCTATCCATTATATCATGAGCTTTTATTTTCTGCTTGGGGAGGCTATGGTCTAGCGGTGTTATCATTAGATTTTATTTAGAGACCCAATTAATGTTCCTGGGATCCGGGTTTGAATTCTACCATCACAAAATGGCAGATTTCAGAATTTGAATTCAATAAAAATCTGGAATTAAGAGTCTAGTGATGACAATGAAACTGTTGCCAATCGTTGGAAAAATCCATTCGGTTCACTAATCACTTACCGGCAGAAAAGGAGCACATTGCGGGACACCACGGATGATGTCAGATGGCAGCGACTGGAAGAGCAGAGAGGATGAAGTCTACGGAGAAGGAAAAATGGACTTTTGAAGTTGTTTCAGTTTTAGTAATATAAATTTAATATTAATGTATTCAGTAATTTGTTCTGTAATCCAAGGTGATGCTGGAACATGGTGACATTATCCATGTTTCACTGTACCTAGGTACAAGTGACAATATTAAATTAATCTAAACCTAAAATTAAGTAAATCTAATACTCTTTAGGGAAGGAAACAGTCTTCCTTATCTGGCCTGGTCTGGTCTACATGTGACTCCTGGCCTGCAGCAACTTGGTTACCTCTTAACTAAATTCAGGGCAATTAGGAATGCGCAATAAATACTGTCCTAGCCAGCGATACACACATCCTGTGGAAAAAGAAACCTTTGATGTGGCACCTTGTCAAATGCCTTCTGAAAATCTAAGTATATATGTTTACAGGTTCATCTCTATCCACAACCCATGTTATCCTCAAAGAGCTCCAATACATTGAATAAACATAATTCCCCTTTAAGGAACTATGCCAATTCTTCCCTTGAGCTTTTCTACGTGTGCAGATATAATCGCTTTAATGATCTATTCTAACACCGTCCCATGACAGGTATCAAGTTAATTGGTCTAGAGTTTCCTGGACACTTTACTCAAAAGGTGAACTCACCCGTTAGGTTAGTCATTTCAATCTTGGTCTGTGATCAATGACAGGAGGATGTGATTTTGGGTGATGCAGGTATGGGAACTCGAGGTTAGCCCTCAAGGAGCCTCTGAGCCTGTAATTATCCAAAAGTAATGAGATTCTTATAAGTTGTGTGGATGAGAGTGGGGAATTGCAAAGAGGACAACAGAATTGACCACAGCACCATAGTACAGGGAACGATTCAAGTGGGGGATGGAAACAGGACCATAGTAATGGGAGAGGGCAGTATAATTAGCAGGTTGGATAATGTTGTCTGTAGCCATGAGCATGAGTCATGAAGACTCGGTTGCTTAACTGTTGCCAGGGTTAAGGATAACACTTCAGGAGAGAAACTTGGAATGGGAGGGGAGAGTTCCAGTTGTCGTCAACCACACTGATAGGAATGACATTGATGGGAATGGAAAGGCACTGCTACGGAAGGTTTTTGAAAAATTAGGAACTATAAAGTAGAACCTCCAAAGTAATAATCTTAAGATTGCTATTGGAACCACAGTCTAACTGGCATAGCAGAAATAAAATCAATGATTTAAATGTGTGGCTTAAGGACTGGTGTGGGAATGATACATTTTAGTTCATGGAGCGCTGGAACCAGGGATCTGTTTCAGTTGGACGGGCTTCACTTGAACTGTGCTGGGATCAGTGTACTGGCAAAATGAGTACTTCTGGCTGTAGAGAAGGCTTCAAAAAGATTGACAGGGAAATCTATATAGTAACATGCAAAAGGATATTGTGTCATTGTAGGTTGACTATTTTGATAATGATATCCAGATTGGGAAAGAAAGGGTCATACAGCATGGAAGCCATCCCTTTGGTCCAACTCATCCATGCCAACCAGATATCCTAAATTAATCCAGTCCCATTTGCCAGCATTTGTCCCATATCCCTCTAAACCCTTCCTATTCATGTACTCATACAGATGCCTTTTAAATATTGTAATTGTACTCACCTCCACTACTTCCTCTGGCAGCTGATTCCATATATGCATCACCCTCTGTGTGAAAAAATTGTCCTGTAGGTCCCTATTAAATCCTTCCCCTCTCATCTTAAAACTATGCCCTCTAGTTTTGGACTCTTCTACCCTGGGAAAAAAAAGTCCTATTCACCTTATTCATGTCCATCATGATTTTATAAATCTCTATTTATAAATCACCCCTTAGCCTCTGACACTCCAGAGAAAATATCCCCAGCCTATTCAGCCTCTCCCTATAGCTCAAAGCCTTCAACCCTGGCAATGTCCTTGTAAATCTTTTCTGAACCCAGGTTTAAGGTGAGCGGGGACCAAGCTATTTTAAATATGGTGATGTGTAATGAGGCAGATTTGATAAAGAAGTATAAGTCAGAATAAAGGATAAGCTCAATAAAAGCGACCATAACATGGCAGAATTTAGCATTCATTTGATAGGGAGAAAAGCGGATTGGAAACAACCCTGCTAAAATTAAGAAAGGGCAATTACACAGCAATGAGAAATGAGTTAGTTGGAATAGACTGGAAAAGGAGTTTTGTAGAAACAATGGCAGATGTTTTAGAAAATAGTTTATGACCCTCAGCAAAGCTATATCCCAATGATGAAGAGGATAAACTAATCATGGTTAACGATCGAAGTTAAGGATAGTATCAGACTGAAAGATAAAACAGACAATGTATCAAAGAATAGTGACAAACCAGAGGATTAAGAAAGTTTTAAAAGACAACATTAGAAGATCATTAAAATAATAAAGAGGGAGGAAACAAATTAAGATGCAAACCTGTAAATAATGTAAAAACAGACAATAAGAGCTCTTTAAACATAAAAAAAGGAAACAAAAGGCCACACTGAACATAAGCCTCTTAGAGAATGAAGCTGAGGGAATAATAATGGTGAACCAGGAAATGGCAGAAGTGTTGGAGAAATACTTTGCATCAGTCTTCACAGTAGACAACAATGAAGGCAAGCATGCTAAATGCCTCCTTAACCACCTTATGATATGATATGATAACCACCTGTGATGCAAACTTCAAAAAACTATATACCTGAACCCCTAGGTTTCACTGTTATTTGTCATTTATTAACTTGTTTTTCCTTATTCTTGAGAAGGTATTGGTGACAGTATTCTGGTGTTGGTAGATCTAGTGTTGTTAGGGAGAAAATTACAGGATTTTGATCCAGTGAAGGTGAAGGATAGAGGCATATAGTTCCAAGTCAGGATGGTGTGTACTTTGGAAAGGCAACATCCCTAGTAATGTTGGCATGGATCTGTCTAGCTTGTCTTTTATAGGTGGCAGAGATTGTGAGCTTGAAAGGTGTTGTCAAAGGGGTGCTGCAGTTCCAGTGTATATGGTACACACTAATGTCAGTATGCAGCATGGTGAGGTGCGTGGATATTTAGGTGCTGATGAGATTCTGAAAAAGTGGGCTGATTTGCATTGGAAGATATCAAGAATCTTGAGCATTGATGAAGCTATACTTAACTAGAAAAGTGGAGAGTATTCCATCACATTCTGCTACCTGTAGGTGACAAGCTTCAGTAACTGAGGGGCTGCAATGATACAAAACTCTGTAAAATCATCAGCAAACATTTTCACTTCTGACCTTATGTTGGAAGGAAAGTCAATAATAAAACCAAGATAGTATCCTGAGGAACACCAGCAGTTATATTATGGCAGTGGGAAAAGACACATGTAGTGATAATGGTGGAAATATTTGGTATATTGAATGTAAGCCTTGATTTGATAAGTATGACTATTTAAGGCTTATATTTGAGGACTACTGGGACCGTATTGTCTAATTTTGCCACGCTTCCTCACATACAGTGAGGATGACTTTGCATGCTGACACATTTATTGTACATTTGTCATGTTTAGTGTCCAGGTTAATGCCAGATAGTCATTCAAATTTTCTGTTTCATTACTGATTTATCTTCCTACTATTGTGGAATTGAAGACATGTCTCTGGAACGTTAGTCTGAATGATGATTTATAAATTGTTAGCCCCATCCTTTTGGAAACCATAGAGAGACTTGTCAAAACAACTTTGCTTATCATCCCAGAATAGATTAAATTCCAGAAATAGAATGAACATTATTGTAAATAGCATTTGTTATGAAATTTGTTGATCTTTAAAAAATAAGTCTGGTCACTTACCTTATTCTTCTGCAAATCAAGGCAGCTTAATTTCTGTAACTTTTTTTTACGATGGGAAGTCTTACATTGATATGATTAAAATATTTTAGAATTAGTTATCCTCCAGACCCTTAGGATGGATGTCAGTCAATGGAAGTTGTTAAATTGGATAGCTGTGAATAATTATAAATGGTGTGTCCAATCAAAAGGATCAGATAACATTGCACATTGAACTAGGAACAATTACTTTGATCCCAGTTCACCCACAATATGAAGCAATCCACAATATAGTTCACTATCACTGCCCCCACATTTTATAAATTGTAAATAGTTGAGGTCCTGCACTGATCCCTGTGACATTCCATTGATTTCAACTTTTCAACCTCAGAAGTACCCACTTATGCTTGCTGCCTGCTTCCTGTTAATGGTGATGCTGCAATGTGTTCTGGGTAAAGGAGGCTTTCTGCTTTCACTTCAGAAGTGGGTCTAGTTTAGCTTGGGAAACTTGGTCAGCATGGATGGGTTGAACCAAAAGGTCTGTTTCCATGCTGCATGACTGTATGATTTGTTCTCCCCTTATTGACACACCTATAAATGGCGCCTATATTCAACTGTAAACTTCTCATTTTTAAACCTCTTTCATACGGTGAGGCAAACATTTGCTTACAATTCCTAAATGCCCTTGAACTAAGTGACTTGATTTACTATTGCAAAGGGCAAATAAGAGCCAAACACATTCCTGTGAGTCTGGAGTCGCATTTGGGCCAGACCAGGTAACAATAGTGGATTTGACTCTTTACGTGACATTAGCGAACAAGATATATTTTTTTTGAAACAGCAATTGAAGATAGTTTCATTGTCATCATTACTAACATGATGGGATTTGAACACATGCCCTTGGCAAATTAGCCTGGCCCTCTGAATTACTAGCCCTGTGCCATTTCTGTTAGGACCCCCTCTCTCAAAATCTGCGATTCTACATTCACACCCTTTTAGGACAGAGATGAGCAGAATTATTTTCTCTCAGAGTGTTATGGGACTTTGGAACTCTCTGCCCCAGAAGGAGGCAGTGTCTTCAAATATTCTAAAGACAGAGGTGGATAACTTCTCTTAGGCAAGGGAATCAAGGATAATGGAAATGTGAAATTCAAAACACAAACAGATCAACCATGACCTTATTGAATGGTGGAGTAGGTTTGAGGGGCTGAATGGTCTACTTCTGCTCCTACTTTATTATGTTTGTTATGGGTATACATTTCCAAGTGCACATTTTCAGTCCATCAACTATGTAGAATCATTCTCTTAGCCTTATCAAGTTATGTTTTTTCTAACCAGTTGCCCCTTCCCACTCCACCAAAGCCAAACACATTCCCTACTGTCAAACTCTGCAGGACCAATTTAACTGTACAAAACTGAATAGAGTTTGAGTGAAACCAGGAAGGGTATATTTGAGTTCCTATCAAGTTTCCACATTTGTCTTTTCTTCACTATCCATCAAATCCAGGTCTTGCTCCCCTTAATGTGGCAAATATGTACATGTCAAGCCAAACATTAAAAGGTTAACTCATGAACGTGATACATATTTTGCCTCAATTCAGAATTAATTAATTAATAATTTTTTAATATGAATTTGCTTGTTGTAATTGATATGGCAGTCAGCCTGTTCAGATCTGTTAGCTCACAGCACTAAAAAGCCAGTGAAACTTCAACCTGTGCCTTCTGGTTTAGAGGTAGGAATATTACCACTGCATTACCACAGTCCCTTGCTTGTTGGAATAAAATGATGTGCTAATAATGAAGAAATTACAGCAAGTGTTCCAATGAGATTGTGCTGTCGCCAGTTTGAAAATTGGAGAGAAAATGCGAGACAGAGAGTAAGGTATGTGCCATAACTGGGAATGCATGCTAATCCTTGAAGTCAAAATATTGGCCAGAATTGGCAGCTGAGCACTGGCTCAATCCTCCAATCAGTGATGTCGACAGAATATAGACAGTCATCAAAATACACAAATGGTGTTCATTTAAACAATAAAAACTGAGAAATTACTTAAATAAACCAGTATAATATACAGACATAAATATGACTGGAGTTAGTTGTGGGAATTCTGAATTTTAAAAAAGGTCTTACAAGCATATCTCAGCTGCTTTGTCTTTTAGTGGCAAGAGGTATATTGCCAATTACAAATATATAATGGACCCCTCAATATACATTTGCTTAGATACAAAGGTGGAATTGTCAATACAATCATTTATTTAGAATTAGCATTGTTACAATGAAATAACAATTTGAACAACTTGAATTGTGATTATAACCTGTGCATGGATTCACCATTAGTACAGATAGGATATATTTACAACTAGAACTATTGTTACAGGAGTATATTTAGGTCAGCATTGTTACAATGCAATATATAGTGAAATCTGGGATTGAGGGTGAGGCTTGATTCAGATTCAGGATTGCTACAATGCAGGGGCATTTAGATAGTAGCCAAGGAAGAATTTGCATTAATATGCAGGAGATAATACAAACAGTGAATTCCTGTCATATACAGGGAACATTATGAAACGGAACAGAACGAAATACTTGTCACCGACGATACACAAGGAAAAATTGAATCGATTTATCTCTAAATATTGAAAAACTCACTATAATGCAAGGCACTCTATGACACTCGTCTGCATACTGATATATAAGCATACACTCAAGGCACATCCTTTTAAAAAGATACAGACAGTCCTCAGTAAGAAGACTACTCAACACATCACTGACATTTCTTTATAAAAGAATAGCTCGGATAGCACTGCCTACATATAAAAGTCAGCGCAATGACCGAGTTAGCTGCCAGTTTAGGTATGATAATAGTCACCTACAAATGTTGCAGAATACTTCATACCCTGAATGTCACATTTTAAAATTAAATGAAAATAGTTCATATATTAAAATAATTCCAATTTTCTTGAAAGAAGAGCATTAATGACAGTTCTTCCATTGTGGAATACTATTTCACGCCAGGGTACAACCCTAGCGTTTCATGAGTGTAACTTTCCCTTCCTTGTTGCAAAAGTCCACGGGTCTTTCACCTCTATCCTACCAGGGCCTCCAGAGCGTTGTAACGCTGGTTTTCAGTTCTTGCTTGATGGCCGGTTGACAGACAGGAAGATGCATGGGAGGAAGCGGGTAACACGGGCCCTTAGCCGGCTCCTGAGCCCTGTGCAAATGGTTCACAAGTTTGTCCTGCATGTCTTTCTTGCCCTCCGGGGAGAAGCTGAAATGCTGAATCTCCTGCAGACAGCGCGAATAGCCTTCTTTAAAATTCTGGGCGAGGCTCTTGCTGTAGGTCACTGTAGGTAGAAGCAAACAAACTGGTTTAGAAGGATATTATTGGGGAATGACAACAAGCTATCAACAGAGATAACACAGTGTGGAGCTGGAGGAACGCAGCAGGCCAGGCAGCATCAGAGGAACAGGAAAGCTGACGTTTCGGGGAACTTCAACATTCCTGCTCCTCCGCTGCTGCCTGGCCTGCTGCGTTCCTCCAGCTCCACACTGTGTTATCTCTGACTCCAGCATCTGCTGTTCTTACGATCTCTGAGTAAGCTATCAACAGAGTTTAGTTAGTCAGCAGACAAACACACAGAGATAGATACCTGTGAACATTCTCTGGTTATGAAGTCTCAGGTAATTCACGGTCATCTCCAAGATGTCAGCTTTCTCCATTTTCATGTTGGGTTCCTGATTCTGAAATTCTTCCCTCAATAAAGCCTTGAGTTGCCCAATGCTGCTGTTGATGCGATCTCGGCGCTTTTTTTCTATAATTGGCTTCATCAACTGGGAAAAAAAAGGAGCAAATTAACAACAGCTTTTAATGTAGAACGCAGACGTTAAAAAAATAAAACCAGAATCTTTCCCGTTTTAAAAAGCGCGGAGACTTACTTACCTTGTACTTTTCCTTTCGTGTGATCTTTTCCTCGGAATATTCCTTTGGGATGACACCAGAGGTTTTAGGAGCCATTCTTTCGGAGCAGACTGCACCGCAGTTAGTAGTGAGACTGGGATCGGCTGGAGAGATGCTGTTGAGGGAAGGGGTCTAGCCTCTCTATTTATCCACCCTCCTGTCCATAAGAGAGCGTGTGCCTGTTTCTCTTGGTGTTTCCCACAGTCGGCAGCCAATCGAAAGCGAAGGAGCCACAATAGCAGAAGCTTTTCTTTCTAAATGCTGAATTAAGGCCGTTTTCAACCCTTTGTCTACAAGAGTCTCTGAGGACCATCTGGACGGCAAGTATGACACAGTAAGTCAGAGGAAATTACTCTCATCTGAGGTTATAGGACCCTGGGAAAGATCCTCCTGTCATTGTTATAGAGGGGATTCTGTGACAGAAAGTATGCCTGTTCGTACACCGCTGGTCCATTTTAAAATAATCTCCTCCTCCCCCACCCTTTTTACTTTGAAGAATAAAACCTGTGAGATCACAGATGTTAGCATGTGGAGGACGCTCATTTTGTCCCCTACTGTTAATTGCACGTTTCTAAAATCTAATTGGTGTGAGCTTACTGTCTGTTTTAAGAAGTGACGGTTCACATTAAAAAATAGATTTCAAATTAATACATTTTCCGTTTCCAATTTCTAACATTTCGCTAACATTTCTTTCCAGCCTCCTCTCCTCTTTTTAGTTCCACTGCTAGAATTTTTTGGAAATCAGAATCGTTGTAATATATTTTGCAATAAGTCAGAAAGGCAATCAATTTACAAACTTACAGCCGTTCTCTTTGATCAGGTCCTTCACTTTATTATTAATCCAAATATATTTGCATTTCTCAATTTAACATTAGCGCAGTCAATGCTGATAAGCTGCTTCAAAACCCCTAAGGATTTTAGAACATATAGGTTTTTTAAGTTTCAAACGAGGGACTTATAAATTAACTTCCTCAGGTAAGATTTGTCCCCCATGAGCAAGGAAAGAACGCAAGCAAACACAGTGAATCACAGCAAATCGATATTGCTCTGTTTGCAAATGCATGGAATTTGTTATGTGTTGATGGAGATGAAGAAGGTTATTATTTCCATTTTAGGTACCAACTGTCAGCATCATTGATCAGCTACGCCACTTTTAGTTCAGCAGAATAAAACCTCTTCACGGTGACATAATCTAAACCGCAGGAGAGCGCCCCCTGCTGCAAGATTAGATGCTTGCCGTTTCCCATGAAACTTCACTATAGCTCCTCTAAATGACAAAAAGTTAATAGAGTGGTGCGATAGATGACATATCATACCCAGCTGAATTAAGGCTGGAGAAATATATCAGTTCAAAATATCAAAAGATAAAGGTAGAGATGATCATGTGGTCAGCCATGGAGTGTATTACAAATCAATTACCAAAATATTATGACCAAAGACACATGACCTCCATTGTTGCACCTTAGAAGCAGATTGCTATACATTTAATCTTATGTCATTAACGTTTTTCAAAAATATTTTACTACCGAAATATTTGTTGGAGCTCATACTGAATCAGAGGGATTTAAGTAAAATGAATAGCTGACTGTTATACCTAATAATTGCTTAATGTTTTTATCTGTGTAGCTCTGTGTATGACTGATGAACATATATGTGCTCGTGCTTGTGAGAGACAGGGAAAATAGATGACCTGTTCAGACGTGGGAGTCTATATGTACAACATTCTGTTAGCATTTCAGATCCATTTCACCAACTGTTCAGTGCTTAATGCCCGAATAAATGATGTGAGCCAAGTCTCTGTTGAAAGGCACCAGCTGCACGCGTCCTCTTTGTTTTTTAACACGTGGGAAAGGGGCAGTATCAGAGATCTCAGCGCTGCGGAAAAAAAATCTTGGATCAGATCAATCCACCGTGAGTTCAGCTTGTTCGTCTCACTCAGGAATAGAGGAAACACCTGCACGACCCAGAGTTTATGCGGAAGTTAAAAACTTGGCTTTGTTCACCTGCATCAAAAGTCGAATTCTATGTAAATCACACGCTAGCACTAATCACAATTTCGATACATTTAGGGCTGTTAGATTACAAAAAAATCTGAAAGTTACATGGCTGCATTTTCTCAGGGGAATCACAATATCAGCTCGTTCGGGCGGGGGCTTCATTATTTTGGTACCACGTTTCTTCCTTAAAAATAAATAAAAATTAACCCCTATGAAATGTCATCGGCCCGAAAAGGTTAACTCTCTTTCTTTCTCCAGAGATGCTGCCGGATCTGCGGAGTATTTCCAGCGCTTTCTGTATTTGTTTCAGATTTCCAACGTCCGCAGTCTTTTCACGTGTTTTGTAAATAGAGAGGTTGTTATGATAATCCGACACTGCTGGGAATCAACCAGAAATCGACACTCGGGAGGACAGCTGCTGAACGTAGCAAGGAGGGTGAAGAAAGCACTCGTTTACTAGTGGGGAACGTGTTAAAATGGGAATTAATCAAAAGCTATCCTCCGACTGCTATTTAATCTTTGCAGGTGAATACAGCGAGTTACTCGGGCTCTTGTAGCGCAGTGATAGTGATAGTGATAGTGTCCCTACCTCTGAGCCAGAAGGCCTGGCTTCAATTCCCACCTGTTGCAGAGATATGTAGTAATATTTCTGAACAGGCTGATTAGAAATTCTGATCTCCATTCTTGGGCAGTTACAGACTCGGTTGACTGAAATCTGCCTGGGTCCTGGTACAGGAGCCCAAAACTACAGTTAACATTCCAAATGATTAGCAATATGCCTTTACTGGTAGCTAATGGATCTATGGGAGAGGAACAAAAATAAAGCTCAAGATACGATGAGGAGTTGGTTCCTATTTTAATATGTGTGCTCTAGAAACTGGGATTAGCGTGGCAAGCGCTAGTCCATATTGCTGCTTTTTGAAGAGAATGGAGGAAGCGAAGACGCAAGCGCGGCCAATTAGTCCATTTGCTTTGTGTGGTCAGGTCAGGCTTGTGACCGCTACTAAACTGGTCTTTCTTCTAGACACGTGGGAAACTGCCAGCAACATCTGCATGCATTCTGGAGGCGAAGCGTGCTTCTTAAACCGCGTCAGATAATAGCACCCCACCCCCACCCCCACCCCCCAAAACACCATCCCTGTTTACTGGTACCACACGCTTTAATAAGCATTAGCTAGGACATTCAGAAAGCTGCTGGACACGTAAAATTGCAGCTCAATGGAGACATTGATTTTATTTCAGAGACTAAAGCAATTCAGGTTATGAAGCCTTATGTCCTAGCGATGTACACGCAGGTGGTGTGTGGACTGCGAACTGGCGACAGCCCTTGAAAATTGATTTTTATTTATAAAAGAGCAGTTTTGCGTAATCTTTCCAAATAATCTAAAACAAAGTTCGCTACGGACATAGTACACTCAACTCCACAGAGGTTTCAACCTGACTTCACAGCTGTGCAGGAGTTATAAATAAAGCGCTTATTACAAGTACATTTATATGTCATAGAATTGTACAGCACGGAAACCGACCCTTTGGTCCAAGTCATCCGCGCCGATCAGATATGCTAAATGAATCTATTTGCCAGTATTTGGCTCATATCCCTCAAAACCCTTCCTATTCATGTATCCATCCAGATGACTTTTAAATGTTGTAATTGTATCAGCCTCCATCACTTCCTCTGGTAGCTTATTCCATACACGCGCCGCCCTGTATGAAAAAGTTAGGTTGCCAGTTAGGTCCCTTCTATATCTTCCCACTGTTATCTTCAACTTAAGCTTTCTAGTTTTGGATTCCCCTATCCTGGGAAAAAGACCTTAGCTATTTACCCTATCCATACTGCTCAAGGTTTTATAAATATTTATAACCTCAGCCTCCTACCTGCAGGGAAAATAGCCCCAGGCTCTACAGCCTCTCTCTGTAGCTCAAACCCTTCAACCCAGCAACATCCTTTCTATAGCAGGGAGACCAGAACTGAACTCAGTATTCCAAAAATGGCCTAACTAATCTCCAGTACAGGCACAGCATGACATCCCAATTCCTGTATTCAATCACAGTTAATGCAGATGCAATGTGTAGATTTTTAAAAAATGTTTAATCCACATATGGCTTGAGTGGGAGATGGGAGAATTTGTTAGGTGTGTGCAGAACAGTTTTTCGAAACAATATGTAAATAATCCAATTTAGGAAGGGGTCATACTAGACCTGATATTGGGGAATAGCCCAGCCAGGTGATTGAAATTTCAGTGGGGGAGCATTTCAGGAAGAGTAAACATAATTCAGTAAATTTTAAGTTACTTATGGATAAGGGTAGCCCTCGGTGAGAGTAGCAAATTGGGGGAAGGTCAACTTCCACAATATTAGGCAGGCACCGGGGAATGTAGATTGGGAGTAGCTGTTTGAGGGTAAGTCCACATCTGGAAATCTTTTAGAGGCCAGCTGATTAGAGTTCGGGGCAGCATGTTCCTGTGAAAATGAAGGATAAGGATGGCAAGATTTGGGAGCCGTGGATGACAGGAGAAATTGAGGTCTTCGTCAAAAAGAAAAAAAAGGAGAAATATGTAAGGTTTGGGAAAATGAAGACAGCCAGAGCCCTCAAAGAATACAAAAATAACAGGGAAGAGCTCAAACAAGGAATTAGGACGGCTAAAAGGGGTTGTGAAATGTCTTTGTTAAACACAGTTATGAAAAATCCCAAGGCATTTTATACTTAAATAAGGAGCAAGAGGTTAGCTAGGGAAAGGGTGGGTCCAGTCAAAGACAAATTAGGGAATTTATGCATGGAGCAAGAGGAAGTGGGCGAAGTCCTTAATGAAAACTTTTCATCAGTATTCGCCAAAGAGAAGGGCATTGTGAGTCTTGACAAGGATATGTTGATATTCCAGGATATATCAATACAAAAAAAAAGGAAGAAGTGTTAGGTGTTTTGAAAAGAATTAAGGTTGACAGGTCCCGGGAGCTTATGAGATCTATCCCAGAATGCTGATGGAGGTAGGTGAGGAAATTGTTGGGGCCTTGTATGAAATCGTTGTATCCTTAGTAGTCACAGGAGAGCTCCCAGAGGATTGGAGAATAGCCAATATTGTCCCTTTGTAAGGGCAACAGGGATAATGTGGGAAATTACACGCCTGTGAGCCTTTTGTATGGTGTAGGGAAATTATTGGAGAAGATTCTTAGGGAAAGGATTTACTCACATTTGGAAAAATGTAGACTTATTAGCGATAGGCAGTATGGCTCTATGCGGGGAAGGTCATGTCTCACAAATGTGATTGAATTTTCTGAGGAAGTGACAAAGATGATGAGTCATAGAGTCAGAGAGCTGTACAGCATGGAAACAGACCCTTCAGTCCAACTCGTCCATGCTGACCAGATAGTCCCATTTGCCAGCAGTTGGCCCTTATCCCTTTAAACCCTTCCTATTCATATACCCATCCAGATGCCTTTTAAATGTGGCAATTGTACCAGCCTCGACCACTTCCTTTAGCAGCTCATTCCATACACGCATCACTCTCTGAATGAAAAAGTTGCCCCTTAGGCCCTTTTTAAATTTTTCCCCTCTCACCTTAAACCTATGCCCTCTAGTTTTAAACTCCACTACCAAGGAGAAGATTGACGAGGGCATGGCAATAGATGTTGTCTGTATGGTCTTTAGCAAGGCCTTTGACAAGGTCCTTCATGGCAGGCTGATAGGAAAAGTAAGTCACATGGGATCTGTGGTGAGCTGGTAAGATGGATACAGAACTGGCTTAGTCATAGAACACAGAGAGTAATGGCAGAAGGGTGAGCTTCTGACTGAAGATCTATTACAAATGGTGTTCCACAGGGATCCTTATTGTTTGTAGCATATATAAATGATTTGGACAAGAATGCAGATGGCATGATTAGTAAGTTTGAGGATGACACAAAGATTGTGAGAGCTGCAGATATTGGGGCAGATTGCCAGAGGATACAGCAGGACATAGATAGGCTGAAGATTTGAGTGGAGAAATGGCAGATGGAATTCAATCTGGATAAAAGTAATGCGATGCATTTTGGGAGATCTAGCACAGGAAGGAAGTATACAGTACCTGGCAGAACCCTTAGTAATGTCAATATACAGAGGGATCTAGGTGTACAGTTCCTGAAAGTGACAACACAAGTAGATAAGGTGATCAAGAGAGCACATGGCATGCTTGCCTTCGTCAGTCAGGGCATACAATATAAAAATTGACAAGTCATGTTTCCACCGTACAGAATTTTAGTTTGGCCACATTTGGAATATTGTGTACAGTTCTGGCCGCCACACTACCAGAAGGATGTGGAGGCTTTGGAGACCATTCAGAAATGATTTACCAGGATGTTGCCTGGTTTGGAGGGTATTAGTTTTGAGGAGAGAGTGGACAATTAGGTTTATTTTCACTTGAACATCGAAAGATAAGGAGTGACCTGATAGAAGTTTACAAAATTACAAGAGGCATGGATTGGATAGTCAGTGTCCTTTATTCCAGGGTAGAAATGTCAATTGTTAGGAGACATTGGTTTAAGTTAAAAGGGAGTAAGTTTAAAGGAGATATGAGAGGTAAGATTTTTACTTAAAATGTTCTGCCAGAGGAGTTAGTGGAGGCAGATACAATAGCAAAATCTAAGAGGCATCTTGACAGATATATGAACAGAAAGGGAATGGAGGGATATGGACTGCATAGATCCAAAAGGTTATTAGTTTATAAAGGCATCATGTGTCGGTGCAGGCTTGGTGGACCAAAGGGCGTGTTCCTGTGCTGTAATGTTCTTTGTTCTTTGTTTGTTCTTTGTTGTATGATCCCATTAATATACAGGATTTGCAAATAAAATTATGTATATGTGCAAGCTTAATTCAGTATAATATATTGTATTATAATATATATATTTGGACATATACATTCTAAAATGTGCAGCCTATATGAACATGCAAATATAAATTATTTCAAAGGTGAGATTTTTATATATGGCAACTTTTGCAGATGCAGATTTAATGCAGTGAACGAAGTTTTTGCCTTGTTAATATTTTGATTTTATACATGCGAGCCATTGCCAAATACAGACTTTTTAAGCTTCATAAACTTAATGTTTGTATAAATACCTTAATTTCAATATGATTTTCCACCTATATGGGTTCAATATATCTATAACATACACAGACACACACACACATTTGATTTGATTTCATCACATGTATTTATTGCAAATACAGAACAAAGTGTTGCTCAGTGTGACCATTCTCTGTTGCCGTCTTAAAACACAAAAAGTAAACCAGAACACAGAACACAGAATCAGAAAAGTAAAACAATAAAGTTCATCTCAAGAACGTTAGGTGGTCATTGGAATAGTTCCCGCTTCTGGTGCAGCCATGGGCCTGGATCCGGTCTCCTCCACTCCGATGCCTTGAGTCCCTGCTGCTAAACTGACAACACGCAGCCACGCTTTGCCACACCGGCACCACTGGAACAGAGTCACCATTTTCCAGATGCCATTTCACCTGTACCAAAGCTGCTGCTGCCATGAGTTTATGCTGGGCCAACCTTGCCAATGCAGCTGCTGCCGATGCTTCTGGGTCCTGCACTGGGACAAACTCATTGCTGTCACTGCCTCTGCCATCATTTGACTGGGCCTAGCTGCAGACCTGGAGCCTTGGCTCAACCTGCGAGTCTGTACCATGGGATTGAGCCTGGGACCTGCTCCTCACTTGCTGGGAGACTTTGGGCTGGGGTGGAGCCTTGTCTGCTTTGCTCTGGCATGGCTGCTAGACACACACACACACACAAGCAGTTCCACACAGTTTTAGATACATGCATTCTGCTTGGAAAACATGCAGCTTTTATGTATTTGAAAGCTTTGTAGATGGAACAATTTGAATTTAATTTTACATAAGTGTAGGTTGCAAACATGTAACGGTCTATGCATCAAAATATTCTTCACTCATGCTGTGGTTTCATATCATTTAAACCCTTGCAGATTTCACACATAGATTCAATACACTTGCAGATTGTATGCATACCTACGTATTAATATCACATTATGCCATCTTAATAAGGTTGATAAATATCCAGATTGTATAACCAGATCTATTCAATAGAACAGAGCTTTAAGTATAAAAATACCCCAAAGAACTGTAGGTTCTGGAAATCTGATAAGGATCACTAGACCCAAAATGTTAACTCCGCTTTCTTATCACAGATGCTGCCAGACCTGTTGAGTTTCTCCAGTAATTTCTGTTTTTGTTTGAGATTTAACAATGTATGGGTTTGCACATATTTTAGAATATTTTTAGAATATTTAGAATAGGTTTTCTTGATTTAACTCCGCCATGAGGGTACAGCACCTAAAGCGGATGCAGTGTGGTCTAGAGGGAAAGCTACATGATTTGAGTGCTGAAGTTGGAGAAGCAAAGCACCGCCTATTGTTCTGGTGGAAGTAAAACAATCCCTGGGCACCATTGAAAGCAGATTAAGAAAGATTGCCCCTCCACCTCTCCACCTCCTCTCTCTCGCCTCCCCCCCCACCCCCCCCCGCCCCCCCCCCCCCCCCCCCCCACCACTGGCCACCATCCAATGTTCTGGCCTGAATTTATTCAGCATAAAATGCCACCTAAGTAGATTGTCTGGATATTTGCTACTTAGGGAAATATTGTCTGGACAATCTTTTTCACTGGAACATTATTTATTGAGTGTTACTAAATTTTTCTTTTTTAATATTACTGCAACTCTACCAACAAATGGCTGAAACTAGTTCCCCAGCTCACTCTAGCCAGCTCTATCCTCGTAATTGCCATTACCTAAGTTCTTAGCTCAATCTTGAATGTGAAATTCAATCATGCTATGTTCACTGCTACTTAGAGGCACCTTTGCTTTGAATGTTTATTAACACTGTCTTGTTCCTCATTACCATGTCTAGAACTACATAATCTCCAGTTGCCACTAAAATGTGCTGCTTTAAGAAGCTGGTGAAAACAAGCTTATGAACTCATCTTCTGAGCTGTTTTCACAGAATCTGAGAATTGTTCCTGGAATAATTCCATGAAGGTCAGTGTCCCCTCACCATGTCACCCTTTATTTACATGTGCAAAGTACATGACACTGATCCAGCTAGTTCAGAGCCAGCTCCTAGAGTGAACAGAAACCTGACATTCCTGTTTCTATCTGTCAGCCAGGACTCCCTGATTGGACCAGATTAACAGCCCTAATCAGGGAACTTATATTCAATGAGGTCCACCTGGCTGACATTGTTCCAAATACCACATTCCCTCCCCCTCTTAAGTCCTGGGATGTAGGCCTGTTCATTTTCCTGTAGCTTCTTCTGGGGCGCTTTCGTACCACATATGGTTTATCTGTCTTTGCCTTGGATACTGGTGGCGTGTACTTGACTGTAGCCTACCTCTCGCACCCGGAATGTCTCGGAAGAAATTCAACTTCTTCAGGCAGTAACTGCGCTGAGACTGCGACATCTGCCATGTCCATCTCATTCTCAGATGTTTCTTTGATGCTAGCCAGAAGTGGAGAGCCGACGGGTTCCAATAGCCTCGCTGAATGTTCTGAGGAGTCGGCTATGTTTTGCTCCTGCCCCGTTTGCAAGGTTGCAGCTTTCACTTGGTCCATGTGCTTGTTCAGGACTGCCTCTCCTACCTGAACTTTGTACATCACGGGACCTGACCTCACGTTGAACATACCTCTTACCCATGCAGGGCCATTCCCATGGTCTCGACACCAAATTTTGTCCCCTGAAGGAAGCTGCCTCTCGCTTAGCAGAGTCTGTTTCTTTAAGCCTGCCTTCAAAGTTTGATTACTCTTTCTGCCAGACCACTGGACAATGGATGGTATGGAGCTGTCCTTGCATGTCAAATGCCATTCAACTTTAGGAAATACTCAAATTCCCTGCTGGTAAATGATGGCTCATTGTCTGTAAACACTTCCGGGAGTCCGTGTATTGCAAAAGATGCTTGCAGCTTTTGAATCATCATTTCCATGTTTGACGAATGAACTCTGTGCACTTCCAACCACTTTGAATGGGCTTCCACAAGGACTAAGAAAATGGAGCCCATGAAAGGTCTGGGGTAGCTGATGTGTAACCGAGTCCAGGGTTTACCAGGCTATTCGCCATCCAATCCTGGCAACCAGACATAACTTCTCACCAACATCTTCATTTTGGAAACCCCTGGATGACCCTGGTGGAGTTCAGCCAAGCAGAACAGGCTCTTCTATTGGCAACACCACTGGTGGTACATCTGCCAGTGGGAGGCAGCTCACGGCATCCACATTTGCCACTCTGCCTCCCGGACTGTGTTCCAACTTGGAATTGTATGCACTCAGAGTAAGAGTCCACCAACGATTTCAAGCAGAAGCTATGGGTGGCATGTCACTGTCCTCTTTGAGTAATCCTAGCATGGGTTTGTGGTGGAGGTATCGGTGTAACATTTGTGCACCAAAGGTGAGCACCAAATATTCCTTCTGTATCTGGGTATATTTTCATTCAGCATCAGCCAAAATCCAGTAAGTATATGCTATCGGGTGTTCTTCTCCACTGGGTCACCAGTGAGCCAACACTACCCTGATACTGTACAAGGAGGCATTGCATGTCAGCATCGCATCTTATTTTGGATCATGATGTGCCAACACCTTAGGTGACGATAGCTGCTTCTTCACTTCCCTAAAGGATGCCTCTTGGCTACGAGACCATTTCCAAGGCTGGCCCATCAGTGCAAGGAAATACCTAAGCTCTGGTACAGACGTGGGAACTAGTTTGTCTTTGATTACCCTCGCTTTAACTTCCAAAGGATATAACCCAGTCATCCAGCATGTCATCTAGATAAATGGCAACCTGGAGTAGACTTTGTAAAATGTTGTCCATCATCCACTAAAAAATGGCACAAGCTGATGATACCCAAAAAGGCAGTCGTGTATATTCGTACAAACCTTTATGGGTATTATTTGTAGCATATTTCTGGGAATCCTCATCTAACTGCAGTTGCAGGTATGCATGGCTCATGTGCAGTTTTGTGAAGGACACTTTTGCAGATAAGGCCTCTATGTGAAGGATTGTATATTTATCCAGCTGTGAAAAGCTGTTTACCATTTGTTTAAAATCCTCACAAAGCCCACAATGAGCTTCACAATCAGTATGATCAGTGCTGTCCATTGCATAAACTGAACTGGTTTGATGATTCCCTCGCTTTACAGCCTCCACAATTCTGCCTCTACTTTTCCATGTAAGGCAAATGGTACTGGGCAGGCCTTGAGAATCATGGAATTTCTTCCTGGTCAACATATAAGGTGGCCTTGCCTCCTTTGATAGTCCCTAGGGCTTCCTGAAAAACTTCCAGGTATTTAATTAGGATTTCACTCAGGCAGCCATTTTCTAATCAAAAAATGGTGAGCCAATCAAGTTGAATCTTTCTCAACCAATTTCGTCCCAGCAAGGTTGGGCTCGAGCCTTTTACTACAATCGGTGGTAACTGAACCAGCTGCTTCTCATAAGAGACCAGAACCAAAGTTGTACCCTTACTCCAAAGAAGAGCCCCAGTATAGCTTCTCAGCCTCGCTGAGGTCTTGTGCAAACTTAAGGGTTGGAGTCCAGAGTGAAGTTTGGTAAAGATTGGTTCCACAATCATAGATACAGCCTCACCAGTATCAACTTCCATTAGAACCTGGTGATCTTTTAACCAGATATTTATTTTGATTGGTTCTGATTTCTGTTACTAAGCAATTTAACTGTTTCAATCCAGCATGTAGGTGGACTTTCCAGCGTGTGCATTCCTGAATATCAGCTTATGAGTTCTCTTACACAATTCAGGCCTAGTGAGACATCTTTGCCGTCTCGTGTCTGAATACAGACAGCAATTGCAATGGCCTGCCGGATCCTCCAGAAAACTTTAACTGTTTGGCCGAGGCTTGACTTTGTTTAGGGGTTTTGCTGTGGGGTGACCTATAGTCCCTCTGTTCAGGATATGGCCTGAGTGAGGCTACGCAATTGCCTTCAATCAAGTGGTGCCCCCAAGCTCTGTCAGCCTGGCGAGGGTGTCCATTTAAGTTGGAATACTCTGCAACTCATAAGCTAGACTTTTTGCATTTTCTAATGACAAAGCCAATTGTAGCACCTGTTTGAAGTCCAGTTGGGCTTCAGCTAGTAGGTACTTTTGTGTGGTCACAACATTGATCCCACATCCCAAACAGTCTATCAGCAACTCACTTAGGGTTAAACCAAAATCTCATGCCTCTGCCAGTCATCTTAACCTTGTCAAAAACTCTGATATGGATTCCCCTAGTTCTCGAAATGCTGAGTAAAACCATTAGTGTCTCAGAAACAGAGGAGCTTTGAGGTTGAAATATTCCTTAGCGAAATCTGTAAACTCTTGAAAGGTTTTATCATCTCGTACCTTAGGAAATGTTAGGCTCCTAATAACCGAAAAAAAGCTGCGGATCCACAAGCTGTCAAGAGAATTACTTGTTGCTTTTCATCTGCCCCAATGTCATTTGCCCAGAAAAAAGCAACACATTCTTTCCACATACTGGGCACAGTCTTCGATGCCAAGTGGGACTAATATAGTTTGGGCACACAGTCAGCATGGATGAATTGGATTGAAGGGTCTATTTCCATGTTGGATGACTCTATGACTCTGTGACTTTGATTACAGCCTTTAACAATATACAAACAGTAACCAGTCTTCAAATGAAACTAATGTGGTTTTTAAAGACTTGAACAGCTGAAGGGCTCTCTATGAATGTACACGGTTATTGACTGCAGGACTTGTAAATGCATGGATGTGATTTCTGGAAGGTTCTAATATACTGGAATAGTCTGACTCTCTTTTCCCAGTGCCCAAAGAGTCCTGTACACTCTGGATTTTTGTTTGACTCTTGTTATTTTCTTCTGTTGTTTTATTTATTTTTTAAGATCAAGCATCCTATTATACCAAAAGTAGGGATTTCACTTAGCGTCATAGAGTCATAAATATCCACAGAACAGAAAAAGGTCCATTCACCAATTCTATCAGTGCCAGTCAAAAACACCATCTAATTGTTATAATCCCATTTTCCAGCATTTAGCCCATAGGCTTGTATACCTTAGCATTGCAAATGCATATCTGAAATGCACTTGTCCGAATAGAAAATTTAAAACCAGTTTGCCTCTATCCTAGATGTTCATGTTAGTTTGGATACTTTGACTGAATCATTGGAAGATATTTAAAAAGAGAAGCCTAAACAGCATAGACGGTTTCTTAATAATTATTATTCATGTTGCTGGCATTGTCTACAGTGCTGTATCTAATCTTTTATAAATTTCAAAGCAGTTTTGTCCTCTGACTTCATTCTTCACCTAAAGACTTTGGGGAGACAGGAGGTGAATTCACCATTGAATTCCTAACCTCTGACCTGCTTTTGTAGCCACATTGCTGGTCAAGTTTACATTCTGGTCAATGGTGACATGCAGAAGTTTGACATTAGGGGATTCAACAATGGTAATGCCATTGAAAGTGAATGAGAGAAGGTTAGATTTCCTTTCATTGGAGATGATTGTTGCAAGCACTTGTGTGGTATGAATATTAGTTGCACTTATTAGGATTGGATGTTGTCCAAGTCCTGTTCCATATGGATACAGACTGCTTCAGTTTCTAAGAAACAATGCTGAACTTTGCAAACATTCTCATTTCTGCTCAAACGATGGAGGGAAGGTCATTTGTTGAAGCAGCAGAAGATGGTTAGGCCTAGGACACTACCCTGAGGAACTCCTGCAGAGATGTCCTTGGGCTGAGACGATTGCCCTCTAACAACCAAAACCATCTTCTTTTATGCCAGATCTGACTCCAAACAGCAGAGAGATTTCCCCTTGATTCCCATTGACTACAGTTTTGATGGCGTTCCTTAGTGCCTCACTTGGTCAATGCAGTTTTGATGTCAAGGTCTGTCACTCGAAGCTAACCTCTGGAATTCAGCTCTTTTGTCCATATTTGGATCAATGTTCGTGTGAGGTCAGGAGCTGAATGGTGATAATGGAACCTAATCTGAGCTTCAGCGAGCCGATTATTACTTTGCAAGTGTCACTTAATAATAGATCAATGAGCCACTAATAGGGTGGTAATTGGCCAGGTTAGATTTATTCTGCTTTTGTGCACAGGACATATTCAGGCAATTTTCATCATAGATGCTGGTGCTGTAATTGTACTGAAACAGTTCACTAAGTGCACAGCTAGGAGCACAAATCTTCATCACTATCACCAGAATGTTGGCAAGGCCTTTGCAGTATTAAATGTCTTCAACCATTTGCAAATCAAATTACTGGGGACCCCAGGAGAAGTTCATGTTAGATCATTCACTTGGCACTTCTGGTTGAGGGTAGATAGAAATGTTTTAGCATTATCTTTTGGACTGATGTTCTGCGTTCCTCCATCATTGAGGAAAGCGGTAGCGATATTTGTGGAGTCTTCATCACCTGCTCATTGGTTAGTGCTGTTACAATCTTTCACTCCACCTGGCAAAGCAGGCAGTGCTACGGTTCAGTGTGTGATCAAATAGTTTCTATCCCCCACATACAAATTGTGGGTTCAAGCCCATAGAATGAACTTTGACGCTAATACAATCTGACTTGGAGGCTCACACCAACTCTGTTACGTAAAAGCCATTCTCATGATGAGGCAAGGCTGATTTCTTGCCAAGAGTCTCTGTGGCAGTCTCTGAGAGAACCCACGAGGAAATTCTTGACTAACTTTCACTAATGCATATCATCCTGTCAAGGAACAACAATTGGCAATGAATCAAAGAAAAATGAAATGATACAACACTGAAAGACACTTTTGCAATGATTCCTGCGCCAGCTCCGTAAAAGAGTTATGTAGGTTGTTGCATTTCCCCTCACTGCGTGTCATGTATTTATAGAATTCTCTTCAAAGGTTAACACCAATTCTGCTTTGATTACTCTTTTATGCAATGTATTACAGATCATTTCAAAGTTGCATTTGGAAATAGGTTTTTCTTATTAATGCATCAAAATGCTTCATGATTTTGAACACCTATGAAATTTCTGTTAACCTTCACTATTCTTAGAAGAAAATCTCCCTGTTTCTCTAGTCTCCCGCATAACTAAAGGTTGGCTTGTTCACAACCTTGTTATCATTCCTGAAGTGTGATTGCCAAAGTTGAAAACTAAATTTTGTCTCATCAATGATTTTAAAAAGGTTAAGATAACTTCCTTACTTTCTGTTCACTATCTCTGTTTATTAAACCAAGGGCCCTGAATATATAAGATGCTTGAAACATGTGCTGTTGCTTTCAAAGATTTGTGTATCTATGCCTCCAAGTTTATCTGTTCTAGACCTTCATTTATAATTGTGCCACTTAATTTATATAACTTTTCTGCATTCTTCTGACAAAGCTGTAGTACTTCACACTTCTGTGTTAAATTTCATGTCAACTACCTGGCTATTTCTCTAGTGTGTCTATATTCTGCACAGTGCTTACTACATTTTTGAAACTGGGCCTTTCTGCAATCATTGAGATAATGTGATCGATATCTAAATCTAGGTCAATAATGTAGATTAAAAAGAACAATGATCCTAACACAAATCTCTGCAAATTTCTACTATATACAATTCTGTGGTCTGAACTAGAACTAATCACTACTATTCTCTGCATTTTGTCTTTTAGTCATTTGATGACAATGCTGCCCTTTTGATCGATTTGACTTCAATTTTGCTAACAAGGTCATATGTGGCACAATGTGGAAGTTCATACACATAACATCAACCAGAACAACCACTGGCATCAAAACTTCCATTGTTACATTATATTTAGTTCTTGCATTCATAGTTCAACAATGTTCCTACTTGTTTGCTCCATTAGCTTACCTTTCTTGTCACAAGATGAATTAGATGCTCTCCATTATTGTCCAAAAAGTTTCTCAAACATATTTCTTGGATTATATAGGCAACTATGGATGGGCAATAAATGCTGACCAGCCAGCAAAGCCCAAGTCCCACTAGTAACTAAAGCAAAAGACCTAATTTTAAGAAAAAATCTTTTTGCATGAAATACTGGCCCTCCTTTGTCTAACTTGCTTGTTACCTCCTCAAAGTATTCTAGTAGATTTATCAGTGACAACTTCTCCTTGATGAACTGTGTTGACTCAGCTCTATTTTACCATGCACTTCCAAGTGTTGCACAATCTCATCCTTAATAAATGGGCTCTAAAATCATATCAATGACTGAGTTCAGACTAACTGGCCTATAATTTTCCTATCTTCTGTCTCCCTCCCATCTTAACCAGCGGTGTTACATTAACCATTTTTCCATTCCTCTGAAACCCACCCTGACTCCAGTGGTGCCTGAAAGATCACTACTAATGCCTCCACAATCTCCTCAGCTCTGTCATTCAGAAACCTGGGGTGTAGTCCATCCAGTCTGGGTGATTTATCCATTTTCAGACCTTACACTTCTCCAGCACCTTCTCTTTGATGGCTGCCACTACAGTCACCTCTGCCCCTGACTCTCTTGAAGTTCTGGTATTCTACTGGGGTCTTCCCTTGTGAAGACTCATGCATAGTGCCTATTCAGTTCCTTCGCCATTTCTTTGTTCCCCATTACTACATCTCCAGCCTCATTTTCCAGTGGTCCAAAGTCCTTTCTTGCCTCTCTCTCTCTTACCTTTTATATATTTAAACAAGTTCTTGCAATCTTAAATTATTAGCCAGCTTACCCTTATATTTCATCTTCTTCTCCTTTATTGCTTTTTCAGTTGTCCATGGCTAGTATTTAAAGGCTTCCCACTAATCTTCACCACATGGTATATTTTTTCTTTTGCTATAATGCTCTCCCTAACTCCCTTTGTCAGCCACGGTTGCCTTGTCCACCCCTTAGTATGCTTCTTCTTCCTTAGGATGCTGCTCCACCATCTTGCCTGTAAGACTCCCCTTCCAATCAACTCTGGCCACTTCCTCCTCATGTTTTTATAGTTACCTTTCTACAATTGTAATACCATTACATCTGATTCCAGCTTCTTCCTCTCAAACTGCAGGGAGAATTCTATCATATTATGGTCAATGCTGCACACCTCAGTTCCACCCACCCCGGGGTTCCTTCACCTTAATTGAATTTCCCTAATCAAGTCTACATCATTACACATCAGCAAATCCAGAATTTCTTATTCCCTATTGTGTTTGAACACAAGCTGCCCAAGAACATTTTGTAGGCATTCCACAAATTATTTTTCTTGGGATCTGCTACCAACCTGATTTTCCCAATCCATATTGAAGTCCCCCATGATTATTGTAATCGTGCCTTTCTTACATGTCTTTTCAATGTTCTGATTTATTTTCTGCCCTACATCCTGACTACTGCCAGGGGGCTGGTATACAACTCCTATTTGGGTCTTTTCTCCTTTGCGGTTTCTCAATTCTACCCACACGGATTCTACACCTTCTGACTGTATATCACTTCTTGCTATTGATTTAATTTCATTTCTCACGAACAAGGCAACCCTGCTCCCTCTGCCCATCAACTTGTCTTTTCAATAGGAATGTACATCCTTTGGTGGGGAAACGGTGGTCACTGTATGAATGCAGTCTGAACCCATTGAAGATTTAAAGGAGACCAGAATGTCTTCAGACCTAAACAAGAGAGCTTGGATGGCATCAGGGTGTCCAACGCATTGGAGGCAAAATTGTTTTCCCTGGGGTGGTAGAGGAAGTTGAGTTTCTGTTCGCAGTGGCAGCAGAGGGAGTTGAGTTTGTGTTTGCAGTGGCAGCAGAGGGAGTTGGGTTTGTGTCCTCAGTGGCAGCAGAGGGAGGCGAGTTTCGGCCCAGTGCCCCGTGCAGGATCCGCCAGCTTTAGCAGTGTCTGTATTTCCAAGATCAGCCCAGCGCAGATTCATGGCATCAGTGGTATTGGTAGTGGCAAGATAGCACCAAAGAATGGTGACTGTACTGCAGCAGCAGCATGGTGAAGGCTGGACAAATGCTCCATGTAGAGTGGAAGAGACCAAATCCAATCCCAAGGCTATGTACTTAAGAAGGACTTTAATGTTGAACTTTCATTTCTTTATTTTTCTACTTTTGCACTCTATGTCTGGTTTATTTCTGTTTTAATTTGGTGCTGGAGAGTGGTGACATTATACAACATTTTTCACTGTATTTGTAACAAATACATTTAACAAATACATGTGACAATAAATGCACAATTCAATCAATTCAGTTCCCAGCCCTGATCCCTTTGCAGCCATGCCTCTGTGATACCCACAACATCATACCTGGTGATTTCAATCTGCGACACACGTTCATTTACCTTGTTCCATTTACTTAGTGTATTTAAGTGCAACACCCTGAGTCCTGCATTGACTGCCACCCCACTCACAGTTGGCCCCTTATTTGCTGTGCCTGAAATTTAGATTCCTCAGCCTTTCCATACTCTCTGTCCTATTACAGGTTCTGTAAAAATGAATAACCTCTGTTGAGCCCTCCCCCATTTAATTTATTCCATAATTTTCCATATATTTGAACCTTCCACACTGCACAAATTAATTTGAAGCCCTATTCACAGCCCTAGTTATGCAACTCACCAGCATCCTGGACCCAGTGTGATTGCAGTGGAGCCCATTCTATCGGAACAGGTCTCTTCTTGCCCAGTACTGGTGGCAATGTTTCATGAATTTGAACCTGTTTCTCCCACACCAATCTTTGAGCCACACACTTACCTCTTTAATCTTGTTGACCTTGTGCCAATTAGCTCATGGCTCAGGTAATAATTTGGAGATTTGTGGCTCTGCTTTATAATTTATCCCCTAGCTGCTCATATTACCTCAGTAGAACCTGAGTCCTCTTTCTACCTATACCATTAGTACCTACGTAGACCATGATAACTGGATTTTTCTCCTCTCACACCATGAGATATTCCGAACCATGGCACCAGCCAGGTAACACAGCCTTCAAGACTCTCAATCCTGATCATAGAGAACAGTGTCTATTCCCCAACTATAATATTCCCAATTACATCTACATTTCTCTTCTCTCCCTCTTGAATGGCTCCCTGTACCGCTGTGCTATGGTCAGTTTTCTCATCCTCCTTGCAGCTCCCACTCTCATCCACATCGGGAGCAAGAATCTCAAACCTGTTAGAAAATCTCAAAGGCTGAGGCTCCATGAGCACCATCTTCTGGAACCCTCTACCTGCCTCTCTCATAGTCACACCATCCTGTCCTGACTACTGTACTTAATCTAAAGGGTGTGACTGCCTCCTGAAACATAATGTCCAGGTAATTCTCTCCCACCCCTGAAATGCCAGAATTCTCTCTGAGAAGTAAGAACTAATTACTCATTCTTTGCAGGATTTATTTAGCCCTATGATTTATACTCTGTGTAACCATCAGATTGCTTGCTAGTTTAAAACAAATTGATGCAGTCTTAAAAACTTTATTAGTTTCATTTAATCTTTTGGATCAAACACTCAGTGAACACAACTCCACTTCACCTCATGGTGGGGGTAATATTTCCTGAGAAGATTCTCCGGGATCTTTATACCTCCAGAAATTACAACCTAGCTATACAAAAAAAAAGGATTTAGACAATTGAGAAGAAGAAGACGTTCTTGCCTGATCTTCCTCCTTTAGCTAGAGATCAAAGTGGATTCCATTTTCTGGAGTCTGTCTCCCCCTAGGGGTCATTGAGGAGAGGGGAATTACTTATTGGGTACACATCCCCTCAGGGGTAATGATTGTAAAACACCAAAACTACCACCCAATTTCGTGTGTTTTAGCTTTGATATAGAATCTGCACTTATTTTTGAATTTGTTTTCGAGTAAGTTGAGAAAAAGTGCTTACACACAGTGGTATGACGACCCAGAATTGGGTCTCCAGAATAGTAAGCATCAAGACTTCTCCAGCTTAAATCAGAAATTTCATCACTATTGCATTGTGATTGAGGAGCTCCACTGATGCAGTGGTATTGTTCCTACCTCTGAGTCAGAAGGCCTGGGTTCAAGTCCTGCCTTCTCCAGTGATGTGTCATTGCATAGCTGTGAAGTTGGGCAGAGTACTTGTGGATCGGGAGGCAGGAAGTTAGAATTTGGTGTTTGTAAAACACTAGGGGGTAACGGATTGTGTGGTCCTTATAAACATCATGTGCTTTTTCTGTGCTTAGAGATTTAAAATGGATGTCTGTGAACAGCAGCTTGAAAGTTCGTAAGTACACAGAGAGCACCTGAATTGAAACATTTGTATGTAAGGGCCATACAGTTAGCAGGCCAAGCAGCAGTTTTTACCAAGACAACAGGCTTTTGAATTTAGCCAATCAATTTGAAACAGATAACTAGATACCAAAAATCTAATAAATTTAATTCTGACGGTTTTGACAACATTGGGCCAATCCTATTGTAAGAAATATTGATATGTCATCAAGGATATAAAAAGAATGGGGCAGTTGGACAAAGACCCCAGAGCTAGCTGCCATCCACCAGAGCTAATGGCCCTCAGCTCTCAAGAGAGAATCGCTGGCTTTCACAGCCTCCTCCATGTCTTAGAGAAAGTACCATCTAAATAAAAATGGTATCAATGGCACAACTAGTTAATATTCCTCACAGAAGAATTGACAGAGAAGGCACAGAACATTCCAGAAGACATATAACCTAAGTGTAATTACAAGAGACTAAAATCTTTTTTATATATAAGTGGTACTGTATTTATTGGAACAGCATACAATTAGAAACTTGCTTTATTCGGGAATAGTTAGTAGTTAGAAACAATTTATTCAGTTTGTTAATAGTTTAGTTAATTTCTTCACTGTTAGAGTTAAATACATAAATCGTTACTTGTTGATTTTAAAGTGAGTGTCAGGGATTTATTTTATTTAACTACTAGAAGTTGCTGAAACGCAGGTTACACCACTTTACACACTCTTTTTACAGATTATGGGGCAAGGTGCTCCTCTTTGGGTGTTTCAGTTTTAGTTCTCAGAAGGGGATTCAACCTCCGGTTTATAACAGGTTGATTAGAAAATATCTTCAGCAGATTCAAATACTTGCTTCAACCAGGTTCAAAATGAAATTCCCATACCTGCAGCAGACTAAGTGATTACTTTTGAGGCTGAAGACGTTGATGAAGAAAGATCAGTCAGAGCCCATAGCACAAGTACAGCTGATGTTCAGCCAGTAGCAGATATAGAGTGGGTTAGGGTCACAGGTAATCCACACTCGGGAAGATTCAATGATAACAGAACGCACACCTGCAGATTGGGAGCATTATTAAATGGTGCTTAAAAGCGTGGAAGCATTTATGGTCAAATAATAGGGTTCAGGCAGCATACGTTTCAGCTAGCTATGGTTTATTGTCATAACTTCTGATTATCGGTCAAGGAGTCTGAGCAAAGGTTTAAAATCATTTATTCAAATGAATACAAGGAGAGTATGCTCTACATTAGGTAAAATATTTCTGAAAAAGATAGAAAAACTCAGTAGCTTAATTATCAATTTCATCATGTAAGCATCTCATTATCCAAATTACGATCTCATTTCATACAAATGTAAGAAATACATGTACATTCCTCATCATTGTTTAATATCTTATTTCCTTTCGTAAACTTCCTTAAAGTGAGATTTAGCTAAATAGGTGGGTAGACTCAGCTCATAACCTTGTTAAAGCAGCTGAAGCCTTTGTCAGGAATAGTCAGTAATCAGTGAAGATAGGCAACAGCACCTCCTACATGACAATCCCCAACACCAATACCCCACAAGGATGCGTACTCAGCCCCCTGCTGTATTCCCTGTATGCTCATGATTGTGTGGCCAAATACAAAGAGAACAAGTGCTTGTTGACGTGGTGCAAATCTGTCCCTCAATGTCGGCAGAACTGAAGAGCTAATCATCAACCTCAGGAAGCAAGGGGGAGGGCACACCCCTATCTACATCAATGGAGCTGAGGTGGAGGTGGTCGTAGGTGTCAAGTTCCTAGGAGGGATGATCATCAACAATCTGTCCTATCGTTGTTGATGCGACAGTCAAGAAGGCACGCAACATCTCTTCTTCCTCAGTAGGCTAAGGAAATTTAGCATGTCCATAATGACCCTCCCCAACTTTTACAGATGGACCATAGAGAGTATTCTATCTGGATCATCATGGTTTGGTATGGCAACTGCTTTACCCAGGACCATAAGAAACTACAGAAAGTTGTGAACACAGCTCAGACTCCATCTACACTTCTCAATGCCATGGAAAGGCAGCCAACATCATCAAAGACTCGTCCCACCCTGGTATAGTCTCTTCCCACCTCTTCCGTCAGGGAGAAGATACAAAAGCTTAAACACATGCACCAACAGGTTCAAGAACAGCTTCTTCCCCGCTATTATTAGACTTCTAAATGGACTTCTCAAATTCCAAATCTAATGTTGATCTCGCTCCTTGTGCATCTTCGTTGCATCTGTAACTTTTTATTCCTTGCTCTGTTCAATCATGCTATGAACTTCCTGTCCTACATGCAAAACAAAACATTTCTCTGTACCTAGGCACATGTGACATAAAGAAATCAAATCAAATCATCTGGTTTCTTGTTAATGAGTTGGATGTAACTTTGAATCCGAGTTGGTATTTTTTCTTCTCATTGATGTAGGATGTCCTTCTTCTGGGCCTCTTCCGCTGGGGTCTCCTGTGTAATATCCATGATCCTGTGTGTTCTCTCCCTTGGTTTTTAAGTCATTGTGAGACCTGCTGCCATATCCAGCAAGTACATGGCACACTTGCTGTGGATATGAGTGCAATGAGTCTACATATGTTGGTCATAAGACCATAATAGAGAGCTGTCATAGAATTAGTCCAGAAACCAGCCTTAGCCTGGTTTAGCACCTGGGCAAGTTTGACTTATGGTACCCAGAGTCAAAATGTTAAGTAGAACATGGCAAAAGTGCAAAGCACACAGAATAGAATTTTTTACCTATTATACAATGCACCCAATGTTCAACTCTATGGACATCAGTGAGGAATAATAGGAGAGACTAAACAATGTAGCACCATTTCTATGTCAATGTAACCTTTTAATGCTCAGAATAGGGCCTTAGATGCATACACGCATTCACGATGAGAAACACACTGGAAGGGATCTTGATAGGGAGGTTTTGTGCAGTTAATAACATGCTGGAAACATGCAAAGGAGACAGACTATGCTATCATTCTGTGTGAGTATTGATTTGACACCAGTGTTGTCATGTTGGAATGTCACAGTTCAGTCCAGGGCCTCATTTCACCTTGAACCGTCAAACAGTTTGGAGAATCGGACCAGTGATATTTAATGCCATAGGAAATACTTGCAGAGTTGTTGCTGAATCTTTTCTGTGGCTGGTGCAGTTATACATATTTTAGGTGCTTTCCAATACTTGTCTCAAGTCTGAATATTCTAATTGGAGTAACATGGATAGTGTTGTCATACTTTATCATTGATTTAAAAACTGCTCTGAAAGAAGTTATTTTTAGACATCGGTTCATGTCAAAGTCCTCTCTGAGAACTGAGCATAGTAGAATAATGCAGCTTACAAAATTGAGGTCAAAGAATATTGGTAATCACCTTCTATTTGTTGGAGTCAATACCAAGCACAAAAGGAGAGGATTGTAGTTGTTGGATGTCAATCATCACAATCTCACGATACCTCTCTGGCAGTTCATCAAGGTAGTGTCCTAGGCCCAACCATCTTCACCTGCTTCATCAATGATCTTCCCTCCAACGTAAAGTCAGAGTGTTGGATGATCGTTGATAATGATACAACGTTCATTGCTATTTTCAGACTGGGGCTGATAAGTGAACATAACATATGTGTTAAACAAGTTCCGGGCAATGAGAAAGTCAAACCGTCTTCCCTTGCTGTTCAAAGGTATTACCATCACTGATTATCTCTGTATCAATATTCTGGTGGTTAACATTAATGGAAACTGAACTGGACCTATGATATAAATACTATGTCTAGAAGAACTGGTCATAGACTGTAACATTTGCAGTGAGTGACTCATCTCCTGAACCCCCAGATCCTGTACGCCATTTACAATGCACAAGTCAGGCATGTGATGGGATACTTTGCCCTTGCCTGGATGAGTGTAGCTCCAGTAACACTTGACATCATTTAGGACAAGGCAGCCCACTTGATTGGCACCCTGTCAACCATATTATCATTCACCCATTTCAGTAGCAGCAGTGAGTGCCATGTACACCACGTCAAGGCTCCTTTGACAGCATGCTTCTAATGCATGATCTCTGATAGCTGTAAAGATGCAGATGCATAGGAATGCCACAACTTGCAAGATTTCCTCAAAACCACACACCATCTTGATTTGATGCAATATTGTCATTCCTACATTGTTCCTTCAACGACATCCTAAATTCACTTCCTGATTGAATACCTGGACCACATAGACTGCAATGGTTGAAGAAAGTGGCTCACAACCACTTTCTCAAAGGCACTTTGGAATTGACAATAAATGCTGAACATGCCAGCAACATTGACATCTCATGAAAGATCAGTAAAACCTTTTTACCTATGTCAAGATATTAGCCAATTGAATTACAAAATATTAGACATTATTTTTACATTTTCTAGTAGTAAACATAATATAAATGCAACAGCTAACATTCTTTTTATTTTAACAAAAACAACTTGCAATTTAATATGCCCTTTAATATAGCAGAATGACCCAAGGATGCTTCATAGATTATTCTTAAACAAATGTTGCTATTGACACATACAATGGGATATTGGAACAGGTGGACAAATGCTTGGTCTAAGGTGGAGATGGAGAGAGGCTTAGGGAGAACATTTTAGAGAGCAGGGCCTCTGAAGCTGAAGGAATGACTGCCAATGGTGGAGTAGTCAATTTGGAAATATTTAAGGTACTGTTTTGAAAGAGAGCAGTTAGGTCAGAGGCATGTTTAAGCCCTGGAAGGATTTGAAAACAAGGACAGGAGTTATGAGTTTGAGGTATTGCCTAACCAGGAGCCAAAGGAAATTGTCAAGCCACAGGATGGATGATTGAACCAGATTTGATGTGATTGAAGACACAGGCAGTAGCCTTTTTGATTGAGATAACAAGGTGTAGAGCTGGATGAACACAGCAGGCCAAGCAGCATCAGAGGAGCAGGAAAGCTGACGTTTTGGGCCTAGACCCTTCTTCAGAAATGCCTCAGTTTATCAAAGGGTAGAATGCAGAAGGTTGTCTACTTGCAACAAAAGCATTGACAGTACAGAAACAGATAAACTGAGGAAGAGACAATGTCATGTGATGGTCTGAAGTTGGGTGATGTTCACAATGTTGTCCATTGTGGAGCACTTAGTGGCAGATTGCAACTTTAGTATTTCCACACGTTGTTTCTATGGGGAAATGGCACGTACATGAAGGAGTTTGATCATTTTTTGAAGTCTTACATTTTTAGGGTCGGGGCAAATTTTGTACTTTTGTTTGTCAGAGCATTATATTTTTTGTATAATCTTCAGCAGCCAACTCACCAGTGTCAAATTCACAGCATCATTAATGCATGGAAGGTGTTCATTCAGCCAGTCGGCTTTCAACAGAAAAGTCCAGTTGGTGCTATTTTCCCATTCTAACCTCTTAGCAAGCATATTTCTTTCAAGTGGCCATCCAATTTCATTTCAAAAACTCATTGCCCCTGCTTCCATCACCCTCACAGGTTCCAGGTGATAACTTGTTGTTGTCCAGATAAAGGTTCATCTTTACTTGCCCGCATCTATTGCGCAAAACCTTAAATCTTTATTCCTAAGTTCTTAAATAGTTAAATGGGAGCAACATTCCTCTGCCTATCCTCTCTAAAGCCATCTTAATATTCTTAAATAGTTAAATGGGAGCAACATTCCTCTGCCTATCCTCTCTAAAGCCGTCTTAATATTGTACATCTGTATAAAATATCCCCAGGCTATCATGCTCCAAACAGAACAGTCTCACCTTCTCCAACCTAACCTTGGAACTCACTTCCTCTGTTTTCCCCCAGCTCCCATCTCAGGAGCCATTCTAGTAAATATCCTCTTTTATTTCATTCTGTATTCAATATCCAATATCCAAATCAGATTAAAAGAAAAGGTTCTAGAACTGATTCTTGTGGGTGTTTTGGATCACAGAGTGTATCCAAGCGGTTCTTTTCAGATTCAGATAAATGTTTTTATGAGAAAGCTCGAAAATAGCAATTTGCTTAAGTACCAACATTTATTGAGTGATAATAAAAGATGAAAAAAAAAGGAATATTTATAAAGTAAATGAAAGGAACGAAGAAGAGGGAAGAAAAACGATAAGCCACACACCCTTCTGGCCATTGGGGACACCTCGATCAACAGCTGTCCTGGAGGCTGAGCTTGTTTCTGGCACAGTTCACGATCCCGGTCTGAGGTAAAGACCCGCGCCTTGGAATGAAACGCTCTCTCTCTCTAATGCAGTGTAACAAACAGCCAGCACACTTTCTGAAGAAGGGTCTAGGCCCGAAACATCAGCCTTCCTGCTCCTCTGATGCTGCTTGGCCTGCTGTGTTTATCCAGCTCTATACCTTGTTATCTCAGATTCTCCAGCATCTGCAGTTCCTACTATCTCAAAGACAAAACTGCTGGCTGGCACTGAAAACACAGGATGGGAAAACAAGCTGCAGGTGTCATCTTTGGCTCATAAACTAATGTTCACAGGACGCATTCAAGGTCATGCAGCTTGTCGAGTGTCATCAGCAATTTTAGCCCTTCAGCCCATCCCATACGATTTATATTCTCATGCAGCTGTCAAATGTCATCTTTAACTTTTAGCCCTTCGGCCCATCCTATACATTCCACTGCTGATGATATTTGACAGCACATGTTACAATGGCATATGCAGACACAAATCAGTGACAAACGCACAAGAACATATGATATGAGTATGTAACCTACACTAGAAGATTAAAACTACAACGAAATAACTAGCTTTAATTCTAAGAATACAACAATAGAATATATCATCAAAGTAATGATTGCAGTGGCCTTTGGGGACCAACTCTTAAATATATATCCCACCCCTGACGTACAGTCAAGGCTGTGGTGGAACCAACAATTTGTGCCACCTGACTGAGGCGACCAGAATATTGCCTACATTTTTTTCAGTTAATCCATTTGTATAATTTGCTCTAAAATTCAGTATATTCCAGATTCAGTTTCCTTAATTTGTTTTTTTTTATCCTCCAGTTCCCCAAGCCACAGATCACTTACTCAACAACTGTAAAATAACATCATACATGGACTCAAAATTTCTTCAGCTCTCTTCATCTGTATCTGTCTTGAGAATGCTTCTTCAATATGTTTCTCTCCTTGCCAATTTTATAAATGGTTGTGTCATTGAGTGGTAACTACCTTCAAATGCAGGTGTCCCCTTTTGAGCTACAATATACATGGTATCAAACAATACAGCCCTAAAGTTCATCAGGCTTTACCTTCAACTTATGCTTCCCGCTTTTTATTTTTCCCAGGGTTCCCTTACCACAGACTCCTACACCACATGAGTCTTAGCTCAGCCTTTTTTCACATACACTAACTGCCCTAACACATTATAGTTTCACCGACTGGGTTAGTCATACAAATGCTCAAGATGGGATATCTGTATATCATCCAATGGGCCCTTTAACTCAGCCCACCATTACTCCTCCCAGAATCTGTATTCTTTCATTTCTGTAACATTTTGCCATAACAACCAATCACACTTTTTATTTTGATTGTAATCCTTTTTACATCCCTTTCACTAATACTATTTTCATTATTTTGAAATCAGTTACTCTACGGATTTTGTGTCAGTGTCTTATTGTTTAAACTATGTTTTTGAGATCTTCCAAGCCACACTAATCCATTTGTCAAGTAGGTGTACATGTCTGAGACCCGTTCTTCAGTGCATGCTTTTTACCTTCTCATGTTTGTTACCTTTGAGGTAACAGTCAGTTTTGCACATTTACATGAGTGTCCCAAGACCATGTCATGCATTCTTGACTCCCACATGATCTTGTCAAATGATCTCTGGAGTTTTACATATCTCTCCACGTATGGTCCCAATGCCATGGGTACTGGCTTGACCACCAAATCAGTTCTCTAAAAAGGAAAGACAAGGACACAAATATCACCAAGACAAAGCTATCAGTTTCATGCTCTCATCTAAACCTCCTTTTCACTGCTGTAACCTGAATTGCCGCTTCAACCCATTATCTACTTTTTTTGCCTTCTGCCACCAGTCTCCACCCTTAATTACTTTATCTCATCCAATTTTACAACTTACCTATTATCACCATATCTAATTCCAGAGATTTGTAGTCCATGGAACATAATCTTATAATATTTTAAAACAAAAGTTAAATATTTCTGTTTGATTCAGGCACAACGTTCTTTGTTTGTTCTCTCTCTAAGATGTCCCACTTTTTTAAAGTGTTAGTAAGAACTGCAGATGCCGGAGTCAGAGATAGCACAATATGGAGCTGGAGGAACACAGCAGGCCAGGCAGGCCCCATTTCTGAAGAAGGGTCCAGATGCAAAACGTCAACATTCCTGCTCCTCTGATGCTGCCTGGCCTGCTGTGTTCCTCCAGCTCCACACGTTACCACTTTTTTTAGAGTTACTTGATGACTCATTCTAGACACTTGACATATCTCTGTAAATTTATCTTAATTCAATATTCTGTTTACTCTCTTGAAATTACCAACCATTTTAATGCATTGAAACCATTGAGAATGTGTGCATGCACTTTATCATTTCCCAAAATCCCTTTAAATTTTTAGGTAACTATTCCATTTATATGTTTTAGAAAACCAGGCATGTGAATGTTAACATAGTTTTTGTCATGATGTGCTTAAGTGTACCCAGGATCAATGGTTTTGAGATTCCCGACACTCACTACAATTAATATTTCCACAGTACTTCCACTTTTTGTGTTGAGGGTGTCTCAACCATCATTGTATTGCAACGTTGAAGTCGTTCAAATGGGTTCAGCCTTCAATGTCTCCAATTTCTACAAAAAAACAAGCTCCATTCATTCCACGTCAAGCAGAATGGGTTAATTAGTATTAATTTGCTATGGATTCAAAAAGGGGGTGGGGTATAAGCTACTGCACATAATTATGTCATCTGTCTCTCCTCCTCCTTGAAGGAAGGAAAAGCCCACCCCTCTGTCAAATTTGCTTTTCCTAAACTCCTCACCCACAGAGAGTTGCATTTTCAACATTCCAATGTCCCTATCACTTGGATATTAACAATAAGTCAACCTTATCATTGGGAATTAAAGATTCACTCTTATTAAAACTGTATTTGGAAGTTTAATTTGACCTGAAAATGAAATTCCAAACATGATAATTTCTGGAATTAAAATTTACCCAAGTCCAAAGACAACACAGAGCCAATTCCAAATGGCAATTTTTTACCAAGCTTTACAAACCAAATTCTTGACTCAACATTTCGCAGATTTATGCTTTACACAACCACTGATGGTTTCTTAAAAGGATATTACATTAAATACATGTCCCACATTGATACAGGCACACAACACACTTTCAAATCACCAGACATTCCTAAAATGCAAACTAAAATTTCAAAGTATTCCCAGATCTCAAGCTCCAGGGAACAAAAAGACACAAATTGTACAAGATGACATTTAGCAACCAACAAACAAGGTACAATCAAGCCAGACCACAAAGAGTTAACACTTCTACAAGATTCAGTGCACATGTACAGTGCAGAAACTTGGCCTGAGGTTATCTCTTTTTCAAGTTATAACTGTCCCCCATCCTTTCGTGAGTTCTAACTGTGCTAATATCCTTTCATGAGTCCTAATTCTGCTATTGTGTTGGCTACAGACCTGAATCCAGAGTCTGCCACATTCCACCCTGGAATATGGAAGATCATCAGAGCATCAGGTTGCTTTTCTCCTCTTTTACACATTTTCCTGAATCGCATCCTCATCACCAAGAGTGTCTTGGATCACAGAATGTATCCAAACAGTTCTTTTCAGATTCGGTTAAATGTAGTTAAGAGAAGGCGCAACAACAGCAATTTGCTTAAATACCAACATTTATTAAGTAATGATAAATGATGAAAAAAGAATGTAACATTTATTAAGTAAATAAAAAGAATAAAAAAGAGAGGAAAAACACAGTCAGCCTTACGCCCTTCTGGCCATCGGGACCCCTTGATCAATGGCTGGCCTGGAGGCTGAGCTTGCCCCTGGCACCATTCACGATCCCGGTCTGAGGTGAAGTCTTGTGCCTTGGAATGAAACTCTCTCTCTCTCTCTCTTACCCAGTGTAACAAACAGCCAGCACAAAGAAAGCAGATACAGAAGACTAAACTGCTGGCTAGTACAGAAAACACAGGATGGGTAAACAAGCTGCAAGTGTCATCTTTGGCTTGTAAATGAATGTTCACAGAACTCATTCAAGGTCATGCAGTTTGTTAAGTATCATCAACAATTTTAGCCCTTCAGACCATCCTGTACAATTGATTATTCTCATGCAGCTGTCGAGTATCATCATTAACTTTTAGCCTTTCAGCCCATCCTATACAGGGGGACATCACATGTTTGCAGGAAGTAAGGTATGGGGTAGGGTATTGGAATAGTTTGTCTATTTTGCTTCAACTTTTATTCCACTCTCAATTTCACTTGCTTCATCTCTGACTTCTTCCTTCCTTTTCTTGATATCTCTATTTGTATTTCTGGGGATAGGCTGGCCACCAATATCCACTACAAACCCAGCGACTCCCACAGTTGTCTTAATCATACATCCTCACACCCTGCTTCCTGTAAAGACTCTGTTCCATTCTCCCAGTTTCTCTGTCTTTTCCAGTGATGCAACTTTGACAAGTAGGCCTCTGAAATATCGACTATTCCCTTCAGGACACCTTGGTCCTCTCCTCCTCCATTCCCAACATGTCCCCACAGTCTTATGGCACTTTCCCTTGCAATCGCAGGCATAACACCTGCCTATTTACATCCTCCCTCCTCAATATCCAAGGCCCCAGACACATGTTCCAGGTAAAGCAGCAATTTACCTGCACTTCACTCAAACAAGTCTACTGCATTCACTGCTCACAATGTGGTCTCCTCTACACTGGGGAGGAGAATCACAGACTGGGTGACTGCTTTACAGAACATCTACATTCTGTCTGCAAAAAGGTCCCTGAGCTCTGGTTCTCTAACCAAAATCTCTGTCTCGGGCTTGCTACAGTACTCCAGTGAAACTCAGCAAAATTTGGAAGAACAGCATTTCATTTTCCACTTGGTTTCTCTGTAACCTTCTGGACTCAATATTGAGTTCAATAATTTTACGGCTTCAGGACCTTCTCCCATATCCCTACCCCAACCACTATACGCTAGGCCTTGTGATCAAATGGGTTACTACCACAAACAATCCATTACCAGTCATTAATAATCCCCATTAGCAGCTATTCATTCTCTCAGGTGGACCTTTACCAATTCCTTTGAGTACCCAATGGTTTTTCACTCTCCCTCAGCTCCAACTATCGTTTACTCCACTCCTTTCTGCCACACCATTGTTAGCATAAATATCAACCTTTTCCCAGCTACAATCAGTTCTGAAGAATGGTCCCTGGACCCAAAACATTAACTTTGCTTTCTCTCCACAGATGATGCCTGACCTGCTAAGATAATTACAAATAATCAAAATAAGATGGTGCTAGGGATAGACCAAATGGTGACACATACCTTCTCATGTTATTCCAGCCATTTGGTTTGTCCCTAGCACCATCTTACTTTTGATTATTTGTAATTATCTCTCTACCTTAATTAATCGTTTCATAGGTCATCCCTTTACTTGTTATTCAGCTGTTGACACTTTAATAACACTGTTTGACATTTTTGATCACTTCCAAAGACTTATTATTCAACCTGTCGACTCTCCAATCACATTATTTGTACTTATTTCTTGACACTCTTAATTATCTGTAATTACCTTGCCATTATCTCTCTGCCTATATATTATGTGCCTGTGTGCTTCCCTCCACTTCACCTGATGAAGGACCAGCGCTCTGAAAGCCTGTGAGAAATAAACCTGTTGGACCATAACCTGGTGTCATGTGATTTCTGACTAGCCCTGTTCATGTACCTTTTAAATGTTGTAACTATACTTGCATTTATTTCCAGTGGAAGTTCATTCCATATTTGCACTACCCTGTGGGTGGAAAGTTGCCCTCAGGTCCCTTTTAAAACTTACCCTTCTCACCTTAAAACTATGCACTCTAATTTTGAATTTCCCTCTGCTAGGAAAAAGACCTTTGCTATTCACCTTATCTATGCCCCTCATGATTTTATAAACCTCTATAAGGTCATCCCTCAACCTCCTGAACCTCAGGGAAAAATGTCCCAGCATATCCAGTCTCTCCCTATACCTCAAACTCTCTAATCCAGATGTTATTCTAAAATATTTGTGTACATTGGAATTTTGACTGCTGTACAGACACAAAGTTCATACTCAAGTTCCTTTAATGTTAATAATTACAATAGCTAGCATTGTGAAAAATAAACCTTTTCACTACTGTTCCCCTTGTAAGGCTGCAGATTCATCTATTACATATATAGCCTATCCATGTTTCTTTAGAAGAAATTAAGCATATTATTGCATGTAAAACAGTCCATTATATCAGGCTTCAACATTAAATTTTACTTAAACAATGGGAGTCTTCAGAGCCTGCAGAAGAGATAAACAGTTGGTTATTAAACAACCACATAACAGGCATGATCAATCTTTGGAACACTTCTATCATGATTGCTAATTGCAAAATAAATTCATTAATGTTAATGGTGAAAACTTGTTGTATTTGAAATATTTCCACATTGTTTGAAGCACTCCAGATTAGATAATACTTTGAGAAGTTATGCTTCTTTAGAACTTACAATGTATTCAGCAAAATGACATTGTTGTTTTCTAATATGAAATAACTTTTGGTAATCTGGTATGCTAGCATTTATTGGTCAGTATATTGAGTATAGGAGTTGGGAGGTCATGTTGTGGTTGTACAGGACATTGGTCAGGCCACTTCTGGAATACTGCATGCAATTCTGGTCTCCCTGATATAGGAAGGATGTTGCGAAACTTTAAAGGGTTCAGAAAAGATTTACAAGGATGTTACCAGGCTTGAGGGCTTGAGCTATATGAAGTGTCTGAATAGGCTGGGGCTATTGTCCCTGGACCATCAGAGGCAGAAGGTTGACCTTATAGAGGTTTATAAAATCATGAGGGGCATGGAAGAGTGAATAATCAAAGTCTGTTCCCCTGGGGTGGGAGAATCCAAAACTAGAGAGCATAGGTTTAAGGTGAGAGGGGAAAGATTTAAAAAGGAGCCAAGGGGCAATTTTTTTCACACAGTTGGTGGTGCATGTATGGAATGAGCTGCAAGAGGAAGTGGTGGAGGCTGGTACAATAATGACATTAATAAGGCATCTGGATTCGTATATGAATAGGTAGGGTTTAAATGCCACCAAATGGCACTAGATTAATTTATGATATCTGTTCAGCATGGATGAGTTGGACTGAAAGGTCTGTTTCCATGCTGTACAGCTCTATGACTCTATGTGAAAAGCACAATACATTCAATCTAAAGCTTCAAGGGAACATAGGCAAATGCTCAAAAAACAATAGAAACTATAATCCAATATCAGTTACTAAGTCTTCAATCATCTGCTCATATATTTCATGGAACTTGGTATCGAATTTGATTGATAACATTCCTTTTAATATGTTAAAATCTATATAAATGCAAGTTGTTGCTTAAAAGTAGTGAATCTAGCTGTACACAAAACAAATGCTGGAAGTATCTTCATATTTATGTATTCTTACTTCACACAGAAAGGACATCAAATAACTAATGGCAGGAGCATTCATTAAAGCTAGAGTACACTTTTCATTTCAGTATCAAAACAAAATATATTTTGCTAAGTTGCTTACCGATTGATAAATGATGCATTTCAAATAAAAAGGTTGGATCACTCACCGATGGAATAAAGATACATGGGCAAATAACACTAGAAATATTTGTCCACTCTCCCAATAAATAGCTATTTTTAAAACTGGTTCAAACTAAAATACCTTCTGAAGTCAAATACATCAATATGTAGTGATGAAAACAGTGATCACCTCTTTAAATTAACCATAAATCAGTTGGTTTAAGCTTGTGTACTGGCATTTTAACTCAAGAGAGTCAGCTCAACAGGGTTGAGGGGCGACTGCACCATTTCATTTACCTGGTAATTTGCCCTAAAAATTTTTACACTCAAACTATATGGACAAGCTATAACACCTCTGGGATTGGTGGGATTTGAACCTCTATCCTTCTGACTCTGAGCTGGTATCACTTTTAAAATTGTTCTAATCATACTATGCTCTTCCAAATGCATTGTTAAGACTTCATTAAGAATAGATTCTTAGTAATAGAAAACCACATCTCAGTGCTAGTAGCCATAACTGAGCTAACTGAGTGCGTACAAGCATGTGCATGCCTTGCAGGCATTTCTGTGGTGCAGGATGCTATACTCAGTTTCACAACACCATATAATCTCTTCATGTGAATTCAGTCATTTTGATTAACTGAAAGTTTATTTTGCACGAGATGATAATGTGTGGAAACTGATAAGGTGTATTGAGCAGACGGATGCTCGTTATCTTAACAGTTGTTCTGATTCCTTCTTTTTATGGTCATCCACTATCTTATCAGTGTATAATACAACATAGCAAATCACAGGCCAACCATTGGATGCCCTGGGCTTAAGACTGGTATCTTAAACCTAAATAATGGCAATTACGTTGAAATGAGGACAGAGTTGGCAAAAGTGAACTGGGAAAATAAAGTAGAAAAACGGTGGCAGACATTTAAGGAAGTATTTCACAAGTGTCAAGTAAGATATATTCCACTGAGAAGGAAGGATGCCCATCTGTGGCTAACTAAGGAAGTTAAAGAAAGTATTAAACTAAGAAAAAGCGTAATATACTATGAAGATTAACAGGAAGTTTGAAGCTTGGACAGATCTTAGAAATAAGTGAAGATGAATGGTGTGATATTATAAGCTTCAGAACTTTAATAACTACTCATGGATTGAAAGAATCAACAAAGATAAACTGTTACACACAAAAGGATCAGCAATAACTCTGTCTGGAATAATCTATTAACGGACAAAGACAAGTGGTTACATAGCAGATTGAAAACAATTAGCCATGCCTGAGAAAAGAAGAAGTTGAGGCTACATAAACAAAATTGCTTTGGCACCTTCCTGATAACTGGATGGCTCATGCCACAAAGATAAGGAGAGTCCTGCTGAAGAATTTAAGGAGTTTATCATAGGAAAACAATATTTTCCAACAGTCAAGGCCAAATGTAGCAAAGAAGCTACTTCTGATAAGAAGGCATGCTGCAGACTGGCAATAATTTGGATGAAAGAATCCAAAGAATTATCAATAATATCACATCATAGACCTGAAGGATGAAAATTTGTATAAGAATCCACTACCAGAATCCTTCAATAGCAGAACTTTGAAGAACAACACTGCACAAGGATCAAACTCTGGACGCCAGAGACAAACACTTCTGGTTGGAATCATAGCTAAATGCCACCATTAATCGGAAAATAGCCAAGTTGGGTTGTGAGGCTTAACTTGCTTGCTTGAGGTGTCTTATTTTCGTTGCTACATGCAATAAAGTTTAAATCATTGTTTCAGTACTTGAATGTCCATGAGATTTCTTAATAAGTAGCTAAATTAAAGATAGCTTGTGGTGATTTACCTGCAACATTGGCCAAAGGGATAAATTAGTATATGAGAGTTAGCCAGTTAGAAAGATTAAAATGTAAGTGTTCCTACAAGTATTTTAAATGAGAAGAACTACAATGGGAGTCAATTGGCCCCTTAAAATGTGAGTATGCTGAATTAAGAATGGGAAATAAAGAAATAGCAGAAGCATTGAGCATGTATTTTATGTCTGTCTTCATTGCAGAAGACACAAAGATCTTCCCAAAGATTCTTGGAAATCAAGAGATAAAAGAGAAGGGTAATATACATGATGTATTTGAACTTCAGAAGAAACGTTAGTAAACAAAATTAGATTACATTGCATTGGAGGTAACACACTGATATGGATTGAGAATTGGCGGAGAGCAGCACTAAATGGATCATTCTAACATTGATTGGCTGTGACTTGTACCATTGTCCATAAGGATCAGGATAAACCTCAACCAGTCCTATCTCTCTAATGAAAGAGCAGGACTACTGCAGCTTTGGGCTCCAGCTATTTACAATCCATATTTGATTTAATTTGATTTGATTTATTATTTTCACATGTACCAATATATAGTGTAAAGTATTGTTTTTAGTGCTAACCAGACAAATCATACCTTACATAAGTACATCACGGTTATAGAACAGAATGTGGAATATAGTGTTACAACTACAGAGAAGGTGCAGAGAAACATCAACTCTAATATCTGAGAGGTCCTTTCCAGCGGGGAAGAAACTTCTTGAATCTGTTGGTAGTGTTTTCACATATTTGTACCTATTGCCCGACGGAAGAGGATGGAAGTGAGTGTAACCGGGGTGGGATGGATCATTGATTATGTTGGCTGTTTTCCCGAGGCACCGAGGGGAGAGGTTAAGAAGTTGGGACTTTGAGGTAACCTCAGCCTGTGCGGAAATTGAAATATTAGCATCAGTCTGCATCGCAAGCTAACTGAGCAAACCAACCTCCTTTAGGTGTCCAATGAAGTTCTCTTGAGGACAAATTTTATTTAATATCTTTCATGATTTGTAGCAAGGATTCAAGAAAAAGATGGTGATATTTGTAACTGAACGCTAGAAGGTAGATTCCAAAGTTGAGTAGATTAATCCAGCGGTGAATTTGAATGTATCTTGTAATTGCGTAGTCGTACACCAGATGAAATTCAATACAGGGAAATTTAAAGTGGGGAAAATAAATCAGGAAGTGGCTACTAGTTAATGAGCGATAAGAGAATATGCAGATAATGAAAGAGAGTTCGTCATCTGTTCGACATTAAGTGGAATCGATACCATTATTATTTGGTACTAGTGAGTGCAAAAGGGAATTTACTATGAAATAGTAGAAACATATTGGACAAAAATAATGTAATACTCTTGCCATTAAAAAAAAAACATGGGAAATCCGCACTTGGAATGTTGCACATATTTCTGTTTGCCATGATTCATTTATGACCAAAGTGGGAAGAATGTGCCGATAATCGAACTCCAATGTTTTAAAATTGAGACAGAGGATTAACCCTTCAAACCACCAAGCTGATCAATGTTCTAATTGACTGTTATTCACGACCAAAGCAATTCAAATTTTTCTTTCACTAACAGAAATATTACTCTATTGGAACACACTTATTGTTTAACAGATGGCAGGGCAAAAGTAGTTAAACTCTACCCGATTAAAAGCCTACTACACACACGTACAGACACATGCATTCACGAATAAAACAGACAAAACAAAACATGTATTGACACAAACATTATGGGTGGAAAAATATAGTCAGGAAAAACAAAATTCCGAAGAATAATATTTCAGTTGACAAGAGTTGGCTAAGTCCTCTCTCACAGGCCCTCCGATTGTAGCAATGATGACAAACAGTCATGGTGATGTTCAGGTCATGTTCAATTTGATCAGGTGTGTCGGGATGCTTTCTCTTTTTTAATCTCTTCACTATGTTTTCTGCTTGTTCGCTTTGGATGATTCTCGCTGCACTGATCCGATCAGTCTGGAGCAAACTGCAGCTCAGTCAATCCAAGTAATGTCATCAGTGAGTCATACCATACATCAAAAATCTCCTGTGTTACCCTAGAACAATAATGTCACAATCTCCACCTCCAAGAGCAACATTATCTTGCACAGCCAAAACAAAACAGCCTGCATCACCTGGCCTTTCCAATTGCAAAGTTCTTATTTGTAAGTCAGTTATAAGACAGAGCCTGACTTCAATTCCAGTACATAGTGCAAAAAGGAAAAATATGTGGATCCTTACATGCCTCCATCATTGAAATGAACCATCGTTGTTAAATGTATTTCATCATCAAGTATGAGCTATAAAATAGAACAGCAGAAAATTATATTTAACTACCCTCACTCATTCCTTATTCATGATTCAAACATGTTTTTGTCATTTTCCTGTAAATTCTCAAACTGTTCAAGGATAAACACATTTTTAATAATTCATATCATCAGGCTTGTGATCTTTCCAGCAATGTGACTTTTTCTGTGCATTAAATGGTTGAGTTAATGAGATCCATCAGTAACATCTGGAATTTTGAGTCTTAGCTTTCCCTATTAAAGCTAAGCGATAATAGTTGCTGCATTTTAATGTTTCTTTTTCTGCAAAAGGGATTGGCATGGACTTCAAAGTGTTGAAGAGTGAATAATAATAACTCTTCCACTGAAAAGTGCTTCTTCTGATATTTGTTTCATTTCTTAGATAAGTACCCCACTATCTTCTCTAGTCTGGTTTGGGTGGGTGCTCTTCTGAAGGTGGATGTACATTCGATGAGCGAAATCATCTCTTTCTGCAATGTTGGGATTCTATGATTCTACGACAGTTTCACTGCACAGAAGAACTCCTGCTGACGTGTTCAATACTGTCACTCAATGACAATGGTATTTTGACAGGGTTTGTATATGAATCTATGGTCTGTTTTCAACAGACTCCAAATATGGCGGTAGAAACTTGATGGGCCGAATGGCCTCTTCGGTATGATATAATTCAATGATTCTATACTTAAGAGTTGAATGTTTAAATGTTCATGTTTAAATGTTTATTTTTAATAAAATATGAGCAGTCATCAAGATTTTTATCTTCATTTTGTTGTCTCCGGATGGTCACTGGCACAGAATGTCTCGTGTTCCACTCGGCAAACCAGGTACTCAGCCAGGATGGCACGGTTTGGGAGTGGATACTTAGCTGATTGGGGGTTGGGGTGGGGAATGTAGGTGGCATATGCTGGCTTTTTTTTAGAAGCTTGGAACTGAATCCAAGACTTTTAAACACATCAGTTTGGTAATTGGTCACCAGTAACCGAGTGGCAAGTAACTGTTCCCATTCCCAAGAGGCATCTCTCACGTGACTTCACACTCAGCACTGTACAATAACATTCAGAGCTCCTTGAAACTGAAACGAAATACCAAGAGGACTCCGATTGGCTGGGATTTTGGCGGGTTGACATGGAATTGGTGGCCTTTGAATTCCATTTTGAGTGAAGCGAAGCATTCATCCAATTCTGGGGCGCCAGCGTGAGTTCCGGATCATTTCACTTCTAATCGGGCCAGCGACTTGCTCTGAAGGTTTACTGCGAATATTCCCGCAGGTTTGTTTTTCTATTGATTAGCTGGAAAACAATGAGCAGAGCTTTAACCGACAGCGCGCTCTTCATTTGATTGTATTCACACAGCTGGGGTGCGAATTCCCAATGCAGAGATACTGAAACCACAGTCCCACATCCCAGACCGGATTCTGAGGGCTTTCCTACATTTTAGAATATAATCCCACTCCTGTTGCACATAAACTGCTATCATTTGTCAATTGTCCACAATTCTATATTACCGTGCAAACAATCAATGAAGTAGTACAAGTTTAATATTTTAAAATGCAACAAATCAGCACCACTTTCTTGCAAATGCTTGGTAGCGATTTAATCTTCATTCTTTACAAGGCGATTTTGATGACAAATTAAGTCACTTGTTTCACTTTGAACAAACACTTTGAAGGATGAGGCACTTCGCCTTTTCAGTGTCTAGCCGCTCAACGCCCTTCAGAATATTCTATGTTACAACGAAATTGATTTTCATTCTATAGAACTCTAGGGAATATGGTCGCAATATACTCAGGCTCACATTACAGGACAACTCTGTGCCCCCCGGAAATTATCAAATGACCCTTCCCTGCGCCAACTGCAATGCAAGTATATCCTTCCTTAAATATGAAGCCTAAACTGCGCACCATATTTCAAGTGTGCAGGAATCATCACCCCGCATCCCTCCCCCAATCCCACAGGCCACTCTCAGAATTGGACTGAGATTGATTTATTCTTACTCTCTAATCACCTTACTTAGCAAATTGTTTCCTGTGCCTGTTTACTAACTTTATGTATTCCTCTATTACACCAAAGCCTCTCTGGACATCAATATTTCGATTTTTCACAACGGTTATAAATATTCTGCTTTGCTATTAATGTTAACAAGTGAATACTTCACATTTAGAGATAGTAGGAACTGCAGATGCTGGAGAATCCGAGACAACAAGGTGCAGGGCTGGATGAACACAGCAGGCCAAGCAGCATCATAGGAGCAGAGAGGCTGACGTTTCGGGCCT
>NC_063355.1:6683396-6726884 GCF_021869965.1 Rhincodon typus
TTTCTGAAGGAGGGTCTAGACCCGAAACGTCAGCCTTCCTGCTCCTCTGATGCTGCTTGGCCTGCTGTGTTCATCCAGCTCTACACCTTGTTATCTCAGATTCTCCAGCATCGGCAGTTCCCACTAACCAAGATAATTAGTTGTTGTAATTAATAATTACAAATGTTCTCCTCTGAGCTGTCCACAGGGTCCACGGACACATCACCTGGTGACGGCGGTGAATCAGCAGCATTAGCTTAGCGTGTTATAAACGTAGTATTTTAGCTTAGTGTATTATAATGTTGTTCAAGGAACAGAACGGTGGGTTTTCGACAAAGGTGATGTGGTAACTGTTGACGAAGGAAGGCAGGCATCATGGAATGGAACCGAAGGGGGCGCACTCTATGTGTTAGTACAGAGGTGGCGGTGCGGTAAATCTTGCGTTCACCTCAAACTTGCAGTCTATTGAAGAAGCGGGAGTCTGTGATGGTCGAAACTCAGTCTCTCCATCTCCATGGCTGTCTCACCCTGAGCAAGATATCTGTGAATCCGATGCCATGGGTCCAGTAGAAGAAAGTTTGCCGCAGCTGTCAAAAACAGCCGGGAGACACGTGCGAATTTGCAAGTACACGTTTCACGGCTTTCACTAACAATAAGGATATGTCAGATTCATGTTAGGAAGTTACAGCGGCAGGTGCACATATTTGGCGAATGAGACAATGATAACCTACTTGCAGAAAGTAACAGATAAATTGGAGAAATTGTAATTTGATCCAAAAAGAGTTAAATATTTTGAGACGAGAAACTTATCGTATGTCTTTCCTACACTGCTGGAATATAGATCCTCTTGAATCATAATATTGCATTCAGCCTAGACAGACACGAGTGTCTGTGTCTGCTATGCCAACCAGTGTAAAATGGGTGTATTTACATGAGTCAGTCACTGAACTTACAGCGGCAGCAACTTCAGTCCCGCAGGTACCTAGCGCCGAATTATCTGCTGTTGAGCTTGGCCTGCGGGGCCGGAGATAGCAGCTCATGAGTACGGGGAAAATGCAAATAAGCTTCAGGTCTTTACATCCTTCACATCCGCTCACCCCGTCCTTTTTGCGAAAACCGTCCACGGCTACAGGCAACAGGATATTTTTCTCCCTCTAACTTCGTGTTGCCTGATTTATTTACAGTTAATTGTCAGTTCAGTTCATGTCTGTTGATCGTGTTGTACATAAACTGCAGTCATTGTGAATTGTCCAACGAATCTATACTAGCATGCGTGTAATCAGTGAAGTCGTAAACGTTTTTTTTTCAAACATATGACAAATCAGCACAACGCCGTTGCAATTGCTTTGTAGTTATTTAATTTGCATTGTTTTTCAAGGGGATTTTGATGACAAAATAACGTTATTTGTTTCACTTTTAAGTAAGACTTTTATGTCTGATTTTTAATTCGTCTTTGCAGAGTCTAGCAGTTCAAGGCACTTCAAAATATGTTATGTTTCAATGAGATGGACTCTCGTTCAATAGAACTCCAGAAAATATGGACTCAATGTACTCAGGCTCATCTTATAAGGCAACCCTGTGTCCCCAGAAATTATAAAATGACCCTTCACTGTACCAACCACTGTACTAAACACTCCTTTGAGCACGTAGCTAAGACCGTTGTAGTCTGCTGCAACAGCTTGAGAGGGGTTGAAATTCCAGATCTTGAAGAGCAAGGGACAACCATCAGAGGTAGAAGATCGTCCTGTTGTGAGCAATGGGTCGAAGGTTCAGTGACGGTACTATAGAAGGCAAGGAAATTAACGCTCAAATTAGGACATAGCAGTTTAGCCATTAGACATCCCGTAGAAATCACAATCTGAAATCAGATTTTTTTTTAAAATGAAAATTGTGTCGCACTGTTAAGAGAAATCCTTCCAATAAATACAAATGCCTGTAAAACAAGCTATTTCCTGAAATTTCACACAGTTTCACTAAATGGACGGCAAATAGCACATTTTAATTGTTGCACTATTTTCTTTCAATAGAAAGCCGCTTCATAAATTTCTACAACTATTTACAACAATATACCTCGAATCGAAGATTAAAAAGTATAAGCATTGCAAAATATTTGAATCTTAGCTTCAACTAATTTAACCTTCAGAATAAAAACACGAAAATGCTGGAAATGCAGATTCCTATAGAAATAAAGAGGCAATCTTTCCTGTTGTGGTCTTTCAGCAAAAACTGTAAAAACAAGTTTTTGTCAAACTTGCACAGTGAAATTAAATAAAGGTTTATCCCCAACGTAAGAAATGTTTAATCAGCGACGATAACAGATGTTAAACTCAGCAAAAGGGAGGCAACAGTAATCATCGAAGCTTCGGTGAGGAAGCGAAAGCAGAGTTGTTAATGTTGAGCATTTAATACCCTGTTTGTTCATAAATTCCTTTTGGACCCACGGACCATGAACCCTCCATCTGCTGCGTACGGACTCACCGCCTATGAACTCTCCTATCCAAGGGTTCGTTCTTACCGCTCCGGGCTCCGCGAAACATTATCTGGATTCCATCGATAATTCGTCCTGCAGTGGAATGAGTGCGGGTTGCTCAAAACGCCCGCATCTGGTTTCTCAAGTCAGTTGGAAGTTGGTGCCCGTTCCCCACTTGTTGCCAAAAAAAACCCTGAAAGAACTGTGGATGCTGTAAATCAGAAACAAAAACAGAAATTACTGGAAAGCTCAGCAGGTCCGGCAGCATCTGTGAAGAGAAATCAGAGTTAACGTTTCAGGTCCGATGACCCATCTTCTCGTTAGCTCTGATTTCTCTTCACAGATGCAGCCGGACCTGCTGAGCTTCCAGCAGTTCCAGTTTTTGTTCCCCATTTCTGAACTATTTTCTCGATTTCTTTGGTGTCATGGCCAACCAATGGAGAAACTGTGGAACAAAGGAACAGGAATAGGCCATTTAGCACCTCGAGCCTGCTCCGCTATTTAGTGAGGTCATGGCTGATCTCTGGGCCTACGCCATATTCCTGACTTTGGCCGATATCCCCTACCACCTTTGCTTAGCAACATTTATCTATCTCAGAATTAAAACTAACATCAATTGATGCATTCAACTCAACAAATCACTCTTAAACACCATCTCAAAATTTCTTCAGAGAACAGTAACTGCAAGGAAGGTGACAGAAAACGACAGTGATAGAACATCAAAATGCAGCAGATGTTGAAATTCAGAGAATAAACACTTAGTGATCGAAAATCAAAATGCAGCAGATGTTGAAATTCATAGAATAAACACGGCAGTGATAGAAAATCAAAATGCAGCAGATGTTGAAATTCAGAGAATAAACAGAAAAAGGTGCAAGTATCCTGTTTGGGAAGCATTTCTGGTCGACGCCTTCCCAGTGATGAGTTGTCCTGTTAATGGATCGGAGTCAATACTGGGTGGACTCGCTATCTCTCTACCCGAAAAACTGAGCCTCTTGGGTATTGGGTAGATGTATCAAAGAGGCGCCGCGAGCTTCAGGAGCTAAATTACATTTTATATAAACATAAAATACCGCGGATGTTGGAAATCATAAATAAAAACAGACAGTACTGCAGAAGCACAGCAGGTCTGGCAGCATCAGCGGAGACTAAACAGAGATAACGTTTCAAGTTCTGCGGAACTGAAGAAGAGTCTTTGGATTCGAAATGTTAAATCTGTTCCTGACATTTCATTGCTATTTGTTTCGAGGATTCAAATCCAATTCCCCAGAATAGCATGTACAGAAAATGTGCTGGTAGAGTGCTTCAGTTACGGACAACAGTGATTTTAGCTTCTGTAGAAAGGTCACCAAATGAAATATGAATGCAGTTTCTCGTTCCACAGATACTTCCTGAACTGATATGTCCAGCAATTTCTGTCCAATCTCAGAATTTCCGCAACCACTGCATTTTGCTTTTCCATCACCTTCCTTGTATTTGCTGTTTGCTGAAGAGATTTTGAGACTGTGTTTAGGTTTCAGAGACTGATTGGCTGGGATGAAATTATTAATTTGCATAAAAGCAGAGGGCAACGCCCTCTTGCTGTCAGGGACTATTAAAAGAGATAACCTTTCAGGTATTTATTCGATCCCCTCAAACAGATGTCAGTCCATCGCGGTCTCGTTAATCTTTTCGCTATGTCTGACTGGGCGCATGTTGTTGTTGTATTCTATTTCTGTGTGGCAGGTGAGTATTTTCACATTTCGATTCACTGTAAAATTTGTTTTGTGAAGGTTGTTTGGGGTGAGCTTTCATGTGTGTGCATATTCAATTATTTCAATATTTGATCAAAGAACACAGCAGTAAGATTTTTGACGCTGTTTTCTTTCAGGTTCAAGCCCACAGTTTACGGTAAATCAACCGCCTTCAAAATCGGCTACTACCGGAGGGACCGTCCAGATAAGTTGCACCTTGTCGGGTGCTTCCTTAGGAGGCAACTTCTTTTATTGGTATCAGCAGAAATCTGGAAATGTTCCACGGTATCTGCTTTATCACTACACTAGAAGCGAAACGTACAGAGCCTCGGGTGTTCCAGAACGGTTTTCGGGCGCTGTATCCGGCAACACGGGAACGTTAAGTATCAGCAACGTTGAATCGGGAGACGTCGCAGACTATTGCTGTGTCATATATATATACACAACATCTGCGTTTTCGGCACAGGCACCAAGCTGAGTATTCGCAGTGAATAAAACTCCTTTTCGTATAGAATTCAAAACTTGATTCCGTTTAAAAGTAAAATGCTATGTTCCATTTTGCAACAATTCAATGTTTCATTTTGCAACAGTTGTAAAATCATGTTCACAATGGAACTATGAATTCATTCTAAATGATCTAGAACACTGGCGCCAGTGTCTCTGTGCCAGAGGACGGATGAATGTTTAAGAAATAAAAACATAAATTGCTGCAAATACTCCCAGTAGGTCCGGCAGCATGTATGGGAAGCAAGCAAAATTAACGTTTCAAGTCCGGAGACTCTTCATTAGAATTGGACTCGAAACGTTAACTCTGCGTTGCCTCCACAGATCCTGCCAGACCAGCTGAGTTTCTGCAGTAAATTCTGTTTTCGTTTCAGATTTCCAGCATCGGCATTTCTTTGGGTTTTCTTTTTTGTTAATGTTTAAGAAGCTCTATATCTGCTCCGTGATCATCCGTAGTGACGTCCAGTAACACTTGTTCAGATCTAGTAACTTCAGCCATCGTTGCTTTGCGTTCCTGGCTCCCTTAACTTTCCTAGCTGCATTGCTGTTGCATTGAATCTAGTCGCTTTGAATTACAACGGAAGTTCAGTCCGAATGCTGAACGAAACGCTGCTCAGAGGGTAAAATCAAAGCGTCGAGGAAACGCTTCGTTTTTCGCCTATCGGCTAATTGAGGAGGACACAATGGAAATCTTTGATTTCACAAGACGATCCACAAATAAGGCAGGAATACTTCTCTGAAGAAGCGTAAGTGGGGTGACAATGAAATTAATGGACTATTCGGTGGTCCTAATTGTAATCAACAAAATCTGGTGAAACCCTGAATCTGTACAAAATCTTGTTAAAATAAAAATAGGTGTGAGCACAAGGTTAGGAGAAATGAACACAGATGTGAGAATGAGTTTAGGAGCATGATTAAGTCGTTTTATTGCATTCGGATCGTTGACATTGTCAGATAGTCCACTGCATTGAGAATGCGTACGACAGGCAGGCTGTGGGAATCTGATCTCTTTTGCTGGTTATTTCAATATCAGTGATCAGAAAAATCCGAAACAGAATCAAAGTTACAATTCTGTGCACTATTAGGCGAATTGGGAATCTTTTAATAATGGACCTTTACTCGCACAATATCTTGCAGAAATAATCCTTGCTTGAGGAGCAGTAGATATATAAATCTCCCATTCATGCGAGTGCTCATTGTTGAGATTTTGGCATAGTGGCAGAATTTTCTTTATTCATTAATGGGATGAGGGTGTCGCTGGCTAGGCAGCATTTATTCCTCATCACTAATTGCCCAGAGGGCAGTTGAGAGTCAACCGCATTGCTATGGGTCTGGAGTCACATTGCAGGCCAGACCAGGTAAAAATGGCAGTTTCCTTCCCTAAAGGACATTAGTGAACCAGATGGGTTTTTCCCCTGATAATCGACAATGGATTCATGGTTATCACTAGATTCTTAATTCCAGATATTTTATTAAATTCAAATTCCACCATTTGCCATGGCGGGATTCGAACCCAGGTCCCCAGAATGTTACCTGGGTCTCTGGATTAACAGTCTAGCGATAATGCCATCGCCTCCCCTATTATACAGTAAAACAGCTCCTAATGGGCGGGCAATCTATTTACACTTATCTGTTGGTATTTCTGTTGATTTCTGGTTGATTTCTTTCATGCCATGTGTGTGTACGTGTGACGGGGTGGGGTGAGGGGGGAGTGTGGGCTGTGAAAGCGTGGTGGACTCTGGTTTAAGGCAGTGTCAGTGGCTCGGCTAGCATTCATTGCCCATCCTTAATTGATGTGGAGAATTTGGTGGCGAGCAGATTTCACGAGCCGCTGGAATCCTTGGGGTGTAAAAGGGGAGGGAGCTCCTGGAGTTAGAAACAGCCATAATGAATTAACGGTAATATAGTTCGAGAACAGCTTGGCGTGTGTTTTGGCGGAGAACTTGCAGGTGGTGGTGTTTCTATGCATGTGCTGTTCATGTCCTTCCTGGTGGTAGAGGTTTAGTGTTTGAATGGTGCAGTTGACAGAGCCTTGGTAAGTTGCTGTAGAGCATCTTGTGCATGGTACAATATTTAAGGTGGTAGATGGGGTGCCAGGTGTTGAGCTTCTGGAGTGCTACTAAAGCTGCATTTGAATGGCCTACAAGACTTGTGGGAATCAGAAGGTGTGACATTCGCTGGAGGTTTCCTAGCCTCTTCCATGCTCTTGTAACCATTGTAAGCATATGACTGCTCCAGTTCAGTTTCTGGACAATGACAACTTACAAGATATTGGTGTGGGGGTAAAATGCGACACCAATATCATTGAATGTCAAGAGGAGATGAGATATGCCCATTAGTCACCCGTTTTACACTAGTTGAAGCTGCCTGTTCCACTTGTAATAAAACTGATCACAATTTTTTTCACATGGGAACACATCAGAACAAATTTAACATAGATTCATGTTTTCATATGACTATAACTATTTCTAATAGTTACTGGCACCTTGACATCTCAATGTAGAGCTATGGAGCTGTATAAAGTGTTATAATCAGCTGTACATTTGCACAAATATCTTGTTTATGTTATTCAGGGTACCGTTCAGAAATAGAAAAGATATATGTTGTTTTGTTCTCTGTAAAGTCGGTCAGACCCAATGTATCACTGCAGCCCGTCTTAAATCTCAACTTTGTTACTTCAAAACGAAGGTGTGTCACCTTCAATATTTCTCAGATTAATTAACACACTGAAACGCACGCAAAACTAAGTAAACTTTTTTTTATTATACTCCACGGAAAGACATAATTTAAATTTTATTATCTTAAAAGAAGCCTTCTGTTTTCAAAAAAAAAATACGCAGTCCCTCAGTCAACTAAATCTAATCTATTTTAAACAGGTCCGCAGCAACCATCAGTCTCCCTCTTTCCTCCTTCATCGGTTCAAATCACGGAAAAGAATAAGGCGACCACAGCGTGTTTGGTGAGCGGTTTCAACCTGGGCGCTGTGGAGATTCAGTGGACGGTAGATGGCAGTGTGAGGGGGGACGGTGCAGAGACCAGTCGGATTCAGCAGGAGACGGACAACACGTTCAGTGTGAGCAGTTATCTGATCCTGTCAGCCACAGAGTGGAACTCACACGAGCTTTACTCTTGTGGGGTTAAACGCGAGACTCGGGCAACACTGTTTCAGACAAGTATCTCGAGATCGAGTTGTATGTGTCCAGTTTTTTTTACAGACTTATTGGTGTTAACTGAAACACGTCCATTCGCTTACAACTATGCATCCGATCAAGTCGATTAAAAAACAGCAATAATGTGATTATATCTTAAGTACTTCATCATTATGAATCTATCCCAACACAGCAATTCAATAAAACAATTGATCGAGCATCAAACGCTCATTTTCGTGTTTTTTCTTTCATTTCTGTCAAAATGAATCAAATCTATCGAGATATCAGTATTACTAAGCCTCCCGGAAGAAAACAAATGTGCAGTGATCGAAGATCAGATGAAATACACTGTTCCGCATGGCCCCAAAGCGAGTCTGTCAGTGAAACTGACAGTGAGAGTCGGTTTAAGTGCGTATGTGTATGCGTGTGAACGTGTGCGTAAGTGAGTGCTGTGTGTGTATGAGACTGATTGTATGCAAAAATGTGTTTGTGACTGTATCTATGTGTGCAAAGATCAATAAAAGAGACTAACCGTGTTTCTAAAAATGTACCATGCCTGAGGATTTTAGAGTTTAGCAAAGGAGCACCAAGTAATTGATAATGGGAGAGGAATGACCGCCGGATAGTGGAGTAGCAAATCAAGAGTCATTAAAAAAAATAAACGTTTCTAAACGAAAACAAATTCAGAGAAATTCATAAATATGAACACGGGCCGTTTGTGAAATCATAATGAGATAAAGTATCTGAGACAGTAAACAAATGCTGGATCTAATTTATGAAGACGTAAAAAAGGTTGTGTGCGCCAGACTTAGAGGGACTGAGCTAATCTCGCAATGTAACTCGCTGCTGATCAACATGTGAATGGAAAGAACAACAATTCATTCGTGAGCTGGGGCTTAAACCGCGGAGCCCTACGGTGACGGGGCGGGTGACACTAGGTTTTGGCAGAGAGGACTGGGACCGAAGAAACAGCTTTATTACTAGTATTCCATTGCTGTGATAAGACAAGACTCGGGCAAAACCGTTTCAGACGAGTATCTCGAGATCGAGTTGTATGTGACCAGTTTTTTACGGACTTTCCGGTGATAACTGAAACGCCAATGTTCATTCGCTTACAACTATGCATCCGATCAGGTCGATTGAAAGGCCCTTCAGCCCAACTCGTCCATGGCGACTAGGTTTCCTAAATTGAACTAATTCCGTATAACAAGGAGATGGCTCACTGTATATCTAATCATGGCCTATATATCCAGTAATATGGCTCAATGAATCCTACTTCCCTGGTGACCCCAGGGAAAAATGCATCATTTCATTTACCGAGTGGTTGGCTTGAACATTGTCCCTGCTCCTTCAAATACTGATGCCTTCCCAACTGGGGTAAAGGATTGCTTCGTGTTGAGAGAGAGAGAGAGAGAGAGAGAGAAAAAAAAAAAATTTGTGTGTTTGTGGGCTCTGCTATCTAGGCCAGCATTTATTGCCTATCCCTAATTGTCCTTGAGAATGTGGGTCTGAATGATGTTCTGCAACCACTGTGGACCATTTGGTGTGGAAATGCCCTCAATGATGTGAGGGAACTCTAGAATTATGGCCAAATGACACTTAAGGTGATATATTTCCAAGTTAGATGTGGCTTGGAGGGAAAATCGGTTGTGTTACCAGATATCTACTGTACTTCCAGGCAAAAGTGGTCGTGGATTCAGTAGGTGCTGTCTAAGGAGCCTTGTGAATTTCTGCAGTGGACTTTATTGATGTTACACACAGCTGCTACTGAGAGTCCGTGTTAGACCGAATGAAGGTTTTGTAGATGTAGGGCCAATCAAGAACGCTATTTTGCCCTGGGTGTATGAAGCTTGTTGAGCGGTACATGCATCATTCTACATTGCCTGTCCATACACGCCAAAATCATTGTTCCCCGGAGCTCTCCAGCCCATGGTTTCACTGCTGTGGGTTCTTTGGCTTTATATTCCGGAGCCCTCCCCAATCTGGTCAGTTGTCATCACAGTCTGGCTATCGTTGAAAGTGTAATGAAGACATTCTCATACCCCTCAGGTCTACTACATACGGTGTCAGTTCTTACATTCAACCTAATTACTTGCACCACCGGGATTTTCGTCTCCCAACGGGCCACGTTGTTTCTATTGATCAGAGTACCCGCAGTCCCCTATATTTATACATCAGGCAGCAACACAGCCATCCCATCATGAGTTTAGCTGTTTTCTCTCAGGATCTTAACCCACAAGTTTTCTTTTCTAAATTTCATATTCTGTTTTCAATCTGAATCGCACGTGCCGAGAAGAGGATATTTCCGTGGAGGAGAGAAATGTTGATCAGATGGCATATCGACACTTGGGCATCATTTTAACCCATTGTACGGGCTGTTTTGCAGAAACCTTTTTCCAAAATATTTTCAAGGCCCAATCACGCAGTCCTAATGTCTCTCTATGGTTGCCAGTATAGTCCACACATGGCTTTATCGTAATTCCAACCAATAGGACATAGAAGCAGAATCATGCTATTTGGACAGTTGAATCTGCTCCATCTTTCTAAAGGGCTTCTTCCCCACCGCGTTCACTCTGATGCTGTACCCTCATATCCGACTTTCTTACTAGTGAAAACATCTTCTCTACGTTCTCTCCCTCCAAGTGTCTCAGTATTCTGTCAGTAACAAACAGATCACGCTTCATCCGTCTAACCTTCATCGTGTACAAACGCGCAGCGCCTAACTGCTCATAACATAACAAACTCTTCGTGTCCGGTTCATTTTGGCAAACCTCGTCCGGATATTCTCCAAAGCCAGCACATCGTTTCTCAACTGGAGGGCCTAAAATTGCTCAGAATTTTCCAAATGCGGTCTGACCAGAGCTTTACATACCCTCAGCAGAATGTCCCTGGAATTGTAGTCTAGCCCGCTTCAACTGAGTGCTAACATTGCATTTGCTTTCCTAATTGTCATTGAGCCTAAATGTTGACATTAAGACAATTCTGAATGAGGACTCATAAGTCCCCATCAGATATCCGAAACTTTTCCCATTTAGATAATAGACTACGTCTCTATTCTTCCTTCCAAAATGCAATAACCTCACACTTTCATACATTGTAGTCCTTCCACCACTTCGTTAGCCACTCTCCTAGCCTGTCCAAGTCCTTATACAGCCCACCTGCATCCTCAACTCTACCTGCCCCTCCACATGTCTTTGTGCCGTCAGCAAAATTAGCAACAATGCCCTCAGTTCATTTGTCCATATTGTTAAGGTATATTATGAATAGTTGCGATCCCAACACAGACCCAAGTGGAACTCCACTAGTCACCAGCTGCCATCCTAAAAAAGGCATATTTTACCCCAACACTCTGTCTTCTACCTGTCACCAATCCTCTATCAATGCCAGTACCTTGCCCCTAACACCATGGACTCTTACCTTACTTAATGGCCTCCTGTGCAGCACTTTGTCAAATCTCGTCTGGAAATCCAAAGAGACAAAGTCCACTAGTTCTCCTTTGTCGAAGTTACTCATTACCTCCTCAAAGATTTCTAGCAAGGTTGTCAAACCATGCTGACTTCACCCTATTTTACCTTACTCTTCAAAATACTATACAATCTCATCCTGGCATTCTAAAATCTTACTGATGCCAGGATAAGCACCCTATACTCTCCTATCTTCTGCCTCGCCCCCTTCTTAAACATTACATTGTTATATGAGCCATTTTCAGTCCTCTGGGACACTTCCTGATTCCACTGAAGCCTAAATGTTATGGACCAGGCCAGACTCCCTCAAAATATTTTAAGAAAGTAGCCTAGACCCTAACATTTTCTTATCTGAAGGCAGGTGTGAAGTGCATGTTCCAGGTGTGACACAACTTGTCAAACCACTCGACTGTAAGCAAGACAAAATTTATTTAAACACTGCAGTTGAAACACGAACAAAAGCAAGCAGAATTTAGAGTAACTTAAATATTGGAAAACCTAACTGGCTCGATACAGCAGCTTAACTAATTAACTGTTCTATTATAGTAACATCCTATAAACACATCCTTTGGCAAAAATGCTAATTCAAACACAGATTCTTATAGGCAGGAGGGAACAACATTCAGAGAGAGATTTCAGAGAAAGTCAGAGGAAGACTTTATTGAAGCTTGCAACACTTCTGGTACTCAAAACACCTTGCGTCTTCTACTGCAAAAAAAAACACTAGAAAGAAACCTGAACTGGGAGAACTGACCACTCCCCTTCAATTGTTAAACTGTAACTCTCCAGACCCTTCGGTACTTCTGCCTTTACAACCTTTCTTAGAAAAAACCAATGGCAAAATAACCTTTTTTTAAAGTGACAGCATCATCACACCTCCTCCCTTACAAAAATGAACAATCAATATGCAAAATAAAAACCGAAAGAACTGTGGTTGCTGTAAATCAGGAACAAAAACAGAAGTTGGTGGAAAAGCTCAGCAGGTCTGGCAGCATCTGTGAAGAAAAAAAAGAGTTAACTGAGGAACAGTCATTGGACCTGAAACGTTAACTCTGATCTTTTTCTTCATAGATGCTGCCAGACCCTCAGAGCTTTTCCATCAACTTCTGTCTTTGATCAATATACAAAGATGGCTTTATTTTAAAAAACCTTAGTCTTTTTCTATTTGTACACTACAATACATATGCACTACATTAACTGTAAACATGCAAATATTTATGACTACATTCAATTTCAGTCCGTTTACTCCTGCCACCGAACGCCTCCATCTTTCTTCATCCAGGCGTGACAACATGTCGATAATAATGTATACTTGTCCTATCGCGTGTATAATTTTCAAATTGTATGCCTGTAATACAAGCTCTATCTAAACAGTCTGGAACTTTTGTCCTTAAGTTTCTCCAAAGTCTTTAATGGATAATGATCAGTATATACAATTATCTCAAATATACTACTGGCAATAAAAATGGTGAAATGTTGTAATGTCTACACCAAGCTCAAGGTCTCCTTCTCAACCATGGAATATTTCTGTTGATGAATATTCAATTTCCTGGAGAAATATTCAATTGGTCTTTCTACCTTCTTGTCGTCTTCTTGTAAGAGTATAGCATCAACACCCACTTCACCTGCACCAACAGCCACCTTGAATGGCTTCAGATAATTAGGTGTGGCTAATACTGGGCATTGGTTAACATAGCTTTCAGGCTGTCAAATGCCTTCTGACAGTCTGCTGTCCCCTGAAATTATCTGTACACTGCTAAAATTCAGCACGAATTTTTGATAAAACCCACTCAATCCCAGGAATCAGAGTACTGCTCTCTTCGTTAATGGTATGGGAAACTCCCCAATAACCTTTGTGTTCACATTCCATGGGGCCATCTGTCCATGTCCAATAACATGGCCCAGGAGCATAACTTAGGCTTTGGCGAATTCACTCTGAGCCAGGTTTATCACCAAGCCTGCCTACCAAAGTCGATTGAAAATTCTGATAAATGCTGTAAATGTTCCTTCCATGTGTGACTAAGAATCACCAGGTCGTTGATGTATACTTTACAGCTGTGTAATCCAGCAATGACTTTATTTGTTAATCTTTGAAATGTGGCTGGCTCAATGTCATTACTTTAAATTGATAGTCTATTTGGTGTCACAAAAGCCACAATTGACTTCACTCTTTCGGATGAAGGTGCCTGCCAGTATCCTCTGAGTAAGTCCAACTTAGAAATATAAGTTGCTTTTCCCACCTTCTCAATACAGTCTTCCAAACGTGAAATCAGACGTTGTAGCGTAGAAACATACAAGATAGGAGCAGGGGCGCCATTCGGCCCTTCAAGCCTGTTCCACCATTCATCATGATCTTGGCTGATCTTTCAAACCAATAACTTAATCCTGCTTTCTCCCCATAACCTTTGATTCCATCGCCCCAAGTGCTATATCTAGCAGCCTCTTGAATACATTCAATGTTTTGGCATCAATTACTTCCTGTGGTAATGAATTCCACAGGCTCACCACTCTTTAGGTGCAGAAATGTCTTCTCATCTCCATCCTAAATCGTCTACCCCAAATCCTCAGACTGTGATTGTGACTGGGACACACCAACCATCGGGAACATCCTCCCTGCATCTACCCTGTCTAGTCATGTTAGAAGCCTGTATGAGATCCCCTCTCATTTGACTGAACTCCTCCGAAAGCAATTCCAACCTAGTCAATCTCTTCTCATACATCAGTCCCACCATCCCCAGAATCAGCCTGGTAAACCTTTGCTGCACTCCCTGAAGAGCAAGAGCATACTTCCTCAAGAAACCTCAGACCATCCTTCCTCAGACCAAAACTGCACACAATATTTTAGATGTGGCCTCACCAATGCCCTGTATAAATGCTCCACTTACAATGAAGGCCAACATACCATTTGCCTTTTTTTACTGCCTGCTGCACCTGCATGTTTACATTCAGCGACTGGTGCACAAGGACAACCGGATCCTGCTGCATGGTCCCCTCTCCCAATTTACAGCTGTTCAGGTAGTAATCTGCCTTCTTGTTTTTGCTTCCAAAGTGAATAATTTTATATTTATCTAAATTATACTGCATCTGCCATTGATTTGCCCACTCACCCAATGTGTCCTGATCATGCTGAAGGGTTTCTGCGTTCTCATCACAGTTCACCCTCCCATCCAACTTGGTATCATCTGCAAACTTGGAGATGTTACATTTTGTTCCCTCATCCAAATCATTAATATATATTGTGAATAGATGGGGTCCCAGAACTGATCCCTGTGGCACCCCACTAGTTACTGCCTGCCAAAACCCGCATTGACTTTGCAATAGTCTACACTTTAGAGGGTTAAGCCTATAAGGATGTTGCTTAATTGGAACAGCATTTCTTATGTCTACATCATGCATAATTAAATTAATACTTCCTAGCATATTCCCACATATCTTCCAATGCAATAGTAATAACTCTTTCAGGTCATTTCGATTTTCCTCTGGAAGGTAACTCAATAACATATCCCATTTTTTGAGAACTTCCTCATTGTCCAATGTAATTTGAGGAATGTCCAATTCAGAAGCCTCTGAACTTGGCTCTCCACTCTGTGCTGTAACTAGTAACACATTCTCCTTTTGTTTTCCTTCCCTACCAAAATACCATTTGAGCATATTCACATGATACATTCTGTAAGTCTTCTTTCTATCTGAAGCCCTTATCAAATAGTTCAGGTCACTCAACCTCCTTTTGATTTGATAAGGTCCACTTCTAAAGGTTCACCTATCACTGGAAGTAACATTAACACTTTATCCACGCTAGCAAAATTGTGAATTTTTGATCTCTTGACTGCTTCCTGTTCCATCATATGCTGTGTTATTTTTACATGCTGTCTAGCCAACTCCCCCACTCTATTTAATCATTCCCTAAAATTTGACACAATGTCCAAATGTGTGGTCTCTGAATTCTGACTCAACATTTTCACCTTAAATAATTTCAGTGGCCTCTCAGTTAGTGCCCAATCCAATTCTAATCGATTGAATTTGGTCGATTCATTTGGTACATCCCTATTTGCAAAAAAAAGTACAAATAGAATTCTTTTACCCCAATCATCTGGATAGTATTGAATATAAGCCCTTAATGTGGTCTTTAATGTTCGATTTTCCCTTTCTAGCACTCTTTGTGATTCTGGATGGTATGTAGTGGATTTGAATTGTTTTATTCCTAAACTGTCCATAACTTCTCTGAATAATTTTGATGTAAAATTTGACCCTCGATCTGATTGTATCCCTGCAGGCAATCCGTATCAAGTGAAAAATTTGAGTAACTCTTCTACAATCGTTTTAGCTGGGATATTGTGTAATGGAATAGCCTCCTGAAATCTAGTGGACACACCCATTATTGTCAACAAATACTGATTCCCACTTTTTGTTTCAGGTAGGGGTCCTATGCAATCAATAAGACCCTTGTAAAAGGTTTCTCAAATGTAGGAATGAATATTAAAAGTGCTGGTTTTATTAATGCCTGTGGTTTTCCAATTACCTGACACAAATGACATGTCTGGAAAAATTCAATACACCCTTGTGCAGTCCAGGCCAGTAAAAATGTTTTTGTATTTTGGCTTGAGGTTTTCTTACCCCTAAATGACCTCCTACTAGTGATTCATGTGCTACCTGCAACACCTTCTTTCTATAACCCACTTGAAATAGAACTTGATGAATTTTTGCTCATTTCTCATCTGTCTGAATATGTGATGGTCTCCACTTCCTCATAAAGACATCATTTTTAAGATAGCAGCATTCAGGAATACACTCAGATTCTTCTTCTATGTGTGCTTTTTGATACAATTGCTTCAGTTTTTCATCTTTCTGTTGTAACTCAATTCATTTCCCTGAGCTAAACATATCCACTTTGTCCTCCACCTTCTCTTGTTTCTTCTCAACTGTACAATTAAACTTGGTCTCTGATAATTCTACTTGAACTTCCTTATCTGTATTCTTTGATTGCTCCTCTTGTTTCAACTGGTGGCTTTGTGACCTTATTATCATACAGTCAGGAAAAATCCCAGGATATATTTCCTATAATAACTCAGTTTCCTGATTTTCCACTGGCTTTCCAACCACAGTAGGCAGTACTCCTACCTGTAATCCAGCTATACAATTGCCAAGGTTAATTTGTGTTCCTGGAGCCAAGAGTTTCTCCAGTACTCCTACCACCACTTCTCCACTTTTCACTGGACATTCCAAGCTCACTCTACACTTCTTATCTTACCATGAATTCCACGTACTGGCACTTTTTCGGGCAATAGTCCTTCTGAATTACACATCTCTAACTAACTATAGTAGCCCAAGCCCCAAACATAGACAAACACAGGAATTCCTGGAGGCATGGTTCTCAACCCATAATGCAATCAACAAACATATAGAATTGGACCCCATATACAAACCCATACAGAATAAAACCGGAAATGACACTACTCACCACAACAGACCTGACCGTATAAATTCGAAGTGGAGTAGAACAACGTTGCTTCATCGGAGGCTTCACTGTAATAATGTTACCTGGCAAGGTGACGAAACGTCTGAATGAAAACAAGCCAGCTCGGTAAGCAAGTCAACAACCACACCCACAACCCGAGCTAGAAATCTTTGCTCTAACCTTAAATGGAAGGTTCTGTTTCCATGTTGTACAGCTCTGTGACTCTATATCCTTGGATATTTAGTTCCCATCCCTAACGTGCTGACACTGTGATACCCACAAGCGCTGTCGATTTCAATCTGCACTACAAGTTAATTTACTTTGCATTGTATAATGCATGTATTTAAGTACAAGAGCCTCAATCCTGCAACGACTGGCCCCCTCTCGGAGTTGTTCTCTGATCTGCTGTGCCTGAAGTTAGACTCCTGACCATTTCCATGCTGACTGTCAATTACATGTTCGAAAAACATTAATAATCTCTCCTGAGACCTCCGCGCCACCTTAACATTATCCATGTAACTGAAGCTATACCATCCCTCGCCACTGTTCAGTGTAAAGTCCTAGTTGTGTGATTCACCAAAACTGTCCTCCCAGCATGATTCTGGTGTAGCCTGTCCTATTGAATGGCTGCCCACACATCCCCTTCCCCAGTATTGTTGCCTGTGTCCCATGGGTTTGAACCTGTTTCTCCCACACAGTCTTTGACCACACGTTTTTGTGGTTATTCTCATTGTACCTGCGCACTTTGCTCCTGCCTTAGGCAATAATCCAGAGATTATTACATTTTGGTTCTGCTTTTTTTAATTTAGCCCCGAGCTGCTCATATTCCCTCAGCATGACCTCTTTCCTCTTTCTATCTATATGATTGGTACCTACATGGACCGTGACAACTGGATCTTTCCCCTTACACTCCAAGTTCCTTCAACACCCAGAAACTGGGCACCAGGAAAAACTTTCCATCCTGGCCACAGAGGACAGCGCCATTCCCCTGTCTGTACGATCCCCAATCACCACTACATTTCTCTCCCCTCCCCTTCCCCCCTCCTCCACATCCCCCCCACCCCGCCCCACATCTTGAATGGCTCCTTGTTGCCATGGTCATTTTGGAGACGTTGCAGGGGGTATATACCAAAATGTTGCCTGGGCTGGAGAGTTTCAGTTATGAAGAGAGATTGGGCAGAGCAGTGTTGTTTTCCAACAAGCAGATGAGATTACGGAAGGACATAATTGAGAAAGACAAAATTAGGAGGAGTATAGTGAAAAATATCCATGATGACGTGTATCTTGGGGATTAAAAATGGTAACTGCAGAAATGCATTCTTTTTCAGTTGCCAGAAACTCCTTGTGCTTTCAAGTTTCTGAGAATTTGATGGTAGAAAGCATAACCCTGATATTTAAGAAAGATGAAAGAAGTAAGGATTTCCAGGCCTATTAACCTAACGTCAGCAATAAGAAAAATACTTGACCCTTGTTATTGACGAGGTCAAGAACAGGTTACTTAAAAGTATCAGTTCTTGTGGTGCTAAAATAGTGGAACCAACAGATATGGTTTATTAGGACTTCCAAAATGACAGGGTCAATTAGTTGCCACAGAGAAGTTTAAAACACTAAATCAGTGTTCATTGACTTGGTCACAACGAAATTGGTTACTAGGCAAGAAACAGGCATGAATAATGAAAAGGCTGTTTACTGGTTGACAGGCTTTAACGAGCAGCATGTCACAGGAATCAATACTTGTGCCTGTACATTTTCTAATATTTTTTAATAACTTGAATGAGGAGGCTGAGTAGCACGATGCAACCAAGTGTTATAATGATTAAAGTCAGGTGGAAAGCAATCTGTGAGGAGGATACAAAGAAGCTGCAGGAGGGAGATGGAAAGCTTTGAGATTTGGGCAAGGACATGACTGATAGACGATATTATGAATAAATGTGATGCTATTCACATTGGTTGGAAAAGTGATGTTGAAAATCTGGGGATCTTTACATTCAGATAGCCGTGAGTGCCTTTATAAATGAATGACAGTAAATTAACATGCAGGCATAGCAAGCAATTCGGAAGACAAATGGTATGTTACCATTTATTGGCAAGGAATTTGAGTTTCAGACCTAAGAATTTTCGCTACAATTATATAAAACATTATTAATGTCACAGCTGGAGAACTGTGTGCAGATTGTGTCTCCTTACTTAAAGAAGGCCGTGTTTGCTCCAATTGCTACATTCGCTGCTTGAACAAACTAGGAATATATTGCCTGCAGGTTACAGGAATACAATATATTTTATTTGTAAAACGTAAATTGTTAAGAGGCTTAGTGCTCATAAAATGCTTCACATGGCAAAGGAATTGGAATCAGATTCCTGTAAATGGTGTTCTCAGAGTTTGCTCTCTCTTTCAAGGGAAAAGTTCGCTCGACGTTTAATTTGAGAATCAACGTCAGAAATCGCACTACACCAGATTATAGTCTAACACCTTTATTTTTGTGATTTTAACAAGCTTTCGGAGCGCAACCCCTTTGTCAGGTGCAGTGAGAGAGAAGAGTACACAGACACAGAGTTTATAGGCAGAGAGATCATGGGCAGAGAGATGAAAAGATCATACAACTGGTGTGAGTGGATTGTCGGATAATAAGTCTCTGCAGGTGACCAAGAGAGTTAGACAGCGAGTAAAATGTCAACAGCTGAATAACCAGCGAAGGCATGACCTATAATCCGATCAAGTGAGGCAGAGAGATAATCAAAACAAAATTAAAAACAAAGTGGTGCTGGAGTCAAACTAAATGACTGGAATAACCTGATAGTTATAACAAAATTTGAGGATCATCACGCGACAGGCAAGGTGCCAGAATGCGAGAAGAAGGGACCTTCATGGTAATCGCAGTTGGTGCGGAAATTGAATCCGCGCCATTAGCGCCAGGCTGCATCACAAACCACTTATCCAGCCAATCGAACTCACCAAACCACTTTAGGTGCCCAATGAAGTTCAATTGAGGACATATGTCAATTAATATCTTTGTCATTTGGACCACGGAGTCAAGAAAACAATGGTGGCATTTGTAACTGAACGCTAAATGCTAGATTCCAAAGCTGAGCAGTGCATTCCAGCAGAGGGTTTGAATGCATCTTATCATTGCGCAGTTGTTTAACAGACGAAGAACAATATAGGGTTAAACTGGGGGAAATAATTGAGGAACGGGCAATTATTTAATAACGAATATATGAAGTGCAGAAAATGAAAGGTCATCTATTGCACAATTAATGTATCCGATATCATTATTACTTGCTGCCTATGAACGCAAATGGGAGGTTACATGTCTTCTCCGGAGGGTCACTAGCGCAGAATGTCTGTTGAGTACTCTTTGACTGAGGGGTTAGTGCTCCAATCGGCAAACCAGATTCTCAGCCAGGAAGGCACAGTTATGGAGAGGGTCCTTTTTGGGGTTGGTGTTCGTTGTTTATGCTGGCTTTTTTTTTACAAGCTTGGAATTGAATCCAGAACTTTAAAACATCAGTTTGGTAATAGGTCATCAGTAACCGAGTGGCCAGAAACTGGCCCCCTCCACCATTCTCAATACACGGCGCTGTCCAATCACATTCAGATCATTTGGAAACTGAAACGAAATACCAAGAAGACTCCGATTGGCTGGGGGTTTAGACGAGCTGACACCGGATTGGTGGCGTTTGAATTTCGTTGAGGAATCGAGGGGCTCATTGACCCAATTCTGTGGGCGCCTGCCTGGCTTCGGATCATTTCACCTCTAATCGGGCCAATGATTTGTTCTGAAAGTTCACTGTAAATATTCCCGCATGGGTTCTATTAATGACTGAGCGGAAATCAAAGAGCAGATCTTTAACCTACAGTGCGCTCTTTGATTGAGTGTATTCATACAGCTGGGAGTGCGAGTTCCCAACGCAAAAATACTGAAACCACAACCCCACTTTCTGGATCCGGATTCCGACGTCTTAGAACGAACTCCCAACCTCGGGAATGGGAAACGTTCCTGAATTAGTTCACCTAACAGGGCGAGTTGGCGATATTGGGGATTACCGAACAGGGTTCAATCTAATGTTAGGATGTTTACTTGGACTTCAGTAAAGCCTTTGACAAGGTTCCGCGTGGTAGACTAATTAGCAAGTTAGATCACATGGGATTCAGAGTGAGCTCACCAATTGGATACAAAATTACCTTTACGGTAGGAGACAAAGTGTTGGTAGAGGGTTGTTTTTCGGACTAGAGGCCCGTTACCAGCGTTGTTCCACAGGAATTGGCACTGAGTCCACTTCTGTTTGTCACTTACACGAATGAATTAGATGTGAATATAGAAGGTACGGTTAGTAAGATTGCGGATGACACCAAAATTGGCGGTGTAGTGGAAAATGAAGAAGATTATCCAAGATTACAACAACATCTTGAACAATTGGGTCAATGCGCTGAGGAGTGATAGATGGAGTTTAATTGAATAAATGTGAGGTATTGCATTTTGCTAAAACAAACAAGGGCAAGGGCAGGACTCATACAATGAAAAGTAGGGCCTTGGGTACTATTATAGATCAGACAGACCGAGGGGGTCGGGAACATAATTCGGGAACAAAGTGTGCATTACATGTAGACAGGGTGGTTAAGAAGGTGTTTAGCACATTTGCCTTCATTGCTCCGACTTTGAGTATAGGATTTGGGACTTCATGTTGAGGTTGTACAGTATGTTGGTGAAGCCTTTTCTGGAGTTCTGGTCGCCCTGTTATGGCAGGATATTATTAAGCTGGAGAGGGTTCAGAAGAGATTTACCAGGATGTTGCTGGGAATGAAGGGTTTGAGTTATAGAAAGAGGCTGGATAGGCTGAGACTTTTCTCACTGGAGCATAGGAGGTTGAGGGGTGACTTTACAGAAGTTTTGTGAGACCATGACGGTACGGAAAAGGTGAATGGCAGGTGTCTTTTCCCTATGATGGGGTATTTCAAGACTAGGGAACATATTGTTAAAGTGGGCAGAGAAAAATTATAAAAAGACACGAGGCGCAACTTTTTTTTTACACAGACAGTGGTTCATGAGTGGAATGAACTTCCAGAGGAAGTGGTGGATGCGGGTACAGTTACAACATCTAAAAAACATTTATAAATGCACTGCTCTGAGCGGTCCACAGGGTCAATATGCAGATCAGCTGGTGATGACAGTCAGCCAGCAGTGGCAGCCGCTTAGTGTCTATGATGGAATGTTGTTGAAGGAGCAGAATCTTTCGACAAAGGTGATCTGGAAATCTTTTGAAGTCGGAAGGGAGACATCATGGAATGGAACAGCAGGGGGCGCAGAAGGGAGAGTCTGTGCTGATCGAAACCCTGCCTCTCCATCTCCATCTCCATGACCCTCACCCTGAGCAAGGTGTCCGCGAAGCTCATGTCATGGGCTCAACAGAAGAAAGTTCGTCGCAGCTGTCCAAAACAGACGGTGAGTCACCTGCATATTTGGCAGGTACAAGTTTTACGATATTCACTAAAGTCTCGATGTCAGATCGATCTCAAGAAGAAGTTAGAACGGCAGGTGCACATGTTTTGCGAATGAGACGGTGATAACCTACTTGCAGAAAGCAACAGATGCTTTGGGAAAATTTTGATTTGTTCGAAAAAGAATTAAATGTTTTGAGGCTAGAATCTGGTCGCAGGTCTTTCCTACACTGCTGGCATGCCGGCCCTCTTGAATCAGGATGTTACATTCGGTCCAGACTGCGCCTGCTCTGCCAACCAGTGTATTTACAAGAGCAGATCGCTGAACTTACAGCGGCTGCAACTTAGTCCTATAGCAACCCAGCGCCGAATTATCTGCCATTGAGCATGGCCTGTGGGGCAGGAGAGGACAGGTCATGGATACCAGAAAGATACAAATAGACTTCATCATCCATCACATTCACTCGCCCCGCCCTCTTTGTGATAACCGCCCACGGGCACAGGCAGCAAGATGATTTCCCCCTCTAACTTCCCGTCGCCTTCTTTATTTATAGTTAATTGCGAATTCAGACCATGTCTGTTGGTCCTGTTCCGCATAAACTGCAGTCATTGCCAATTGTCCCACTATCCTACAATAACATGCAAGTAATCAGTGAAGTGGTAAACGTTTAATATTTTAAAAGACGACAAATCAGCAAGTCTTTGCAAGTGCTTTGTAGTGGTTTGATCTTCATTGTTTCTCAAGGAGGTTTTGATGACAAAATAAAGTCAATTGTTTCACTTTGAACTGAGACCGTGATGTCTGAATTCTGGTTGAAAGTTACGGGACTTTGCCTTTTCAGTGCCTAGCAGCTCAAAGCCGTTCAGAAAATGTTATGTTTCAATGAGGTGAACTTTCATTCGAGGGAATTCCAGAAAATATGGACGTAATATACTCAGGTTCACATCATAGGACAACCCTGTGTCTCCAGGAAGTTATCAAAATACCCTTTCCTGTAGCAGCTGCAATGCAAGGATATCCTTCTTTAAATATGAAGTCCAAAGTATGCACTGCACCACCCGACACCCTTCTCCCATACCTACAGGCTATTCGCATGCAATTAGAGAGAAAGTTATTTGGTCTTACTCTCCAATCCCCTTGCTTTGCAAATTGTTTGCTGTACTTGTTCTGTATTCCTCATACTAGTACACTGAAAACTTTGTGGCCATTAATATTTCGACTTTTCATGTAGGTCATAAATAATCTGCTTTGTTGTTTATTCTAACAGGTGGATACTTCACATTTGCCCACATTGAACTTTAGCATTATTTCGGATTCAGTCAACGCTTCTTTATGTATTTCAGGCTGTTTGTGTCCTCCTCCTCCTCGCAGTCTGCGTTCCCATTTACGTTTGTACTATCAGCAAACTTGGATACATTTTTTTTTCACTTGAATGAAGCCATTAATGTATTGTATAAATCGCTGAAGTCCCAGCGTTGAATCAGGTCCAAACAACTTTGTTACAATCTATGCATATTTAGGGACGGCCGCCGAGAGAAGCGTTTATACCTTCTCGTTAATTTTGGGGTTTTTTTGAACCAATAAATCGAAGCGGAAGAGTTCAATGTCAGGCCCATGTATTCATCGATAACAAAAACAGAAGTTGTTGGAAAAGCTCAGCAGGTCTGGCAGCATCTGTGAAGAAAAACATTAGAATTAACGTTTCGGGCCCGGTGACCCTTCCTCAGAACTGATGTTAGGCAGAAAAACGTTGAATTATATGCAGAAGATAGGAAGGGGGATGGGATAGGAATAAACGATAGGGCCCAAAGAGAGAGAAGAGCAGTTGGATAAACAAATCAGTTGATAAAAGTTTGGCTAGGAGGGTGAATAGCTGTTAATGGGACAGTTAGTTACTAACAATAGGTAGTGTGTAATGGCAGGCTATGTGGAAATAACATCTGGTGTGTGGGGTAGGGGGATGGGACATGGGAGAGTTTAGGCCCTGACGTCCTGAAGAAGGGTTTCGGCCCGAAACATTGACCTCCCTGCTCCTCGGATGTTATCTGATCTGCTGTGCTTTTCCAGCTCCTCATTTATTGACGAGAGGTAGAAGATCGTCCTGCTGTGAGCACTGGGGCGAAGTTTAAGTGACGGTACTATAGAAGGCAAAGAAATCAAACTCAAATTTTGACATCGTAATTTAGCCAATGGATAACCCGTAGAAATCACAGTTTGAAATCTCAGAAAATGTTTTATATACAAAAATTCTGTCACACTATCAAGTGAAAATCCTTCCAATAAATACAAATGCCTATAATACACGCTGTTTCCTGACATATCACCCAGTTTCACAAAACGGACGGCATAAAGCACATTTTAGTTGGCACATTATTTTCTTTCAATAGGAAGCCGCTTTATACATTTCTGCAACTATTTGCAACAATATATCTTGAATCAAACATGAAATGATAAACATTACAAAGAACTTGAATCTTAGCTTCAACTAATTTAACCTTTAGAATAAAAACACGAAAATGCTGGAAATACTCAACAGGTCTTGCTGATTCCCATGGAAATAAAGAGGCAACCTTTTCCTGGTGCTGTATCCCGTCAGAAACTGAAGGAAAGTTTCACAGTTTTTGTCAAACTTGCACAGTGAAATTAAATAAAGGTTTATCCCCAAGGTAAGAAATGTTTAATCAGCAGCGATAACAGATGTTAAACTAAGCAAAAGGGAGGAAACAGTAATCATCGCATACTTTGGTGAAGAAGCGAAAGCAGAGTCAGTAATGATTAGAATTTAATTCCATACTCGTTCACAGGCTCCTTTTGGACCCACAAACCATGAACCTACCATTCGCTGCGTTACTGATCTATCGCCTATTAACTCATCAATCCAAAGATTCGTTCCTACCATCCTGGCTCTGTGAGATATTATTGGAATTTCATTGATAATCAACCTGCAGTGGAATGAGCGCAAGTTGCGCAAAACGCCCACACCAGGATGTTCCAATTCAATTGAAAGTTAGTGCCCTTTGCTCAACCCCATTTGTTACCTATTTGCCAGATTTCTTTTCACAACCTACCTTGGTGTCATGACCGACCAATGGAAAAACTGTGGAACATAGGAATAGGAGTAGACCATTCAGCTTCTCGACCCTGTTCCACAATTCGTTGAGATCATGATTGATGTGTGGGCCTGCGCCACATTCCTGACTTTGGCCCGTATCCCTTAATACAGTCACCTAACAACATTTATCTATCTCAGAGTTAAAATTAAATTTAATGGACGTTTTCAACTCAACCAATTAGTCTGTGAAACCTAAACACAATCTCAAAATTTCTTCAACTAACAGCGAATGCAACAAAGGTGATAGAAAACGAAAGTGATACAAATTCAAATGCAGCAGATGTTGAAATCCAGAGAATAAACAGAAAATTCTGGAAATATCAGCTCAGGAAGCATCTGTGTTTGAGTATAGCTGTCCCTCCCAGTGATGAATTGTCCCATTTATGGGGTCGGAGCTAATACTGGGAGGACTCGGTGCCCATCACTCTACCCAGAACACTGAAACGTTCGGGTGTTGGATAGATGTGTCAAAGAGTCGGTGCAAGCTTCAGGAGCTAAATTATGTTTTTTATATAACACAAAATACTGCGGATACTGGAAATCATAAATAAAAACAAACAGTACTGGAGAAGCACAGGAGGTCTGACAGCATCTGTGGAGAGAAAAACAGAGATAACGTTTCAAGTTCTTTGGAACTGAAGAAGTCTCTAGACTCGAAATGTTAAATCTGTTTCTGGCACCATTTATTGTTGCTTGTTTCAAGGATTCAAATCCAATTTAACAATTTAGCATGTACAGAGCACACTCAGGTAGAGTATTAAGGCTTTTGACAACGGTGATTTTAGCTGGTATAGAAAGGTCACGAAATGAAATGTGAATCCAGTTTCTCGTTCCACAGATATTTCCTAAACTGATATGTCCAGCATTTTCGGTCCAGTTTTGGAATTTCCGCATCCGCTGCATTTTCTATTACCTTGCTTGTATTTGCTGTTTGCTGAAGAGATTTGAAATTGTGTTTGGGTTTCAGAAAATGATTGGTTAAAATATTAATTTGCATAACAGCAGAGGGTAACGCCTTCTTGGGGTCAGGACTTATTAAAAGAGTTAGCCTTTCAGGTACTTAATCCATCTGGTCAAATAGCTGTCAGTCCAAAGCAGCCTCGTTAAACTTTTCACCATGTCTGACTGGGCACGTGTTGTTGTTGTCTTCTATTTCTGTGCGGCCGGTGAGTGTTTTCACGTTTAGGTAAAATCCGCTTTGTGAAGATTGCCTGCTGTGTGTATATTCAACAGTTTCAATAATTGATCAAAGTACACAGTAGTAAGATTTTTGATGCTTTTTTTCTCCCCAGTTTCAAGCGCAGACATTACGGTAAATCAACCGCTTTCAAAATCGACTACTCCCGGCGGGACCGTCCAGATTAGTTGCACCTTGTCTGGTACCTCCTTAGGAAGCAGCAACATATATTGGTATCAGCAGAAATCTGGAAATGCTCCTCGGATTTGCTCTACCACTACGCTGGCAGCAGCACGTACAGAGCCTCAGGTGTTCCGACCCGGTTTTCGGGCTCTGTATCCGGCAACACGGGAACGTTAAGTATCAGCAAAGCTGAATCGGGAGACGCCGCGGACTACTACTGTGCCATATGGAAAAGCAATATTTACTTCTTCGGCACAGGCACCAAGCTGAGCATTGACAGTGAGTAAAACCCCCTTTCGCATAGAGTTCAAAACTTGATTTCGTTTGAGTAAAGTATTATACATGTCTATCTGCTCCTCTGATGCTGCTTGGCCTGCTGTGTTCATCCAGCTCTGCACCTTGTTATCTCAGTCTCCAGCATCGGCAGTTCCTATTATCTCCATACACGTCTACCTTCTATTTTGCAACAATTGTAACATCCTGCTCACAATGGAATATAAATTTATTCCAAATGATCTAGAGCTGCCCTATTAACTGGTTAAGAACTGAGACTCGCAGGCCTATGAGGTTTTCTGCTCAGAGATTCTACGGTTTGTTCTGTGTTGAGCTGCTTTACCGCAACCACAAGAAAAACTGGCGCCAGAGTGTCTGCGCCAGAGTGCGGGAAAATGTCCAACAAACACAACCAGAAATTGCTCGAGAAACTCTGCAGTTTTGGCATTATCTGTGGAGTGAAAGCAGTGTTGACATTTCGAACCCGGCCACTCTACATCACAACTTGATGTTAACTCTGCTTTCTCTCCACAGATGCTGCCAGACCTGCTGAGTTTCTCCAGGAATTTCTGTTTTGTTTCACATTCCCACAATCTGCAATTGCTTGTTAATTTTAGTGAAATACTAAGGACACTTTATTTCCGTTCCGCGATCTCGCCGGGGAACACAAGGAGTGGACCCTCTGGAAGTGACAAGATCGAGCTCAATTATGTTGTATCTCGTCTCTTTACCACTTTTCCAAAAAGACGCAGTAGCGATTTCCACAAGTAAATGGCGGTGTTTAGCGCCACGTGCTGGAATTGATTGGTGAGGCGAGAAAGGTAACCCCATAGAAACTAGCCCTTCAGAACAAGAAGGGCAATGGAAAGTCAAAAATGGGTGGTAACTTTAGCCTTAAATAAAAGAAAGAACTGCGGATGCTGGAGATCTGAAATTTAAACCGAATTTACTGGAGAAACTCGGCAGATCTGGCAGCATCTGTAGAGATGTCCAATGACATTTGTTCAGATCTGGTAAATTTAAGCTTCCATGTTTTGCATTCTCGGTTCCCCTAGTTTTCTCCGCTGCGATCATTGTTGCATTGAATCTAGCGGCTTTGAATTACAACCGAAGTTCAGTCCGAATGTTGATGTAAATTGAGCGCGTAGAATGTAATCAAAGCACCCAGGAAACTCTTCGTTTGTTGCGTATTGGTTAATTGAGGCGCACCTAATGGAAAACTCTGAATTCTCAAAACGACGCACAAATAAGGCGCGAATACTTCCCTGAAGAAGCAAATGCGGGATTGTAATGAAATCGACGCATTCAGAGGGCTCAATTGTGGTCAACGAAATCTGGTGAAACTCCGAATCAGTGCACAGTCTTGTTAAAATGAACTTAGGAGTGAGCATGAGGCCAGGAGCATGATCACATCTTTTTATTGCACTCTAAGTATTGACGTTGTCAGATAGTCAGGTGCATTAAGAAAAGACACTACTGACCGAGATTTCCTGTTCTTTCTGCTGTTGGAATCTGATCTCAGTTTTTGGTTAGTTTGATGTCAGTTATCAGAGAAGATCTAATGCAAATCACACTCTGAGCCGCATTAATGGAAATGGGAATATTTAATTGATTGAAATAATAGACCTAACCTCGCACAATATCTTTTCGAGGTAATCCTTGCTAGATAGATAAATCAAGTATTCAAGCAGCACATTGGTGAGATTTTGGACTTGGTGGCAGAGCGAAACAGCTGCTAATGGGAGGGCAGCCTGTTTGCATTTTTCTGTTGGTATTTCTGTGACAAGATGTCTTCTTACCCACCCATTCTTTCAAAGTATGTGTGTGCGGTGGAGGCGGTGGAGGCGGTGAGGTGGGGAGCAGAGAGCTGGTGTAAAAGAGGATGGTGTACCTCGAGTTAAAAGCAGTCGTAATGAATTAATAGCGATATAGTTCCAGCACAGAATGGTGTATGCCCTGGAGAACTTGCAGGTGGTGGTCTCCCCATACATCTGCTTTTCATACCCTTACAGGTGGTAGAGCTTTCGGATTTGGAGGGTGCAATTGTCAGACCCTTGGTGGATTGCTGCAGTACATCTTGTATATGGTATAATGTTTAAGCTGGTGAATGGTGTGCCAGTCAAATGGACTGCTTCGTTTGGGATGATGTCGGGTTTGGAGAGTGCTATGGAAGCTGTGTTTGAATGGCCGACCAGACTTGAGGGAATCAGGAGGCGCGTTATTGGTCGCAGCTTTCCTAGTAACTGCCCTGCTCTTGTAGCCATTTCAAGTATATGGTTAGAACAGTTTTGTTTCTGGGCAATGATAACCCATGATATATTGATAGCGGGGCTGTAATGCGATAGCAATGTCTTTGAATATCAAGAGGAGATGAGAGCTGCCTGTTACTCATTTGCCTTACATTAGCAATAGTTGACCGTACCATTTGGACTAAAACTGATCACAATTTCTTCACGTTAGCAGACCAAAACAACTTTAACATATGTTCATGTTTTCATATTATCAATACTATTTCTAACAATTGCCGGCACCTAACTATCTCAAAGTAGAGCCATAGCAGCTGTATGAAGTGTCATCAGCAGCTATACAAAGGTGTTCTTTATGTTTTTCAAGGAATGCCATACAAAATAGAACAGACATATATTCTCTGTCAACTTGGTCAGACCCATTGTAACATTCCAACATTTTGTATCGTCGGACCGAAACCAAACCGGTCTCTCATATTCAGTCCTTCTCGCATTAAATATTACATTGAAATGTGCGCAAAACTAAGTGAACTATTTATTATATTCCATAATTGACATAATTTAAATTGTATTATCTTGAAAGGAATCTCCTGCTTAAAAAAATGCAGTCCCTTAACTCAAATGAACCTAATTTAATTTAAACAGGTCCGCGGCAACCATCAGTCTCCCTCCTTCCACCTTCATCGGTTCAAATCACGGAAAAGAACAGGGCGACTCTCGTCTGTTTGGTCAGCGGTTTTAACCCGGGCACGGTGGAGATTCAGTGGACGGTAGATGGCAGCGTCAGGGGCGATGGTGTTGAGACCAGTCGGGTCCAGCAGGAGACGGACAACACGTTCAGTGTGAGCAGTTATCTGACCCTGCCAGCCTCAGAATGGAATTTGCACGAGCTTTACTCCTGTGGGGTTAAACATGAGACTCAGGCAACTCCGTTTCAGACAAGCATCTCGAGATCGAGCTGTATGTGATTTCGAAATTGCCACTTGAATCAACTGAGAAAGTTTGTTCATTCCTGTTCATATCTCCCATGTGACAATATGGTAGAAATTGTTTGCATTTCGGTAAATTAAAAATGCTCATCGCAGTGGAAACTTCTTTCTGTAAAAGTAACTGGTTTTTACGGACTTGCGTGTTAACTGAAATGTCAATGATTATTACTTTGCATCTATGCATCCGATCAGGTCAGTTAAAACACAGCAATAATGTGATTGTTTCTTAAGTACTTAATCATTATGAATCTATCCCAATAGAGCAGTTCAATAAAACAATTGATCAAACATCAAACGCAGCATTCATTTTCGTGCCTTTCAGCTCTGCCAATATGGGTCATACCTATTGTGATTTCAGTAATTAAACACTCCCGGAAGAAAAACATTGCAAAGTGCTCAACGGTTATGGTGTTCCCCATGGCCCCAAGCAAGTCTGTCAGTGAGAGTCGGTTTAAGTGTGTGTGTGTGTGTGTGTGTGTGTGTGTGTGTGTGTGTGTGTGTGAATCAGAGTGGGTTTGTAAATGTGTGTATCTCTGTGTGCATAGATAAAAAGGAGACGTCATATGTTTCTCGTAGAGTACAATGCCTGAGGAATTTAGCATTCAACAAACGAACATCAAGCAACTGAGAAGCGGAGAGGAAAGCGTTGGAAAGTAGTGCAGCAAAGCATGAGTTATTGAATAAACAGGTTTAACGTTTCTAAATTTAAATAAGCTAAGAAAGATTAGTGAAACCGAAGGTGCGCTGATGTGCGGCCAAAAAGGTAAAACCAGCTTAGATAAACAAAATATCCGACGCATTGAACAAATAGTGGAGACCAACTTGAAGACTGAGGACCTGAAAGAATCGTTGTTGAGACTGTGTCAAATTTGAAATAGCTTTGTTGTCACACGTACTCGCTTGAGTACAGTGAACAGTTTATAAGTCGCCACTTGTAGCGCCATTTTAGATCCAAATTTAGAGGAACTGGCATAATCTTGTAATGTAAATTGTTGCAGACGAATTTGTCAATCGGAAGAACAAGAGTTCTCTCATGGGCTGGAGCTTAAACCGGGGAATCCTATTTTCATCAGGCGGGTGGCAGAAGGCTGGGACAACGAAGAGGGTTTGTAACCAAGAATCCCTCTTTGTGATAACAGCAAATTTCACACGGTTAAAAACTGAAAGAATTGCGGATGCTGTAAATCAGGAACAAAAACAAAGTTGCTGGAAAATCTCAGCAGGTCTGGCAGCATCCTTTCTCAGAACTTCACCGGACCCGACACGTTAACTCTGTTTTTACCTTCACAGATGCTGCCAAACCTGCTGAGCTTTTCCAGCAACTTTGTATTGCACACAGTTGTGTAGATTAGTGCTGAGGAGCCGCGCTGATATTCATCCCTGAAATCGGTGCTGCCCATATAACAAAGTGATGGCTCGTTGTACGTCTCATCAGGACGTATACATCCTGAAAAAGGGCAGAATGAATCCCATTTCCCCGGTGACCCAGGTTTGATCGAGTGTGTAAGATGCCTCATTATTACACTTTTAGAAGTGCAGCTCGCACATTTTCCCTGCTCCTCCCAATACTAACACCGCCCTGTTTGGGCAAATGGCTTACTTCGTGTGAAGGGAAAGGAAATCTGGGATTGTAGGCTTTGATAGCTAGGCCAGCATTTATTACCTTTCACTAATTGGCCTTGAGAAGGTGGTGTGGACAACGTTATCCAACTGCTTGGACCAATGATGTGATGGAGGGAGTTCCAGGATTTTGACCCAGCGCCACTGAAGGAATGGCAACATATTTCCAAGTCAGGATGGTGAGTTACAGATGGTGATGTCCCCATATTTCTGCTGCCCTTGTCCTTTTAGATGCTGGTGAGTTTGGAAGGTGCTGTCAACTGAGGCTTGTGAATTTCAGTAGTGCATTTTGTAGAAGGTACACGCAGCTGCTACTGAGAGCCAATGTTAGAAAGAGAGATTGAATGTTTGTAGATGTAGAGCCAATCAACAAGGCTGCTTTGTTCAGGGTGGTGTCAAGCTTCTTGAGTGTTAAATGTTTCAAAGCACATCGCCTGCCCTTACACGCAAAAACATTGTCACTGGAGGTTCTCCAGCCTCTCTTTTTTCAGTGGGTTCATCAGCCTTATATTCCAGAGCCCTCCCCAATCTCGTAAATTGTCATCACAGTCCGGCTAATACTGTAGGAACAAATTACTACATATTCTGGAATTTATACTGAAAGCAACAAATGCTGAGATCACAGCGAGTCAGGCAGTATCCATGGAGAGAGAGCAAGCTAACGTTTCGAGTCTAGATGACCCTTCATCGCAGCTAAAGTGGTGTGGAGGGGCAGCATTCATGCTATAGTTGGCGAAGTGCGGGGGGATGGGGGAACCTATCATTGACTAGTGTGATGAAGACCCTCCCACACACTTCAAGGGTGCTACATGAGATATCGGTCCGAGATTGTTTCATTGTACCTAGTAATTCCATTTTCTACCACCAGGATTTTCGAATCCCAACAGGCCACACTGTTTGTATTGACCACAGTACCTGACGTCCCCTGCATTTATGTAGAAGGCACCAACGCAGCTGTCCCATCATGGGTTCGTGCTGTTTTCACGCAGGGTCTTAACCCACAAAATTAATTTTACAAGCTCCTATTATGTTTTCAGTCTAGAATTCTGTATCAAATATTAACTAGCAGTCCTATGCAGGACACTAACCACCTCTTGTGTGTCCTAATTCACGCTCGTTAGCTGACTGATGTGATTTTCTTTTCCTTTTCATTGAATCAGATGCACAGTCATGCTAACCAGTCTAGAAGCAGGAAACGACCTATCATTCCAGTTGAAATATTTGATGGAATGTATTTCGTGAAGTTGCGTTTGTCACCAATCGACATTCAAAAAAAAGTGCCTTGCTGTCAAAGCAACTTTTCACTTGACGTTTTGCATTGCTCAGATTATTTGATGGAAGTTCACTAGTTACAGGAACACAATTCACTAGTTGCCAATTCAGATGTTAGTGGACAGCACATTGTCCCTGCTCCTCCTAGTACTGATGCATTCCCGTTTGTGATAAAGGGCTTATTCATGAAGAGGGAAAAAAATCTGCACAAATCTTTCTCCACAATGTTTTCAAGGCTCAGTCACCCAGTTCCACTGTCTTCCTAGGATTGTGAGTGACAACCCACATAGAGCTTTAGAGTAATTCTAACCAATTTCTAAAATGTTTTTTTTGTCCAGTTAAATACGATCCTTGCTTGCAATCCTTTCAAACAAGTATTTCCCCATCAACAGACCAGTGATTTTTTTTAAAAAAGATCATTCATGGGACGGTTGCTGCCTGGTCAGCTTTATTGCCCATCCCTCATTGTCCTTGAGAAGATGCTGGTGAGCTGCTTTCGTGAACCACTGTAGTCCATGTGCTGTGGTTGGAGCCGTAATGCTCTTTGGAGGGGAGTTGGGGAGAAGGTGAGGTTTCCAGGATTTTAATCCGGTGGCAGTGAAGGAACGGTGATATTTTTCCACGTTAGCATGGTGATTGGCTTGGAGGGGAACTTGCAAGTGGTGGTGTTCCCATATAACTGCTGCCTTTGTTCTTCCAGAAGGAAGTGGTCGTGGGTTTGGAAGGTGCTGTCTAAGGACCTTTAGTGAGTTTCTACAGTGCAATTTATCGATAATGCACACTGCTGCTACTGATATTTGGCGGTAGAGGGAACGGATGATTTTGGATTGTTACCAATGAAGCGGACTGCTTTGTCCTGGATGTTATCAAGTTTCTTTAGTGTTGCTGGAGCTGCACCAATCCAGGCATGTGGTGACTATTCCATCACACTCCCAATTTGTGAATTGTAGATGATGACTTGGTTTTGGGGAGTCATGGGGTAAGTTATTCACCACAGTATTCCTAGCCTCTGACCTGCTCTTGTAGACATTGTATTTATATGGTGAGTCCAGCTGAGTTTCTAGTCAATGGTAACCCCCAGGATGTTGATAGTGGGGAATTCAGTGATGGCAACACCATTGAATACCAAGGGTCAGTAGTTAAATCGTCTCTTTTTGGAGATGGTTATGGCCTGGCATTTGTGTAGCATGAATGTTACTTGCCATTGCAAGTCCAGTTTTGGATGTATCCAGATTTTGTTTCATTTGAACACGGACTGCTGCAATATCTGAGGGGCTGTGGATGGTGCTGAACATTATGCAATGATCAGCAAACATTCCCACTTCTGACCTTATGATGGAGGGAAGGTCATCAATGGAGCAGCTGAAGATGGTTGTGCCTAGGACATTACCCCAAGGAATTCCTGTAGAGATGCCCTGGAACTGAGACGACTGACCTCCAACAACTACATATAGCTTGATGCTGATGATGTTAGCTGTTTCCAAGGCTTTAATGTTTGTGCTGTAGTCCTATGGTGGGCAGATCTTGAGGATGTTGTGAAAGCAGAATGTGTATATGATAGCCATGCAGGATCTATGGCTCAGAAACATACAGAATGGTGGTGATCATTACATCTTAGTTCACTTTGAGTTTGGTCTGCACTCTAATGCTTAGGTCCTCAACGCTGGTTTATAGGTTCTGCTAGATATGTCATTTGCTTTTTTAAAGTCCATAGTTCACTTTATTGTCTATGGTAGCATCAAATGAGATGACCCTCTCTAAACAGGTAAATTGTTTGATGGAATTCGGCACCACTCCCAGGTGACAATGTTTGGTGGTCTATATTTGACTTGGACTGATGCTTTGAAGCATGTCATTGATAAGTTCGTGTGGGCAGGAAGACGTAGTGATAGGGTTCACATGATTGTGTTTTGCGCTATGCAGATTCAAAATGGACTCAATATGTCACTGTTGTGACTGACATGTCTGTATTGATTTTCACCCAACTGCTTCGTTCTGTCCAGGAACCTGGGTTAACATCCAAGATTTCTATGATTTTCCAAACTTTGCCTCTGCTCACATTGTCCAATTCTTTGGTGAAGTTTATGAAAATGATTTACAGGCCTTTGATTTGCTCACAATATTTTTGTTTTGGTTTTTCTGAGAACAAATACCGTGCGTGTGGAGCTTCTCTTTCCTCTGAAACTGCCATATCTCTCTGACCATTTTTCTTATGCAATAGTGGGCACATGCTTGTTCTGAAATATTCTAGCCAGGAACTTCTCAGCAAAAGAAAGGAGGGCGCTGCCATGGTAGTCATAACTCTCTGACTTGTTTTTCCCGTTGTTTTACATTTTGGTAAAAGCAGAAGAAGGATGATCCTATGGTATCTTGCAAGCTGTGAAAAGGGAATGAAGCAGACAACCATATTTCAAGGCTTCAGGTAGTATTCAATGAAATCTGGGGGCTTAGTTGTTTTTGATCTGATTGATGTATGTCACAGCTTCCTTCAGAGTTGGACTCTTATTGCAGAGCACAATGGTACAGAAGAATCTGGGGACACAGTGGAATGAGAATCTCTAAATGTTATACGAGTGCATAGCAAATAGCGAGGAAAGCAAATAGAATTTATTACAAATGGAATAGAACATAGAATTATGGATGGTCTGGCAAAGTTGTGCGGGGCAGTCGTTAGAACACGGCTGGAGTATTATGGATATCATTGGTTTCCTTACTTAAGGAAGAATGTCAGTTCATTAGAAGCAGTTCACTTGACTAAATCCCAGGATGAAAGGTTTCTCTTATAACGAAAAATTGGATAGGTTTGGGCCTGCATCAATTGGAATTTAGAAGGATGACACGAGATCTAATTGAAACAAATAAGGATCTTAAAGGACTTGACAGGATGCATGGTAACTGGACGTTTCTCCTTGTGAGAAGGAGTAAAACTAGAGAACACAGTTTGAATATAATGCATTGGTTATTTAAGGTCAGAGGTGAGGTCATCTGACGAAGGAGCAGCGCTCAGAAAGCTTGTAATTCAAATAAACCTGTTGGTCTAGAACGTAGTTTCGTGTGACTTCTGACCTTGTCCACTCCAGTCAACACGGGCATCTCCACATCTTGGTCATTTAAGGCAGAGATGAGGGCTTTTTCTTTCTCGGCGGTTAATTAGTTAGTGGAACTCCCTTACCTATGGTGCAGTGCAGGTAGGGTCATTTACTATCGTTAAGGCTGAGTTAGATAGATTCTTCGTTTGATCTTGATAAGCAACTAAAATGTTACAAGTGGCAGACAGGAAAGCAGAGGTAAATTACAAATAGATCAGACATGCTTATAAAATCGTGATAAGGTTAATAGCCAAAGTCTTTTCCCCATGTAGTAGAGTCCAAAATTAGAGGGCAAAGGTTTAAGGTGAGAGGGGAAAGATTTAAAAGGGATCTGAGGAGCAACATTTTTCGTACAGGAGGTGCTTCGCATATGGAACGAACTGCCAAAGGAAGTATAGAGATGAGTACAATTACAACATTAAAAAGACATTTAGAAAGGTACATGGATAGGATAGGTTTAGAGGGATTTGCGCCAAATGCAAGCAACTGGGACTAATTCAGTTTAGGAGACCTGGCCAGCGTGGACGAGTTGGATGGAAGGGCCTGTTTTCATGCAGCACGACTCTATGACTCTACATACATCAATAAAGTGAAGGAAGGTATCACCAGAACTTCTAGATATCTTTGAGTTCTCAGCATTTTGATGTAGTTTCAAGTTTTTTTTTCCCCATTAGATGCTATTTTCCAAGATGATGAGAGAGGTAGACATGAAGAGGTAGAGAGAGTCCCAGTTCTTCAAGCCATTCTCCTGACGGTTAACAGAAATTAAAGATTGAAGCAAAGCCAAGGGACCAATTACTGGACTAGGCATAATTCTGAGTCTGTTTTTACAGCATCTCAAAATTAGACTTTGGGCTTTACTTACAACCTCAGGTTGAAATGTCTCGCCAGCCGTAGATACATAGGTGGCTCGCCTGAGAAGAGGAGATAAAATGGATGAGGTTAGCTCAGTTGGCTGAGCAGCCTGTGTGAATCAGATTGCTGCCCAATCCATCTCCCATGATGCCTGGGTGGATTTGGGATTCACCTCTTCGCCCTAGTGATATCAGAGATGGCTGCCTTGTATCGTGCCCTGTGAAAGATATCAGGGAGATGATTTAGAGCTGTTTCTGGCAACTGAGCAGCAGTCATGGTGCAGTGTTGCAGCAATCTCTATTCGCAGAAGCATGAAAACCTTCATGTACACTGTGCAAACTTTTTCACACGCTGGTACGTCCCTCTTCCCAAGACTTTCGGCACACCCAGCTTAATTTCCACTTAATGCACACTTCAATGTAATTAAAACATTGAGTTCCAGGACCAGAAAATGGCATTGCTATACCTTTTGATGGGATTATGCCATATTCAATGCAAAAGAACGTGCGCTGATTGTAGAATTGGTACTGATGCAGCATTAGACCTTGTGCTATAAAGGTGTTTTTTTTTTTGCATGAGCGTAATTCAAGAGGTATTTTCAGTTTAAGCAGACAATATGCTTGCATTTGAATTTATGACCAGCCTGTATCAACACTAGCGCTTTCATTTCTGTTTCAATAAAGACAGAATTAAAGTTGGAAAAATACACACTTTATTAATTGCCTAAGCAATAGTCTGTTCTTACAATAGGAGCTGTTTACTTTGTCTCAGCGTGTCTCATCTGGGTACAGATGATCATGACCGACCACATCCTTTGCTTGCAACACTGTCGTTCCTTTGGGCTTTATATCCGTTTCTAATTCTGGTCCATTGACATATCCAAATCTCCAAATGGGTCAGTTCATTGAACTTCAGTGCCTTGACAATCTCATGATAGCTATAATAGACCACCTACACGTGGTCATTTCCTGTTCTGAGCAAGGGATATCTCCAACTCTGTGCCAGTAATCGATATAATACCTGTACCTTGACAAGGCTAAAGGAAATTTATTCCATAAACCACAGAGACCATTGCCTAAGAAATTTGTTTTGGACTGGTGATGAACCACCGCCTCAGACTATGCCCCAATGTTTCTCAGTGTGTGTATCACTGTTCAGTTAAAATTGCATTTTCCAAAGAGGTCAATATAAACCCTAGAGATAATGTCTTCCATTAGTAATCATCTGCCTTTGTCATTATGGCCTCTACACTCCGATTTCTCTCATAAAGCATTGAGCTCCATTAGCTGACATACACCACAACTGGCTATGTTTGCGCGCGATTAGAAATGTGCAAGATATCGAAATGCCTTGCAAATCAGACGAAGGCACCACATGCGACCCTGAGTGGAAAGCATGTTGACACTACGTTGGATACACTCAATAAGTGTGGCCTTCCTTGTCTAGCGAAGCGCAAGTGCAGCACTGACTGGATGTTGCATACCCTGACACACATCAAATCAGAAATTTCTCAAGCTTTAGAGTGATTATAAGATTAAACACATACATTTGTGGGAGCCAGGGATTTTCTGCGCTACCAATTCCACTTTCCAGGAGTCGAATGTTTCACCTTCTCCCAACACGACTAGATGTTAAAATCTCCATTCCTCATGCATGCACATGGTAGTTGTCTTGTCCATTATGAACTTATGCGTGTTGACCAGGAAACAATTTCCTCAACATATGTAATTTACTGTCAGATCAACACCGTCAAAACATGGCTAATCCCTCTCATAAAGCTGCTGTCTTGGATAATGTTGATGAATGATGATAGAATGGTAGATAGTCTTATAAATGAAAAGCATGAGGACGCTATAATCAGCAGCACCCCGAGTATAATCCGTTAGACATCCCATATAGACATATTTTTCTAGCACCATGCTATTCAGGTGATCATCGACAGTTGAGCCACTGCAACCGTCCAACGACTGGCAACGTGAACCATGCTTTCAGAGGTATATAATTCTGAGGCCCAGTCTCACCCAATTTTCTTATCAATCTGATGGTTCATCACCTTTACATATGGTTGGTGAAACACACTTTGTTCTTTCCGAAAACAATCACAACCTCACCTTTGAATGCCTGCTCATGGGGAAGCCTGATGTTGAGGCATTTGCAGGCACTATTTTCATGGAAGGCAATGAGGTGTAAATTCAAACAGCCAAACCGCTAGTGCTAGTAACTGACACAACCACAAATGATAATGGACTTTATCCTTTCAATAGCCCATGCAGAGTGAGACAAGCTCTCAATATCAATAACAATCTGGTCAGGGGATTTACCGAGATGACCCTATCCAATAATTTGGCAGGCCTTCGGAGATTTGTAGTTGAATGATATCCTCATCTTTCAGAACCAAGTTATAGCACGCCACCAATCTCTAGATTTCCGTCACACATTCTGACCAGTGTTAATGACAGAATTCGCATCTTGAACTTTCCCTTGAATGTAAGTCCTGTCCTGCAACTTCCCTCAGATACAACCTGCCTTTACTGCCAATAAACTGGATTCTCAACCTTCCCATGATGACACTATATTGCCGCTTATCAGCAGTATAAAGGTAAGCAACATAAGCTATTTTCACAATCTGTTATTCTATGTCAGAATCAGGTCCTGCGACCGGATATACATTGTTGGTTTGCATATGCATTTTCAGGCGTTTGTTGACACCTTCGACCCAAAATTTCCTGATTGCACTTGTACAATTCAAGGCTAGAGCATAATTTCCACAACATAGTGTCGCTACCCACAAAATGCCAGAAACAAACTTGTTAGGTTACAATGAAAATTTAATGACAACATAAGCCTTGGAGTTCTTGTTCGGCCTGGTAATGTGGGGATCAATGTGGAGGACACTAACCCATCGTTTCTCTTAAAGACGTCAATTGGGAGGTTGCGATGATTCATGTAGCATGGCACTTATCACTAATGTTGGTTATTACAGAAAGAACATAAGAACTAGGAGCAGGAATAGGCAATTCAGCCACTCAAGACTTCTCCACAATTAAATACATGGCTAATCTCATTTCTGCCTCAACTCCATTTTTCTGCCTGCACCATAACCCTTTAACTCATTATGAATTAAAAATTTGTCTATCACCTCCTTAAACATACTCAATGTCCTGGCATCCACCACACTCTAGGGTAATGAATTCCATAGATTCATGGATCTTTGAGAGAAGTAATTTCTCCATCTCTGTTTTAAATCTGTTATCCCTTACTAAAACTATGTATCACATTCTAAATTGACCCCATGAGGAAACATCCTTCCAATGTCGACTTTCTTGAACACATTTTAGCATCTTATATACCTCAATTAGATCTCCTTTCATTCTTCTAAACTCTAGAGACTATTTTACTGTTTCATAAGAAACAGTTCTCGTCTCTGGAAACAATCTAGTGACATCTTCTGAGCTTCCTCCAATACAACTACATCCCTCTTCAAGTTAGGGGACCAAAATTGTACGCAAATACTCCAGGTATGGTCTTACTAAAGCCTTGCACAGTTTTGGCAACACTTCCCAACTTTTGTACTCTATTCCTTCAGCATTAAATGATAAAATTCCATTTGCCTTCCTTATTAATTGCTGTATCTTCATACTAGTTTTCTACAATTCATGCTCAAGAACACCCGGATCCGGCTGCAATGAAGCACTCTGAAGTTTCTCTCCATTTAGATAATAAATTGCCTCTCTATTCCACTGGCCAAAATGGATAACCTCACACATATTCATCTAAAATCTTCATCTGCCAAATTTTGGCCAGAATGTGAGCATGTGAAGATTTCTCAGACTATCTGACCACATACCATGAATTACATTATTATGTTCCAAGGGGACTATTTAAAATTCCACCACATGTGCAAAGGTTCAGACTCAGGTTGATGATGAATCATGATAATATAACAGTCTGCACACCAAGAGAAACTCGAATCACATCTGTCCAATTACCCAGAACTGTTGTGGATCTAGCTAATGGACAATATTTAGTCCTTGTGGGGGAATTAGACACATTTGGATTAGCAATAACAAATTACTTACCTGCCTCTGAGAAGAATGTACAGTAAATTCAAGAAGCACAAAAGCCATTTATAGAATGCACCCAGACCAGGAATCACTGCCTAGAAAGTTGGTCAAAATGCCATCCATCAAGCTACTGTTATGCAAATATCATGAATTACGGAAACATTTACAGTCCAGTAATAGGTTTCCATCACAGGTTTGTAAAACCAAAACCTGTGGAAGAAGAAATTCTCACAATATCTATCAATGTTACCTTTAAACCAGGTTTTAAACCCGTACACAGCAAACTGTATAATGGCCCGGTATTTCCTAAACAATCTAAGATTTCACACCATACTGCCTTACGTTTGCCAATGGAGCGCTTGATACCTTCTAATCTACAAGGCAGGCTTTAGCAAAATTTGACATTGGATCTGATGGAGTTTCAAGGGAAAGCATACTTGATAACAGTAGATTATTATTCCAGGTGAATAGAAGTTACCAGACTTTGCACGACTGCAGCCAAGGCAAAACACCAAAGATTAAACCATAAAGAAAAGCTTTGCCACACACAAACCCCAAGAGTGTTTGTGTCAGATGATTATCCGCAATTTGTAAACGAATATTTGACGAGACTCACAGAGAAAATCAGGAAGTAATAATGTCATTCGTTCTCCTCGTCATCCAGAGGATAATTGAAAAATTGAAAAGGTGACATGAAGTTATTAATGATTGCAAACAATGATTGGGATTTGTCTTCGTTGAATCTTGGATCCATAACTCATAAATTGAGCTGATTTACTCATAGGAATTGATTTGGGCGGAATAAAGGTTAAAACTTCATCGATAATCATAGAAAGTTCGAATGAGGCTAAAGAGAGAGAACAGTTACAGTTACAAGCTCGAGATATTTTTCAATTGGGTGTAGTGACCAGAATCAGTAACCAGAGGTCAGAATTATGATCACAAGCAGATTTCAGAGTGTTGAAACTTTATTTAGGGAATGGATCAATTCAAAAGAAGTGTTTGCCATATCTTCGCGAAGTGAAACTCGGAAACCTGATCCAGACTAAAGTAAAGTGTTAGCCGGCTGGTTAGGACCATAACCAAAAACATAAACATCATGCAAGCATATCCTAATGCTAATGGACAAGACAATTCAATTTCCAGAGGTTATTCTTTTCAGAACAGTTATATTTTTGTCAAGAAGGAGTGTAATATAAAGCTATGCCTTTCAGAACAGTTATATCTTCGTCAAGAAGGAGCGTAATATAAAATTCAGTAATGATCAATGGAAAGAATTTTTCGTTGATGTTGGGGAGTTGTCAATCAATTCAGAGGAAAATTCTAATTGTGATAAAGAATGTTTGGCTTGAAGCAAGAGATAAAAGTAATGAAACCAAATCCTCATCAAGGAACGTAGAATGCACAGCCCTATCATAAAACGAGATAGACAACAAAAGTCTGTTTAGTTTGAACGATATGAACCAACTGTTCAATGTGCTATAACGGTTTCATCTATACCATCAAGTTTAAATCTTACTTACTAAACGAAAAAAGTAGTCTTTTTGCCCAATGTGAAGGAGAACAAGGAATTGTAAGTAACCTCTGTGCAATTAAATGAGCATAGTATCATTGGACATCCTTTAATAGTCTTACTGCAACATCCTATCTAGATCTCTCATACTGTCTTTTGGAAATAGTTACGTAATCTAGTGAGGTGGAGATGAGCCGTTGAGCAATTAAAATAATACAAAATGGTTGTTGAGTATTCTACTGCAAATTCTCCTTTAGAATCCAGGGTCAATCAAACTAAAGCGAAGAAGTGCCAATGCTTCCCAGATAGTTGATATTGGCTTGAAAATGGAGGTACTTCAAAGTGGTTCGAGTGAAGAGCAGCAAGGCTGACATTCAGGTAGAAAAAGTAGGTAATGCGCAGGGAATCAATGTTCAATTAAAATAACCAAACTTAGAACTGGAATTCGAAGTAATTAAGATTCAAATTCCTCACACTGTTTGTTGAGTTGATATTCAATACGGCGAGCAAAACAAAATTGATAGATTTAGGTGAAATAAAATGGTCAGAATGTTTCAGTTCTGTTGTTTCCGACATAATGGACATACACAACTCAAAACAACAGTTAGAAAGCAAGCCTCCGAAAAGAAAAGATAGTTTTTTAAAAAAATAAATACTGATCAGCAACTCAAAGCAATCATGTTTCTCTTCCAGTCTAAGGAAGTGGCCATTAGTGAAGTAATTGTGACAACACAAGCAGCTGTAGTTAGTAGAAATGAAATGGACCTGAAAGCAGGACAACAAGGTGCAGGGCTGGATGAACACAGCAGGCCAAGCAGCATCATAGGAGCAGAGAGGCTGACGTTTCGGGCCTAGACCCTTCATCAGAAAAGGGGGAGGGGAAGGGGGTTTTGAAATAAATAG
>NC_063355.1:6746884-6868745 GCF_021869965.1 Rhincodon typus
CTGGACCCTTCTTCAAAATTTTTTCTGAAGAAGGGCCCAGGCCCGAAACGTCAGCCTTCCTGCTCCTCTGATGCTGCTTGGCCTGCTGTGTTCATCCAGCTAACTACACTTTGTTATCTCGAGCTTTACTCCTGTGGGGTTAAACACGAGGCTTTAGCAAACCCTCTGAAAACACAAATTGAGAGGTCCAGCTGCATGTGATTTCTGAAGCTTGGCTCAGCTGAGAAAGTTAATTCGGCCCTTTTCAGTTTATTCATGTATTAAAGCCAACAGAAATTGAATGTTTTGGAGGTTGAAGAAAAGCAGCCGTTGTAGCTGAACTTCATTCTTAGATTTATTTACATAATCCTCTGTGAAATGAACGTCGGCGTTAACTGAAACCTCAACATTACTTAATTTCAGTTCAATCTATCCAACAACTAATTTAACAGAGGCAATGATATAATTATTGCAATGTAAGTATTTGTTTGTTGTGAATTCATGCTGATGTTACTGTTGGATAAAATTGTTGAGCCAATCTCAAACGCATTATATCTATTCGTGGTATTTTTAAAATTTCACTCATTTTAAATGAAATCTGTGTTGCAAGCGTTTTCAGAATATCTTAGTTCTCGGTATCATTAAAGATCTAATCACAAACGGTTTGTAAGGTTACTAGCATCACGTGTAAGCGAAGTGCCGGTGTTCCAGCGCGCAAGTAGTTTGAATGAGTTATTCAGCGGGCCCCAACACAGGGACTGGGAATTTGATTTTGGTTCAAAGAACAAAACGGGCGAACACAAATTGGAAGATTGTTTCAGGTTGACTTTTGTACCATGGACTTCGCTGAAGAAAATTAACCTCATTCCATATTTTAACATAATGGGAGAGATGGTCATCTTCCTGTACCCTTTAAAACACCAGATTAGCCGCGGCGCTGGGAGCCTCCTATTTCTCGTTCCCGTTGAAATCAAAGAGACATTGTCTATAATTGGCAGCGATCTGCAACTCTATGGGGATGTTTAAAAATATGGCTGATGGTCTCCAAATGAATACACACCCAGTAGCAATTGAAACAGACAATTAACGCAGGGCAAGCGTTAAGTGAGAACCATGGAGTGATACATTGGAGTGGAATTTAATAAGGCTGTTTCGGGTCCACCCAGACTTGGTGGCCGGGCCTCATCAACTTCTTCGGGGTGGAATGGCCCCCCCAGTAGACAGGCACGGGTAAATTAACTTCAATGAGCATTGCCCTAGATCCCACCGAGGATCCCACGATGCTCCTCCCTCTAGATTCTATCAGAGAGTAATATCTGATTGGGTGTACACCCTGGGCTCTGTACTTAAAGTGAACCACAGCATCAAAACACTCGGCCTGCGCACTACAAACCAGCCGTTACAACGTGGATGCATGGCTCGAAATTCCAACTCCTGACATCTCTTCTCGCCATCACTCCTTCAGCTGCCAGCACCCTCCAGTATTCTTTTCTCCGCTCCTCCATCGCCAACCCAACCAAGCTCAACACCAGAGGCCCCGCACTTCAAGCCTGTTCACATCAGAGAATCATTGTTGAAGCCAGTAACCACATGCAGTCATAGCTGGGAATGTTGAATTCTTGGTCAGCAACATCTCAATATCTTTTCTGTCATACGTCACGGTAAATAATTGAGTTCGGCGCTGTGAAATAATTCCAGAAAATGCCTGAGATTTATTGGATCAATAATCACTCTGAATATCGAGTTGTCATATAATCAAACAAACTAAAAGTGGTTTAGTCTAATGCCCTGGGGATATTTGTTCCAATCCCACCATGCCACACAGTGACATCTAATTAATCAATCTAGAATTCAAAAGCATGGAGTCATAGAGACATACACCACAGAAACCGACCCTTCGTTTCAACACATCCGTGCCGACCAAATATTCTAAATAGAGCTAGCCCCATTTGCCAGCATTTGGCCCATCCCTCTCTAAACCTTTCTATTCATATATGCATTCAGATGCCTTTCAAATGTTGTGATTGTACCAGTCTCCACCACTTCCTCTGGCCACTCATTCCATACACGCACCAGCCTCTGTGTGAAAAAGTTGCCCCTTAGGTCCCTTTTAAATCTTTCCCCTCTCACCTTAAATCCATGCCCTCTAGTTTTGGACTCCCCCGCCCCTATCCATGCCCCTCACGATTTTATAAACCTCTATAAGGTCACAAACGGCCCTGTTGACATCATCTTCATTAACATTTGGAAACTTGCGCCAAAATTGGAAAAGTTCTCGCTGATGAATCAAGCAACAGCCTGATAATCATACTCTGACATTACAATCCCTAGGTATATCCTGTCCCTGTGGCATGAAAGACCCACCAGAGATACTTGTACAGTGGTATGCAATATGCCTAGGTGTCTTCAACATTGGCTCCGGACACCATGAGGTTTCATTGCATCAGATCAAACATGGAATAGTTCTCCTAATTACCACCTAGTGCCCCAACTTCGCAGATGAATCAGTCCATGTGGAGGCAAAGTCCAGTTTTCATGTTCTTTGACCCTCCATCATGCTGTCTGGCGTTACAATCGTGAAGAATTGGATAGATTTAGAGCAGGTGGAGCAACTAAACATGGATGTCAATTAGGCTCTGTGGGCCATCAACAGTATCTGAATTGTATTCAACCACAACCAATAGCCTCATATCCTGGTACCATTGTACCACTCCATTGTACCATTAACCTGAAGCTGGGGGTCCAATGCTGAAAAAATAGTGCAGGGGGGAATGGCAAGAGGAATAACAAATATACATAATCAAAAATGAGATGTCAATCTGATGAAGTAATAAAACAGGACTGCATGAATTTCACACAATGGCAGCGCAGGTGATAGACAAACCTAAACGATTCCACAATCAAAGGGTCCTACTTAATCTCCTCAGCCATATTCAATTGTGAATAGTAGTGGACAATGAAACAACTAAGAGGAAGAGGAGGAAACTCAATAAATGTGCCCATACTCAGTAATAAGGAAACCCAGCAAATCAGTGCAAAATACCAATGTGCATCTGCAGCCAGATATCCAAAATGCGTGATCTATCTCGGCCTCCTTTTGAGGTCCCTGCATCACAAATGTCAGTTTTATCTTATTTGACTCATTCTACGTGATTTCAAGAAAGGCATAATTTGACAGAATATAGCATCAAGGAGCGCTATCAAAAACTGGATTCAAATGGGAATCGTGTGGACAACGATGGTTTGACTCGCACCTAGCACAAAGGAAGGTTATTGGAAGTCAATCATGTCAGCTCCAGACCATTGATGCAGGAGTTCCTCCAGGTAGTGTCCTAAGCCTAACTTCATCAATTACTTTCTCTCCGAAATCAGGTCAGAAGAGGGGAGCTGAGGAGTGACACCAGGCATAACCAAACGGAGGGGTCAACTTGGCTAAGTGAAAACAGAAGGTCATTTACATATTGTATCATATAAGCAACATGTGATCGACATAGTTGAGCAATCCAAGAAACAATATATTGTATGTAAGCCCTGCAGTCGTGCCACATTTAATCATGAATGACTATGAGCAATTAAACAAAAACTGGAGGAGTAGACTTTGCAATTACCCCATCCCTAATAATGAAGAAGCCCAATCCATCAGTGCAAAGAAGGCTGAAGAATTTGTAGCCATTTCTGCCTGAAGAACCAATTGAATGATTTATCCAGGCCTCATTCTGAGTTCTCAGAAAATCAGATGCCCGTCCTCAACCAATTCAATTCACTTGGTTGAAGGTATTTCGTTCTGAAATCATTGTGGGCCCTGACAACATGTAATTGTACTGAAAATTTGTGCCTCACAAATAGCAATTCTCTTATCAAGGACGTCTTGGTACAACAGCAGCACAGCCATTTATCAAGTAATTTGAAGTATACTCCAGGTATGCTCTGCCTTCAAAAAGCAGGATCTTGCCATCAGAGGCAAAGTGGAGATTTCTGTCACTAATTACCATATTTATTATTGGCTGCAATAAGTGTTTGCACTCTATGCTTTATTTACTTATTCTTTCACTGGTTTTGGTGTTGCAATCCAGGCTCGTATTTCTCCCCCTTGGAATGTGGTGAGGAGATGACTTTTGAAACCGCTTCTGTACATTTGGCACAGGTATGCCCTCAGTGTTGTTAGGAAGACAGTTCCAAAATGGAGGGTTGCAAACCAGGATGGTATGTGGTTTGGAGGGGAATTTGCATGTAATGGCATGCCAATGGATTTTCTGCCCCTTGTCCACATCCAGTAGAGATCATGGGTTTGGAAGGTACAATGATTGTATATTCAACAGTGCCAACAAGATGATCTTATTCAGCAGTAGGAAGCTGACTGATATGATTTCTTGTATGCTGGCAAGCCTATGCAGCTCCTGATTTAATTACAGCCTTAGTTCAAACAAGCTGCATTCAAAGGGTGACATCCAAGCTGCATTTAAACAAATATGACGTTAGGGAACAATAACAAAAATGAACTCAATGGGAGTCATGGGAAAAACTTGTCACTGGTTGTACTCATATCTAGCACAAAGGAGTCATAGAGTCATCGAGTCATAGAGTCATGCCGCACGGAAACAGATTTATCAGTCCAACCCATCCATGCCGACCAAGCTTCCCAAAGTAAACTAGGCTTATTTGTCTGTGGTTGGCCCTAATCCCTCTAAGCCTTTCCTACTCATGTAACTGTCCAAGTGTCTTTTAAATGTTGTAATTGTACGTGCATCTACCACTGCCTCTGACAGTTCATTCCACATATGAACCACACTCTGTGTGAAAAAAAATGCTCCTCAGGTCCCTTTTAAATCTTTATATCCTCTCAACTTAAATATATGTCCCCTAGTTATGAACTCCCACACCCTCGACAAAAGACCCTTGCTATGCGCCTTACCTAGGCGCCTCATGATTTTATAAACTTCTATGAAAATCATCGCTCAACCTCTTATGCTCCAGTGAAAAGAGTCTCAGTCTATCCATCCCATCCTTATAACGCAGACCCTGCAGTCCTGGCAGCGTCCAAGTAAATCTTTTCTGAACCTTGTTCAATATAATAATATCGCTCCTATAGAAGGGCGACCAGAAATTGTTGTTGTTTGAGATTAATTATCATTATCCCACGTCAGGATTTTGTCATGTGCTGCACCTAACGATTTTCGGCAGCTTCATCAATGACCTTTGTTTCATCATAAAAGAAGAATTGAAGATGTTCATTGATGATGACACAATTTTCAGCAACATTCATGACGCCTCAGGTATTGGAAAAATATATGTCCATATGCGACAAGACTTTGACAACTTTCACAGTTAGGTTAGTAACGTGGAATGTGACACTCACGCCACACAACTGCCAGAAATATGTCATATCCAAAGAAAGAGAATCCAACCACCTCTCCTTGACATTTATTGGCATTACCACCACTGAATGCACAAATAGCAAAATTATAGAGGTTGCTAGTGACCACACCAGACCTGGACCTAGATATGAGCTGCAGCCACAGGAGTAGGTCAGAGGCCAGGAGTAACTCTGCAGTGAGTAACTCATTTCATGAGTCACCAAAGTTTGCCCAAGTCAGGAGTATAATGGAATAATCTTCGTTTGTCTGGGTGGTACTATTCTAACAGCATTCAAAAAGCTTGATGCAATTCAGGAAAAGACAGCGTGCTTGATTTGCACCCCATCTAACAAATTAAGCAGTCACTACCATTGCTGTCCAGCGGTACTATGTACAAGGTACACAGATGCAACTCACTAAGATTCCTTCAACAGCACCTTCCAAACCCGTGATCGCTACTGGATGTGGACAAGGGGCAGAAAATCCATTGGCATGCCATTACATGCAAGTTCCCCTCCAAACCACATACCATCCTGGTTTGGAATCCTCCATTTTGGAACTATCTTCCTAACAACACTAAGGGCATACCTGTGCCAGATGTGCAGAAGCCGTTTCAAAAGTCATCACCTCACCACATTCCAAGGGGGAGAAATACTAGCCTGGATTGCAACACCAAAATCAGTGAAAGAATAAGTAAAATAAAGCATAGAGTGCAAACACTTATTGCAGCCGACAATAAATATGGTAATTAGTGACAGAAATCTCCACTTTGCCTCTGATGGCAAGATCCTGGCCAATAAGTTCAGAGCTTCTGCTCTTATATCTTGTGGTCTTAAAAAGTGTATTTTCAAGGCTGAGATAGATAGATTTTTAATCAGCAATAAAATCAAGGATTATGAAGAAAAGATGAGGAACTGGAGTTTAGGATTATCAGGTCAACCATGATCACATTGAATAGTGAGACAGACTCGATGGTTTGAATGGTCTACTTAAGTTTCTATGATTTATGGTTATGGTCTTATCGCTTCTCATAGGTGTTTTGATATGGTCACGGGGATGGCGGGATGAGGTGCCAGGCCTCGGAAGTCAAGAAAAGTGTTGTGCTTATCCTCCCTCCACTGAACCGTTGCCGGAATTATCTTTTGTTGGACATCAGAGGGAGAAAACGTTCTCAGTTGAACAGACTTGACAGTTATTAAGCTTATCTAGAAGAAAACTATAGATGTCTATTTCTGCAAGTGTTTGGAATTTGGCTAACATCTTGAAAAGGTCCATTGCCTGTTTACAAACTGTATCAAAATTAGAGTTGGACATTTGCAAGACTTGGACATGAACAATCAAAACCAAAATTATATGTTTTGATCCAATTCTACATTCATAAAACAACTGCTCTTCTGTTAGAAAAGCAGATCTAAGGCGTGCTCCCAGTTGGGTTTTAAGTGGGATATTTTAAGAAGAGGGAGGGAGGCTGGTGGGGCAATTTAGAAAGGGTGTTGTCGATTCAGGGGTTTGGTGGACAAAGACACAACTTCCAGTGATGTTGGAAAAGGAATAGAGGACGTGCAAGACATCTAATTGAACACGGATAACGTTCTTTGTGAAGTAAGTCCATTTCGTTGATTTCACAAGCGAATGAGATGTTTACACTCGAGGATTGACTGACCAGATATTAATCTAGATCAGTGAGTAATGGGATAAACGGTTATCAGAAATCAATGCAGAGTTTTGAATCAATTAATATTTGTTGGGAATGCGCAATCAACCAGGCGATCACTATAGCAATCAAGTCAGCAGCTAAGAACTGCATCCTGGAATGTTTCAGAAATGGCTAAAGCAAAAGTTATGAGACACAACCGCATCCCATCAGACTGCTGACGCAGGACCAGCCACGCCAAAAGGCAAGTTGTTCTAGTACAGCTATAGCATTGACATCTACCTGACAATGTCCAGTATTGCTGAGATATATCTAGTTCACAAAAAGCCAGACAAATCCCAAATGGTCAATTATCCATCAACAGTCCAATCTCGATCCTTAGAGAAATTATGGAACGTGTGTGTAAACTGTGTTATCAAGTGAGTTTCACAGCAAAGCTGCGTTCACGGTTACTCAAATTGGGTTCCACGTGTCCACTCGGTTCCTGATTTCAGGAAAGCATTACTTCATACATGGCCAGAAGAACTGAATTCAAGAGATGAGCGGAGAGTGACTGCACTTGACATCACGGTAGCATTTGACAAACTGTAGCATCAAAGAGCCCGAGCCCAAAATTACAGTCAGTGACGTTTGTAACTCTCCACTACTGGGCCAAACCTATGACAAAGAGAGACGGTTGAAGTTGTTGGACGCCAATCAGCTCCGTCCTCAGATATCATCGGAAATGCATCACAGGGTTAGTGTCGTAGGCCCACTCATGTTTAATTGCTTCAGTAATGGATTCTTCACTGATGATTGTTCAATACCATTTGCGATTCCTCAGATACCAAAACATTCCATGTTTTTTTGCAGCAAAGTCCAAACAACATTCACGCAAAGGATATAGTGACAAGCAACAATCGTGTCTCACAAATGAGAGATAATGACAATCTCTATCATGACAGAATTTATTTATCTTGACTTTCAATGGCATTAACATTGCTAAGTCGCCCATCATTAACATCCTAGGGATTACCATTGACCATAACCCTAACTGGAGCAACCATATGCTTACGGCATCTACAATAGCAGGTCACAATCTGGGGTCTCTGCAGCTAGAAACTCGTTTTGCGGACCTGCGAGGCCTGGCCACTGTTTCTAAGGCAATAAGTCACGAGTGCGATAGAATACTCACCTCGTGCCTGGATGAGTGCAACTCCAGCAAAATGTAAGTAACTCAACATCATCCAGACAGTCTGTTTGATCTGCATCCCCTCAACAACCAGCAATATTCCGACTTTCCACCCCCAACAGTGGTGTGCACCAGATATAACATGCTCCTCAGCACCGCATTAAGCCACTGTCGAAAACATCTTTCAATCTCGTGACTTCTACCAACGACAAAGACAAGGGCAAAGATAAAAGGATGAGAACATAACTATTTGCAATTTCTCCATCAAATTACATACTGCCCTGACTCGGAATTATATTGTTATTCCCTCATATCGCTAGGTCAAAATCCTGGACCTCCCTTTTTAACAGCACGGTAGGTATATCCACGCCAGAGTCATAGAGTCTCGAGTAATACAGCACGGAAACAGACCCTTTCGTCCAACCAGTCCATGCTGAACATAATCCCAAACTAAACTGGTCCCACCTACCTAGCCCATATCTCTCCAAACTTTTCTTATTCGTGTATCTGTCCAAATGTCTTTTAACCATTCTAATTGTACCCACATCCACCACTTCCTCAGGAAGTTCATTCCTCACAAGAACCACTCTCCGTGTAAAACGTTTGCCCCTCATGTCTTTGAAAAATCTCTCTCCTCTCACCTTAAAAATGTGCCCCCTAGCCTTGAAATTGCCCCATCCTAGGGAAAAGACAACTACCATTAACTTTATCTGTGCCCCTCATTATTTTATCAACTTCTACAAGGTTGCCTGTCAACCTCCTGCGCTCCAGTGAAAAAAGGTCCAGCATACCCAGACTTTCTTTGTAACTTAAACCTTCCATACCAGACAACATCCTGGTAAATCTCTTCTGAGCCGTCTCCGGCTTGATAATATCCTTCATATAACTGGGCGACCAGAACTACACACAATAGTTCAGAAGAGGTCTCACCAACGTCCTGTACAACCTCAACATGACTCCCCATCTCCGTTACTCTAAAGACTGAGCAATGAAGGCAAGTGCCTTTTTAACCACCCTGTCTATATGTGACGTAAACTTCAAATAATTATGTATCTGCACTCCTAGCTCCCTCTGTTCTACAACACTACCCAAGGCCCTACCATTAATTGTACTGTATAAGACCTACCCTTGTTTGTTGCACCAAAATGCTATACCTCACAGATGCAATATCTATTCAGATTGAACTCCATCCGCCATTTTTCAGCCAATACACCCATTTGATCAACACCCCTTTGAAATCTTAGAAAACTTTCTTCACTACCTACTGCGCCACCAATTTTAGGATTATCCGCAAATTTACTAACCATGCCTTCTGTATTTTCATCCAAATCATTTACATAAATGTTGTTCGGGAATGTGGATAACTAGAACATTCGCAAGTGCAATTGCCGATAGGCAACAAGCCCTGGCCACGCCAATGTTTACTTCCCACGAAATAATGAGAAAATAAGAACCGAAAACAATGAAGGTCGGCCCAGTGGTTAACTCGAGAAAATTGTGGTGGAGCTACAGCGTGCACCTCCAGTTTGACCTTAGGTCTTCAAATAATGCCTCCAAGGGACAACGCATAGATGTCGAAAATGGGGAGCTTGAATGCTTAGTTCTCAGAAATGATGTGACAGATCGGTTATAAAATTAATTGCTGAATATACAAGGTGAATGTAAAGTCGCCTTAACCGCAAACGACCAATCTCACATTAGAGAAAGAGACAACTCATGGCAGGTTTAAACTGAGGGCCACAGCGCCTCAGGCGAGGAGTGAGATTGAAAAAGTGGGGTCTTGAACCTGCGCTAGTAGTGGACTACTGTATAGCAAAACCGCTCAGCCAACTGAGCTAACCGAGAAGGTACCCGATACTCTCCGGCAGCCGGAAGGCTGTGGCGGAAGTCCTTTCTCCCTCATGGGGAGAAGTCTGTCTGTGTGGCATTTTTCTTCAGTTTGAAGAGAGAGGGAAGATCACCGCTATACCACGTGACCCAGACAAACTGTTCGGACATCTTTCAAATAAGGCGAAAGAGTTATTCAAGTAAGTCTGCTCTCCCTTCTCTCACCTGTTGTGATAGCTCTTCACGCCTTAAAGTTTCTTATCAACTGTCTCTAATAATTTTGTCTGCTGACATTAATTGCCAAAGTTCCCAATTTTTAAAGTTCGGCTCTTACACGCAAGTGTGTCTTCTACTGTGGAGACAAACATAAACGGCTTATTCACCAAACATGTAATTTCCTCATTCCCACGATCATTTCTCTCGACTATGTTTAAGGGACTGATCCTTTGTTTGAGCTGTTTTTTCTTTGTACCTACTTGTAAAAGCTTGCACGACCTATTTTTATATGCTTGATTAGTTTACTTTCATCTATTTTATCCTTTTCCATCGACTTCTTGGGATCTTTTACTGGTTTCAGAAACGCTAATCCTCAGACTTGATGGTATTCGTTGTTTTATTCATTCAGGGGATGTAGGTTTCGCTAGCTCGACCAACATTTAATGTCCATCTCTAATAGCCCTGGAGAATTTTGACCTAGCAGAGGTAAGGTAAGAAGGACACTACATTTCCAAATCGTGACGGTGTGTGTTGCAACATTTTGAGACTTTTATTTTAATCCAATCCATTCTTCAAATGTTTACTGAGCTAATGATGGATCTCTCGATTTTATTTTATTTTCTAAATTTTTACATATTTTTGTTACACATTACGATTTTTAAAAATGTTTCCCATATTCGTTTACACCCACGTCATTAAATCCATTTATTCAATCTATTTTGATCAGAGCTCTCCACGTCCATAGATTTTTGGCTCTGTTTAAGCGCAAGGTTCTTGGCTGCACCCGAAATACGTCAGTTTCAAATTTCATATGGGATTTCATTGTATTCTGATCACGTTTTATTTCCGCATGTATCATTTACTCGAAAGTTACGAATTAATCTGTCTCATTGCGCAGTACTGAATCTGAAATAGCTTTATGCCTTGATAGTATCAGAACACCTTGCTGGTCAGCCTTTTTATTCTCTCTGTTAGCGGTCAACGTGGATTTATGAGCCTGGAAACAGGTAAGTTGAGGTCCTCACGGATTTCGTAGCTCCTGTCATTCTCCACAGTTTTCAATTGCTTCGCCTGTGAATCTAGTACTCGGTAACTTCAAGGACAATAAATCGCAGACTGATGAAGATGGAAACAAGAAGGCCTTGCCTTTTTAGTGTCTAAAGTGGAATCCGCGATATTGTCTGCAGTGATACTGAATGGGACAGGATGTGAATGGCTGCAAACATCGCTTGATCGGCAATGATGTATCAGAAATACTATTTAAGAATCCTCTTTGCGCTTTGCGTTGTGCAGCACTACACAACTCAGAGGGTGGAACTCCCGCAATGTCCCCGTAAATCATAAGAACCGCGACCACGTAAAGAGACTTAACCCACAGGGTAATATGTCCCTCGTTGGCCATATGATACTATCAGTTGCGAGACTGGAGCGTTTCAAACGTTTATGGTTGCATGTTTGGAGAAGGAATTGTCCCCACTGGGAGCAGGATAGTGCCAAGGCATGCTGTATTGTATAGTGATTTGGGTAATCAGTAACGGCCTTTCAGAAGTTCCTATTCGAAATGGTATGAGGCCTTGCTCACTTTTTTTTAAATTCATGATCAGAATACAGCACGTATTATATAAATGGTAAATTGCACTATTTTGGTTAACGGTGACACCAGAAGCAATTCGTTTTCCGATAGGAAACCCACTTTTGGTCATCCCGGTTGAAGGTTAGCAGGCACTTGAGTACAGGTGGCAATTCCAACACAGTTTTAACAGAGAGGTTTCACCATGCAAGTAAGTTTCCTGTTCTATAAATGTGCGTTTCTTCAGGCTTTCCTTCACTGTTGCAACTATGAATTGAGATATTCCAATTTATGTTTGTTTTCAGGCTAAGCAGCTTTTAAATTATCACAGAAAATATGTTTCTAATTTCATTTGGGAAGATATCAGTACTGCAACATTTCATTACTGTGTTTAATAAGATGTCACCATTAAATTACAAAGTATGCAAGTGTCGGCATGTACCTTTGGCCTGTCGGTGTCGATGCATTCCTCTTCACACTGTTTAAATGCTGTTCTAATCTACGTTGTAAAGTCAAGGGAGAAAAAGACAATTTATTTGTTTGGAAGCATTTTTAACATTAACTATCCCAATGAGTCAATTAATTAATTTGATGCTCGAGTTCTGCTTGTGCAAGCTACTTATCAAACAAATAATGATCGTTTATCAGATCAAATTGAATACAAAAACATGATGCAAGAGCGCAATGCATTCACAAGGGTAGAGATGCTGTTTAGGGCCGGTTAACTTCGATGCCAACGGTTCTCGTTGGGTTCCCACTCCTCGTGAGGTAGACTTAGGATCTGCCTCCTCGCTCTACCCTTGAGAGTAAGCAAATGACAAACTAGAACATGGAGGGTGGTAAAACTGACTGCCAAGCGTTCAGGAGGAAGTGTCAGTAGACTGCGTGAATAACTGGAATGCTATCAGCGTTAACCTGAAGAGCTTCGTTAACTCATTTATAAAACTCACTGAAGCGATCAAAATCATTCTTTATTAGACAATGACTTCGAATTCCAGATTTAAACATTAAACGTTTCTGCAAAAATGTGAAGAAAGGAATACATTCCGAATAACGAGACACTGCTTTCAAACATGAACATTCTGAATGATAGTTTGCGCCCGTGGAGGGAAGGGGCTTCACTCGTTCACTCGCAGCCTGATCTCTTGACACTTTGCTTGAGCTGAGATCCAAGAGACTCGTGTATAACGCCGCAGGTGTAGACTTCGTGTGAGTTCCACTGGGAGGCGGTCAGAGTCAGGTAACTGCTCACGCTGTAAGTCTGGTCGGCGTCCCGCACCGCTCGAGTTGTCTGGACACCACTGTCCGTGGTCTGGCCGTCCACACTCCATGAAACCTCCACCGAGCCAGGGAAGAAATTATTCACCAAACACACCAGGGTCGCCTTGTTTTCTGCGGAGATCTGATCAGGCGATGGCGGGAGAAGAGATACCGAAGGGCGAGTCACTTCCCGGGCTGTAATGAAACGGATTATGTTAGTCAAATTTTTTTTAAAAATTGCGATCGTAAAAATACTTATAATTAAATATCCGTTGCAATAAATGAGCACGTGATAAATTATTGCTTTGTTTTATCTTTAATGGGCTCAAAACACACGCTAAAGTCTTGACCAGATGATTTAGGCTGACTCGATGTTGAGTGTGAGTTGCGCTAGCCTCGATTCCTTCCTTATTGGTAAACGTCTAACTGTCGTTAATCGATGGTTTTTGATAGCTCTAAATGATCTGGACGTACATGTGTAATGGCATTAATTCCGGACCAGACGGGCCTATCTTTAATGTAGTTACATGACATCGCAATATGTGATGTTCAGGCGTAAAATTATCCATCTCGTCTTCGGTCACTCTCTCAGGGTAATGGAATCAGTGTAAGTCTGTTCAGTTAACCAGTTATGAGCATGTAATTTACAATAACATCAGAAAGCACAGAGGCCCAGATCAGAAGTGTGTCTATGATGTTGCAGCAATACAAACACTAAGTGTTTTTAGTTAAAAAAAACTTGAAGACATCTGTCTCAACAAGAATCCGATCTTTCTGGTCTCTGTTTATATGAACTAACATATGGGGCATCACTAAGACCGTATCATACTGACAGTGGTGTTTGACGAAAAGAAAATTTCAGTGCTATTTCGAGTGGAAAAAAAGCAATAATCCTCCCTCAGTCCCAGTCAATATGCATGCCGCAAACTACATCTATAAAGCAGACGATTTGATCATAATCACATTGCAGCTTGTGGGGCCTTTCTATGTTTAATTTGGCTCCCAATACTCCAAATTACAATGCTCAGCACACGGCAAAGTTTTTTTTTCATTTGTTATAAACATTTATCTACAATTGTGAAAGATGCAGTTTAAATCTTGGTTCCTTTAATTTTCGGATTTAATTGTAAGGATCAATTTTCTGGAATTAAATGGCCATCCGTCTCACTGTCAATTTGAATTATTTCCACTGAACAAACTAAACGATTATTTCCGGTGCCATAAGTTGCAAACCCTTGCTTTGAAAGCAGTTGAACGATTTCATTAGATATAGCCGAGAGAAAATATTCTGACAGAAGAAGGAGGTTGTTAAACTACCTTTCAATTCTGAAGAATTATGTCTTTAAATATTGTCTAAAATCAGGATAACTTTAAAAAGTGTTCTCACCCGTGGTCTGTACAAAGACACAACATTTTATAGTGTTTTCCTAAAAAAAATAAGTAAATCTTTATAGGATAATAGAACTTGTAAATAATCCATCCATGACCATGTCTACAAATGGGTGGCTGGTAAGATACGTTGGAAAGTCTCATTGCGGTAGACAATGGAGAGAAGCAAATCAAGGTTAAAGCCATGCTCACACTCTTGGATGGTTTGGCAAGTTGTGGAGCTGTGAGACAAAAACTGTTGTTGGCCCTTTCCAAGTGCCCCGCCCGATCACAATCGCCGCTCCACATTTGACACTGTCGTATGCTATTATTATCTGCTAGGTGTGCTATCAACGGTCTTTAAAGAAAAACACTGATTGAACTCAATGCACAAAATGCATTGATACTAATTCTAAATTTAGAAGTGAAACTTTTCGTAGATAAGAAAATTCTTTTACAATTTGAACGTGTGATAGCTTTATTTCGCAAACAATTGCTAATGGCAATCTACAGCTACAGTTGCTTCATCTTATTCACATTAGAAGACAACTCAACCTTTACGAACCAGAAGTTCGGCCCCAGCCAGAATGAGTTGGACTAATTGTTAGATACACAAATGAAGGGTCCACTGTACGGTCTGAATCAAATTAAGGCTACTTACTTAGAACAGTGAGCTTGGTACCTCCGCCGAAGCCGTAGCTAGCCCAACCACAGTAATAGTCGGCGTCATCCTCCGCTTGAACTCCGCTGATGGTTAAATACGCGGCATTAGTTGACGATTGGCTTCTCCCAGAGAACCGAGCGGGGACCCCCGTACCCTTGACTTCGCGGTTCAGATCATGATAGAGTAGGAATCGAGGAGTATTCCCGGATTTCTGCTGGTACCATCCCACGTCATTGTTTCCCAAGGAGGTGCCAGACACGGTGCAACTTAATTTAACTGTGCCTTGCGGCTCGATGGATATCGATTGCGGTTGGGTTAATGTAACCTCGGCGTTCGAACCTACAAAATGTGGAGCAAAATCAGAGGGTTGGCTTCAGTTGATTAATATCGTCACTTTCTACCTGCCTGCAACGTTTGTTGAATACTTACAGATTGCGCCAATTAGCAGCGTTGTGATGACACGCGCCCACTGAAACATCATGATTTGAGTGAGAGAGATAGTAGGAACTGCAGATGCTGGAGTATCTGAGATAACAGGGTGTATCAGGTGGCTCAGACCCGTCGCCAGGTTGCAGTCGAGAAGTGTTATTGTTTGTCGGTCTCGCTTTGCCTTATCAATGCTTTTAATGGTGACACCTCTCTACAAGGGTTCTTCATTATGCAAATGAAGGCTGACTGTTGACCACTGAATATCGTGTTCGGCCCTCCCAATCACATGACTTCTAAACTGGACAAACCAGCATCGGATAACAAACAGATATGTTGTAATGTATATCGCTCACAGGATGCGTTAATTAGTGCGATACCTTTTTGAAATTTGTACATTTTGTACACTGTGTAAAGAAATTATTGTTTTAATGAATATACTGAAATATATCTTTCCTTTTCTACAAGACATCCTAAGCATTAGAAAGAGAATTTGATCATTGTTCCCGTCTTCTCTGAAGGCTATAAACAGAAATTGCTGGAGAAACTCAGCAGGACTGGCTGTATCCGTGGAAAGAGAAAGCAGAGTTAATGTTTCGAGTCCAGTGATCCTTCAGATAGAAAAAAACAAATAAATATGGATGTTGGAAAACTGAGTTACGCAGAAATTGCTGGGGAAACTCAGTAGGTCTGGTAGTATCTGTGAAGATAGCAGAGTTAATGTTTCGAGTCCAATGACCATTGACTTCAGATTGCCAGCATCCGCAGTTCTTTATTTTGTTCCAATGCATAGGCAATTATTTTACACATTCAGCCCTATCCATTGAATTCAACTATATTCGTAAAAAAATTACAATTACGATATTTTCATGAACAATTCAAAGATGTGAAGCACACTACCGTTGATTTGAATCGTCTTTACCAGGGGCAGTTACTCGAGAAAATCTAATCTAATCGATACCATTTCTTAAAATAACTGTTTCCTTCAACACGTACTGCAGCAGGAATCATTAAACAGTTTTACACTCAACGTTATTGTTGCTTTTAATGGCCTAAAACACTTGTCTATCTTCGAGTTTGTTATATTTCGTGAAATTTGAAGTTGTGTGGAAATAAGCTAATCTGCATAATGATGGGAAATTGGCAATTACAGATACACGACAGCTTAATTCTAACACAGGAGGATTGTAAAGTGATTCCGTTGCGAAGGAAAAATGAGGAGACGCAATATAGGCCAACGGTCATAAGTTTAGAGGCCGATCAGGAACAGAAAAATCTGAAGATGTACGTGCATAAGTCTTCCAAAGTGAAGGGATAGTTCAGCAAGGGTAAATCTTTGGCATGATCAAGGGCAATGAAAAGAACAAATGCAAAACAACTAAACCATTACCAACCAAAGGGGTTCGGCCCCAGCCAGAATATCGTAGCCAATTCTGGACACTGCACATTATCGCTTAGAGAGGGCACAGAGGACATTTGCTGGAATGGTGCCAAGAATAAAACATTTTAATTAGGTAAAGACGTTTTAAGTAACTGGGATTATTCCCCCCAAGAACAAAAACAATTAAAGGGAGCGTATGACAGAAATGTCCACGATCATGAACGGTTCCAACAAAGTAAATGAGAAGAAACCTTTTCCATCGGCAGACGGATAATTAGACAAGGTAAACAGATTTAAGTCAATTAGAACAGTGGTAGTGACCCTATCTCTGAGCCAAATGACCCAGGTTCAAGTCCCACCTGCTCCAAAATTGTGTAATAACATCTCTAAATAGATAGATCCTTTAAAAAAAGTGTCAAAAGAAGCGGAGACGACATGAGGCCGGAAAATCATGTAACAATATTTTGCAGAACGGACTGATCATGCAGAACGCAATGTGGCTGTCTGTACATTTGCACGGTGGAAGTAGAAGTAATTTTAAAAAGAAAATGATGAATAATTGAAGAGAGAAATATATTGCGCTGAAGCCTCTTTATATTTGCTGTATTATTTTATAATCGACATAAAACACAATTTTCTTTACGCTATGGCTGCATTTTTTTTTCCATTCGACCTTCTTGCTTACAAATTGTGTCACTCAGACATCTTCACTACTGGATTCACTCATAAGGCGGGAAGACCTATAGCAATCACAAAAGTATATGCGCAACACCTCGCTGTTTACTTTCATGTCACCTGTTCAGATCATTAAATGCATTTCTTAAACATTCATGGCGTAAATATTTCAATTTCAAACATAAAGTTTCACCGTTAAAAGACAGATCTGATATCCAAGTACAGTACACCACGTTAAAAATTGTTTACCAAATTTACGCGGTGTTTTGTTTGTGCGTCATTTGTTATTCCAGACATAGATATCGCAGAGAACACATTTATAGGAAAGATATCAATTGCCACATTTTCAGCAACTCGCAGGTAGCAGCAGAATTACATTCCACCATAATCTGTAAACCAATTGGCCTGCCATATCCTTCACACTAGCATTACCTCGTCCGTCCCTCGTTCAATAAGAAGTGCAGGAGAGCACCACCAGGCATGAATAAAAATTAGGTTCGACCTGCTGCAGCCACAAACATCGAAACACCAGGCACATGATACTAAGAAAAAGCTCAGGGATCTCCAGCCACAGATCAGACCCAGGGTCTACGGTCATGTGATGTACAATCGTGAATGGTAATGGCCATTTAATAGCATTCTTATGGACGGTACAACCCAACAAGTCAGCGAAAGATACAACACGGAGGCTTTTGCAAATATTTACAGCCAAATCTCTCTGCTGCAGAGATATTACAGCTCTTTGAGTTAAGTAATTTAACTTCATCTCAGTCCTAAATGATTGGCCTCTTATCCTGAGACTGGTCCCACATTTTAGACTCCAACATCATTGGAAACAATTTTGCAACATCATCCCTATTATTGCCCTTCGGAATCTTGTGCATTTCTCATTAAAACTTCAGAGAAAACAGACCCAATTTGCTCAGCATTTCATCATGGGATAATTAACTCGTCCCAGGAAACAATCTAGTGAATCTTGGCTGTACTGCCTTCAATGCAAGTACATAGTTTTGTAAATGAGAAGGCTAAACTGTATGCAATAATCCAGATGTGGTTTCACCGTAACTCTCTAAAGTGTAACAAATCTTCTTTGACCCTGTACTTGAATCTCTTTGTAATAAAGGTCAAAATTCAATTTGCTGTCCTGATTGCTTGCTGTACTTACATAATATTAAGAAACAGCTAAAGATACTTGATCGATAATGCTTAAGGAATGTTCTCCAGATCTAGCTGGGCTCGAATCAACCTGCTCCAATACATTGCAACAATGCTATCTACATGACAGTGAAGAAAATTTCCAACCCTGCACCACACCCAGCACCACAAAAACAGAACATAATCTTTCCTAGCTGTGTACAAATAAATCATCATAGAAGTTTTCAATAATGTCACATTAACATACAAATTAGAATCTGGGATAGACCATTCAAGCCCTCTAGCCAAATCTATTTTTCAGTAGATCATGGCTGATCTGACTACGGCCCCAAGTTCACGTTCCCACCTTTCTCAGATAACCATTAACTCCTTTGTTAGTCGAGAATCTGTTTACCCCTGCCTTGAAATATTTAATTACACGGCTTATAACACCCTTTGTGGAAAAGAGTTCTAACTACTCAAGTATGTCTTAAATGGGAGACTCGTTATCTTTAAACCACATCTCCCTGTGTCTAGTCTCTCCCACAAGGATAAACATCCACTTTGTTAAGTCCTCTCAGAAATTTATAAGTTTCAACAAGATCACTTTTCATTCTTCTAAAGTCCAATGGATAAAACCCAGCCTGCCAAACTTTTCTCATTAGATAATAGTTCACCCCAACCCCATTCCAGGTGTCAGTCATTGACCATGTTACCTATGACCCATTTACTTATAATTTAGGCAAGTGTACACAAGTTAGGTTTCACTAGGACCTCTTGACTCTGGACCTCATTACAGCTTTATAGAATAAAATATCATAAATCACTTGACTGCCTATGCCACCAAGCATGCATGCAAGATTGTATGAAGTGCAGTCAAGTAAGAGGTTTTCTTCCATTTGTTCTATCACTACCCACTCATCAACTATGTTCTTTAGGTCATGATGAACAGAAGTGGCATTGCAGACTCATTCTCAATGTTGTACAAAGAAGTGCCCACCTAGAGTGTTAGTTGCTATACAGAAGTATTGATTCATCAGTTGAGAGTTGTGAGAAACCTACAGTGTGAGCGGGAGAATCCAGTTGTCAATGTCCCAATAGGTGCCAAAGACTCGAGTAAGTTTAGATAATGGTTCTACTTCAGGGGAATGAAGATCCAGGCACTAAATTAGAAAACAGTTGTTTAAGGTAAATAAAGGTAATAATCTGTGGATATTGCCTAAGCACGTAATGTAGCGTACATAAAATGAGAGAGATGAATATGTTGCTGAAAGTCTGTGGGAGAAGTACGACCCAGGTCATGGGGCACTGGCAAATGCATTGAAACAAGTGGGTCTGTATCACTGGAGTGGACTTCACCTGAACCCTGCTGCACCAATGTCTTCTGAGTGTTATAACTAGCGAAGCATTCAGAGCTTAAAACTAAATAGATGGGGAAGAAATCACGGAAATTGTGTAAGTTGAAGGAAAATGGCAAGGCAATAGATCAAGATGGCAATAAAGTTAACAATCTTGTTCTAAAGGAGACTTTAGGAAAGAGTGACCATAATAAAAAAAGAGCTTTACATTAAGTTTGTAAGTGATGTTGTTCAAACAGAAACTAGAAACTTAAATCAAACTGGAGTAAGTTATGAAAGTGTGAGGGTGTATTGTGAGGCTGAAAGCACCTAACGGGTTCTTTAAAGTCTGATCAAAATGAATACAAGAAGACATGTGAGCTTCAGTACATAGCTAGTTTTTATTAGCTTAATCTACTTAACATATATACAAACTGATGTGCAAATCTATGAGCTTAAACTGCTATATACATATGCGAACTAATGAGTGTCAATGTCTTTCAACCATCAGGGTCTGGTGGCGGTGGCACGTGGAGTTCTATCTCAGATTCCATGGTGCTGGTCTCAAGAACCTCAGACTGATGGTGAAAGTCCAACGGGTAGGGCAAAGTCCCCAATATTAATACTGTTCTGAATCTAATGATGCAGTACTTTCCAAGGTATTCTATTGTGTAGAAAAAAACTCAAGGTTGTCTTTGTGTTAACTGCACAATAGTCTGTTTCCCACCCAGCCAAGGTCAATTCAATTAGCTTCCATCCAAAACAGATTGTTCTGCACTAGGCCTACTTTCCACGTAATTTTCTATTTCCTTCAGTTGTTCATTGTCATGTCTAATTAACCCTGAACAAGTAACCCTTAATGACCTGGTTTGGAGATATTTTTAAACTCAACACTACAAGGAGTAAATTGTCTGGAATGGTTCCTGTAGATTTGAAGGTAGCAAATGTACCCCAACTACTGAAGACAGGATGAAGAGAGAAAATAAGGAACTGCAGGCCTGTTAATCTAACGTCAGTCAAAGGGGTCACGCTTCAGGCAATAATAATGACGTGGTCATCAGGAATTTAGTCAATAAAAGCAGAAATGAGCAGAGACTACATAGATTTACGAAAGGAAACATGTTTAACAAATCTGCTGGGGGTGTTTTGGGGGTCAACTGACTCAATAGATATGGGGTCATGAAGTACCTAGATTTTCAGAAAGCTTTTGGTAGGATGCCACACAAGATTTTAGCAAACAAAATTAGAGTATATGGGATTGGGGGGAATATACTGGCATGGACTGAAGACAGTCTAACTTTTGGGATATGAGTAAGAATAAGGGGGTCATTTTTGGGTTGGCACTGTGTGACTAGTTGTGTGTCACAGGGATCAGTGCATGGTTCTCAATTATTTACAATATATCAGTTATTTGGGTGTGGGGATTCAATGTAACATGTTTTCCCACGCAGGTGACCCGAAACTACGTAGAAATGTAAGTTGTGAGGAAGCATTTAAAGATGCTTTAAAGCAATTTGGAAAGGCTAAGCGAGTGGGTTCAATTGAAAACGCAAGCTTTCAGAGTGTAATCCCTTCGTCAGGTGATGCGAGAAAGAAGCATACAGAACACATAATTTAAAAGTAAAAGATCAAAGGGTCACACAACTGATGAGTATCTATTAAACAAGCCTAACATGCCGTTAAATCTTCTATCAGTTAGAAGGTTTTAATTGATTAATTTGTATATGTAAATCCCCGAATTTCTTTCAAATCACTACCCTGAGAGAACTAAAGAGGTGACATTTTAGGCCAGACAATGCATGCTAGTTTGAGGTCTTGTTTAGGATCTGTTTGTGTTTTGGTTTGGAGTCAGACTGGTTTTATTTCTAAAGTAGGAATTTATAAAACACCACATTGACTGACTGTCTATAAACTGTGTGCTGTTTGAAACAAAATAGAATGTATCTGCAAATACAAATTCACCCCATAGATTTGTGCGTGTGTGTGTGTGTGTGTGTGTGTGAGAGAGAGAGAGTGTGTGTGTGCGTGTGTGTGTGAGAGAGAGAGAGGGAGAGAGAGAGAAAGTGGGTGAGTGTGTGTGTGTGTGAGAGAGAGAGGGAGAGAGAGATGACTGTTTGTGTGTGAGAGGGGAGAGAGAGAGAGCGAGTGTATGTGTGTGTATGTGAGAGAGAGAGAGAGAATATGTGTTGGGGAGCGGGGGCGGTGTGGGGATGAAGATCCAGACACTAAGTTAGAAAACAATTGTTTAAAATAAATAAAGGTAATAATCTCTGGATATTGCCTAAGCACATGATGTAGCGTACATAAGATGAGAGAGATTAATATATTGCTCAAAGTCTGGTGTGGGAGAAGTGCGGCCCAGGTCATGGGGCACCGGCAAATGTATTGAAACAAGTTGGTCTGTATCATTGGGGTGGGCTTCACCTGAACCCTGCTGGACCAGTGTCTACTGAGTGTTATAACTAGCGAAGCATTCAGAGCATAAAACTCTGTGAGAGAGAGAGAGGGAGGGAGGGAGAGATAGAGAGATTGTCTCTGTGTGTGTGTGTGTGTGTGTGTGTGAGAGAGAGAGAGAGAGAGAGAGAGAGGGAGGTGGGGGGGGAGAGAGAGAGTGAGTGCGTGTGTGAGGGGGAGAGAGAGTGTGCGCGTGAGGGGGGAAGGAGAGGGTGAGTGTGTGAGTAATCAGGATTGTCTGTGTGAGAGTGAGAGACAGAAAGTGTGTGTGTATGTGTGTGAGGGGGAAAGAGAGAGTGAGTGCATGAGTGTGAAAGAGGAGAGAGAGAATGTATGTGTGTGAGAGAAGGGAGTGGGGAGGGAATGTGTGTTTGTATGTGTGTGCGTGTGTGGGAGAGAGAGAGAAAATGTGTTTGTGTGTAAGGGAGAAAGTGTGTGTGTGTGTGTCTCTATGTGTGTGTGGGTGTGCGTGTGGGGGCGATTGGAGAGACAGAGTGTGTGTGTGTGAGGAGTGTGTGTGTGTGGGTGAGTGGGTGGGTGTGGGTGTGTGTGGGTGCGGGGGGGAAGGACACACACACACAAACACACACACTCTTTCTCCTCCTTCACAGTCACGCACTCACTCGCTCTCTCCCTCCCTCTTAAAACACACACACATACACTTTCTCTCTTTCTCCCACACGCGCACACACATACTCCCTCTTCACATTCACACACTCATTCGCTCTCTCCCCCTCACACACACACACACGCTCTCTCTCTTCCCTTCCCTCTCTCTCTCTCGCACACGCACACACACACACCACACACACACACACACACACACACACACACACACACACACGCACACAATCTCTCTCTGTCCCTCCCTCTCTCGCTCCCACACACGCATACTACCTCTCTACCCCTTAAATCACACACATACACGCGCAATTACGCTCTCTCCCTCTCACACACACGCTCACTCTCTCTCTCCCACACACAAACACACACACACACACACACACACACACACACGCACACACAAATCTATGGGATGAATTTGTATTTGCAGATACATTCTATTTTGTTCAAAAAGCACACAGTTTATAGACAGTAAATCAATGTGGCGTTTTATAAATTCCTACTTTAGAAATAAAACCAGTTTGACTCCAAACCAAAACACAAACAAATTCTAAACAAGGCCTCACACCTAACATGCATTATCTGACCTAAAATGTCACCTCTTCTTTCCACCGATAAAACTTTTAGATCTCTCAGGACGGCGATTTGAAACAAATTCGGGGATTTACAGATACATATTAATCAATTAAAACCTTCTAACTGAGTAAAGATTTAACAGCATCTTAGGTTTGTTTAATAGATCCTCATCAGTTGTGTGACCCTTTGAATTTTTACTTTTAAATTTTGTATTCTGTGTGTTTCTTTCTCACATCACCTGACGAAGGCACTACGCTCCAAAAGCTTGTGTTTTCAAATAAAACTGTTGGACTATAACTTGGTGTCGTGTGATTTCTGACCTTTCAAACTCATTTTAACATACACGTTCATGAATAAGCCCTTCCCCTTCTATTATCTTATTCGCTTTTCACACCTGACATGAGAAACCCACAATGCCTAGTGATACCACAGTGAGCGCTGCCAATATCCCGTTAAATACATCACACTCATTTAAGCTTTGGACCTGTCATCCAACTCTTAAATGGCCTCCGATCCTGCAGGTGGCTTTTTAATTGGGTTAACTCCACAAGATTAATTTCGAAGACCCATTATACTCAGAAGGTCTCCTCTTTCACTAAATAAAATGTCGGTAAAATTCCTTCCTGTGTTTCAATAGAGACTCGGCACTTTGATTGAATGAAGAGATATAATGTCCTTTCCTGCTCAAAACGTATCATAGATCCTCATAGAGTCCGCGTGCTGTATCGACATACAACCAAATGTTTGCAAAAGTTCTCTGCCTGCAGCTGTAAGCACATGAATGGCAAATACTTTTCCCCGCTGGTTGCAAAATTCAGGTCGGCAATTATTCATTATTTAGGCGACTTTTTATACCAGCATATCAAGAAATTTGATTTTCGCTAATCACATAAGCAGCCATTAATAACTTCAACAAAAGTCAAAAGTGGAAAGCTAACAGGTTTGTTCGTACCATGAATGTATAAATGTATGAGAGCAAATGGAAACAGTGAGCTTTCCCCCATCGGTTACCGAGAGCATTTCAGGACGTGCTGACAATAGCAACGTGAATCTCAAATTCTATTGTACAGAAAGCTCAATAAACTTCTTTTCTACCTACACTTCTTCCACTACCGGCAGCCAACCCTTCAGCCATCAAGGCCCTCAGATCTGTAATTACTTTTCACATCACACTTCGATGCAATTTCCACAGCACTCTCCTTCATTATAATTCTGATTTAAAGTGATTTCTTTCATCCAATTTAGCGTACTGGACGCAACACGTTACTCTACATTCTCAGTGTAAATATGTGACATTGTCTCCACAATGGCCATCTGACGATCACTCCTACCAGCTGTTTCATGAACAAATGTATCAGTGACACGTAGATTGGTGAGAGTACAGTGAAGTAGATTTTTCTTCCTGTTGCCTTCCTTTCCATATGCCGTAGGTTCAGGCTGGCACTCGGCCAGCTTTGTCAGTAGTGGTTCTACGAAGCCACTTGAAGGATTTTGAAGTCAGCCAGCCAGAAAACATGCTGTGGCCTTGCTACCTTCACTGCTTCTTTCCGAGTGCTGTTTAACATATAAGGGTATTGATTCCACAGCCAAGGGAGTATGGTAGACAGTAGTCAGCTGGAACTTTCATTGTCCATCTGACGTTATGCGTCTTAATGGGGTTCACAGTCAATATGTTAGAACATCCCGAGTATCTCCTTCTCAAATGTATACCACTGTGCCACCACACCTATCAATATGTCCTGCTGCTGGGACAGAACAGGCCCAGGAGTAATAGTGGTGGTGGTTGGTACTTTTGCTTGACCAGTCTTTAAAGCAGATCTTACAGTTATAGCGTAATTCCTCTAGTGGTCATAAGGCTGACATTGCAGAGTTGTTGTGAATTGTATGTCATTTTGTTTTGGATGCCTAGCCAAATGCTGTGTAGTCTATTCAGTTTTATTACTTTTCAATTTTTGTGTAGCAGTTTGCTGCGCAATAGATCCTTGTAGCCTTATCACAAATGATTGGCTTTTCGCCATATTTCAGAGGGCCGTTAAAGTTAATCATATTGCTCCAGTTCTGGAATTGCCTGTAGGAATGATCAATAAGGGTAGTAGATCTTCTCCCCTAAAGATCATTTGTGAACGAGCTAAGTTTTTAAGATGTTTTGCTTCCTTCATGAAACCGTTTCTAACACTAATTTTTAATTCCAGAATTATTAATTAAATTTAAATTTCACCAGATGCCAATGTAGGATTTCAATCCTTGTCCCCAGAGTATTAACTTCCGTCTCTGGATTACTAGACTACGCTAGCAGAGTGGCAATTACATCACCAAGTGCAATGTTTAGTGCTGGGAAGATAGTGAACCTGCCCTTGACCATATGTAAAAAGTTCTGGGCAATATTGAAGCTTGAATGGATAAGCAGTAAATAACATTTTCCCAAAGCAATTTCCACCAGTCACCATCACCAATAGGAGAGAATCTAATCATTTCCCCTTAATGTTAAGCATTATATCCATTGTTGTATTCCCCACTATCAACCCACTGGATGTTGCAATTGAACAGAAGCTTAACTGGACTCACCATATAAGTATTGTCATAACAAGGGCAGATCAAATGTTCACCTCCTCATTGATCAAAGCTTGTCACCATCTGTAAGGTTGAAGTTTGAAGTGTGATGGAATAGTCTCCACATAGCAGAATGAGTGCTACTCAAATGACAACCAGGAAACTCAACACAATCAAGGACAAAGCAACCCTACTGATTAGCACTCCATCCGCCCTCCTAAATATTTATTCCCTCCACCACTGATGCACAGTGGTAGCAGTGTATAATATATTCATGATACACTGCAGCAAAATGACAAATCTGCTTTGGCACCAAATTTCATATCTCAAACTTTACCGGGCACATGGGCAGTGGATGCATGGGAACACCATTACACTCAAGTTTTTCTACAATTCATACGCCATTCTGAGTTGGAACATATTGCTGTTCCTTCACTGTTGTTGGCTCCTTAACGGCTTTGCAAGTGTCCCTCTGCCAGATGGACAGCGGCAATTCAAGAACTTTTTTCACCATTACCTTATTAGCAGTCATTAGTGATGAGCAAAAGTTGTTGGCCTTGCCAGCCACATTAATCTTGTATCATAGGTTTAAAAAGTGGTGACATTGCAGTGCATCTGCAAGACTGCATATTTGATTAATAGAACATATGTTCAGCACAAGGATGTGCACACAGAGAGGTAAATGTTGATCACTAGACAGAGTTGCAGGACGAAGCAGGGAGTATGAGATCTCCCTGAGTGCATCTCCCTCTCCAGATAGTATTCAGTTGTAATCATGACCAATCATTCATGGAATAAGTGAAACTAGAGAAAACTCCATGGTGTTATTATAGGCCGAGAAATGGTAGTAAAATTGGAAAAGGAAAGTGATAGGGATCCTAATGTTTTCTGGTTGCGAGGTTAATGAGATCATTGAGCATCTGCAGAGTGCACTGAAAGGGTTTGGGACAGATAGACAGTCCAGAGACCTGGTCTATTCCAGTACCAAGCAAAACACAAAGTAGAAAGATGAAGGAGGTCATGCAAGCAGATTTTAGTAAGCTAGGAAGAAGACTATCAAGCAGACGAATGTACTAATCTCCCAATGCCACACGTTAGTGAATGTAGGAAGAGGAGGATAAAGCAGATGAATACATGATTGGAAATATAAATTCAGAGGAAGGGCTTTAGACTTTTGGGCAATTAGTCTCAATTTTGGTGGATATTGGACCTCAAGGGGCTGGATATCTTAAAAAGCCATTGTTCTTGAGAGGTGGTTTGCTACTGGGGAGAGTTAAAACTAACTAGACATAGGGGTATGAATGAGAAGTTAATATTACAATGGAAAATCAAGTACATATAGGTTTGGAAAAGACAGAAAGAAGTCGAGGAAGAAATAATAAGTCATTAGGTGGAGTTAGGCTAAGAGTAAATATAGTAATGTCTAATAGAGATTTACAATTGATGTATGTGAACGCATGGAATGTATTGAATAATTTGGTGTTCTGCAATTCTAACATGTACCCAGTTGGAAGTAGTGCAACATTGATTACTAAATATTCCTAGATTCAAAGTGTTCAGGAAAGATGTTGAAGGGGCATGGAGGAGGGGAGATGGCATTGATTAAGGAAACTATCAGTCTGCTGGGCCAATAAAGCATCCCAGTGAGCTCAAGGACAGAATCTATCTGGTTAGATTTAAAGAACTATAGAGGTAACATTATGTTACTAGGTACCTTTACTGTACCAAGTGCATCCCATAGGCCCTACAAGCTAGTGCAAAGGATATAGAGAAGCAAAATTGTTAGTAAACTAATGACAGGCACAAAACTATTGAGCAGTTATTATGCAATTTTTTAATGATCCTATGTGTTGGATGGCCAAAATGGATAGGACAGAAAGGGGGAACAATTTCTGATGTGCATTTTAGGGTATTTTCTATGTCAAGATGGTTCCAGACCAATGATACAGCTGAGAATGAGATTGGTGAAGTGGATCAAAGGATGTCAATATGGAAGCACTTAGGGAACAGCAAATAAATCATTTAGGCTAAGCATGAAAATGACCAAGGAATAAGCCAGAGTTAAAAGAAATGACTTACAGATTTTGTTTTCCCATTCATTCACGGGATGCAGGGCATCGCTGGCTAGGCCAGCATTTATTGGTCATCCCTGAGTTAAGAGTCAACCATATTGCTGTGGGTCTGGAGTCACATGTAGGCCAGACCAGGTAAAGATGACAGTTTCTTTCCCTAAAGGACATTAGTGAACCAGATGGGTTTTTCCAACAATCAACAATGGATTCATGGTCATCATTAGACTCTTAATTCCAGATATTTATTGAATTTATTGAACAGAAGTGTCAACGAGAAAGAGGTGAGGATGAGACAATTTGAAATCAGAGATGAATACTAGCGTAGCATCAGATATTTCATTGGAATGTGGGGAATGAGGTGACTTTGAAGGGCAGGTCATCCATGAAGGAGGACCCCACTCCTGGAAAATACAAGGAGGCTGTCACATTTCTCTGGGTGATTTCCACTTGTACCCACAAACTCACCTAATGCATGCAAAATGACCCCGCAGCTAAGTCAATCAAATGGCTCGAATGGCCATTTGCCAACTTCACCGCTGTTGGAAAATGCCTTGGGCAGCTGGAAGATATTGGGTACTTCTAACACCTTACCACACCATTTTCCAATCTTCGTGTCTGCAGGCCATCGCCAATGGGCAGACATAATCCAGTTCAGCGGGTTCATCAGGGTAATATGGTTGTTGTACTATATATAGATTTCAAAAACACATCTGCTAAAGTTCGATATAGCGGGTGTATCAGCAAATTAAAACCTACGGTATAAAAGGGGATGTGTTATGGGTGGATACAAAGTTGGCTGACTGACAGAAGTGGAGAATGATGCTGAACGGTTCTTGTTCCATCTGAAGCAAGGTGGGTGATGGCGTTCCTCAGTTGTCAGTTTTGGAACTGCTGTGTCTCTTCATTTGTGAACTAAAATAGGTTTGCACGCCATAGTTTCATTGCTTTAGAAACAAAAGTTGAGCGTATTGTAAACTGATGGGAGTAACCGACCACAAAAGGAGATGGACAGTGGTAGAATGGACAGACATAGGATGGATTAAAATTAATGTAGACAGATGCGTGGTGACATATTTGGTAAGAGAAATGAATAGAGGCAGTGCATTATAAAAGATACAATTCTAAAAGGGACGCGGGAGCAGAAGGATCTGTGAGTGCACACAAAGTATTAAAGCTGGTAGACTGGTTGGAAAACAAGTTATCAAGACATTCAGGATCCTGGACTAAAAAACAGGCATAGATTGCAAAAGCAAATAAGTTATTCTGAACCTGTATAAAGCACAAACACAGGGTTGCAGTATAGGAACAAAGAAATTTTCTACAATTATTTAGTGCTTTGGTAAGAACATATCTGGAGTACAACTTACAGTTTTAATATTCCTGCCTAATGTACACTTGACTTGGCAGGGATTAAAAACGTCCACCTGGACTGATTTCTTGGATGAAGAGCTTGTGTTATGGGGAGAGACTGAGTCGAATGGACCTACATATCTTGAACTTTATGGAAATGAGAGACAAAGTTATTGAAATGTAAAGCCTTCTTAGAGGTCATTACAGTGTGGAGGCTGCAACATTGTTTCTCCCTATTGGTGGGTCTAGAACTAAAGGTTTACGGTCTGAAGAAAGGGTACTGAAAATCGAAGGTTAGTAAGAAGAAATTAATTCACACAGTTTGGACTGCTTGCAATTCTCTATCCCAACAGGCAGCCGTGCACTGAGTTTGATGTCTTCGCATCTAAAACCATTGGAATTTTTTTAGGATATTAGGAGAATCAAGGGATATGGAAATCAGATTGAAAAGTTAATTTGATGAGAAAGATCAGGCATGATCTTATTATTTGGAGTGAAGCACCCTGGAGGCACTGTATAGCCAACGTCAAATCCTACTTGTATTCTTATATTTTTGTGCAAGTATGAAGTTGCAAGTACGATTTTGCGAAGTTGGTAGAGATTATAGGTCGAGGGTTCTGTGTTCTTCAAATCAGGGCTTTTGTGCATCCCGCACTTCCTTCGCCCTATCGCTGGCGGTCACGGTATCAGGAGCATATCCCTTAAACTTTGAATCTGTATCCCGCGATAGCTTTCCCTTTTCGCACTTGTCCCCTCCCGGAAATTATGCCACTTTGACCAGTAGCGCCTGAAAGTTACTATGAATTTCCGATGAGGCACTCCTTGAATGGGATACAATATTGATAGTGTCGAGCGCAGTGGTTAATGCAGAAATTACTGTTAATTGCGACAAAAGCTTGACACTACACAGGGATAGAAAGTCTTACACTGTTCAACCTGAAAGGTAGCATGAAATGCAGGCAGAAGCATTTTCAGCTGCTGTCTGGAAATACGATGAATTATTTTCTCCAAGCCTCGCTTATGCATTACCCTTGGAATTTTGGAATAATCGTGATACCAGGCATGCTGCACAAATGAAAAACCGCATTCCTTTCAACATTAGTGCATTCCACGCAGGAAAGACAGAAATTCAAATTCAAATTAGGGAGCCATTTCAGGGGCAAGGTATTTTCCAGCCATTGTCCAATTTCTGAGAAATGGCAGTCATTTCAATACAAGCCATAGGCAGACAGCTAATCCGCTGATACTTCTACAAACACAAGTTACTCCTTCCTTTCTTTGCAGACGTCAAAAAATCGGAAATATTTCGGCTTTCCACTTTTTGGACCAATCCCACCTCCGAATTAACGTAAAGTAAAAATCTCTACTAATCCACCTAAGAAAATGCAGCACCAAGTAATTAATTTCATTTTGGTGGTTAATATGATTTAAAGCAGCAAATTACGAAAATATATAGGTGTTAAGTGCGCTCTATTGTATGAACTTTCTGTGTAGAGTTTGTAAATGCTAAGATATATCACTTTGGATTGAAGTGAAAAGTGTGAGCTGCAAGCACGTTTCTTAAGTTATTTCTTTTTTAAACAAAAGTGACCTTAAACGTAATTGTGTGTAAAAACAAGGGCTAGGATTTTTAAAATATTCCATATTTCCACTTGTGCAAACTAATTACAGAAATGCGATGGAGTCTGTATATTGTTAGATTTTTGATGTATAGGGGAGTTAAAGGTGTTGGGGTGGAGAGGTTGCTAAGGGAGACAGTCGGGAAAGTGGAATGATGCTAAATATAAGATTCAATAGGGCAATACATTCACATAACTATTTAAAAAAAAATAACCATCCGTATTAAATTCAATTGTTATCCACAGGTGCACACTTACAAAAGATAATGCTTCTCATAAATGAACAGCATCATTTATTATACAAATGCTTCCATGTCGCATTTACAAAGATAGACGTTCCTTCCATGATGTGAATATATATAAGTCACTATCATGGGCCAGACGCGTAACAAATGAAATAACTGTATGCGAATAACTAAACCCGTCTTCACGCGTAAATGCTGTGGATAACAGCTTGCAGCAAGTCGTCTCATCCTGTGCTTTCACTCGCAGCCTGATCTCTTGATACTTTGCTTGAGCTGAGATCCAAGAGACTCCTGTGTAACGCTGCAGGTGTAGACTTCGTGTGAGTTCCACTGGGAGGCGGTCAGAGTCAGGTAACTGCTCACGCTGTAAGTCTGGTCGGCGTCCCGCACCGCTCGAGTTGTCTGGACAGCACTGTCCGTGGTCTGGCCGTCCACACTCCATGAAACCTCCACCGAGCCAGGGAAGAAATTATTCACCAAACACACCAGGGTCGCCTTGTTTTCTGCGGAGATCTGCTCAGGCAATGGCGGGAGAAGTGATACCGAAGGGCGAGTCGCTTCCCGGGCTGTAATGAAACGGATTGTGATTTTTTTTTATAAAAATCAGCGCATTCGTACCACACATATCACACTCAGGTATAATGAAACTCCTTACCGGGCAGTAGCGCTCACATCTCTGAATCAGGTAGTGAGCGCTGAAGTCCCACTCCAAGTGCTGGGGTAGAAAGTACTATAGAGGATTAAATCAACACACAAAAAAAGCGCAATGGCCATATTTCGAAAACGAGTGTCCAGAACAATATTTATCACGCAACGAATGTCATTAAAATATTGGTCGTGATAACGTGGTAATGTGTGGGATCTTGCTGCACCCAACTTTGCTGCCAAATGCTGCCACGAGACAACTCTCCGAGGCCGGGAGAAGGCGCTACATAAATATAAACTCTTTCCTCATGTTGCCCTCAACCTTGGCGAGGATGAATGGATTTAATCGCAGTTTATGGATCGATTTGCCAGACGCTTAGCTTCTTTCGATTCTTTTGCAGGATGTGAGCGTTACTGACAATGTATTTGTTGCTAGTCTCTTAATGTTCTTGACTCACGGCTGTCCATGTGTTGTGCAGAACTCCGCAGCGTCCGCAGTGCTGTTAAAATGGAGCCGCATGCATTTGAACCAGTGACGATGAAGGAGCAGCGGTATCGTTACAAATCAGAACAGTTGGGGGGAATTTGCGGATGATGGATCTACAATATATCCACTGCCCTTGTGGGAGGTCGGTCGTAGAGAACATGGGTTCGGCAGGTGCCGTGAAAAAATATTTCATGCTACCACTGTTGGACACTGAACTTTTAAGGTAACACGGGGCTGCTTTGTCCTGGATGGTGCCAAGCTTCTTGAGTGTTGTTGGAGCTGCACCCATCGAGGCAACTAGAGAGTATTCCGTCACGTTCTTGACCTGTGCCTTTCAGACGGTAGATAAGCTTTTTGGAAGTCAGAGGCTGATTTACTCATCACAAAATTGCCAGCTTCCGACTGGCTATTAAAGCCACAGTGTTGATAAAGATTGGTCTAGTTAAGATTTGGGTCAATAGTAATCCATGTTGTTGGCGCAGGTTTCGGCAGTGGTCACACTTTACTATCGATTTGACAGCATAGCAACATAGAAATAGGAGCAGAGATGGGCCATTCGACCCTTCGAGCCTGCTACTAAGCACGTCAACGTCTATCAAACAAAACTAAAATCGATATTCTCCATAGCCGACAGTGAAACTCCTTCCTTAACAAACAATCACACATTTCATTATATAGAGATAAGAAATATTCCCACAGAAGGAAAAAATTGAGATTAACAATAGCAACTCAATGTTTCAATTCTGAAGTTTACCTGCAAGCATTGACTAACATGCCCTTGCAAAAGAGCTCGAGGACAAAACATACAAACAGAGCAGTAAAACTCCCTTTAGCTTGAATAATATGACAATATTAACGATAAGGAGGGGAAAATATGCGGCACTACCGTTTCAGTGCGCCTACTATGGTTCGGACGTATTATTTAAAATTGTTGGAAATGTATTTTGATTCTGATTAACTGCATCACATCTCTATCCGCACATTGACATGACAAACCCAAAGGAATAGAATGTCTATTTCGCTTTGGCGAGATTTAAGGAAGAAAATAAAAACGCTTGCATTTATATATCGCCTCTCATGGCCTCTGAGAATTGCCTCTGGGCAGATTGGGTGCTTTTAAAATTATAATCATTGTGGTAACTTAAGATGTTTGGCGACCAATTATGGCAAGTCAAGTTCCTATGAATTGCGACTCGATTATGACCCGATGGTCTGCCATGCTGGCATTGGTTGTAGGATAAGTATTGATCTTGACATTCTTCCTCAAATTTAGCGCCGTTAGATATTTCAAACACCCTATTAAAGACTGATTACCGTCCACTTTTAAATCTCATTTTATTTTTACGAAAGGCAGTTGATGACGTTGAATTCAGGAGCAAATGAGCCATGTGTAAATAAATCAAGAATCAATCCAGGTCAAATAATTCGTTACACGAGGCATGCAGAGGAAAGTTTTCTCCTAGAAACAATCAGAAGACTACGTATTCTCGAATAAAACAAACAACTACGGTCGCTGGAGATCTGAAGCATAAGGGGGAAATACAGAAATTGCTGGAGAAACTCAGCTGATGTGGCAGCTGGAAAGAAAACAGAGTTGGGATTCTGAAGAAGGGCCACTGGACTCGAAACGTTAACTCTGCTTTCTATCTCCAGAGATGTTGCCAGACCCGGTGAGTTTCTCTAGCAATTTCTGTTTTTGTATTCCCGAATGCTTGATCTGAATTCTTTGGTACTACCTTTGAATATTAAAGAAGCTTTTAGTGATCACTGCACTCGATTTCATATTAATATCTCTCAAATGCATCAGGAATTAAGAGACGTGTCCATGTTTTCCCTTCTTTTTTATCTATCGCCCTGGGTCTCTGTTTTTCTATTTCTCTCTATCTGTTTCTATCTCTCCTTTTGCACGATCACCATGAGTTCTGAAGAAGACACACTGGACCCGAAACATTAACTCTGCTTTCCCTCCTGCTGAATTCTCCAGCAACTTCTGTTTTTGTTTCTGGTTCCGGCATCCGCATTTCTTTTTTTTTGTTATTATTGAGTGAAGTACTTCCAGGTTGTTTTTCAAATTATGGTAATTATACCTGTTGAATCATTGTTCACTATTGTTAAACTAATCAGAGAACAAAACCTGTTCTTTCTTTATGTTTTGAAAATGTTTGCTTCCTATATTTAATAGGCCATTGTATAAAAAGTTGGTTACAGTCCACAGCACCAAATTGTTTCGTGTACCTGGTATTGTAACATGAATGAAGCAATTAGTAATATTTCTGACTATATGTTGGATAAAGGAAAAACAAAATCCGTTGTTCAGAGTGAATGAAGCAAATGTTACTTACTCAGATCAGTCAGTTCGGTCCCTCCACCGAAGTAAAAAGCACTGCTCTGCCACCAGCCACAATAATAATCGGCGTCGTCCTCCAGCTAAACTCCGCTGGTAGTCAAATACGCGGCGTTTGTTGACGATTGATTCCTGCCAGAGAATCGATCAGGGATCCCGGAGCCTTTGCTATCACGGTTAAGATCATGATAGAGTACGAATCGAGGAGCAGACTCAGGTTTCTGCTGGTACCATCCTATGTCAGCGTTTCCCAAATTTCCACCTGACACGCTACAACTTATTTTAACCGGCTCTTGGTGCGATGGATGCCGATTTCGGTTGAGTTAATGTAATCTGCGCGTTTGAACCTGTAACAGATAGAGCAATATTAGAACATGGTATTCATCTAATTGATATGGTGTTTCTCTATGCAACAAAACCTTATCTACAATGACATCTTGAGAACTTACAGACTGTGGCGATGAGCAGAGTTGAGATGACACACACCCATTGGGATATCCTGAATTCAGAGAGTCCGGCAGGTTTGCAGGCAGAAGGCATTGACGCTTACCAAGGTCGCCTTGTCTTGTCAATGTTCAGAAAGAGGGCAGATTGCCACGTGGTTCTCCATTATGCAAATATGGGTTGGCGTTACAAACTCCAATCGACCATTGATCCAAGTCATAGGATTTGAAAAGAGCCAGGAGACATTGGATTGAGTAAAAACGCAATATCGTTCTGACGTTTCTAACTGCCTAAACAGTACGAAGAAGTCAGTTTTTAAACAAAAAGCACGATCAGTTGATCTTTCCTTTTACACGGAAGGTTTAGGGAAAACTTCCACTGAAGGCAATGTTGTCCTAGCTATACAATACGCCAAGACAACCTTCGTATTAAACTTCGAAACCAATACTTAGAAATTCAACTACATCCTGACAGAATATAAGATGAAATTATATTCAGATACATTACCTTTACAATGAAGTATTTTTATAGAGTTTGAAGATGTTAATGGCATTTAGGAAAGATTAGTTTCAAGTGAATTTTTAAGGTAATTTATACCACACAACGTTTACTACTTTATTCAATAAAAACATCACATAATTTGGTTTGAATAATTAAACATTTTGACATTACATTATTTGGAGGTTTGTTACACTTTGCCCGAATTGAAATTACAATGCTTGCGTCAGGATAGAGAAATTAGTACAGTTTATACTTAACGCAGGAATGGGGATTCTTATGGTGCAAGGGTAGTGCCCCTATTTTTGCACTAGTAGGCCTGGGTTCAATTCCTAACTATCCCTGATGTGTGTCAAGCCATGTCTGAACAGGTTGATTAGGAAAAATATCTACACTTAACGCAGAGAGGTGTCAAACGATTCCTTGGTGTAGGAGGAATGGGAGGGCGTGATTTAAACATTGGAAGCCAACTGTAGACTTCTCAGATCAATTTGTTCAGCAAAATTATTATACGCTTCTGGAGCAGGTGGGACTTGAACTTGGGTCTCCTGGCTCAGAGGTGGAGACACTGCCTACCACCACACTACAAGAACCGCTATAGGTGACGGGACTAGTTGAACAAGCTGTTAAAAACACGTATCATATCCATAGCTTTATTATCAGCAGTGTTTGCAAAAGCAAGGAAGTCGAGCACAAGGTCTATAAGAGGCTGACCACGACCTGGCTAAAATATCGTGGCTAATCCTGGTCACCACACTTTGAGAAAAATGACAAGGCCTCGGTTAAGATGCACAGGACGCTCATTCACTTGAGTGATATCAGACATGAAAGACTTCGGTACCATGGAGCGATGAGAATGTCGGAAATTGGTATTCTCCGAGCAGAGATTGTTGAGGGGTGATTTGATCCGGCTGTGGAAAGCGAAGAAGCTGGCTTAGAGAGGAAATAAGAATAAACTGTTCCCAATGACAGAGGAGACTGATTAGATGCTATGCGTAAAAGAATTGTGACGATGGAAACAAATAACTCTATGCAACATTTATTTTTCATAACATTGCATGCCTTGCCTGAAACAGTGGTGGACACAAATGCGATAATAAGTTCTGAAAAGCTAAGATAAATACTTGAAATAGGAAAATGTGCAAACCTTCTCATGGCTATTTCCTAATAGGATTGTCCAAAACCAAAGGCTTCCTAACAAAACGGCTCAGTTTGTTTCCCTTAGTTGCGGACTGTGTCACACAAGTTCCTTGACGTTCCGGGCGGATTCATCGTTAAGGCGAACAGCCCGATTCTGATCAACCTGCTGTAAGCCAAAAGAGGCATTGCGCAATGCAAAATGCTGTCATACTCTTTTAATCCTTTAAATACTCTTTAGTACCCCTGCTCACGTCTTTACTGCTATTATTTAAACAGTCGTGTCAAAAATGCCTGAACCTACAAAGAATTGCACAGTCAAAGGAAATATCTGAAATTTAAGTCTAATGCAGCAGGATGAAACATTCCTGATGTCCTGTTCACTTCCTGTGAATCAGCTGATTTAGGCTTCTGCGGTATTTTTCTTGCGCATCAATGTTCTAACAAAAAATAAAATTTCACAGTTATTTTATTTAAACAAAAACATCGGCAGCTGAAAATACATCCAATCACTGTTAACAAAAAGAAACTGACATAGCTTGAATCCATTCCAACCTCTAGATGCAGCAACGAGAGATTAGTAGATCTTTTCATGTGAATTGTCCAGCAGCAGAATACACTACAGTTATCATTATCCTTTCGTCAACGGTTGGGTGCGATCGCTATTAATTTGTCATGATTTGGACAATTGAAAAATATGATTTGTACGTTTCAAGTTTCCTTTCAGTCATTTTCCACAAAATACGTTCGATTTCTAAAGCAAATTGCAGTCATGTGAGTTTTATTAAAAATGAGAGGAGCTGTAATTAATTTACTGATATTTCGCTTTGTGAATCCCGAAATATCATACACAATAAATGATTCGTCAACCTAGATCGGTTGATTTTTTAATACATTTTTTACGTCTACTGGGCTGGGAAAATTCTGGGCCTAGGTGCTCAATAACAGTTATCTGATCTTTCCTTTCTGACTGTTAAAATAAGATTTATTTAACACAGAGACAAACAATAATAATCAAAATATTTCAGCAAAACTTTCGTGGAAAGGTTTCAACTAACACAAGAAGTGAAAGGCAGGAAGGAAGGTGGAAGTCATTTTATTTAGTCAAGCTGAATCATTTATTCATGTAGTATAACATAAGGAAAAAGTTCCAGTTATAAAAACAAAAGGAATGATATCCCCTGCTTGTTATCATCCACCTCCTCCATCAGTTGAGGAATCAGTACTCCTGCATGTTAAATACCACTTGGAAGAAGCATTGAATTTAGCAAGGGCTCGGAGTGTTCTCTGGTGTGGGATTCCAAAGTCCATTATGAAGAGTGGTTCCCATCCACTACTACAGACTGAGCTGGCTGAGTCCTATATAATTTATCTGTCAGACTGGGCCAATGACAGGTGGAGAGAAAACCAGCAAGAAGGAAAATCTAGTTCATCAATCTATTTGTTCTGGGTGAATCTGCTCATGATAATAGAAGTGATAACTTCACAGTTCTTCTGGAAATGAAAACCTATCTTCAAGCTGAGAGTATGTTCCACCTGGTTGTGTAGAACTACCACAGTGATGATGAGATAAATTAGGAACAGATCTAGCAACTCAAAATATGGCAGCCAAGAAGCATTGTGGGCAATTGGCAGCAAGAATTACATTCAACACCAATCCATCACCTCATTGCACTGCAAACGTCTCACTCTACCATAACTACAAGGTCAGTAAAATCACCAGGGCTCAATGATGAGACCATGCCAGGAGCAGCACTAAGAACTTCGAAATTAGTTGCCAAACTGGTGAAGATACAACACTTGTGTCGTAGGTATCAGACTTCTGTGGGGAAGAAGGAAAGATGGTTTCATTTTGGGCAGCACGGTGGCACAGTGGTTAGCACTGCTGCCTCACAGCGCCAGGGATCCTGGTTTGATTCCAGCCTCGGGTGACTGTCTGTGTGGAGTTTGCACATTCTCCCCGTGTCTGCGTGGGTTTCCTCTGGGTGCTCCGGTTTCCTCCCACAGTCCAAAGGTGTGCAGGTTAGGTGGATTGGCCACGCTAAATTGCCCGTAGTGTTCAGGGAGGTGTAGATTAGGTGGGCTATAGGGGGATGGGTCTGGGTGGAATGCTCTGAGGTTCAGTATGGACTTGTTGGGCCGAAGGGCCTGTTTCCACACTGTAGGGATTCTATGATTGTTTGCCACATGCATGGCAAGTAGCAGAAGAAGAATGCTATAAACAGAACTAAGCAATCACATGATCAATACATTAGATTAGAGATGTTCAGTCCTGCCACATTCAATAATGAATGATGGTGGACACTTGGTCAACTGACTGGAGAAAGATGCTGCAAAACTGTCTCATCATCAATGAAAAGCAAGGACGAAGCATTTGCAACCATCTTCAGCCAGAGGTGCTGATGAAATAAACAGTGCTGTCCTCCTCCTGAGGTCTCTAGAACCAGAGATTTTTAGCCTTCACTGCATGACTGTGAAATGGCTGGAGTCACTGAATAGAACAAAGACTATGGGGTTTGACATCAACCCGCTGTAAGACTGAAGACCTTTGTCCCAGAAATCGGTATACACATAGCCAAGCTGTTCCAAGAGAGGTGCAACACCCAACAATGCAGAAGATTGTTACAATATATTCAGTTCACAAGTGGGTGAAAAATCTAGTCAATCAAATACTGTCCTATCAGCTTACACTCAATCAGCAGTGGACTAACAAAGTGTCCTTGACCATACCATCAACAGCAATTACCTGCTCACTGATTGGGTTCTGATCAGTCCATATACCAGAAGCCTTCATTGCAGCCTTGGTTCAGACATGGCAAAATAAGTTGACTTCTAGAGGTGAGGTGAGAGGTGACATCGAGACAGCATTTGATTGAGTGTGACATCCAGGAGTCTTAACAAAATTGAAGTAAATGGGAATCAAACAGAAGTTCTTCAATTTTTGGATTCATACATTGCACAAAGGTTGTGGTTGTTGGTGACCAACTATCTCAGTGCCAGGATGTAGCTGCAGGAGCTCCTCAAGTAGGTGTCCTAGGCTTAATTATACCTTGTTAATTACCTTACCTCTAAAAGAAAATCCTCAATTGTCAGCTGTGTCACAGAATTGCAGTAACTTTACATTAGAATTGATTTTGAAGACTTTATAACAATTGGTAGAGAATAACAGCCTTGCTAATCTGTCATACTAAAATTATTATTACAGAATTTGGAAGAGTTCTTAGTGATAAGCAAGTATTTAAGGTTATTAGCAAATAATGTATTGCTGCTGCCAAATAACTGGCAAAGAGTATAACTGCTAGAAGCATTGTAAGATCCCAAAGAAAGATAATGGAGGTATCTGGTAAACATTATGAGTTAATGGGAGGGCCTAAGGCTGTCCATAGAGTTGTCCATCATTGATTGTGTGTTTATTGGATTAGGGGGATATATCTAACAATGATATCAATATTGCATGTAAGTATTGTAACACGAAAGGAATAAAAATGTGCATCTAGGCTGGGGAACTCAGAGTGTCATTGATCTCTCCTCTGATCTCAGCTGCAATTAAGGGGACAATTGGGCCCCACATGAAACCCAGATTCAGAGCCAGCTCGGGTCTCTTTTACATGTGTTGTAGAAGAGGTCTGAATAACAGTCACTTTTATTGCTGAACTCAGAACTCAAGACTCCTCTTTGATATTTCTCTCTGCAACAATATATATCACAGGCAAGGCAGGTATTTATTGCCATTCTCTAGAGGTTCCCATGATAAGATGGTAATGCACCTTTCCACTTAATCCAATTCATTCAATGTGCACTAAATATCATTAAAGTCTCCCAATGTCCTGAACTTTAGGGAGTTCCAAAGGCTTGATGCAATGATGGTGAAGGAATAGCTGAAAGTGCCCAAGTCAGGATGGTGTGTAATTGCAGGAGAATCTGGAGATTATGATATCCCCATATATTTGCAGCATCTGTCCTTCTAAATGATTGAGCTCATGTGTTTGAAAATTGTATAAATGATACCTTGTTGAACTGCAGACAGCATTTACTGCGAAAAATAAAGCAATTAAATGAGTTGATGCTGAGCATGGTTGTTCAAGTGCTGAATGAGTGGTTTATGTTTCTTTCCTAGGTGATGCTGAACATCTTAATCATTGGTACTGCTACACTAAAGGAACACAAGGGTGTTCCATCACATTTTTGACATTTGGTTTGTAAATTATATCAAGGCATTGGGAGAGCCCACCAGCCTCCTGCAGGAAACCCAGTGTCTGCTTCACTTCAATAGACAATGGGTCAGTCCTTGAGAATAGAACGGTGATTGCAAAATCATTAAATGCCAAGGTAAGCGACTAGGCTGTATCTTGCCAAACGTAGAGTCGCCAGACAGTTGTGAACATAGTCTAGTCCATCACAAAAACTAGCATTCCTTCCATTGCATCCACTTATACTTCCCTCTGCCTTGGAAAAGTAGCCAACATAATCAAAGATCCCGCCCATCCCAGTTACACTCTCTTCCACCCTCTTCCATTGGGTGAAAGATATACAAGTTGGAAAACATACATCAACAGATTCAAGAATAGCTTCTTCCTTCCTGTTATCAGGCTTATCAATGTACTCCCATATATTAGAGTTGATCTTTCTCTGCACTTTCTCTGTAGCTGTAACACTATATTCTGCATTCTGTTCTGGTACTCTGATGTACTTATGTAAGATATGATTTGTCTGGATAGCACGCAAAACAATACTTTTCATTGTAATTGGTACATGTGACAATAATAAATCAAAGCAAATATAGGCATATTTATCTGATGAATTCTGAATGGAACTGAGAAGTCAGCAGACAATAGCCCAATTTCTGACTTTCTGATGGAGGGAAAGGTCTTAATGAAGCAGCTGGAGATGGATGAGGTTAACATGTGAAGCAAAGAAGTAGGGCAAAGTCATTAGTCTTTACAACCACAGCCCATTCATGTTTGTGCGACATTTGACTAAAAATGTTGAAGATTTTTCCACCTGATCCTAATGTATTTGAGGTCTACTTTGATTTACATTTAGTCAATTTCTGCCTTATTTCATGACAATTCACTCTCACTCCACTGCTAAATATCTCACCTTGTGTTCACCGTTCTGGCTTAAAGTGTTACTGTTTTGTCCATTCTGGTGCAGTTTTGAGCTCTGACATCATTCACTTATTGGGATGTTCACACAATCTCCTCCTCCTTTTTGTTCTTTAACTGCCCCCCATTTTTCATGATTGAATTTCACAATGAAGCAACGATTTGAACTGATTCATTGATTGTGGAATCTCTCAGCTCCCTATAGATTATGCTGCTTTCACTGTTTGCCAAGTACAGAGTCAGATGTTATAAATTTGATAGATTGGCACCACAATTGTCAACTGCACCTCATTCTGTACATTGCAGTCTTTTCTTTCTTCCTCAGTAAGTTAGCTTTTGTAATCTAGCCCAACTGCCTTGCCCACTTTCTATACAAACTTAAACAATTAAACTTTTTTTCCCTCAATGGGGATTCTAGGCCACCTCCCTTTAAGTTGATTGTCATCAACTCTCTCCTAAAAGAAAACACATTTGGCTCCATCATCCTTCGAAATCATCACTGAATCCTCAGCCTAATCTCTCTCTGCAAAATTTTGAAAGTCACCTGCAAAATCACCTGCTTGAATCCCTCTGATTATATTTCCTATCCCACTATGCAACCAGAGATGAGACTTAGACTCCAAGACAACTGGGGACAGGCCATTATGACTAATACAGCCATGGACAAATACGTAACCAATATCAGTAATGCTGAGGATCAAAGTTCACAAAAGATACTGTCTGATGTTGGTTTTATCACCACCCACCACAAGTCTCATCAGCATTCAGGACATCACAGACTTATTCAGTTGTGTGAAGTTGGGCTCTGAGAAATTGGATGAGCTGATATTTCTCATGCACTGTAAAATGGACAGATGAGTCACAATCATACATTTTATTCATCTGTGGAAAATCTATCTCAACCCATGGATATATACCCTTAATCTACAAGGAATGACAAGCTGGTGGAAGTCTTCCTTGAGGCTAGATGCTGCATGGACTAGGTCTTAACTTTTCGCTTCTTTATTTTTCTAATTTATTCCTATGACCATAATAGGAATGCTAGACTATCTATTTCTTTACTTTACTAATTTTTTTGTTTCCTAAGAAATTGATCTTAAGTGTCTGTATCTAGGTACCTTTATACCTAAGATGGCACTGTACTGCCGCGACTGTAAACATGTACTCATTTGAGTACATGTGACAATAAAGCTGATTCAAATCAAAACTTGATGCATTTGCAGATACAGCTCCTCATGCCATGCAGGAAGAATAAAAACATACATAAGTGTCAAATAGGAAAGAATTGATTAGTCCAACTGACCAGTCTTAGACAGTCATGCTGTCTTAAGCATCATGATACAAACACTTCCTATACAGCCAGAGCCACATAATCAAGAAATATTCAAGCAGGGAACAAGAGTAGGCGTCTTTTCCCTTCCAATCTGCCCTGTCATTCAATAACATCATGGCTGATCTGGACTTTAACCTCAACTCTGCATTCCTGCATACCCCCAATAATCATTTAGTCCCTTGATAATCAAGAATCTATCCACCTCAATATTTAAAATGTTTAAAGATTTGGCATCTATACATTTTGAGGAAGGAAATTTCAAAGACTCACAACCCCCTGACAGAATGATCTTCCTTATCTCTACCTTAAAAAGCAACTCTTTAGTTGTAAACTAAGACCCCGAATCTAGATGTTCCCCCAAGAGGAAACATCCTTTCCACATCTACCTGGTCAAGTCCCCTTAGGATCTTATATGCTTCAGTTAACTTACCTGTGATTTTGCTAAATTCCAGAGGATATAGGCCTAGTGTCTGTAGCCTTTCCTGATAAGGCAATCTCCAGGAGACAGAAGCGAAAAAGCTGGTAACATCCCCCAACAAATATGAATCAATTAGCAATTCTTCCGTGCCTTATTAAGGCATTTAAAACTAGTTCAGGAGACCACAAGAATGATAACTTATGCTAATGAGCAAATCCTTCCTGCTTCTTTGCTATAACAAGGCCAGATCTCTCCTGATGATATGCAGTTCAAGTCAGAAACCTGCTCCCCAGCTCTCCTATTCCCGAGGCAAAGAAACACTAACACTAATTTTGCGTGATTGGGAAAGAGATTGATGGATGACATTTTTGAGAGCAGGGGGCACTGTTCATTAAGAATGTTGCTGGTTCTGTGGACAAATACATTTGTCTGCAATGTACATCAAAATCATGGAAATTTGAGTCATAGGGTGTTCTATGTTTCAGAGGTGGCTAACTGGGCATACAGTAAGGATAAATAATTCTTAATAATACATAGACTTCTACAGCTACAACAAAACAAATGAATGTTTGAAGGTGTTTTGAACAGTACAGGATGGTGCTTTTTTTGGAAGTCAATTGCTATTTATAGCAAATCTAATGCATTGTTCTCTGGCAGACATGTCTTTTTCTCCTGTAGGTTTGTCAATCCTGGCGTGATCTGGAGGTATGGTCCTGGCACAATCTGGAGGTGAGACCTGGTGCAATCTGATGGCAATACCCGATGCAGTTTGGTGGTGAACCCTGGTGAAATCAGCTTGAAGGACTGTAGTGCTGAACCTTTTATTCCTTTATTTTTCTACTTTATTCCTAAGATCCTGTACCCAGGTAACTTTGTACTTAAGATGGCACCATGTATGGTGACTTTGTAAACTTTTCACTGCATTCATATAAGTACACATGACGATAAATCTAATTCTAATTCAATCAAAGTGAGGACATAAATAACTGGTAAATTGGTGAATAAATGTAATGAAACCTTGCTCACTGGATTGAAACACTTTCAAAAGTAATTGCCAATGGCTTCAGACAACATTCTCACTGAATTCGAGCCCTGCCCCCAATCTCCCTATTATAGATACTAATGTCACCCCCACCCCTTGCAAATTGATTAACTCTATCTAAGAGTACAAAGTAGCAATTGATAATGGACATACCATAGATTATAGTGCCAAGGTCTTGTGTACCAGGACTGTTGGCTACTCTCAGCAAACTCCTTCAGGTTATCTAATGAAATTTTTGTCTTATTTTTTCATGGGATGTGGGCTTTGTTGGCTAGGCTGGCATTTATTGACCATCCCTTGTTGCCCAGTGGGTCTAGAATTACCTGTAGGCTAGACCACGTAAGAATGGCGGACATCTTTTGTAAGCACTTTGGTGAATCAGATGGGTTTTCACAACAATCAACAATCCTTTTCCCAGAACATTACTTGGATTTCTGGATTAATAGTCTAGTGTTACCACCAGTAGACCATTGCCTCCCTGAAAAAAGACATTAATAGAATTTGATAAGGTTCCACCTGTTCTCAACTCAAAGTTCTACGCAGTAAATGTAAATTTCGTGTATTTTATGAAATTAAGAGACAGAAAGCAATTGGTGCTTCAGAGGCAAATTGGAAGAATTAGACCAGATTAAAGGAAGCACGGAACTGCCGGTGCAAAGGATTGCTCTTCGCTCAAATTTTGATGAGGATGAAACTAAATAACTCTGCGCATGGGTAAAACGCACGTCCGCATCATCAGGACGCGACGGCATGTGTTTCAGCGCCGAGACCTACATATGCGTGACACGTTGTTCTGATGACGCTTTGTGGAGCGACAACAGTTCGCACTGAGGAAAGAGGGTGCTTTCAGTATTGAAATTACACATCCGACGGGTGACTTTATTCCGATGTATAAGATAACGTGGGAATGTTAAATCTAGAACTTGCTCTTAACGAAATTGACATGGGTCAATGGAACACAGGCTCAACAACAAAAGCCACTTCCAATAAAGAAAAAGCCGTAGGTGATTCCCAGAGGCATTGACTTACTAGTATCGGACATCTTCCGAAAAAGAAGGTTTTGGATAAATGAACAAAATGTTAGGGAATGATGTGAACTTTCGAGAGGGCGTGACAAAAGGAGAACGAGAACTGTGTTCGTGAATGCCTGAACGATTCCACCCAACTGTGCTGCATTTGCAGGACAATAGATGTAGCAGCTAGTATATCTGTGGGCTATTTGGAGTCATATTTGGCTCTGTAACACGGGTTGAAGCGAATCGTCAGCCGAGTTTATATTTCACCGGATTTATATCATTTTATATACTGTCGCGTTCAATCTCTACAGCATTTGAATGCCAGTCAGTTCTTACGTACGCAAATGAATAAACCAGTCTTAAAAGACGGGTATAAATCCCGTTGACTCCTGATACTTGCACAGAGGCGGGCGCGTCTTTCTTTGGAAATTCGATCAAGCCAGTTGAGGCATGCATTGTGGATAGCAAGTTCAGATTGTCAATGCGGTCAAATCATCATCTAAACTATTGTATTAAATTTGTTAGACACTTCTAAAGAACTTTGTAATGTCAAGTGCAAACTAACGGAATGATTTATTTTCGCTGGGCTCTGTTTCAGCGCGTGCAGAATATAGAACAGTGCAGCCCAGGAACAGGCCGTTCGGCCCATCATTTCAGTGCCGATCATCATGCCACTCTAAGCTAATCCTGTAGTAACTGGAACCAGGTCAGCTAGGTGGACCTCGTAGAATATAAATTCCCTGATTGGGGCTGTTAACCTGGTCCAATCAGAGAGTCCTGGCTGACAGATATAAACAGGAGTGTCAGGGGTTCTGAGCTATCCTTTGACAATTGTGCTCACTATCCACAACGCCACCAATTTTCGTGTCACCTGCAACTATTACTATTAAGAAAGTGATGGGATTTCGTGAAGGGAGGAGAGACATGTTACATATATATTTCTTCTATTCATTTGTGGAATGTGGCCTGCATTTCTTGCCCATCCCTAGTTGCCCTTGAGAAGGTGGTGGTGAGCTGCCTTCTTGAACTGCTGCAGTCTACCAGCTGTAGGTTGACCCACAATGTCATTAGGGAGGGAATTCCAGGACTTCGACCCAGCAACAGTGAAAGAACGGCAATATATTTCCAAGTCAGAATGGTGAGTGGCTTGGAGGGGAACTTGGAGGTGTTGGTAATTCTATATGTCTGCTGCCCTTGTCCTTCTAGATAGAAGTGGTTATGTGTTTGGAGGGTGCTGTATTAGGATCTTTGGTGAATTTCTGCAATGCATCTTCTAGATAGTACACACTGCTGCTACTGAGTGTTGGTGGTGGAGGGAGTGGATGCTTGTGGATGTGGTGCCAATCAAGTGGGCTGCTTTGTCCTGGATGGTGTCAAACTTCTTGAGTGTTGTTGGAGCTGCACTCATCCAGGCAAGTGGGGAGTATTCCATCACTCTTCTGACTTGTGCCTTGTAGATGGTGGACAGGCTTTGAGGAGTCAGGAAGTGAGTTACTCACAGCAATATTCCTAGCTTGCGACCTGCTCTTGTGGACACTGTGTTTATGTGGTGAGTCCAGTTGAGTTTCTGGTCAATGATAACCAGGATGGTGATAGTGGGGAATTCAGTCATGGTAACACCATTGAATATCAAGGGTTGGTGGTTAGATTGTCTCTTATTGGTGATGGTCATAGCCTGACATTTGTGTGGCGCAAATGTCACTTGCCACTTGTCAGCCAAAGCCTGGATATTGTCCAGATCTTGTTGCATGTGAACATGGACTGCTTCAGTATCTGAGGAGTCACGAATGGTACTGAACATTGTGCAATCATTGGTGAACATCCCCACTTCTGACCTTATGATGGAGGGAAGGTCATTGATGAAGCAGCTGAAGATAGTTGGGCCTAGGACACTCCCCTGAGGAACTCCTGCAGAGATGTCCTGGAACTGAAATGATTGACCTCCCACAACCACGACCATCTTCCTATGTGTCAGGTATGACTCCAACCACTGGAGAGTTTGTCTCATTGATTCCAGTTTTCCTAGGACTCCTTGATGCCACATTTGGTTGAATGCAGCCTTGATGTCAAGGGCTGTCACTCTCACCTCACTTCTGGAATTCAGCTCTTTTGCCCATGTTTGAACCAAAGCTGTAATGAGATCAGGAGCTGGATGGCCCTGGCAGAACACATTCTGCACATCACTGAACAGGTTATTGCTGAGCAGGTGCTGCTTGATCGCACTGTTGATGATGCCTTCCATCACTTTACTGATGATCGAGAGTAGACTGTTGGGGCAGTAATTAGCTGGGTTGGATTTGTCCTGCTTTTTATGTACAGGATATACTTGGGCAATTTTCCACATTGCCAGGAAGATAACAGTATTGGAACAGCTTGGCTAGGGGAGCGGCAAGTTCTACAGCACAAGTATTCAGTACTATTCCCAGAATATTATTAGGGCCCGTAGCCTTTGCAGTATCCAGTGTCTCCGACCATTTCTTGATATCACATGCAGTGAATCAAATTGGCTGAAGACTGGTATCTGTAGTGCTGGGAGTTGCTGGAGGAGGCCGTGATGGATTATCCACTCAGCACTTCTAGCTGAAGATTGCTGTGAATGCTTCAGCATTATCTTTTGCACTGATGTTCTGGGCTCTTTCATCATTGAGGATGGGGATATTTGTGGAGCCTCCTTCTCCAGTGAGTTGTTTAATTGTCCACCACCATTCACGAGTAGATGTGGCAGGACTGCAGAGCTTAGATCGGATCCATTGGTTGTGTCATTGCTTAGCTCTGTCTATCACTTGCTTTTTTTGCTGTTTGGCATGCAAGTAGCCCTGTTTGGTGGCTTCACCAGGTTGATACTTCATCTTCAGGTATGCCTGGTGCTGGTCCTGCTACGCCCTCCTGCACTCTTCATTAAACCAAGGTTGATCCCTTGGCTTGATGGTAATGGGTCAAGTGGGGAGTATGCTGTGCCATTAGGTTGCAGATTGTGCTAGAGTACAATTCTGCTACAATTCTCCTCATGGATGCTCAGTCTTGAGTTGCTAGATCTGTGCGAAGTCTGTCCCATTCAGCTGGTGATAATGTCACACAACACGATGGAAATTATTCTCAATATGAAGGCGGGACTTCATCTCCAAAAGGACTATGCAATGGTCACTCTTACTGATACTGTCATGGACAGATGCAACTGCAGCTGGCAGATTGGTAAGGGTGAGGTCAAAAATGTTTTTCCCTCTTGTTTGTTCACTCACCACCTGCCACAGACCCAGTCCAGCAGTTATGTACTTTAGGAGCCAAGCAGCTTGATCTGTAGTACTGCTGCCGAGCCACTCTTGGTGGTGGATATTGAAATGCCCCATCCAAAGTACATTTTGTGCCCTTGCCATCCTCAGTACTTCCTCCAAGTGTTGTTTAATATAGAGGAGTACCAATTAGTGAGCTGAGGGAAGACAGTATGTCGTAATCAGCAGGAGGTTTCCTTGCCAGTGTTTAACCTGAAGCCATGAGACTTCATGAGGTCCGGAGTCAATGTTGAGGACTCCAACAGAAACAACCTCCCAACTGTATACTATTGTGTCACCACTTCTGCTGGGTCTGTCCTGCCGGTGGGACAGGACATATCCAAAGATGGTGATGGTGGTGTCTGGAACATTGTCTGTAAGGTATGATTCGTGAGTATGACTATGTCAGACTGTTGTTTGACTAGTCTGTGAGACAGCTCTCCCAATTTTGGCACTAGTCCTCAGATGTTAGTGAGGAGGACATTACACGGTCGACAGGGCTGGTCGACAGGGCTGTTTCTGCCATTGTCTTTTCCGGTGCGTGGGTCAATGCCAAGTGATCTATCAGGTTTAATTTCTTTGCAACTTTCTAGCAATTGGTACAACTGAGTGGCTTGCTAGGCCATTTCAGAGGGCAGTTGAGAGTCAACCACATTGCTGTGGGTCTGGAGTCACATGTAGGCCATACCACATGAGGGTGGCAGTTTTCCTTTCCTGAAGGACATTAGTGAACTAGATGGGTTTTTCTGACAATCAGGAATGATTTCATGGTGGTCAGTAGATTCTTAATTCCAGACTTTTTGTAATTACTGAATTCAAATTCCACCACTGCCATGGAGAGATTCGAACCCGAGTCACCAGAAAATTAGTTGGGTTTCTGGATTAATAGTCGAGTAATAATACCACAAGGCTATTGCGTACCCCTATTATAGAGGTTCCAGCACTGATCCTTGCAGAACACCACTGAGTCACAGACTTCCAATCAGAAAAAAAACACCTCTCCACAACTACCTATTTCTTCTATGACCAAGCCAATTTTGTATCCAACTTACCAACTCACAGTTGATCCCATGTGACTTAGTCTTCTAGACAGCCTATCATGAGGGACCTTGTCAAAAGCTTTACTAAAGTCCATGGAGACAGTATCTACTTGTCTTATCAATCATGTTTATGACTTACTCAAATAACTCAATCAAATTTGTGAGACCAGATCTCCCAGGCACAAAGCCATACTGACTATTCGTAATAAGTCCATTCTTTTCCAAGGTCAAAAATCACACGATGCCAAGTTTCAATGTTAAGGCTGTTATATTTCAAGATGAAGGTAGGGTGTACTCACTGTTTTATAATAAATTCATATAATTGGGCACATGTATAGTCATTTTAGTCAACCTGTTGTTTTTTCCCTTTATTCTTTCACAGGATGAGGGTGTCACTGGGTAGGTGGCATTTATTGCCCATCTCTAATTGCCCAGAGGACAGTTAAGAGTCAATCAGTCAATATAGTCGAACAGGTTTCTTTGTGTGTAAAGACTACCCCTAAGAATCTTCCCCAATAATTTCCCTAACACTGATGTAAGGTTCACCAGTATACAATTTCCTGGATTTTCCCTGATCCCTTCTTAAACAAAGGAACAACATTAGTTATTCTCCAGTTTTCTGGTGTTTCAACTGTGACTAAAGGGGAATACAAAGACCTCTGTAAAGGCCCCAGCAATCTCTTCACTTGCTTCCCTCAGTATCCTGTGATAGATCCCAACAGGCCCTGGGGACTTATGTACCTTAATGTTTTTCAAGATGCCCAACACCTCTTTCTTAATTTCATGATACCCTAGAATATCAATGTATCCCTCCTTAATCTTACTATCATCCATGTCCTTCTTCTTAATGAATACTGATATGAAGTAATCATTAAGGACATCCTCTGGCTCAGACATAAATTTCTTTCTTTGTCCTTGACCTACCTTTTCCCTAGCTATCCTCTTGTTCCTAATATACATATAAAATGCCTTGGGATTCTCTTTACATAGAATATCAATTCAAATTTAGAGTATGCAATCCATGACTACTTTGTAAGTGTGAATTGAATCGTTGCTGTCAATAAAGTTGGCAAATCCAATGTGTTTTACTTCCCTCCACCATTACTGAGCTGGATCAGCAGAATGGGACAAAGTGCTTCACTGTGGGTGTAGAACATATCTCTCCTCCCTTCACCAAGTCCCGTCACATTCTTAATAGTACCTGAAACCGTAAAAAACAAATAGTGATCTCATTTTATACAGCTCAACAAATAATAATATTGGCAGTCCTTAGTTAATTGTGTCATGATTCACTGGGATAGTACACTGCAAATCAAGGCCCAGTGTTCCCTGATATCGCCATAAATGTGACTATTTAATGATAGACCAGAAGTCCCAACTCCGACTGACTGCTACCCATGATAAGAGCAAACCACTCCAAGTTTCTTCAGTAACAATAAAACTTACTCTATTTATTATAAGAATATAACTTTAATGAGAATAGTAAAAGAACAAGATTTCAATTTTATGTAGCTTAAACTTTACTCCTTTCATAATTCCCACACATTAACACACAAAGGAAAACAGTCAAAACACAAATGTTACGAAGGGGTGGGCGATACTCAGTAGAATACATTTGGGTATCATCAGTCAAAATTCACAAATCTAGATGAGTTGGTTACACCATCCTGTTCCATTCCTCCATGAAACGTTGAAGGTCTCTACACAACGATGACCAGTTTCTAGTTAACTGGTTGCTTGGTTGGACTTGGGTTTTTTCTTATCCCTTTGAGTTTTAGAATCATTTCTTTAAGAAACTCGGCATGTAGTTTATCTCTGCTCTTTCAGTGGTGAGTGGGAGTTTTATAGTGCAAGAGATTTTAATGATGGAAAGATGATGATGCAAGCCTCCGAGGTTTCTGACCTGTTTGGTTCGCATTCCCCCTCATAGGTTCTGTGCTGAACTGCAACCAATCCGAGCTTGTTACTACACTAAGCCCTCCTGAATCCACAACGTGGTATCTGTTGGAAAGCCAATCAAAAGGCTGTCTCTAGGTAGATTTATCCTGATCACACAAACATGTTTATCTGGACACTGTACCAGAAGTAATATTGTTTCATCTGGAGCAGTCAGCGTCACTTATTTATCCAAAGCTGTAAACATTCCTTGTATTTTATGTCCTTTTTAAAGTAGTGGGGGTTTTTTTTCTCATTTGCAGTCTATTGTCCAAAAAACGAGATTTGATCTCTTAAAAGTGGAATTTGCACCCTTACGTTACGAATTTATCTACGAATCAGAAACCTAACAATTTATATTACTGAAGCCGATCTGCAAAAATGGTTGTTATCATGTTGGCTAATCTGTGTTGGTAATTTCTGAAAGTTCAGAACTGTTGATGATCTAACACTGTTACCTCTGGAAGATAGATAACTTTCTTGATAGAGCAGATTTCGTATTAGTTCAGATTGTCCAATTGAGTTCTGTCATCATAGTTAGGATTTGTAGGATACAGAACACACGGTACTGCTTCTTACGGTAAATAAAGAAAAATGACAGGAGGGATTGGATAATTATCCGTTTTATGCAGCTGCCTGAATTAGTCTTTTGGTTCTCGTCTCAATCTTCACAATGTCTGAGTGGTTTCACGTTGTCAGTGTGCTGATATTTTTAATGTCAGGTAAATCCTTCTGCAATGTTTTGTACCTAGATGATTTTCTGTGAGTGACGTTTTGTTTTGTGTGTCTGAAGCTTTCAACATCTTCCTTCGTGTACAGGCTCAAAAGTGACTATTCTCTTGAACAAACCCCTAGACCTGGGCAAAAGTATTGAAATAAACTTGACATCGACTGTGTTCTGAGGAAGGGTCACCGGACCCGAAACATTAACCCTTGCTTCCTTCACAGATGCTGTCAGATCCACTGAGCTTTTCCAGCAACTTTGTTTTTGCTGTGTGTGTTTACATCGACTGGAGTCGACCTGGGACACGCAGCTGTCTCCTAGTACCAGCCAAAATCTGAGATTGCCCCCCAGTATATTCTGTACCAAAGCCTTCAAACTGTGAGCAGGCACTCAACTCGAACCTCCAGAAGAAGTGAATCACTAACGAATACTGGATATTTAACCATCAGTCAGCTACAATCGGAGGATTAGGCAAACTATGATTTTGGGTTGCAGATTGAATCCACCACCGAGTATCTGTTTGGGATAGGGACCAAGCCGACTGTTCTGAGTGGCTAATAGGAAGAGTGCACGCCTATAAATTCATCGTTCAGTCAATACAATGCTAAACATTGAAAATAGGTGTCAAAGATTGGGAAAGTCAATCGCATTTATTCAAATAGCATTGAAATCAGGGTAACTAGGGACAAGCAATAAAATGTCCAGTCAGCGATGTTCACAGCCGACAAACGAATAAAAAAATGCTTTTTCGAAAACGGGGTCTTGTGGTGCAGGAGTAATGTCCCTACCTCTGGACTAGACAGTCCGTGTTCAAATTCTACATAACAAGAAGGTGTGTGGCAATATGTCTGAACTGATTGATTAAAAGTCCTTACATCGACCAAGAGTACTTGCGGAATTTCGCTGGTGCGGCCGAGGGATTCAAAATGTCCTGTGCAGTATCTTAATCCTTGGCCAATAGAAATAAAAGGTAAAGTCGCCATAGTCCCAAAGGTTCATAGGCCTGCTCTCACATTAGAGAGACTGGCGGTGAGGCTTGGCTGAGACCAAGCCTTAGCCAGGGGCAAGGTTGAGATGGATAGTCCTTCAGCTGTAAGGGAATTGAACCCAAACTATTGGTATCACGTTGCACTGCAAACCAGCCATCCAGCCAACTGAGCAGAGTATTGAAGTTCCTTCGCGTGGCCGGGTCAAAATCCTGGAACTCCTTCATTAAACTTTGAGCTATGCCACATGTATAGCTATTCAAGAGGGCGGCTCATCACAACTTTTTCAAGGACAATGAGAGAAGGGAAAGACATACCGGCCTAATCATTGAAGCCCTAACATCTCTTGAATGATTTTTTTAAAAAATGGATGTGGAGACACCATGACCACACCTGAAGGTAAAGAAACAGCATCGCAGGAAGTGCAACCCAGCATTAGCTCTTCGTTTTAGTGTTTAATTCACTGTCACATCTCTTCCAGGTATGCCCACCTTAAAGATGTCCTGCTCCTCTCTCCAATAAAATATTTTTGTTACCTTTCTTTTTGTTCACCATCATTATTTTCATTTTTGTTTATTTTTCCTAGCTTACTATCAATATTCCTTTTGTCTGCCTATCTTGTTTTCTCTCTCTCTCTGGGCTCAGTCTCCACCTCTTCACTCAATCCTTTAACAAAGAAGGGTCACTGGACCCGAAATGTCACCTCTGCTTTCTCTCCATACGTGCTGCCAGACTTGCTGAGTGTTTTTCCAGCAATTTCCAGTTTTGTTGTTGCTGTGCAAGAATATCATTGATTGTGCTGTGAGGCTTGCAGTTTAGCCTCAAAGTTTATTTTCTCCCTCTTTTTAAAACTTTCCCACTCCCCTGCCTTATCGTTAATATTTGCCAAAATGTAGGTTTTGTTTTCGTTCAATCTGATGCTATCCTTAACTTTCCTGGATAATTTTGGTTGGATATCACCCTCCTTCGATCCTTCTTCCTCATTGGAATATGTCGTGCTGTTGATCTAAATGGACTTCACCCTAGCATCTTTAAAGTGGTAGCTCCTGAACTTGTAGAATCATTGGTGGCAATTTTCCATAATCTTCATGTTTTCTGTAAGAGAAATGATGGCAAAATTTGCAGATGATACAAAGACAGGTAGGAAAGTACATTGTGAAGATGACATAATAAGGATTCAGACTGATCACTAAGATGACTAAGTAGGAAAATATCCAGCAGACAGCATAAAATCTGGTAAAATGTGAAGTAATAAATACCCAGATTATTATTTAAAGGGAAAACTACAGAATTCAGAGGTACAGAGATTAAATGTTCTGATGCATGAGTCACAAAAATTTAGCATGCAGGAATAGCAAGTCATTAAGACAACAAATGAAATGCTATCCTTTATTGAGGAGAATTGAAGATGAGGATGTTATGGTTCATTCATACAGGGCATTGTCTTAGTGTGAAAAGGCGAAGAATGGAAGTCAGCTTAAATTTCTCAGCCCAGATCTTCATTTCTTCATTTCTTCATTCAGGTGGCCTGTGTGCTGGGGTAAGGTAAGCATATATTGCTTATCCTGAAATGTCTTTGAGAATGTGGTGATGTGCTACCCATTTTGACTGCTAAAGGCTATGCATGAAAGGTACTCTTACAGTTTTATTATGTAGGAAGTTCCAGGATTTTGACTCAATGACAATGAACAAATGCTGAGCAATGTCCAATTCAGTAATTCAGTAGTGTGTGATCTTGTTTGTCAGACTCGCATGTTGAAACATCTGGATGGAGGCCTTAGAAGGTGAAAATGGAGCCAGAAATTGGACTTAAAAGGGCACAGAAACTAATTTTCAATGCTGTCCATGGAGTGGACTGGTCTATCATTGAGGACTGCAAAGAAATTGATGGAGTGATTGACTGGAGAGTCTACACTGATGCAATGTTATTCATAGATTTGGTAATACACATGCCAAGGAGAACTCTAATAATTTGGGGAACTGTCTGGTGATATCTTTCTTCCCTTGTTTAAAAAAAAAGACACTTTTCTAAGATAACTATCTTCCTTCTTTTTGTTAATAATTGTTCAACAAACATTTCACAAAATGCTTTTAAAATATTTAGTACAGTATTGAGTCATGCATCCTTGTTAAATCCATAACAGGACACCAGGTTATAGTCCAATAGATTGATTTGAAAACACAAGCTTTTGCAGTACTCTGAAAGCTTGTGATATCAAATAAACCTGTTGGACTATTACCTGGCTTTATCCACCCCGGTCCAACACGGGCACCTCCACATCATGTCCAAAACGCAGTTTGGAGACCAACTGAGACTTTAACACACTACCCCATGCATATAGCTTAGCTAACAAAACTGAGATGTGAGAGAATGCAGTTCTCTCAGTTAACTACAAATCCAAGATTTGAGAAGAGATGACTGAAGTTGGAGTGATAATTCCAGAGAATGGAGAATTCTTCTTTTTAAATTTTAGGATGTGGGAACCATACCAGGGAATGGAGACAGGTTGATAATATTGATGAGCACATGTTGAAGATGGACAGAGTTCAGTCTTTAACACATTTTCCCCCAAGTTTTCAGCCTGTACAGTCCATCAGAATATCAAATTTCCCAACGTAAATCTTGTGTTGTTCCTCAGCATAATGAATTTATGAGCAATTTTAACAATCAAGGTTTTATCACAGACCATAATTCCCTGAAGAACATAATTGAAACTCATTATGTTCTCCTGAAACCTCAGGGGAAAGATGCCATTAATCAAGATAGACAAATATGTACAGGTTAAGCCTATTTAATCAGATTGATTTTTATGTGAAATGGTTAGGAATAAAGTCAGTTTTTTAATGCTAATTTGTACAATAACCTCAGTATTTTCAGGGCAGTGGCAAAAAATATTTTTCTGAATCTGAAATTTTAAAAAAATCAGAACTATCCCCATGGTCCACAAATTGAATGAGAAAATGCCGCATTCATGACAGGATAAGTGTATTCCCTGATTAAATGTGATGTGCAATTTGCTGCTGACATCACCAACACTAAACACATGAATCTCAGAATGAAAGTTTCAAAGCCAATTTACTTCAAGGGATCTCTGTGGTAAATTCAACAGTGTTTGTAGCCTGTATGGTTCGCAATGAGTTGATATAGTTAATAGCCTGATTTTTCTGGTAACCAACAATGCAAAACAAAACAGACTACAATTGATTAGGCATTTGTAAAACAGAAACTCATAAAGAATTATATTGGGGTGCCAATACAGAGTCTATCCAATTCCAGAAAAAGACTTTACCACTTAGAAGTCTGTTTGCCCTTTACTTTTCATTCAACAAAACCATTCTTAACTTTTAGATTAAAAGTTAATCACGTATTGCATTGACAGTCTCCTGATCCAAAACTTACTATGTGGTGTTTCAAAAGCTGGGTTGAAATGGAAATTGAGAACTGATTTTAAAAAAAAACAAAAAAAAAATCTTTAAAGAGTTTGGGTGCTTCCATTTTATTAAACTTACAGGCCAAGCTCTTTTTAAAAAGGGTTTCCTTTGAACGTAGATGTGCCTTTTTACAAACATTTTCCCCCCATTTTTTTATTTAAAAAAAATACAATCAGCCTTTAAAATGCTTTAATAAGGTCAAACACATTCTTAGAAATAAAATGTCAAAATAAAATACGGTAAGATGGGAATGCACCAAGATAGGCTGACTGGTCTGTTTAAAAAGAGAAAGCAGCAAAAATCTTTGCACTTTTTCCTCACCAGGTTCCTGTACACACAACCTTTGTTTGCAAAACACAAGAAATGGAACCCTGTAGAATTCTTCCTGCTTTGTGTTAGTAACAAATCAAGAGAAATGGAAGACAATGTAAGCAATAAGATGCCCCATTCTTTGAAGATTCAATATCAATGTTTAACTGATCAGACAAATGATGAATCATTCTAAACTTCAAGAGAGCTGGTGAGACCTCCACCTTTTAGGTGTTATAATAATATTTTTGACAAAGACTAGAAGGCACAATGCATTCTATGGAAATACCAGCATTTCAACTAAAACTTGACCTTACCCAGCACCTTTCTAATGTAGTGAAACATGCTGTGGAACTTCACTGCAACATCATCTGACAGGAAAGAATAATGTAGGGTGACACATGAAGATATTACTGGCTGGAAACTAGAGGCTTGATAAAATAGGATGGTGCCAAGTTGCAGGTGAATAATAAGACGATCTGAGTGAATCTTTTAACAAGACAGTTTTCCTCAGTAACTTCAATGTAGAAACAAATTACTGCAGATGCTGGAATCTTTACCCAAAACAGCAAATGCTGGAGATCACCGCTGGTCAGACAGTATCTATGTAGAGACTTTAAGCTAACATTTCGAGTCTAGATGTTATCTAGACTCGAAATGTTAGCTCGCTCTCTCTCCATAGATGCTGTTTGACCTGTTGGGATTTCCAGCATTTGTTGTTTTCAATTTAGTAACTTCCAACTTGATGCTTATTAAAAAGGCCATCTCCATTTCAATGGTTGCAGTTGTAAAACATTGTTTCTGTTTTAATGTGAAGTTCAACTGTGAAAGTGACTCCTTAAGGTCGAGATAAAAGTGAACAAGGCAAGTGGAATCTTAGCATGGGTTGGGGGAAGACAGTTTTGGAAATGGTATGGGGGGAAACTTGGTTACCAAAACGATAGGGAGGTTGAAATTGCAAGGGAACTTTCATCTGCATCTAACATGGACTATGAGATAACAAGGTGTAGAGCTGGATGAACACAGCAGGCCAAGCAGCATCAGAGGAGCAGGAAGACTGACGTTTCGGGCCTAGACCCTTCTGGTTTCTAGTGTTTGATAATCTCTGTGAATGACAGCCTTCCCTTCTCTCACAGTCAGAGGTTTAATATACTGTAAAATAAAAGCTGAAATTTGCACTTGAATTGACTGCTGAGGAACTGAAACCGACATCTCTGCCACAGCAGATAGCTGTAGTCTTGCAATGATCGGTTGGCTATTGCTGCCCTCTGGTGGGCAAAGGAAAGTGCTCCACTGCCAGCTTTCAGCTCCACTTTTGGACTTCTGCAAATAAGGGAAATAACGGCCAGAAACAAACTGTAAAATAAACAATTCCCCAGTGAGAGAAATTGAGCTTAGTTTCACTTACTGGCTGAGGTCCCACCTTCTCGACTTCGCCCCTTGCCTGATGTGTGGTGACCCTCGGGTTAAATCACCACCACTAGTCTCTCTCTAATGAGACAGCAGCCCCTGTGGTCCTCTGGGACTATGGCAACAACTTTGCTTATGTAGCTCATAGAAGTTCTCCGCCAAGTGATGAGAAATGTCACTGACAGTGCTATCAAGTGTAACACTGATGTTCAGTGCGAATGCCAGGGTCACTACTCTCTAGATCTCATCAAAGCTTTGATTGCAATACGGCCAATGGGTGCTAAATTCAAGAGGTGATATAAGACTGACTGCCCTACACATCAAGGGAGCATTTGACCGAGCATAGAAATGATATCTAGCAAACATGAAGTCAACGGAACCTGGGGCAACTTTTCACTGGTTGGAAGCTTACCTCAAAGAAAGGAAAATGGCTGCTTGAGATCAGTTATTTCAGCCTACAAAGATTTCTCATGATTATATCCCAGGCCCACGCATCTCTACTTGCTTCATCAGTAACCTTCCCTCTAGCAATGGTAATCTCCAATAAGAGAAAATCTAACCACTGCTCTTGACATTCAATGGTCTTATCATCACTGAATCCCACACTATCAACATCCCGGGGGTTACCATTGACCAGAAACTCAACTGGATTCACCATATAAATACAGAGGCTACAGCAGCAGGATAGAGGTTAGGAATACTGCAGAGAGTAACTCCCCTCCTGAATCCCCAAAGCCTGTCCACCATCAACAAAGCACAAGTCAGGAGTGTGATGGAATACTCTACACATGCCTGACAACAACACTCAAGAAGTATGATACTATCCAAACCAAAGCAGCCCACTTGATTGTTACATCCATTCCTTCCACCACCAACACTCAGCAGCAGCAGTGTTTATATTGCAGAAGTTCACCACAGATCTTTAGGCAGCACCTTCCAAACCCATTACCAATTCCATCTAGAAGGACAAGGACAGTAGACATACGAGAACACCACCAACTGCAAGTTCCCCTCCAAGCCAGTCACCATCCCGACTTGGAAATATATCACCATTCCTTCAGTGCCATTGGGTCAAAATCTTGGAATTTCCTAACAGCATTGTGGATCTATCTACAGCAAATGGATTGCAGCGATTCAAAAGGGAACTCAACAGAACCTTCTCAAGGGAAACTAGGGACACACAATAAATGCTAGTCCAGCCAGTGACACCCCCTCCCCACAACTGAATTTTTAAAAAGCATAAGGTCATAAGTGGGGATGTTCACTGACCACTGCAGTCTTCAGGACTGGTCACTTCAGATACTGAAGCAACCATAGCCCCTAATAGCAAGATCTGGGCAGCACTTGGGCTTAGGTTGATAAATGTCAAATTACATTTGTGTCACCCATGCACCAAGCAATGACTAACTCCAACAAGAGAGAATTCATCCAGCTCTCTTTGACAACCATTGCTGATTTTTTTTTTTCCTTTATTCATTCACGGGATGAGGGCATCACTGAATAGGCAGCATTTATTGCCTATCCCTAATTGCCCAGAGGGCAGTTAAGAGTCAACCACATTGCTGTGGGTCTGGAGTCACGTGCAGGCCAGACCAGGTAAGGATGGCAGTTTTCTTCCCTAAAGGCCATTGGTGAACCAAATGGGTTTTTCCAACAATTGACAATGGATTCATGGCCACCATTAGACTGTTAATTCCAGATATTTATCGGATTCAAATTCCACCATCTGCCATGGCGGAATTCGAACCCAGGTCCCCAGAATGTTATCTGGGTCTCTGGATTAACAGTCCAGCGATAATACCACTAGGCCATTGCCTGCCCAACCTCTACAATTGCTCTACTATCATCATCCAAGGAGTTACCATGAGTCGTAAACTTCAAGACCCACTGACTGCAAGAGCAAGTCAGAGGTTGGCAATTCTTTTGTAAGTAAATCACCTCCAAATACCACTATCAATATCTAAAAATCGCAAAGCAGGAGACGAATGGAATATTCCCCAGTTGCCAGGGATAAGTGTAATTCCAACAACACTAAAGAAACTCAGTGCCAATCTGAAGCAAAGTAGCTCCTTTGATTGACACCCCATCCATCACTTTAAACACTGATAGCCCCCACTAGTGGCACATCACAGCTGCAATGTGTACCATCTACAAGAAGGACTGCAGTACCTCACCAAGGCTCCTTTGACAATATCTTCTGAATTCATGCCTTTGAAGGACAATAGCAGTAGACATGAGACAATCTCCACCTGCAAATTTTCCACCAAGTCACATACCAATCTGATTTGGAACTAGATTGCTGTTCCTTCACTGTTGCTGCTTCAAAATCCTGGAACATTCTCCCGAAGTGTAACTGCAGCAATTCAAGACGGTGGCTTACTAATTAGGGATGTGCAATAAATGCTGATCTTGTGAAGCTCACATCCCAGAACGAATTAAGAAAAATACAACAGGGCATGTCACTTTGGAAACGTGAAGTTGAATGCAATTTACGTGGAGCTCGAGCAACTTAGTGGCACAGAAATAGGAGGCTTTTCAGGCCCTCAAGCCTGTTCCAATTAACCCATCTATAACTACAGATTGCTAGTGCTATTTCACACAATATTGGAAAGAAAGACCCTTTCAAAAATCCATGGTATTTCTGTCAGGATCAATATCATTTACGTCACAATTTAATGATTTGATTTATCGCCACTTGTACTCTACAACGAATAACACGGTAAAATACAGTGAAAAGCTTCAACTGTCACCACAATCACACACCATTCAAATACTTCAATGAAAAGAGTAAAAAGGTAAAGCTGAAAGAAGGTTCATCTTCGCTCCGCTGCCTCCATGAGTCCCGAGCCAGCTAACCAATGACACCCTGCCAGGCCAGGCCACCGCCCGCTCTGGCTACTCCCCTCCGTGATGTCACCTCCCCCCCTCCTCCCCTGACGCTGCTGACAAGAAGATGAAGAAGGGGGAAAAATAAAGCAAGACGACAAAAAGGGTAAGGAGAAAAGGCAGGAAGTGGCTGCCTGGAGCAGACGGGCCCAGGAGGCCGAACCTTGCTGGCACCACCATGGAATATTTAGAGCTTATTCAACAAAAAATGTTATCCAGTTAATTTCACATTACAATAATAGACATTAGCGAGATCAAGTTATCAACTGCTAACTCTCCTGACTTTAATTCAATAATCTCAGGAGGATTAGGCCTCTCATAAAAGGGTTTAACAGTCCATTCCATGCCCTTAATGGGCCTTATTTATAGGACAACTCGCAGGAGACAGCCTGGGTCTACTCTTGCTCATGTCCTTTTCTTTGTGAGTGCCTTAACCATCATGGGAGAAATGATGGTGAACTAAATATCCAATCCCCAACAATCCACCCACCCAAGCATGGTGACGAGCAATACCCCATTCTCTCCAGTATTGCTCTTTCATGGTCTCCCTGATTAGACCCCAGCAGTACCAACAGAGAGCTATCCAGATAATTCAGCCTCATATAGTGTGATGCTGCCCAGCTTAAAAATATGCCCATACAAGATTGTACACAGCGCAGGTAACTCTGCAAACAGAAAGCAAATAATGCTCAAGTCCATTCTGGGTTGTTTTCCAATTTACTCCAGCAGTGTGAGCTCAGTGGGAAGTTAACAATGGTGTCAGAACAAGCACAAGACCAGCAGCGAAGAGAGAGACCTGAGTGAGAGCAGGGCAAGAAAAAGCAAAACAAGGCAGAGGTAGGAGCAAGAGCTGATCGTTACACAGGGGGCAGTGGTGAAGGAGTTTGAAAATGTGTAAATCAATTCCAAACAGATTGTATCAGGCAGTTGGATTAAAACAAAACTCGAAGTGTAACATCACAGGGAAACAAGTGATTATTTGGTAAATATTTCTCATTATCTCGAACTAGGAGCCAAAAAACTAAAATCAAAAATCATGGCAAGTAAATTAATAATGCAAGCAGTAGCACACAACAAATCTAGAAACATTAATTAAAATCAAGCTTAAATAAGGTACAACTAGATTGTAAAAAAATCAAGTTTCTTTTAAGGCTGTAATGAGTAGATAAGACCTACTGCTTGTAGTTAGTGCATCACATTGGAAGTCAAGATATTTCATGTGCCTTGAGGACTCACGTGTGTGTAGAGAATGTCTATTACTACTGAATTCTGAGTTTCTGAGCTTGAGGGCAGCTGGAGTCACAATGGAGCTTTGGGAAGGATGCGTTTCCTGGATCATACATTCCAGGAAGTCGTCATACCACAAGGTGTTGAGAATGCAGGATAGCAGAAGGGTGGCCATCCACAAGAGGAAGAACAGAGGTGTTTGTGTTGCAGTAAGTGGTCTGCAGTTCAGGGTTGAAACTTCAGAGTTCTGCTTTTAAGAGTTAGGAAAGAGGGTGCTGTTGCTCCATTGCAATACTCAAATCACAGTTGCTGACTTGATTAGACGTTCAGGGTATTGAAAAATCAAACGTGAAACCTTGAGGCGCTCGTGGTTTCAAGATTGGGCTGCGGGCTGCTCAATTGTAAACACAGCCTTGATCAACTTGAGTTTCATACAAAATTCAGATAGCTTTACTGTGACTTCAGTGTTGCAGCATTTATGATCATATTAATCAATGTTCAGTTCAGCAAGGACAATCTGTATTGTTTGCCTATGCCAGGACTTGGTTAACTTGGTCACATAAGTAGACTCACTCTTGCGTGGGTTGCCTTGTATGGAATGTTGTAATTCCAACAGGGAAAAACAGAGATACAATATTCTATCTTTATTTTATAAAAAAGAACAAAAAAATTGCCTGTATAAAGTTAAAAGGTACCAAAGGGCGGATTAGGTTTCTGTACAACTTTGCCATATTCATGGTCACTCATTAGAATTTCTTTTTCTCGCATTCACACTTTTAACAATGACTGACAGTAAACAAATGTGTAACTTAGTACATCAGGCAAACTGAAAACTACACCGTGAAAAGTCTGAACTCAGCAGCTCATCCTCTAACTGAGGAGACTCGAAGCCTGATGGCTTTCACATCTATGTTGCCCTTTCCTCTCTATGGAAAGGAACAACCAGTAAATTGCTGAGTGTCATACAGCATTGGACTTGGTAGCTTATTGTGGGCACAGGGTGCGAAGTCACTCTATCTGGTAAGTAAGGAGGCCAGTGTACAAGTTGGGTAGAGTCATCAATCTTGGTCACCTCCAACCAAACACTGGGTTGGAGCACTGGCCCCCCTGGTCACCCATGTCCTGCAGTACCGCCGCAGATCAACTGTGTGCACGTGCACTGCCCAGTCGCTAGTTGCGAAGTGATGCATTCAGACCAGCAACGCCATTTCCGTGAGAATGTCACGACCTGAAGTAGGCCAGCTTGGTGGAACTAAACGTAGACGGCTCTCCCAGGTCGAACCCCAAATCCTCACAAGTCCATCTCTCCCAAACGGGGTCACCAGCTGACCACAGCAAATCTCCCCGAGAACTAGCACAGTCCGATCCTCAAAGAAAAAAACTACGGGGTAATGCTACTTGTCTTTCAGAAGGTCCAGCTGGTCCTGGTACTCCGTGAAGAGTCTCTGGAATCGGAGATTCTGTCCAATCACAGGAAGCATTTCCTTTAGCAGCTCTCTTTTCCGCAGTCCCTGCATTTGGAATGAAAAGACCTTTCAGATAAATGCTCAGTAACTGCAACAGCTCTAATTCTTGCATCACTGATTGGGAAGTCTAGCACCAAAGGATATGAGTTTGCATACCACAGCAATCAATCTCACACAGTTACAAGTACAGACTGCAGCACACAATCTCTTACTCACATGTATAAAACAAAAACTGCTGGAAAAACACAGAAACATCGAATGTAGGAGCAGGAACAGGGCATTTGACCCTTCAAGCCATCATGCCATTCAATATGATCATGCCTGATCATCCAATACCCTGTTCCCACTTTCTCCCCATACCCTTTCATCCTTTAGCCCTAAGAACTATATTAAACTCCTTCTTGAAAACATTCAATGTTTTGGCCTCAATCGGTTTCTGCTAGTTGACTTCTAGTTGAAGAAATTTCTCCTTATCTTAAAAGGCCGACCTCTTATCCTTAGACTGTTACCCCTAGTTTGGACACCCTGGTCATCGTGAACATCTTTCTTGCACCCTGTCTAATCCTGTTAGAATTTTGTAGGTTTCTATGAGACTCCCTCCTCATTATTCTAAACTCAATTGAATAGAGTCCTAACTGATCCAGTCTTTCCCCATAGTCAGTCTCACAATCCGACGAATGAGGCCAGTAAACCATTGCTGTATTTTCTACATAGTCAGAGCATCTTTCCTCAGATAATGAGACCAAAACTGCACATGATACTCCATATGGTCTTACCAAAGCCCTGGACAGTATCAGCAAAACATCCCTGCTCCTGTACACAAATCCTCTTGGTATAAAAGGCCAACATACCTTTTACCTTCTTCACCAGCATGCTCACTTTCAATGACTGGTGTACAAAGATACCCAGATTTCATTGCACCACTCCCTCTCCCAATCAATAACCCATTCAGCTGGTCTGCCTAGTTTTTGGTACCTGCCTAGGTTTTGCTACCAAAGTGGATAATCTCTCATTTATCCACAATATACTGCATCTGCCATGTACTTTTCCATTTACTTAATTTGTCCAAATCACACTGAGGTGTCTTTGCAATCCTCACAGCATACACTTCCACCCAGTTTTGTGTCACCTGCAAACTTGGAAATATGACAGTTTCCTCATCTAAATCAATAATACATATATTGTGAATAGCTGGGATCCAAACACTGAACCCTCCGCCTGTCACTCAGAAAAAGACTCCTTTACTTTTACTCTTTGTTTCCTGTCTGCGAACCAGCTTCTGAGGAGGAAACAGTCAGTGTTGAGATCAGTAGGATTCGACTTTCAAACTGTTCCAAAGAACAGCCACACTGGACTGAAATTTAACCGTCTCTCTCTCTCTACGCAGGTGTTGCCAGACACAGTCACAGGGCAGACTGCGGCACACAATCCCCCAAACACAGTCACAGGGCAGACTGCAGCATGCAATCCCCAACTCGTAATGATAAGTCTTTCAGTCCTAGATCTGCCTCTTCCCTCTTATACAATGACTACGCAGTGTGGAGTCAGCAAATTTTGCTGAAATTAAAATAAATAGAACAAATTATTTAACACCTAATTTTTCATGCAAAAATGTTTCCTTATAGTCCCTTGGAGGAGGATGAAGTTGGACGTGGGAAGAAAAGCAAGTGACATGCCCCAGTCATGCCCCTGGTTAAAGTTGGACTGTTTTCTTCCCTCTTTTCTGCCTCCACACAAACCACATTGTCAGCTGAAGATATCTAGCCAGAACAAGGTTAAACTAACACCTCCAACTCCTAAGTGGTCGAGTTTGAGCCTTCACAGGGGGTTTTAAGCATGTGAATGCCACAGCTTTGTTCTCAGTGCCAACAATCTTTTCTCGGAGAGTAACCATCAGAAGCAGGAACTCTCCGATTTCCCTCATTTCTGGCCAAAAGGTGGTAGAGCTGACTTGTCAACCCATAACACAACCTGGATGAGATCAGCTACCTTCACATGGGGGTTTCCTGGTCTTGTTCCAATGTATACTGTTCTGAATAGTGCAATTGCTTACTGAGCAGAACAAAATAAAACCAAAAATAACATACAGCAGCATTTCTGAAATTACACAGATCTAAACAGAACTGTATTGCTTGAAAAGTACTGGCCACGTTCTGACTACGTATATAGATAACTGCACTATACACCAATGCTTTAATACTGCTATCACACAACGAAGGTCTCTGCCTGATGTGTTAAATGATCTAGTGCTTACCAGGACAGTTGACTCCCACTGACTACTGGAAGAGCTGTGAACAGGACCCAGCAAATCTTTACACAACTCCCTTAAGCGAGGCTCAAATCCTGCAATAAGACACAACTGTTAGCACAGTACCTGAGTAAAAATCAATCAATCAATCTAAGGCAAAGGTCTTGAGAAGCAAGACTACCTTCATTGACTAAATAGCGGGTGTAGATGAGAAGCCAGTGACGGTATTCCTGGCTAGATTTTAGCGTCATTGCAGCTGCAACCTGATTTTCCAGATAAGCCAGTGTCGTCCCTCGCTGTAAAACATGAGGCATCGAGGAGAGTCTGGCAGCCTGGCGTCCAGCACTAGAAAATACACAGATTGACTTTACAGCTCACCAGCAATGAAATCACATCCTTGGCACAAAGTGAGCTGTAGACATTGTTGCTGTTATCCTTTCACATAAAAAATCACAGGGTCCAGAATTTTACTTTCCACAGGAGAGGTTTACTGGCGGGATAATCCGTAGAATTTCCCAGGTGGCCCTCCCATTGCCCTGGCTGTTTTGTACTTCTATAGGGTACAGGTGAAGCCAGTTAATGGGCAGATAAGGGCCGTGGTCCCACCACCCTCAAATTTAACGCTGATGGAAGGAGATCAGGGAGGGGGTTTGCAAGTCAAGTAATCTGCTCAGGCCGCAGGTTGGAAAGTGAAGGTGTGCATTTCTCAAAGGCAAACCTTCCGAATCTTCTTCCCATCTTCAAGGTCTGCCTTCCATCCCTGGGGAAGAGGGGTAGCCATGTTCTGTTCAAGGAAGAACATCCACTGGTATTCCCACAATAATCAGCAAGAACAGACCTTGATACATCATTTGACTCACAGTGAAGGAACACAAAGTCACAGCACCACCAATGCATATTCCTCTGTATCACCTTGCAAACATACTGAGATGGAAGGTCACTTCAGGAAGTTGACAGTAACTTTGCTGTTTCAGAAATTGTTTACACAAGTGCACACCCATTTGGATCAAACTGGAAATCAGTGCAATCTCAATGCAGAAGTTGGTGGAGAATCAATATGACCACTTTTACAGAAAATATTTTGGACCAATGTTTCTAATCAACAACTTTGGAAAAATTAACAAATGAGTTCAAATAACATTATGCCAGTTGTCTCTTTAATGCAATGATGGACAGATCAGCAATGTTGGCACTTACTTGATCCCACAGCCTTGCACTGTAGCCAATGGACCTGAGCACAACATGGCCTCCTGAGAAGTTAAACAACTGCGATAATCGGCACACTGAACCAGTGAGTCCTGTTTATCCGAGATCAAATTCCTGAAAAATAAAACAATGCAAATGAAACAAGAGGCCTGAAGGTGAATAACACAAGTTGGACTGTCTGTATCATCCCTGCTTTGGTGTCAGATCATTGCAAATTCGCAAAGGTTGTGAAACATAACCTAGAAAAAAGACCATTAGCTTGAGTCACACAAATAGATAAGGGATCTACTCTTCCATCTGTATACCATAGTGATACCATTTTTCCAAGAAGGAATAATGAACACTTACTCTGTCTTCTTGCTGATTCTTATTCCTGACTGTAGCTGAGTTGAGCTGAGTTGCATTTACACTTATTGAATATGGCCAAACACTCAATGATACTCTGCACCTCATGCCAATTTAGCACAAAATGCCTAGAGTAGTTTGCTTCTTAAGAGCCAGGTGTGGCAGCAGTACTAGAGTTTCATAAAAATCAAAAGAACTGCGGATGCTGTAAATCAGGAACAAAAACAAAGTTGCTGGAAAAGCTCAGCAGGTCTGGCAGCATCTGTGGAGGAGAAAACAGAGTTAACGTTTCGGGTCCAGTGACCCTTCCTCAGAACTCAGTTCGGAGGAAGGGTCACCGGACCCGAAACGTTAACTAGAGTTTCATGATTATTATTGTGGCCAAAGCACTACACTGTGATTTAACTGGTCTTTCTGTTCACCCTTTTCAAGTTTGGCCATGATCTGATCTCGCAACATTAACAATTCTCTTGGGGAGGAAAGCACACATGCACTGGAAGGATGCGCAAATTCAAAGTGGCGAACATTTTAAAGCAGCTACCAGGCGGTATTTACTGTCATCTGATTTAACACATTCTTTCTGTTCTGTATTTTAACAAGCTGTAACAAAACCTGGGAAAATTACACTCAAGTTTCCCACTGTTGACACAGGTCACAGTAAGAAACCAACCCAATGCTACACTTTTCAATATTAACCATTTTCAGCTACCGGGAATAAAGACAATACTTAACATCAAGCATGTACCATACAGAAAAAGGCAGTTTAACTCATTTGTATACAATACTTCAATACTGTTTAGTAAAGGACGCTTTGGAAGCAGCTATGGTGTATGTTTGTGTCTGTACATTTCAACAGATATGCATTCACATGATACACTAGTCATTCCCCTGTGAGGATCCAATGTGTTACACAGAAAGGCCAGTCTGTTATCTCTACAAACAGCACCAGTTTGCTGGCTGCAAAATAGATTGTTTTTAGTAAGGGAAAATCCCAGACACTCAAGGCATTTAAATCTGAATCAAATAAATACTCCCATGTGCTATTTATGATGCTTGACTGCTGTGTTTGGTCTATTTGAAAGTACAGTTCAGTTACACTTCCCCAGTTACTCAAATCAGATCAGTGGTTTCAGTCAGCTATTTTGAGATCTGCTTAGATTCTTTCATTACAAAATTCAATTTAAAATGATTAATTGCATTTAAAAAATGCTATTAAAAATCCCCAAAAAAGCAAATAAAACAAAAGAACAAAAAGATGCTGGAAGTACTTAACAGCCCTCTTAAACAAAAAGGACGTGTTCTGACCATCCTGATACCACTTGGGTAATTAGGCTGTGTTCTCATAGCAGTTACACACGGGCTGGTTAAAAAAAACTGTATCACAAAGCTTTGACTCAAAATGATAGGGCTGTAACAAAATGGTCATGGGTACAATCACCAATCAGCATTCAAAGCCCCATGAGCTCTCAGAACAGCTGTGTGGCACTGATCTGCATCAAGATTTTGAATCCAAATCAGTGATCAACAGGGAATTGGATAATTACTTGGAAAGGAAAAATATTTGCTGAGATATGCAGGCCTAATTGGGTAGATCCTTCAAAGAATGAATACAGGCATATCAAGCTAAAGAACCTCTTTCTATACTGCAGACTCTCTGATGGATGTCGGAAAGTGTAGTGATCCCAACACCATAACTAGGTTGCCACATTATAATTCCACCCCTACCCCATTATAACTTGAGTTATAATGTCAATGTCCCTATTCACTGAAGTATTAATACATTCACCATAGAACATCATAATTAGGGATTACCCTTTTAAGCAGAGATAAGGAGAGATGTTCTTTTTCAGAAGGTTGCGCAAGTTTGGAACTCTGCCTCAGAAACAGATTGAGGATTATTATTAAGGCAGGGGTAGACAGTCTTAGATTCCCTGGCTTCCCAAGAATCTCTCAGGGGTAGATAGGAATATGAAATTCAAAATACAAACAGATCAGCCATGATCTTCGAGGGGTTCAATTCTGGTCTCCCCGCTAGAGGAAAGTTGTTTTTAAACTTGAAAGAGTTCAGAAAAGATTTACAAAGACATTGCTGGGATTGGAGCGTTTGAGCTATAGGGAGAGGCTAAATAGGCTGAGCTTTTTTCTGGCAGTGTCAGAGGCTGAGGGGTTACATTATAGAGGTTTATAAAATCATGAGGGGTATAGATTAGGGTGAATAGTCAAGGTCTTTTTCCCAGGGTAGGGAAGTGCAGAATTTGAGGGCACAGGTTTAAAGTGAGAGGGGCAAGATTTAAAAGGGACCTGAGGGGCAACTTTTTCACGCAGAGGATAGTGCATGTATGGAACAAGGAGGTGCCAGAGGAAGTGGCAGAGGCTGGTACAATTACATCATTTAAAAGACATCTAGATGGGTACATGAATAGGAAGGGTTAAGTTGAGGATATCTGGTCGGCATGGACATGTTGAACCAAAGGGGCTGTTTCCGTGCTGTATAAATCTATGATTCTATGGCCTACTCCTGCCCCAAATCCATATATTTGTATGTGATAGTGAATACTCAGCATGCACAGTGCACCGTTTATGTGTAGAAGACGAGTGAGGAGATCCAGTTTACTAAAAATGAATGGATACTGCTGTACATTTATTGACTGTCTATCAAAATGTCTCTTATAATACCCACATCTCCCACCCATGCACAATCCTCCCCGCTTGAACCAGGAGCAATATTTGTCTGTCAAATTAAAAGAAAATGCAAAGTTTGATCACCAGAATATCAAGATTCACTTTTAGACCAATCAAATCATTACTCCTTACCACGTGCATAGGGAAGTGTTGAAGCAGTACGACTTGCCATTGGACAGAGTGACCACGGGGACACCATGGTGTGTAAGCAGCGATTGTGTTATAGTGGTATCGTTATCTGCAGACAAAAGGTCAGAAAATATCAAAGCTCAGCCACAATCTTTATAAAATATAGATTCCAAAATCAAGGGACAATACCAGTGGGGTTCACTCAACAAACAAGATGATTACACCGTATTCATCGTACAGTAAACTGGGTCACATCCTCTAATACACGGTCAGGGGTCACAGTGCAGTCAGTAATACTTAAAGTCCTGATGGACAGCATCTTATGTTAAGGATTACTGTATATTCTACAATATAGTGCTGGCCTGAGAGTATAGTAAATTTTGTAACACTTTTGTCTGCGTTTATTGTGCATTCCGTAGTATAGCAATCTTTCTTACTGAATCCAATGTATTTTATAATACACCACTCTGTCTCATGAATTCCACAATTTAGGAGTGGAACATCATGAATGTGACACCTTCACATAGATTCCACATTATTCCTTGTACATTTAACCAAAGCTCCTTATTGCACATAGGGGTTCAAATTTACACATTGGCTTACATTGGTTCTCCACCACAGCATGTGAGCTACAATATGCTTCTCACTTTAATAGCCAGTGCTGACTTTGGCAGCAATTCCCATTCCAGTTGAGGAAATGATGAATCACTGAAACGAGTTTTGTTTCATGGAGAAGATTGTGGCAGTTAAATCTAAGTTGCAAGTGCAACTGTAATCGGCAATACACTGTGACGTTGAAGCAGTCCTTGGCATTACCAAATTTTGCAACATAAAAGATTGAATATCCATCCCATTATGACTATGTGAGTTCTTTGAAGGCACTATGCCATTTTTCTATAGACTGTTTATGGGCAATGACACCACTAGATGGAACATTGCAGTCCACAAGCGCAAAGAGAGAGAGAGCTGTGCTTGAGTGAATAAGGCAGAAACAACAGTGGGATTGCACCAAAATACATTCCAACCAGAAACAAATAGACAGATCACAACAATTTTGTACACTGTCTGTAAATGTCTTTGCAGATTGGCACTTCTACTGACTGTTAAATGGTCTGGTCTCTGTGCAGGTACAATGCAATGTTGACTGACAATTAAGTCTTTTCATTGAAACTACAGACTCTGCAGCTCCAAAATTTACAGATTGATTACAATCATTACTGTTCTTTCCAGATCTTACAACTAGTTCAAAATTTAACATTATTTTGGCCTGATGTCACAGGTGCAACTGCATATGTGCATATGGATCACGGTAACTCGCTTTGCATTAGGAATTTAGATTGTTTCATTTCATCTCATTACTTTGTTTCTTGGTATATTTCCAATTCTCTTTTGAATATTAACACGGAATCTACTTCAACCACACTATCAAGCAGTGCAGTCCAGATGCTGTAACTTGCAGTGCTTAAAAAAAATGCATCTCCTCCCCAGTTCTGTCAGCAATTACCCTAAATTTGATATTCACTGCCAACCACAGATTGCTTTGACTGCAACTTATTTTTATCTGTCAATGTTCTCCAGCCAGCAATGGAGAACAAATTTTTAGAAGTTTGTTGTTTACCAACTGCCAATCACCAGAGGCAACTGACAGCTTTCTCATTTGATGATTTAAAGGAGATTAGTCCTTCACATATAGTCCAGTTGGTGGTTTCCCATTCCTTGATCCAAACAATGTCGGTGGATCTTGCTCAGGAAATTTGCGCCATATCAAGATGGAAGGTCGGGAAAATGGAAGACATGCATTTTGTCTAACTTCTTCATGACCTCAGGATGTCTGAAAGCACTTCATAGTCAATGAAATACTTTAAATGCAATTGTTACTGTAATGTGGCAAAGCCAGTTTGCGAGTTGCACAAACAACAAAGTAGTCTTCAGAAATTGATCATTATCATTGATAAGCTCTCTGCTCTTCTTTGATGTGATGTGGTTGGATCTTTTATATCCATCTAAGGTGGCACAGGAGGGCCTTGGTTTAATATCTCATCCAAAAGCCAGCACCTCTGACATGCAACGTTAGCCTAGATTTTTGTGCTCAAGTCATGTAGAGTAAGTGGAACACAACAAACTCCTGACTCAGAGCTGGGACCAATTGAGCCATGGCTGACAAAGGAGAACACAGAGTGAGTGATCGCAGTTTCTCTAATCTTGTCATGTAATTTATATATTTGGCAGTGACATTTTGAGTCATAGTTACCCAAAGGAGGATTGGGATTTTGACTGAAAATGCCAAATACGTCATTCATCACTTGCGAAAGAAAATCTTTTCTGAACTAATATCTTACACCTTGTAATATCTTACATCTTATAATATTTTCCATAACACATTTTGTCCCAAGATATAAATTCAACATAAAAACACAGACAACCGAATTCATGAATCCCTGGACTTATTCCCACTCATCAAGGACTGGGAAACATAGGAACTCACCAACTGGTTCACCCACAGTGAAAATGGCCCTAGCTAAACAGTTTCAGGACAATTCAGGGACTCAGTTACGAACCGAGTATGTATTAGTGAAGACATAGAAACAATGCTGCAAGACTACTCTTCAAGACTACTGCAAATACTAAAAGCTGTCAGGCCAGGTGATCAAAAGGTCCTCAGATGTACTCCTGTTAACTACATAAGAAACCTCAATGACTTGGTGAGAATGTTTGCGCGGAACTGCTCTCCTCCTGTGAAAACTTAAGTCTTGTATTTCATTGTACAGAGTTACTAACTGCTCCAAACACTAGCACTTTGCTTGATAAGATGTGTAGGTGCTGTTGTCATGTAGGAAACAGGGGAGTCAGCTTGCATACAGAAAGATCCCTCAAATACAGCGATTAGGTATTCACCAGCTAATTTGTTTTAGCGTTGCTGATTCAGATATAAATCTTGGCCAGGATTTTGTGGAAACTTGCTACTTCGCCAGATTTGTTTTAATTTGGAGTGTTTCTGCTCTTCTTAATCTGGAGTTGGGTTGTTAGGATGCCCCAGTTAGATCTGCTTGTAAAACTGCCAGGCTAGAAAACTTTGGGAACATGAAGTCAAATGGAGTGATGGAGAACCAGAAGGCCTAGCCTGAAAACCTGAATGTAAACGTCAGCAATTCACATGCCTGCTAGTTACCTGTGAAGTGGTGGTATAGTACTGGTGGGTGGGTTGTTGGGGGAAAGGAAGCGAGGTGGTGAACTGGAGGAGGGTGTAAAAAGCAGTGTTTGCTTTGCTCAAGTTCAATTTGATTGCTCAGAAACAGATGCACAGGAAATGCACGGGAAAATACAAAATAGAACCGAGACTGCAATGGCAGAAAAAGGCACAATTGTTTTATTTTAAGCAATCAAAGCAGCCTGTTGGGTGTCATTACAAATGAGGTGTAATTAACAAATAGCCCAGTAAACATTTGCCAGTCCTAAGTTCACATGTATGACACTATCTATGGTTAAGGGACAAAGAACTAAAGGGACAGCCCTGGTCTAATCCATTCCATAGAAAGAGAATCAATTGAAATATTAATGGGGGCAAAGATGCCTACTATTGCCAATATAGAAATTTCTGTCTTTTAGTCAGCATGAAGACTGCCTTCTTACTAAGTTGAAAAATAAGCCAGAGACAAAAGCCCTCAGGAAAAGTGGCTGCTGAAAAGAAATTGCGAATGCTAACCTTTACACTGTATGAATAATGAAGGAAGTTTTATTCCTGAACTGTTTCAGATTCCATACTTTCCCACTCACTTTCACCTCTATACACTGTCCGCATTTAACCTACCACAGCATTTTTTTGCCATTAATCATTAAAGAGTACACTTGTAGCATCTCAACAATTGATTACTTCAATGATCTTCCCCATTAACTCTAACTTGGCCTAAATTCCGGTACATAAGATATATTTTAAAGAATCATTAAACTCAAAACGTTAACTCTGTTTCTCTCTCTGTAGATGCAGGCAGACCTGTTGAGTTTCTCCAGCATCTTCTGTTTTTATTTCAGATTTCCAGCATTTGCAATATTTTGCTTTTATTTGACCTTTCCAAGCTGAGTCCCACTTGCCCATCATTGCAATGCCAACCAAGCTCCTCTAACTCCCCACACATTAAGTTTAAAATCCTAGTCTTGGTCTTACCCACTCTCCAGCTCAGAAACCACTTTAGTCACATTTTCCATACCAAATGTGCTTCTGATGCAGATCACTTTTTTTGCTGTATCGTCTTTAGCTGCATGGGACCTTATTTTCTAAAGTTCCCTCCATAAATCTCTCAGCATCATCTTTTTTGTCCATTAAAACCCATCCTTCAACCAAGATTTTGGACACTCCTAATTGTTCTCCTTTCTGACTCAGAGTCCATATCCTTTACTGTGAAGGACTGTAGGAAAGGCTTTATGTTAAAGGCACTTTATGAATATACATTATAATATCTGTTGTTGATGACTATTTATGGAAACTGTCATCCAACTGTAAAGACAAAAAGTATGGAAATGAGTCCAAACAGTATATCATGTAACATCCTTCTATTTTACATGATGCAGAGAAATGGAAAAGAAATTCGAGTTTCTAAAAAAAAAAGGGGAACAGCAGCTGTGGTTAAGAAAACAGAAGAGTAGGACTGATGGATTGAATAGTTGACCCCTGTGCCATCGTGAAGCTGCAACTTTACAATATTAGCTGGAAAGGCTTTATAAATACAGGGCACCAACATACTGCCCAGGAGTCTGAGCTAGAGGTTGGATCCCTTTTCCTGAACTCTGCCCCACAGTGGATATGTATTGTAGCCAACCAGGAAGTTTGAGTCCACAAATCTGAATTCAGCACAATGCTCAAGCAAACCAGGTTTCAGGTTGAAACAGAATAGTGAAACAGGCCAACCTGACTGTGAGAATATGTGCCACATTTGATCGAATACAAAAGCAAGGTTTCAGAATATTAAGTCATTGAAGGGAAACAGAAGATGGTTGAGGAAGAAAAATGGGAGGAGTTTCTACTTAAAGCTCCGTCACTTATGTCACTCATAAAACAAAGACCTGCAGATGCTGGAAAACGGAATTAAAACAACATGCTGGAGAAACTCAGCAGGTCTGAAAGAAACAGAGTTAACGCTTTGAGTCCAGTGACTCTCTCTCAGAAGAAGTGTCATATCTGCTTTTATAGTTAAGAATACGAAGTATGACTAAATAGAAATCAAAGCTGAAGTACCTGATAATATAGTGATTAGAGACTCGTCTTTCACCAGTACGGTCTGCTTCTTTGCATCCCTGGAAGAACAATAAAACAAAATTCAATTGAAGATTCTGAAACAGTCCCAACAGATTAAAGGTGACAAATTAATCCCTTTATTTAAAAAGGGAGAGGAAAAAATCAGCAATTACCGACCACCTAGCCTAACTTGCATAGTAGGAAAGATGCTGGAGTCTATTACAAAAATGTAATAGCAACACTTAGAAAATAGCGATGAAATTATACAAAGACAACATGCAATTTTGTAAAAGAAAGCATGTTTGACAATAGAGTTTTCTGAGAACATAACAAGCAGAATAGATGAGGGAGAATCAATTAACGTGATGTATTTGGATTTTCTGGAAGTTGTTATGAACTACCATTTAAAAAGTTATTATGCAAAATCAAAGCATATGGAATTGTTGGTAGTATGATAGCATGGATTGAGAATTGGTTGGCAGACAAGAAATGGAGAGTCAGAATAAATGGGTCAGCTTCAGAGTGGAAGGCAGTGTCAAGTCAGGTACCAAAGGAATCAGTGCTTGGGCCCTCGCAATCATAATACGTAATCAATAATTTGGATGAGGGATTCAAATGTAATATTTCGATGTTTGTTGATGACACAAAACTAGGTGGGATTGTAAATGGTGAGGAGAATGTAAAGAGGCTTCGGACAAGTTGACTGCGTAGGAAAATGCTTGGAAAATGCTGTCTAATGAGGATAATGTGAAATTATCCACCTCAGTGGAAAAAAAACAGCGAGGCAGAGTATTAATTAAATGGTAACAGATTGGGAAATGCAGATGTACAAAGGCATCTGACTGTCATTGTATACTGGTCATTGAAAGCTAGTATGCAGGTACAGCAAGCAATTAGGAAGATAAATGGCCTGCATTGTAAGAGGGTTTGCATATAGGAGCACGGAAGGCTTACTGCAGCTGTACAGGGCCTTAGTGAAAGTAGTGTGTTCAGTTTTGGTCTCCTTACCTAAGAAAAGATATACTTGTCAAAGAGGGAATGCAGCAAAGATTAATCCAACTGATTACTGGGTTGGCAGGTTTACCATAGGAGGAGAGTTTAATGGGGCCTGTATTCACCTGGATTTTGAAGAATGAGAGGGTATGTCACAGAAATATGTAAACTTTTGACAGGGCTAGATGGACTGAATGAAGGATGATGATTCCTGTGGTCACGTGGCCCAAAATAAAGGCTCACAGTCTCAGGATACACCTTAACTCTATCACAGGTCATTTCAGATTAAGATGAGGAGCAATTTCTTCACTCAGAAGATGGTGAACTTGTGGAATTCTCTATCACAGAAAGTGATGGATGCTAAGTCACTGAATATATTTATGAAAGGAATTGATAGATTTCTGTAGGCTAAAGGTGTCAAGGGATATACGGAGAGAGCAGGTATATGGCGTTAGGATAGAGGATCAGCCATGATCATGTTGGAACGGTACAACGGGCTCAATGGGCCAAATGCCCTAACCTATTTTCAGTGTTTCTATCTTTCGTGTTGAAAATTGTGGCATGTGTAACATCAGCAAGGTGCAGCCCCAGTGGGCATCAATAACTCTAGTCACTGAGCTTCAGGGCAACACCAGATATGAGATGTTCCTTCATCGGTGCAGTGAGCTTAGAAAGCCATATTAGCTTAAATGCAATCAGAAGCTCACCTCTCAGCAGCTAAACTTCCATGTATCTAGATTGTTTAGAACAACAAATTCAATGCATGCAGGCTTTAATCTCAAATGATTAAGTTAGTTAGTTTCATGCTGAATGTCAGTTTTCTTCATCATGAGACACAGTTATGTCCCAAATGGAAAACTACCACCAAATGCAGCATGAGGCTGGATTGTCCAGAAGATCCCAGCTTCTAAAGCACATTAAATTGCTAATCTTAGCCAGAACAAGGCTATTGCTGGCCTCAACTGGAGTAACTAAGTTTCTTTTTACAATCTCCTGCCCAGTAGATTACTCCATACATTTATCATATTTTGCATATTAGAGACCTGTGGTGGCAGAATCATTTTTAGTTTCATCACATTTAGGATTCTTGCCCATTTAATTTTAATGGAAAATCCAGATATTTCAACAATATTTTTCATTTAACTTTTGTCATTAGAAATTGAGGTGCTTTTTAAACCTTTCCTGAGAATTTATCGCAATTACATCATCTTCATTGCATCATCATCAATGTTTGCCTACACCAAGAAGAGGGAGAGAAGGGTGGGGGACAGTAGGGAGAGAGGGAGAGAGGGAGGGAGAGAGAGAGCGAGAGAAACAGAAACACACACACACACACACACACACACACACACACACACACACACAAAGGTCAGTTGATTGTTTCTGTACAACATTCATCCTCACACTCCTACTCTGTGATCAATTTGGATGGGCATTTTGGGTGCTATTTTTAAGCACTTACCAGACAGAAAGTGTAGCAGTAGCCAACAGAGCCATCACAAAGTGGCTCGCACAATGCAGTGTAGAGATGGGCGACTGTAGAAGGATGGCAGGGAGCAGCCGTCGCCCACTTGCTGAAAACACAGAGACTGTCCGCTCCTCACAAGCCACACTTACAAGGTCACTACAAAAGGAGTAAAATGGATCAGACGGAGTTCTTCTGAAACTCTGCATTAATTAGACTAAACAGCATCAGGGTTGGAGCAGGAGTAGGGGGAAATAGAGAAACGACACCTCATCAACAGGGGGTTGTGAAGAAATCCTACTGATGGGGAGAAACCACAGCCTGACAGCAAAAGGGTGGATTTTGTTTAAGATAGGAATTTCTCCATCCTTCAGAATTTCCAACACCACAATAATCCATGTCAGCATCACAATCTGTTTGTAATATTGCCTGGAGGGAGCTGGGTGGTTGAATCAAAGCACTCTATCTCAGGGCTACAGCTTCAAGTCAACTTTGGGACAAAAAAAAATTTAAACATCTCTACCCACCTCCAAAGTTTCCCAGAATTCAACAATAATTTCAAATCTGGGAGAGAAAGCAATAGCTGGTGTGTGGGCTGCTGCAATAAAGGACACTGTCCTCAGTTCTGAAACTGATCTACAGGCACTGTGGAGAATAGGAAATGCCCCTGAATTTGAATAGGAAAGGTCAGGTGCAGAGTAAATCATTTCCTCTTTTGTCCCATAAACATACCCCCTATGCCTGGATCAGTTTCAGAATTCAGCTTTCTTTACTGACACAGGGTTGCAAAAGTGGACCAGCTGCACCTCACTTTGATAAGCACAGGAAAAAAAAATTCAATTTTTCAGAGTACAGATTATAACTAATACGCCAAACAAAAAATAGAAGGTAAAATGGAGCTGATTAGCAATGAAAATGGGAATCATCCTGTACAAACAGAGGGCAAGACTGAGGGATTAATTAATTACTTTATATCTGTCTTCTTTGGAGAAGACAATGAAGTTAATTTCACAGTAGGAGGCAACAGATATTGAAAAGAATCAAAATGGATAGAAAGGGAGTGCTAAAAATATAGGCATCATTATAGCTTAACAAAGCATTATCTAATTAGGCTGCCTCTTATGTCACTGAAGGAAACTCATGTAAGATAACAGACGCAGGGCCAAAACTGATCACAATCTTTCAACCCTCCTTGGTTAAAGGAGTGGTGTCAGAGGATACGGCTTGGGGGGGGTTGGGGGGGTGGGGGGTGCGCGAACAGCGAAGGGATTGCAAATTTTACACACTGCTCAATAGAGATTGGAGAGGGACAAACCAGGCAATTGCAGGTCAGTCTAATATCAGCATTGGGGAAATTGTCCAAGGCAACATCAATTCTCCCTTTGAGAAGCAGCCATTCAAAGGGTCAGCCAGCATAGATTTGATAAAGGCAAACCGTATCTGATTAAGTGACTTCAAATCAAGGGGAGGTTAGGTCTCTGAATAGAGGAGCCACCTGCACCGAACAATGTTGGCATCAGTATGCCAATTTGTTTGTTACCAAAAAAACGCACTTAGGATTGGCGTTTTCACTAGCTCCAACAGTCTGTAAAATGTAGATTAATTGTAGTCACATCATATTCGATTAATGCCAGGACTTTCAATAGAAAGCCACAAAAATCAACAAAATTAATGGTCCTTGATATCATTACACGTGCGTTATCGAACACAGGGAAATATTCAAGAAACTCACCAAGTCTGACTGCATCTGCGGAGAGAGAAACAGAGTTAACTTCTTCAGAATGAAAAACTTGCTTCTCTCTCCACACATGCTGCCAGGGCAGTTGATTTTCTCTAGTATTCCCTGCATTTGTTTCACCTTTCTAGCATTCGCAGTATTGCGTTTTAATTAAAGTATTATCTATGGCTCAAAACTTATTGTACAGATATGCTCCAGAAGTGACATTCACAGTAGCATTCTATTTTCCCTCTTGTAAATTTAATTGAATTCACTTGCAGGATGTGGGAGCTGCTCGGCTGAGCCAGCATTTATTGCCTGTTCTTATTTGCCCTTGAGAAGGTGATGATGAGCAGTTTCTTGGACCACTGCAGTCCATGTGCTGTGGGTACAACCACAATGCCACTTAGTAGAGAATTCCAGGATTTTGACCCAGCGACAGTGAAGGAACAGCGATATATTTTGAAGTCAGGATGGTAAGTGACTTGGAGGGGAACTTTCAGGACGCGGTGTGTCAATGTATCTGCTGCCCTTGAGCTTCCAGATGAAAGTGGTCATGGGTTCAGAAGATGCTGCCTAAGAATCTCTGATGAATTTCTGCAGTGCATCTTGTAGATAGTAAACACTGCTGCTACTGAGTGTTGGTGGTGGATGGAGTGGATGTTTGTGGATGTGGTGCCAATCAAGCCGGTTGCTTTGTCCCAGATGGAGTCAAGTTTGAGTGGTGTTGGAGCTGTACTTGTCAAACTCCTGACACATCTTGTAGATGGTAGACAGGATGAGAGTCAGGTGGTGAGTTACTTCTTTAACCTGCTGTTGTAGCCACTGTATTTGTAGGGCAAGTCCAGTGTTTTTGCTTCATTTGATTTGCACAGGTGAGTGTACTATGCCTGTTTATATCTATCATTCAGGCCTGAGTTCTAGAAAATAACTGTTATATTTCTTTGGTCATAATGCAAAGCGTCACAGATGAAAGAACAGAAAGCAGTCAGTAGGAAGACCCAATCTTGAAGATAATACAACAATCGTATTTATGAACTATCATAGAAATGGTCAATTTGAAACATGCACTTAACCCGTAGATTTCAACACATTGTAATGGATCGCTGCAGGCTGACCAAAAATATTTACCATAAGATTTTCTGGAACATTCCACCTGTTCAATAATGTTCTCTTAAATTATTCTGGACCCCTAAGAAACTCCACACAGTAAATCAGGTTTTCTCTTTAAAATTCAACCTTGTGAGCTTCATGGCCAGTATGCATTTAGATAACATTTTGACCATTTATCACAGAATCATAAAACAGAGAACATGTCCATTCAGCCCCAGTGTGAAATTGTCTGGCAAAGGAGTCAAAGTAGAGACTCTAATTTTAAATGATTTTTGTTCTAAATCGAAACAGCTGCATTTTTCTTCCTTGAATGAACTCTTTCCACCTCGTGCAAGTGCCTTGAAGTAGTACAATAAATAATTTCTCGACTTGAGTTGCAGTTGATAAGCTGTGAAGGTTTAACTTGTCCACTCTTTAGCTCCTGATGTGACACTCAGCTCTATTCAAATGAAGTGTCTCAAATTGAAACCCATGCTTAATATAGCAGGGGTTAAGTGAGAAAGGAAACCATGTGTCTGACAACAAAATAACTGTTCGAATATCTGGCTTTTGGTGACAGGGTTTAAAGTTAATTCTCTTTCCCAGACCCCTAGTCACAGAACCTGTCAAGGAATGAGGAAAGAAAACCTGCACACCTCTCTGGGAACAATTACCTAAACACAGAGAGACTGGGAAGTTGCCTGGTAGAAAACCACTGTCACAAGTTAGGAAGTTATCAGTCTGCAACACATCATGCTAGAGTTGGGCTAGATCACTTTCTGGCTCCCAACATTTATGATCAAGAAAGAATTCACCACTTCTGCCCTCTCAACACATTGTTCTTAAATGCATTAAGAAGTTCCAGTATTAGTCACATGGAGTCAGCATTTTTTTTTTTCAAAATACCCTCACAAAATGAAATCTGAAATTTGTTATTATCCCCATTAATGTTCGTGCTAGTCACCCACAGTCTTAAAACTGTAAACCCCATACTATTACACCAACGTTACATTATAATGGCAGCTTCATGGAAGTAACCCAGACTGACAAGATGACACAGCAACTCGCATGCTTGGTTACATCATATAGATGTGCACAGGGAGCCTATTACACTGCAACTCTTAACAGCATTCATAAAGATCAGACATGCATCAGTAACAAATCTAAATACTTAACTATTTTAAGCAGAACCACTAAATCAACAACTACTCCCCCAGCCATCATCAAGAAGTTTAATAGTGAATGGACTAGATGAATAACAAAATCAGTATTAGAGTCAGTGACTTCCAGAATTCAACACCCACCAGTTCTATAAATCAACTCTCACAATTACGGTCAGGTTTTTGTGAACCTTATACTCACCAGCTTCCTGCAGCAGTGAGGATTCGACTGGTTAGTAGTGTATCCCACTGTTTCCCTTCTCTCATGCACTTTAACCGGCTTAATTTCCACCCTGTTACCGATGGAACTTCATTTTCCACCTCTATGTACATAGCTGGGTCAGTGCTTACCTGAAATCAAGCAGGGAAAAGGAGTTAGACTGCTTACTCCACACAATTTCTCTCAGATCATTTACTTAAATTTTTAATTATGATTTCAACTGAACATCTCATCCCAATTTAACTTATATAATTACAGAACCCATTTCACACGGAGGAATACAAGTATGATGTGATACTGTTCTCCTATTGCAAATTGTCTGAAGTCTTTATAACTTCCTTATCAATAAATACACAATCTACTGAGTAATGAAAGAGACATCATCCTTTCACCTCCAGGATACATGCTCGAATTCAGTCTTGACTGATTAGGGAAGAGAGAGTTGAGTCTAACTGCTGACAGAGGTTTTTCCCAAGTAAGGTGTGTTTGGACAACACAGTGTTAGCTCCATGATGATGGCACGCATAGCACTATCTGTAGTTCAGCCTTGATGTTGCAATTTCATTCGGAGACCTTGCTCTGAAATACTGTGCGGACCTGGCTCAGGGACATTCTGAAAGTTGATGATGAAATGCTGCTGCCAATACTATTTCTTACCTGTATATTAAAGGCTTTCTTTGGTGCCGGCGTTGGGAGTTTAAATACAACGAGGGGAGCTGAGACACGCGACACCTCCTTTTCTATTGACGGTATAGCCTGAAATGAAAGCATTGTTCGAATCATCTAAGTTAACATTCTCCACTTCCTGGTAAATAGTGGAACATAAATTAATTTTTGCCTTAATAGACTTAATTGAGAATGGCACTGTGGTGAGCACTACTGCTTCATAGTGCCAGGTGTCCAGGTTCAATTCCACCCTCAGGCGACTCTCTGTGTGGAGTTTGCACATTCTCCCCATGTCTGTGTGAGTTTCCTCTGGGTGGTCCGGTTTCCTCCCATTATCCAAAGATTTGAAGGTCAGACGTATTGACCATGCTAAGTTGCCCATAGTGTCCAGGGATGTGAAGGCTAGGTGGATTAGCCATCGGAAATGCAGGATTAGGTTAGGGGGTTGGGCCTAGGTGGGATGCTCTTTGGAGGATCAGTTTGGACTCAACGGGCCGAATGGCTTGCTTCCACACTGTAAGGATGCTATGACTTGTAGAATGGATCAGTTTGCGTTTCCTAGGTATTCTCAGGTCAGGTCTGTCCAGTGCAGAGTAAACCTCTCTGTAAATTGTCCAAACATATCAATATAAGCTGCAAAAAGGTACACCCACAGCACACAATTGGTTTCTGTGTGCCAAAATATGTCAGACTGTGGTATCGATGTAGACCCAATGAGAACTGGACTGAATTAAAACAAAGAACTGTGGTTAGAGGAGATCCAGAACAAACACAAACAGAAATTGCTGGAGAAACTCAGCAGATGTGGTAGCATCTGTAGTGATGTTCTGAGAAAGGATCACAGGACTCAAAACATTAATTCTGTTTTTCTTCAACTGATGCTGCCAGACCTGCTGAGTTTCTTCAAGCAAGCTCTGCTCAAGAATTGGACTGACACAATTAACACACTTACATTTGGAGCACAGGAAGCATTTGCCTGGAGGCACTGCGCACTTGAGTCAAACTCAGAGTGAAAAATGTACATTCAATCCCTCTGAACATCCTACCACACAAATCAGGAAAACAAATCCTAACCATGACAAATAGTATCACCATCTTAGCGATACCTCAGGAGAGTTAAAGACTTAGGGAGCAAATCCTGGCAAAAAAAGAATCTGTAGTGGTGCCCAAATGCAAACTGATGTATAAACTCAGCTCCCTAGTGTATTTGGTTCCTTTGGATCCAATCAAGGAAGTTGAAAGGGGAGACCTGGACATCTAGGTAGCCCAGAGTGTCACAAATTCTGCCTAGGCAAAATACAACATAGGAGGAAGCTGTTATGAGTGTTAAGACAACTTGCTTAGCATAAAAGACAGATGATATAGCCTATGTCCTGCTGGTGGGAAGGTCCAAAGATTGCATTGGGACATTGTTCCTTAATACCAACAGGCCTGTGCTGAAGTAGCCATTCTGCAAATATAAACAGAGATAGTTACTGTAGGTAAGATATTTGGTCTTGGGGCTGCACAAGATCAATCTCTAACCCCTCCCTCTGACCAACACAGATGCCATTCAGGAGAGATTATAACCAGGGAAGGGAGGGCTCTTGTGATACAATAATAGTATCCCTAACTCTAAGCCAGGAAGCCCAGGTTCAAGCGAACACACTACCAGGGGAGGCGGTCAAAACAGATACAATAGCAATGTTTAAGAGGCCTTTAGATAGACACACGAACAGGCAGGGAATAGAGGGATACAGACCATGTACAGGGAGATGGGATTAGTTTAGAATGGCATCATAGTTGGCATGGAAATGCAAGTCCAAAGGGCCTGTTCCGGTGCTGTACTGTTCTATGTTCTATATCTCACCTGCTGCAGTGGTGTGCAGTAACATCTCTGAACAAGTTGAATACAAAATATCTATAACAACGCAGATTTTTCCATTTCCTCATCAAGAAATAATGAGGACAAATTTAGCATCTCCACTGGCACCTTGGCTAAGATCAGTTAGCTCAACAAAGATCCTGGACTAAACTTGGGTTAAGGATTAGACAGACAGCCAGAGAGGAGGGAGCATTTTCCCACAGAGTGAAGAATTACTGAGCTTTTTTGCAAGAGATGATCAGACCCATACCTGAGTTGCTGTGGTTACTGGCGTGTGCTTTGTTTCTTTCCTTGGTCGACCTTTCTTTTTCTTTTCCACAACCTCTCCCTCAGTGTCGTTCTTACGTTTTGACAGTGATGAGATTTTGGAAGCTGGAATCTTCTCTTCACTGTCACTGCTGCTCTCCTGAACCTCTCTAAGCTTCAAGTCTTTACAGAGTACCTGTTCTTTACTCCTACAAACAGGAAATCACACTAGCTTTATCTTATTATTATTTCACAAATTGTAAAAGCAGTACTCATATCCACTCCACAGCAGGGTTCACTGTGAAGCAACATCAGTTTCACAGAGAACTCCATCATCTGTCAATCCTCTTCAAATCTGCTACAACTCAAGCTGAAATTGTCCGCGTTATATTAATCTGGTGCTGGATAGATGCAATGAAGGAAAATGTAATTTGGAATGAAGCCACAGAGCTCAGTGTCACAAACTTTCACAGAGTGTCCCAGGCATCAGAAACCACCCCAATGGTAGAATAAACCTCCTCGGCAATTTCCACATCCTGCGCACATTTTGGACTTCCAGAGGTTCGTGACATATATCTTTAACCCAAATCCAATATCTAATAATCTGGATCAGGGTTCAAAATACAAGAGTGTGGTGGACAAATCCATGCTCAAAAACCCACAACGCGCCCAGGAGCATCCATTTATCGGGTGACCAGAGAAAGGGTATCCCCATTGAATGCATGGAAGTGAATAATGAGAAGCCCCTCATCCAATCACAGACTGTTTCTCTCTCGTGCTTGCTGATGATAGGTCACTACACCAGAGAGTCTAACAGCAACAAATACAGCAGTGAAGCTTTGATTAGAGGAGTAGTGGGCAGTTAGGAAGCCAAATGCTGACAAGAGACACCTGTCAGAGGCTGGAGACCATGAGTTAGCCTCTTTTGCCAAAACTACAATGGTGATGGTGGGTGATGGTGGCCAAAGGTTGCTTTTCTGCAACAGGTCCAGGACTGGAGAGAGAAAAGATGGTGGTAGCAAGGGTTGAGGAGAAATGATTGACTGGGGAAAAGGGAGACGGTGAAGAAAACATCAGTTTCAAACTGTCAACAAAAGGTACACTCAACTAACTAGGAGCTGAAAAACGTATTATCATTGAAGTAATTAATTATCTGCAAATGAATGTGGAATCTCTAGCTTTTGGCTGCTTATATCAGGAGCTACTGCATGGGGAAAATCTACAGTGGATGCTGTTGTAATGAACACTGTTAAATTTAAGTCAGAGATGATGACAGTGCAGTACCTGGTTAAAGCATTCTAGCTTTGTGAAGATATAACATTATCGGAAGGCGTTGTTTTTTGTGTTGAATTGTGTATAGATTATTTTGAAACAAAAAGCTTGCTGCTGATTTATGCCTGTTGTCTTATGCTAATTTAAATACCATAGTGCCTAGAAAAATCAACACTTTCCTTGTGTGTTGTGGCTTTAAGTTAAATGGATGATTAATAATTACTGAGGATATTAATCCATTCTTCTAGTTCTGCTTCTATGAATCCAAATACTTCATATACTAATACAAATCACGAAGGCAATAGTGCTACATATCTGCGGTACCTAATAAAACAGTTAGCAGGAATAAAAACATAGTCCCAAAACCGAAAAGTAGCATCGATAAAATCTCAAGAAGCATACCCCCAAAGAGAAACAAAATTATTTTGCACCCTGATCCAGATAATGGAAGCTATGGGCCATTGCGTACAGATATATTTGTCCATGTAATGAAGTTGTGATAAGTCACAACAACACAGCCCTATTGTACCAATTTTTCAGAAATGAATACATCCTCATTCCTCCCTTCGCTAACTGAACTGGGCCCATGCAGTACACATTCATTTTGCCTTGGCCATACCTTTCCAAGTCACTCTGTCTGGCAGCAGAAGAGATGGGAGCTGTTCCCGGAGTTGCTTTGGATCTTTCAGTGAACCTTGAGTCCAGAGCTTTCATTGGTTCAATCCGTGAAGGTGAGGTCAGTAGTTGCGTGCTTGTAGGTATGGCAGTGGACGTACTCGTAATTGAAGGCCTGAGAAACAAAGACAAGACTGTACTGTACAGATGCCGCTCCCACCTCTATTACAACCCAATAATGTCCAGATCCCATTAACCATTTACAGGATTATTTGCCATGTACAGACGCCATTCCATCCTACAATATAACAGTAAACATGGATTATATTGGAGTATAATAAATACCACTAGCATCAAGTGCTTGAAGTGAAAGGAGTTACTAAAGCGCATTTACAATGTGGCAATTTTTTTTTTAAAAATAATGCAAGTTTCGCATGACCACTTTATTCTATTTCACATTTGATCACTATTTAAGGTTTACTGTTGTTTTAACTTTCATTCCAGATCCCTTATCCTAAAGGGGTTTAAATTATGTTGAGACAACTACATATTTCTTCACCCAAATGAGTACCCATCAAATCCAAATGCAGATAGCTAGTGTTCGTAAGTTGTTTGATTATAAATCCCAGTTGGTGTCACTACAAATTAATCAGGACTTGACCGTCTTGCTCCTGGCCCAGGAATACCAAGGGCAACTCATAAAACACTGGTAGAGATTAGCAAGGGTATTTGGCACATCTGCAAATTCCGAGGTCCAGGACTATGTGCTGAGGGATGCACTAAAGCTCAGGGCAGCTGCCAACAAGACGCAGTGGGGAAAGACCACTGTCTGAGGTCTTCCTGCTAAATTGGGGGTCTATTCAGTTATCGGACACTCCTAGTGCCTCAATTGCATGTAAACACAGCATTCTACATGTAAGAGAGGTCTTTGGTTTGCTTGGTTTGAGTCAAACTCTAATGTTTGTTTGTTTCCTTGATATGCTACTGAACAAAACTGAACTGCATTTGTGACTATGAGTATTTATGAAGATATTTTTGGTTAATAAAGTATACTTTGAAATTAAAAAATTGGCTCATCCTCACTCACCAATCTATAAAGACACTACAGACAAACTTCTGTACAAATTTGGGCTTGTCTCCATGACCAGCAACTTCTTTAATGTCACCTTAGGATAGGTTACTATAGTAAAGGCACTATGTATATAGACGCAGCAAGTTAAAGTTATATTAAATCCTACTTGTACAAAGAACTTCTGACATTCAGCTTAAATGTATTCTCCTGCACTTGAAACTTTTGTTACTACTTAATTTGAAATAGTATTTTAAATTTATCACTTATCTCATATCCCACTATGACTGACCTACAATGATGAAACATGGTGTTCTAGTGGCTCCTCAGACACTAGAAAACAGATACTATTGCTTCCATTCTCCAGCTGCAACATTGCAAGATCCTATGGCCTTCCAATACACAATGAGGCAGAGAACATGCTTAGCATCCATGGTAGCACTCTAAAACAAATCAGAAGCTTGACAGACTTGGGCACATAATCCAAGCTATCACTCCAGAGCAGTACACAGGAAGTGTTGCAATGTGAGAAGGGTCATGCGAGATGCTACACCTTCTTCCCTCTCAGGTGGAAGTCCACACCATTATGCCAACAAATACAAAAGCATAGCAGTTCTTTAAAATCCCTTAATGATCACTTGCTTTTAGCAATGATAACCTATTTCAATGCTGCAAGTGGGATATTTCAGCGTCCAGTCTGTTGCAATATTTCTGACATAATAAAAACAGCAATTCCATGTCAAAAGTACATAATTGGAGGTAAAACATATTGGAACAGGCAAAGTTTGTGAAGGGTTCTTTGGAGATGTATGTAATTTTTTTTAAAAAATATTTTCAAATAATTTGGACAACACAGTGGCTCAGTGGTTATCGCTGCTGCCTTACAGTGCCAGGGACCCAGGTTCAATTCCACCGCTGGGCAACTGTCGGTGTGCACTTTGCACGGTCTCCCCATGTCTGCATGGGCTTCCTCTGGGTGCTCCCACTGTCCAAAGATGTGCAGGTTAGGTGGATTGGCCAAGCTAACTTGCCCAATAGTGACCAGGGATGTGCAGACTACGTCACTTTGCCATGGGAAATGCAGGGCTACAGGGATAGGGGTAGAGGGTTGGGCCTGGGTGGAATGCTTTTTGGAGGGTCGGTGTGGAAGGGATTCTATGATTTTAGCTATCGCCTTTGGATCTCAACGTCCTCGATGTGGAGATATTAAAAGGGTTTATAGCCAAGATTATGATGACCCATTTTCAGAGGGAATTTGTGCTCTAATTTAATGTCAATTACAATTAACTATTACAATCGGACGTTTTCCTTCAGACATCACAAAATATCTTGCTTTTTGTATTGCCAGTTAAGCCATGGCTGACATGTATTAAACAAAAGCATGATCCAACTATGCAATTTAAATAACTACATGGAAATAATATGAAAGCAACAAAATAACCTGCGTAAGTTTCGAAAAATGTAAAGCTGAGCTTAAACATATTTGGAAAAGTAACAATGGATTAGACTGCCACCTAGTGTAACTCAGATTAAGTCAATTAAAAGTGTTCAAAATGTGTATTTGGTACCAAGTTGAGGGCTTTGTTTTCAGTTACAAAAGCATTCAGGAATTATTGGGTTGAATCTTGCATGTCAAGCAAGTGCAGCACAATGTAACTTGTGCAGCCGATTATAATATGAAAATACTGATAAACAGTATAAGCACAGAACGGACATAGTTATAGTTTAATATACAAAAGAACGTCACAAAGTAGAGCGAGACTCAGTCATCAAAAAGCTCCTTGGATCAATACGCATTCTATTCAGCACGATAAAACAGTAATGTTAGACATCAGGGATGTGGTGGGTAGTGATAATGTTATTGAACGTATAATCCTGAACACTGGGCTCACCACCACGTTCTCAAGGACAGTCAGGGATGGGCAATAAATGCTGGTCCAGCCAATGATGCCCACATCCTGTGAATTAATAATCTTTTCTTAAAGAAAAGTTCAAATCCCACCATGATAGCTGGTGAAATTTGAACTCAATAAAAATCTGGGATTAAAAAAGCAGGTGGAATGGTGATCTCGTAGTCATTTGTCATAAAAAAATCTGGTCCACTACCCTCCGTTAAGGAAGGAAATCTACCATCTTTACGTGGCCTACATGTGACTCCCAACCAACAGCAATGTGGTTGGCTCTGAATTGCCCTCTGGGAAATTTGGGATGCGCAATTAATACTGGCATCACATCTATGAATTTTAAGAAGTGTGGCCTACAATAATGGCTGACTGCTTACCTCGTTCATTCACTGTTTCCCTTCCTACCAATTGCACTCTCTTATCTTTCGAAGATGCCAAATATATTAAGAAAATTAATGACATGAAACACAGGAACTCAACGGTGCTGCCACTGGTTAAAAACAATGCATCTTATTCCTCAACTAAGAAAATAAAATACTAAAGTGGTAGCAAAGTATTACAGTTACTGGAAGTCTGAAATAAAAACACCGTGCTGGAGAAACTCAGCAGATCTGGTAGTATCCACAAAGAGAAAAAAAATCAGAATTACTTTCTAAGGTCCAGTTAGCTACTCACTGACAGTCAGCTTGGGCCCCCTGCCAAGGCTCCTAACATCATTACAGCTTCGGTTCTAACAAGGACGAAAGAGCTGAATTCCGAGGCAAGGTGAGAATAATTGACTTTGATATCAAGGCCGCATTTGACCAAGTGACATCAAGAAGTCACAGACATAGACAAAGAATCCCTACAGTGTGGAAACAGGCCATTTGGTCCAACAAGTCCACACCGCCCCTCCGAAGAGCACCTCACCCAGACCCATTCCCCTACCTTTTCCCTGTAACTCAGCCATTCCCATGTCTAATCCACCTAACTTACACAACCCTAGACACTATGGACCATTTAGCATGGCCAATCCACCTAACCTGCACACCTTTAGACTGTGGGAGGAAACCGGAGCAAACCCACGCAGACACAGGGAGAATATGCAAACTCCACACAGACAGTTGCCTGAGGGAGGAATCAAACCTGGGTCCCCTGCACTGTGAGGCAGCAGTGCTAACCACTGAGCCACTGCGCCACAAAACCCAAGTCAATGGGAATCAGGGAGAAAATTCTTTGCTGGTTGGAGTCATAGCTGACAGAAAGGAAGATGATATTGATTGCTGGATGCCAATTATCTCAGCTCAGGACATCTCTACTGGAGTTCGTCAGGGTAGATATTAAGGAGTTACCCTTAACTAGACACTGAAATGCATTAGCCATGTAAATACTGTGAGTTTCTCCAACACTTTCTGTTATTACTAAACCTCTAAAATAATGTTTCACCAAAGATCTGGGTCAGGGAAGGGATCAAAGGATATGGAGGAGAAGTAGGAAAAGGCTATTGAGTTGGATGATGATCATAATGAATGGCAGAGCAGGCTGCAAAAAGGCCAAATAGCCAACATTGTTCCTACTTTATGTGCTTCTATGAGCCCTGCCTTTATAGTAGCAACAAAGGAACTAAACTCGGTAAGCTGCTCTATTTCAAGACTTCAAATTACAGCTGTCTTAACTTCTGTTGGTTAATGTTTGTACTCGTGTTATTACTGGCAATCACCAAGTCCCACTGCAAACAACGAACACACCAGTCATAAATGCTACAGAGTAGCGACCTTTCTGTACTGATCCTCTAACAGAGAGGTGCCTCCCTACTGAACCAACGTGGCATGTCTAGTTCCCACCTGGAGATCAATAGAAACCAATACTGTTTGCACCAAAATAGAGGTTGGTCTTGTACTGTGTTCAACTCACATTGTGACTAGAACCCTTAAAATTATTAGACAAGTTTTCCATTCCTTCAATCTGGACTGTTTTCAAACTCAGGTCCCAAACAATGGCAACAGATATACTTTTACCTCCCTTTGAGTGGAACGTTTCTGCTGCAAGGTCTCGACCTGAAACGTTAACTGTTTCTCTCTCCATAGATGCTGCCAACCTGCCTGAACATTTCCAGTATTTGCTATTGCTATTTCAGCATTCAGAGTATTTTGCTTTGCTTAATCATCTCTCCTCTGATCAGTTGCACTTTATTGCTGTAGTGTTGATTGTTTGCCATTAGATGGCAATGCTGCTCTATTATAGCCATCACAGCCTATTGGCACCTGTTTGGATCACGCTCTGTCCTTTCAAGTGGGGGAGGGGAACAAAAAATAATTTCACAGACAGCACAGAGATACTGCATTGAATCTCATGGTCTGCAATGACCACAAAAATCAGTCGGATCAATTGAAAAGCATTCTACTAAGTGTCAGAATATTTAGTGCAGCTAACAGACATGGACAACTTCTTAATTTATTCATTCTCAATACCCCATTTTGGCTCAATCTTTTATTATTCCAGTAATGCATAAATGGAAACTACCCAGAGCCAAAATCTGCAACGAATTCAAGACCAGGCAAAAAACTTAACTGTGCACTGCAGTTGTTAAAAGTCCAGCACATATCAAGAAGAATATTTTGTTAGTTAACATTGAGAAAAAGTACTGAAGTAAAGTTTTACCAAAAAAGATCTGGACCAGAATGAGGTTAAAGCTTCAGGAAGAAGATACCATAATTTGTTTGGTATTTTGTTTGGAACAGTGCAGTTTTTGAGCTGCAGATTTTAAGCAGCAACATAGTGAAACAAAAACAGAAAACACTGGAGAAACTCAGCAGGTCTGGCAGCATCTGTGGGAGGAAAACCATCTAATGCTTTGTGCCTGGTGTCTCTTCATCAGAAGTGAAGCAAACTTGGTAAACCCCTCTATTTCAGGGCTTGAAAATCACAGCTGCTTTTATTTCCGTTTATTGTTTCTTTTGTTTTTAGTATTATTATTAAACAATTACCAATGACAGTACTAAACATTCCCAGCTCTTAAATGCTAAAAAGAGTAAAGATCTTTTTAAACTGTTCCTATACCAGAAAAGGTGCCTCCCTTACTGCTCCAATGTGATGTGTTCAGTTCCCACTGGAGGTCCAATAAAGGTCAACATCATAATATTGGCAACAAATTCAAGGCTGGTCTTGCGCTGTGATTCATTTATGACGTGAACTTTTAAAGTCAATGGGCAAGTTTTCCATTCCATCAATATGGACTGATTTCAAACCAAGGTCCCAAATAAAGGCACCAGATAAACCTTCACTTCCCTTTAAGTGGAATGTTTCTGCTGAAAGGTCTCGATCCAAAACGATAACTGTTTCTTTCTCCACAGATGCTGCCAAACCTGCCTGAACATTGCCAGAATTTGCTATTTCTATTTCAGTATTCACAGTATTTTGCTTTGCTTAATTATCTCATCTCTGATCAGTTATTGTTTGCTGGTTGTTTGCCATTAGATGGCAATGTTGTTCTAATATAACCACCACAGCCTAATGGCACCTGTTGTAGATCACATTCTGCCCTTCCGAGTGGGGGAGGGGGGGAAGAGGAAGAGTCCTGTTTTGGTTCTTGATACTTGTTACAGTACATTCTATGTACAAACTTGCTACACACGGAACTTCATTTGTTTTTTCTTGAGCTGTAATCAGTTCGGACTAACATGACGTCCTCCATCTCTAAAGCTCCAGTTCACTAGCTCTACTCAGTGCATAAACAAAGCTTGTATACCACTGATACAATCCAGTTGTAGTCAGTATTGTGCGCCTTACCCGTCTTTGTTGGGGGTCTCCTCAGCTGATTTTGCAGCGGCTGGTACAGGGTCCTGAGTTAGCTTGCTGGAGACAGACTTGGCAGCATTAGAATCTGAGGAAGGCTGTGGCTGGTTGATGTGTGAAGACAGCACTGAGCCTGGAAGTGACCCCGTGATGGGTACACTGTTAAAAAAAGCAGTCGAAAAATCCCTAAAACAGAATAAAACAAAAGGCAACTCATGAGAGAAGTGTTATCATGGCATTGATATTTAATTAAACAATGATTCTTGGGTAGTTAAAGACTGTACTAAAATAATTACATTAACAGCAATCACATTGTGGAGTTCAATCATTGAGAAGATTATTTCTATCATAACCTAGAGCCTACAACTCAGTCATAGTTTATTTGCAGATGCCAAGTACTGGAACCTTCAATTCATAGAATAATTGAATCCCTATAGTTTGGAGGCAGGCCACTCTGCCCATCAAGTCCTCAATGACCCTCCAAACAGCATCCCACCAGGCCCACACCCCTACCCTATTCCCTGTAACCCTGCATTTCCCATGGCTAACCCACCTAGCCTGCACATCCCTGAACACTATGCACAATTTAGCACGGCCAATCCACCTAACCTGCGCATCCTTAGACTGTGGGAAGAAACCGGAGCACCCAGCAGAAACCCATGCAGACATGGGGAGAACGTGCAAACTCCACACAGACAGTTGCCCAAGGATGGGATCAAATCCAGGTCTCTGGTGCTGTGAGGCAGCAGTGCTAATCACTGAGCCACCATACCATCCCTTGCTTTGTCTTGAATCAGCCATTCTAGAGTTCTGGTGTACGCTCCATAGCACTAGACATATAGCACATGACCACAAGACTTTTGAGGACACTTGGTGACCTTACAAATCCCTCAACCAGTAGTAGCATTGGCCTGAAAGTTTTAGAATTGCACTGCGCAAGAGTGGCAAAGAGGAACCAAGAGTCGCTGAGAGTCTGCTAGGGGGCAGACATAAAAATTTCACAAACTGTCAAAGTAAGTGCTGCAGATAGGATTGTAGAGTCCCTGCTAACAATTATTATGTGACTAAACATAAGAAATACAATAGCAACACTAGTGTATTCAATCAAAAGACACGTGTTTTTCTTTCTGGAGAGAGACTGATTTGAAGAATATGATGAAGCAGAAATCCATCAAAAGACTACTACTGTTTATGTTTAATATAACGGCTTTTCCCTAGAAGCTTTTAAAAACATTCTTCTTTCATCTCAGCTGAGAATGTTTGCACCTAATACCTTCAGCCTCATTACAATTCCACCCTAAACCCCTCTGACACAATCTGCTGCCTCAAACTCCTCTCAGTACTAACTCCAGTCAGACAATCATTCACACAAAACTGCACAGCATAATTTATTTTTAATAGAAATGACTAGAGGAAATTAAACAGTAGTGAAAATGCCATCATATAATCTGTAATTAGCTCATCACTTGTATATTTTCACTTGCCTAATACATCAGCATATTGAAACATCTTAAAGCATCATACAATGAGTCAGTTTAAAAGTATGGAACCATTTCAGCCATTGACTAGCAGCACTTCACAAACAGCAATTCGATGGAATGAGTATTGAATTATCTTCCAGTCGTGTTTGACAGGAATGTTGGACAGATTTTCAGGACTCTCTGTTCATATTCAAGTATTATCATGGGATCTTCAACAACCATAGGAGGTGGCATAAGGTCACAATTTAATATTTCAGCCAGAGGGGAAAGTTATTTTGTCAATGCATCATTTCTTCACATTTTTTCACTGCACCGTATGTTTATGTCTTGGTACTGACTTGAACCCACAGCTTCCTGACCCAGAGTTGAATGTTCACCAACTAACTCAAGGAGAAAAATACTTTTGCAAAAAAATAGTTGGCTTCAAATCTCACTTGACTGCATAAAATTCACAACATGTACTTTTGAAGCCAGGAGGAATGTTAGGGCACTATTACAAAGGAGTTCCAATGGAGAACAGCATCCAATTAGTAACCTAGCTTACAATGTAGTCACAGACATTACAGTAGTTGAAGATAAGTATAGCTCCTATTTAAACTCCTGCTATTGTTCCAGACACCCTGCCACCCCTCTAAGTTACCGTTTTGTTCTTGCATCAACAAACCCATGATGTATTATGTCCCAATGACTGGAGTAAACATCTCCCACTATATCAGTCAGCAATACTTCCTCCACATTGAACTCTTGCAAACGTCATGTGGAAAATATAACTGAAAATCAAGCTAAATATCGAAAGTTCAGAGAGAAAATGAAATAGGAAATAAGGGAAGCAAAAGGGATAGCATAACAGAAGACTGGCAGCTAATAGAAAAGGGAATCTAAAAGTTTTTTTGATTCGTATAATTAGAAGGAGAAGTGAACCAATTAGGGAACAAAACACCATTAATGCAGGGAGGCAGTGGAAGATTAACTGTATATTTTGCATCTCTCTTCATCAAGGAAGGAAGATGCTGCAGCATTCAAAGATACTGATGGAAGTGAAAATGGAAATTGAGGAGGCACTAGCCATAATTTTCTCGTCTTCATAAAACTATGGGCCAAATACAGGCCAGGTGGGGCTACTTTAGTTTGGAAACATCAGCGTGGACTAGTTGGACCGAAGGATCTGTTTCCATGCTATATGACTCAGGGGTAGTAATGAGGACTGGAATTTTCCAAATGTTCCACTCTCGTACAAAAAAAAGGCATAACAATTAGCCTAATAAGTTAATTTAACCTCATTGATGGGGAAACTTCGAGGGAAAATAACTCAGAAGAAAATAATAGATCACTTTGACAAATGCAGGTTAGTTAAGAAAAGCCACCACTGACTTGTTAAGGACAGATTATATTTAACTAACTCGTTTGAGGTTCTCATTAAGGTAATGGAGAGGGTTGATGTGGTGTACATGGATTTCCAACGAACATTTGATGAAGTTGCACAGAAAGTTAAAGCCCTTTGAATAAAGAGACAAGATTAACATAGACACAAAATTGACAGAGTAACAGGAAACAGAACAATAATAGAAGTTACTGGAAAAGCTCAGCAGGTCTGGCAGCACCTGTGAAGAAAAAAATCAGAGTTAACATTTTGGGTCCAGTGACCCTTCCTCAGAACTGTTCTGAAGTTCTGAGGAAGGGTCACCGGACCCGAACGTTAAGTTTGATTTTCTCTTCACAGATGCTGCCAGACCTGCTGAGCTTTTCCAGCAACTTCTGTTTTTGTTCCTGATTTACAGCATCCACAGCTCTTTCGGTTTTTTTTAAATCAGGAAACAGAATACTGATTAATAGTTGTTTTGTGGATTTGAAGAAAGTTTATAGTGCAGTTCCCAAGGGTTGGTGTTGGGTCTCTACTCTTCCTGATATATATATGTGGCCTAGGCCTTAGTGTACAAGACACAATTTCAAAATTAGCAGCTGACACAACACTTGGGAGACTTGTGAACTATGAGGAGGTAAACTACGGAATTTAAAACGAACCCAGACAGGCTGGGCGGACATATGGAAGATGAAATTTTAAGCAGAAATTTGAAGTGATTCATTTTGGACGGAAATAGACAGAAGAGAGACAATGTAAAATAAAGCGTATGATACTAAACGGTATGATACTGAACAGAATGTGGGGCCAAAGGGATCTGGGTGTACATGTGCATAAATCAGTGAAGGTTTCAGGACAGGTTGAGAAAAGTGGTTAATAAATTACAAAGCATGCTAACCTAAGGCAGGCGTTATTAATTGGGACATAGAGTACAAAAGCAAGAAGGTTAAAGTAAAGCTTCTGCTTCAATTGGTGTAGTATGTCTAGCTCTGGGCATTGCTCATTAGAAAAGTTGTGAAGGCATTACAGCGGATGTAGAAAATATTCAAGAGAATGGCTTCAGGGATGAGGAACCACATTTATGTGGACGGACCGAAGAAGATGGGACTGTTCATCTTTGGAGAAGGCTGAGGAAGAAACTGTTCCCATTGAATTCAGGATCAAGAATCAGAGGCACACATTTACATAAACAACAAGACGACAATATGGCAATAACAGGCAAACCATTTTTCATACAGTAAGTGCTTAGGATCTGGGTCTGTGTGTGCGGACGTGTACGTGTGTGTGGGGACACATGTGTGTATGTGGAGGGAGGGCAGGTTCAGTCAAAGCATTTAAAAGGGGACTGGATTATTATGTGATCAGGAACAATAGAAACATAGAAGATACCAGCAGGAGAAGACCATTCGGCCCTTCGAGCCTGCTCTGCCATTCTTCACGATCATGGCTAATCGTCCAACTCAATACTCTAATCCTGCTTTCTCCCCATAACCTTTGATCCCATTCGCCCCAAGTGCTATATCTACTCACCTCTTGTATACATTCAATGTTCTGGCATCAACTACTTCCTGTGGTAATGAATTCCACAGGCTCACCACACTCTTTGGGTGAAGAAATGTCTCCCCATCGCTGTCCTAAATCGTCTACCCCGAATCCTCAGACTGTGACCCCTGGTTCTGGATACACCCACCATCCGGAACATCCTCCCTGCATCTACCCTGTCCAGTCCTGTTAGAATTTTATATGTCTCTCATTCGTCTGAACTCCAGCAAAAACAATCCCAAACTACTCAATCTCTCCTCATACATCAATTGCCACTAGATGGCTGGCTTTTGGAGAGCCAGCACAGAGATGGAGGGCCAAATTCTATGCTGTAACTATTCCATCAACTTTCCCACTAAACTGCAATCAAATCGGGGCATTTTTGTTCCACAGATAACCATGAGGAAAACCATCCTGGAACGCAAATCAGAACTGACGCTAAATAGACACATTACTGCAGACTGAAGTTGGAAGCACAGAACACAATATAATTCCAATTAACAGAGAAATAGTTTGGGAGAATTTAGAAGCCCTCATTAACCTGGTCATTCACTAAAAAAAAAATCCAAACTGAATTCTAAATTTTAAATTGAAGTTAAATGATTCAGGGTGACATCAGAAAGTACCAACCTCTTCAAATTTCACTCACCCAACCCCGCCACATTTGCTGCTCAACATTTCTAATTTCAAAGCAAGTTGTGGCTTGCTAATTCTTCCTACAAAAATATAATGCACTTGTCAACACTAAAATACTCAACTATTGATGTGGTTATTTGGCCAAGTTTAGTAATGTTTTCCTGTCATTTGTTTCAGTGTCCTCAGCAGTGACGATCACCCTGCATCACCCATAGGTACAAGTTGTGCTTTTGATTCTAAAGTCTGAATCTTTAATATAAATTGTGAACAACAGCAGTCTTAGCACTGAGCCTCATAGGATCCCATTTCCCATCTTCTGCCATTGAATAGCTAACAATTAATCCTGTTCTCTGCATTCGGTCTTCCATCATTCTGCTACTTGTGCTAACTCTGCATTCTCTGACCTTATTCATTAGTCTATTACAGGGTGGTCAAAGGGCCAGAATGTGGCCTGCCAAGGGTCCTATCCAGTCGGCGAGGCCTTGTCCAAGATACAAGGATCAACAGGTAAGGAAGCAGAAGGCTGTGGAGTTGCTTTGCCAGTTACAGGCAGTTTTCTCCCCGCTTTTTGTTGCTGATAGGCTGTGATTTGACAGGCAGTACATAATGTTCAGCATACTGACTTCTCTTCAGTTTCCACAGGAACTATTCTCTCTCTGATTCTGTCCGCATAGCTGTTTGCCCACTGGCGTCAAGCATAAGATGATTTTTCAGGCTGGCAATGCCACAGGAAACTGCAGTGGCATCAACAGTCCATGCTTGGCTGGCCACCTGTCCAGGGCAGCTGGACAGGGCAGAAGGAAAGTGCACCACAAAGTCCACACTGCAAAAATGTTCAAGTCTCAAGGGCCTAGGGTAATTGGATGAGGGAGCGAGTCTGTGAGCAAAAGACACAAAGAGAGACAGTTTGTGCATGTGCATTTATGTGTGTTGGAGGGAGGGAGCGAAGAAAGAGGACAGGGAGAAAGAAAGAAGAGAAAGTGAGAGAAAACAAGAAAGCAAGAGAGAGAGAGAAAGAAAACATGTGAGAGATGTACGTGTCCTATGTATATACTTGAAGTCCCTTTCTTACCTTCACTTTTTCCTGGTGTCTTTATTCATTTATGATGTTTCAGTAGTGCTTAGGTTGCTCTTGTTTAGCAGAACACATTTTTGTTGCACGTATTACCCATTGCTGGTCTGCACCACATTAAGTGGCAGATCGGGCTGGAGGGAACAAGATACAATCCCCCTGCTCCTATTTCTCATTCTCTTAGGAAAATGCTCACCAAGTTCAGAACATTGCAGCTCACCGTAAGTACAGTTAGGTCGCTGCCAGCAGCAAATCACCTCATATTTCCCCTCTTTTCATAACCAGAAGCTGCTTCTCCAGTAATCAAAAGAACCTACTCAGCCATAACTGACCTCAATGCAGACATGCAACACCTATTGATTATAAATCGTACTATAGCTGCTATCTTACACTCGAGGGTTGCTGGAAAATCAAAGCAAGTTAAGCAGAGTCCGAGGGAGAACACTTTCTGTTGCCAGTGTTAAGTGACACTATGTCACAGCTCCGAATCACTGAGACAAAACAAATGCAAAATACTCTGGCCCCACCATATAGTTAAAAATATTAGCACTTGTACGTACAGTGTAACAAAGTTGGTGCTAGGCAAGATTCCCTCCATATCAGAGCAATCTTAACAGTGACGTGCTTACTGCTTGCACAAACAAGGGATGGTTTATAAAATTGGGTTGGCCATAATACACATTAAAGTGACAGCAAAGTTACTATCTGTAATTAATTGACAGGAGTTGAAATGACATCAAGCCCTCAGGATGCTGTTCTCTGAAAAATCAACTGTAAAAGACAGACTGAAGTCACTGCCTTTTACTCACTCTCTTATGCATTTAGCACATGACATAAATGCATCTTAGAATCATACTTTCTTGAAGGGATTCTTTAGGAGTTAATATCTGCAGCACACATTTCAAACGGGATTGAAATGACCTCTTACCCCGTGTCTAACTGAGCTATGCAAAAGGGAGTGATTCTTCTCCGTCCGTCAGCTGTCCTAGTTTCAATCTGCTTCTTTAATAAATTCTACAAAGGAAGGAAGAAGAAGAAAGAAAATTCAGATGCCATTATCCAATAAACTGTTTCCTTCCACTTTAGTGGGCCAAAGCTCTCAATTAGCTTTCTTAAACTTCTCAGTTTATTCAAATTGCTCTTTTAGTCTCACAGATCACTGGAAAACACTGCACTTTCGAGAATCTGTCAAAACTGAATGCTAAAGTGATAAGAGTAAAATACCGCTCAGAAGAACATACAATTGTCAGACATAAAAATTCTAGTGATGGGCAGCCTTGCCACACCTTTCAAGAGATGTTTGAAACACAACACCTCCTGGAAACAAGATGCATCATATTACACCAGTCAGCTTCATAGCAGTGACCAGGACAACATATCCTTTTGTGGCAGCGTGGTAAATCAGGCATTAAATAATAAGCAACAATCTGTCCATTAGGAAAGTTCTTGTTCAACTGGACAACCTGTTAATGATTGTACCTCGTGTAATATTCTGATCAATTAGGCTCTGCAATTGTACAAAGTATCATACCAACATACAACATGGTTTAAAAACAAAGGATCATCCCATGACCACAACAAATGTTATTTGCTCCTGGTAGTCAGTAATGAGAGCAGTTACTTTCCATATTGGAACTACATTCAAAACAAAGCAAGGGCCTATTTTAGGACAAAGTTAAAACAAAATGAATCCACTAACATCTCTTCTAGAAAATACGATCTGTTTAGCAATAATTATTTATAGGATAGGAAACAAGCGGGCTTTTTGTTTTTCACATCTTGGAGAACATGAATAAGTGAATAATTAGCAGCCTGATAGAAACTTACCTTTCACTGGTTTTGACTGTCTTTTATATAAGCTAAGTGAAGGGTTAATGGGTTCCTACACACAATTCAGCTTGGAGGTGCTGGATGAAAGGGAGGAGAAATGGCGCTGAGGGCACCCAGTAGATATGAGGATTCCAAAAGATGTCACCTCCAGCCAACTACTCGCACTCACCCTGAATAGAAATACACCAACCAATCTGGAACACCATTTGGGGCAACTAACTTGCAAGTCTAACTAACATCAGTTTGCTTGAAGTATAGGTTGATGTACCAGCTTTATAATGTCACACAACTTTATGTTTGAGACTCAGGTACTGTTTGAATTATGACGAGAAAGCAGTTAAACAATTGGCAGCCTAATAGAGAAATAAGTCTAGAATTTGAAATTATATGGTGCCTTACCTCATCTCAGAATGTTCCAAAACAATTCACAACTAAACAACTATCAATGACGTGCAAAGATCGCTGGCAAACTCACATTATTGTCATCCCAATAATCAAGTAAATTACAGGCAAGGGAGACAAAGAGAAGTAACCAAAAGGGAAAAAAGACTGGCATAGCCAGAGATTGCATCATATAGCAGATAAACACATTAACAGATAATGTAGACAGGGTCAACGAACTTTTGGACTGGATTCAATTGCTTAAGGAAATCCAAAGGAAATTTTCAAGAATTTTGCTGTTTGCATCTCCCACCAAGTTTTTATAGCTGTTGGATCAGGATAGGATAGCCTATGGGGTGGTCTAACCATGATACTCCAGACATCATGAATTTTGGGCAGCCTTCTTGGTCTAACTGGTCTTTTCCTGCTCATATATTTATATGCTCAGAAGAGAACAGCATTATTTGTCTTTCAAGATATTGTGCAAGGAAGCAGACTCCCATCCATGTCAAATAAAAGCAAGGTGGTGGTGCTGAAGGTCTAATATAAAAACAGAAAGTGGAGAAACTAGGCAGATCTGACAGCAAGTGTGGAGAGAACGAAACAGAGTTCCAAAGAAAAAAAAAAATCACTGGATGCTAAGCATTAACTCTGTTTCTCTCATCACAGATGCCACACTTTCTGTCTTGTTTTCTCTTACAGGTCACGTGTATTACAAAACAATCAAGAAAGGCTGGACCTAAATCAGTTTTCAGTAACCAACTACCTCAGCTTTGCAGTCCACTGACCATAGATTATGAACAGTCCATAGTGTTGCTGATTATCACATTGATACTTTGATGAGACCTGGAGAAATTTGGTTTTCTGAAAGGTTAGAATTCTTCCAGTTCAATCCTAGATGACACCCATTGGTAAACCAATATTTCCCAATTGTGGCTCCAGCTGAACAAACAAACAGAAGTTTACCTGTGCTTGTGCTGACACAATGTATACTTTTAACTGACTAAACTTCAGCAGTGGCCCTCAGCCAACACATGGGTTCCTAAGCCTTGACTCTTTGTAACTGTGTTATAGACCTCTAAGATAGAGTGTTGTGAGCCTACTAAGAGAGTAATTATGCCTTGTGCAGGAAAACAGAATTCCCCTGACTGTGCACTTCCTATGGTGATGGTTTCAAGGAAAGCTGAGCCGAAACTGAAAAAAAATTCAACCCCAGAGCTCCAGCACTTCAGTTGTTCACTGTATGCATAAGTGTAGCTCATTTCAATCAGCAACAGTTCTTGCAAATATTAGACAGGAAAGTTTGTTTATGCGTATTTGCTTTAGAGAGGGTAGTGCAGGTCTTCAAAGGAATGAAAACCACAAATGCTGGTAAAGGGTTATAAACTGAACTGTGGAGGAGAAAACACAAAGCATATTTCAAAGGCATAACTTCGAATGTTGAAACACGCAAGTTAATTTGTGACAAACTATGAATTTCATGCTAGGAAACAACATTCATCACTTCAATATATTAGAATTTAAATAACTTCTTCAATAGGGTTTCCTGAGTTAACATATGAAATATTTTGATTGGAAGTTACTGCTGCAAATAGGTTTGGCGTCTCATAATGAGGTATTGATGGTACCTTGTGCAATAATAAACATGAGTTATGATCAGGACTATAGTTGGGAGGTTAGACATTGGTCTTAAAGTTCCATGACCTAGGCCAAATCCAGCCATAAAATGAGCTTGAGTGGTTTCAAATTTATTTTCCCAGTGGTTTGGCACCCACTATGTAAAACTGACCTTCATTTGGCACGAATTAGGAACTTTGTCCAAAGATCTGGTTTGCTGGATGGAAGCATATCATTCCAGAGCTCGTCTATGGTTGTGCAAGAGTCTGAGGCACATAATTGGGCGACAGAGAGAGGAGCACCTCTCTTTATCTTTAAGTGATATATTCACTTATTTTAAGAAACAATTAGTTAAATATGAAACCTCACATAAATTCTGAGAGGTTAGCGTGAGACCATTTTCTTACAGTCCAATGAAATCTTTGCTTCACAATCAAGTAGGCAACTACATTGATTATATAGTGTATGGTTTTACATGAGTTTTACTTTGAGCAGTGATCATCTGCCTAACAGATCATCTACTCCAACTACAGAGGTCAGATCATCCCTACAAGATAAATGCTGTAAACAGTTACGAAAACAGAAATTGCTAGGAAAACCCAGCAGGTCTGGTAGCAATTGTGGAGAGAAAGCAGAGTTAAGGTTTCAGGCCCAGTGATCCTTCGTCAGAAGCGATCCACAGATGCTGCCAAGCATGAACTTTTTCAGCAATTATTTTGTTTCTGATTTCCAGCATCAACAGTTCTTTGGGTTTTTTTTCTGTTTGATGTAAACCATGGTATGGTTTTATTAATCATTTATTGCAAGTTCGGGTTTTTGGATTTTGACTTAGTAACTGGTGGGTTGTGTATGTCTCTGTAGCCATGGAGATTTCTTTTAAAACAATTTTTGAGGCTTGACTTTAGGTTGAATAGGTTTTGTGCAATACTAATGGACTTTTGATGATTGCAGAATGTTGTACAACCCAGCAAGGTAACCAATGGGGCCTCATAGTTTGTTAGAAGATTCTGGAGCTAGTTATTTTTTCCAAGTTCAAGGGAAACACCCATAGCTTAGTGAGGGACATTTTCTGTTTCATTTTTTGACTTTGAGTTTTGACCAGCACTGTAAAGTCCTCAAAATCAGATGGCTACGTAGATCTCAGAAGGAAAGAATATACAGTGGACTAGAGTACCTTAGAGTGAAAGGTTAGTCTTAGTCCCAAACAAAAGTGTTGGGATAAAACCCTGAAGAAGTTATTTAAAGAGGAGTACGTTTAATCAGGTGTGCGATAGCTTATTGCTTGAGCTATCTGTATTTCCACTTTCATAGCTGAAGTGGCTTAAATCTAGTGGCACAGGGACTCTGGTGAAAGTATTGTACAAGAGATGTTTTGGGTACTAAACAAAAGCAGTTCTGTTTCTTCTCAATTTATAAAGGAGAGTTTTGGGATTAGTAGGATTATACATTTATTATGTGTTTAAAAATCTTTGAATTTGTATTATAAGTAAATGGTTTGGTTTATTCTATTTTATGTTCATTTCTTTTGTTAATAAAACCATAACAAATCAAAATACTATCTGTCAAGCCAGGTTTCTGTGTGGAATGACTTATCTGGTAATAACATCAGCTGGGATCATAACAGTTGTTAAATTTTACATTATGCGACTGAATTTGAATTATTAAAAATGCATTGTGGGTGATACGCTAGTGTCCTGTCCATAGTTTTCAGTAATAGAAATTAAACATCATGGTCAGCATTTGATGGTTGCCACAGGATAATCAGAAGAGGTAAAATAATAGCAGGTTTCATTTAAACGTCATGGATCAAAGCCAAGTACAAATCAGCTAGGAGGAAATAAACAAAGGAGTTTACATTTTCATTGTGCCTTTTATGTCTAAAGGCATCCCAAAGCATTTGACATTCAAAGAATTATTTTTGAAGTGCACTGATACTGGAGTTTTATGTTAGGGTATAACATGGGTGCTGAAGAATTTAACTCTAGTTGAATGCCAAATAAATATAGGAAAAAAGGTCTATTAACAGTAATGTGGCCATTAAATTATTAATTTTCATTAAAAGAAATCTAGTTTACCAATATCCTTTTGGAAAGCAAAGCTGTTGACTTTACTTGATTTGACCTGTATGTGACTCCAAACACATAGAAACGTGCTTGACTCTGAATTAGCCTAAAGATTCGCTTGTTTGTACCAAATCACTATAATAAAGAAGAATAAAATCAGATAAGCACAACAGAGGGATATCTAGCCAAGTCAACCATGCAAGGTCTGCCTCACTTGTGCCAAAATTTGGAGAGCTGTCCCAAAGATTAGTTAAACAACAATATAACAGAGTCATAGTCTCAGAATGATACCTTCCAGACAGAATTGAAAACCCCTCCAATTGGCAGGAAAGAACCACCAGAGTCTGTGACACTGTTCTCTAACTGACCTTAAACCACAAAAATTCTCATGGCATTAGGGAAAACATTAGCAAAGAAGCCTCCACCTACCTACCTTCAGCTGATGACTCGGTACTCCTCCATGTTCAATACTACTTAAAAAAAGTAAGATCAAGAAACAGCCAAGCACACGGAGCACAACAAATGCTCTGCACAATGACGACATCCCAGCTGTGACAGTGACAACTTGTTCTTCAGAACCACCTTTGCCTCTAGCCAAACTGTTTTATTACAGCTACAACACTGGCATTGATTTTACAAAGTGTACAGGTATACTCAGTTCACAAAAAGAAGTGCAGGACAAATCTATCCAATAAATTATCACTCCATCATTATTATCGCTCAATCATAGGAGTAATGGAAGACATTACAGACAGTGCAACCAAGAGGCACCTACTCACTAATAACTCACTTATTAATGCACAGTTGCATCCTGCCAAGACTGGTTAGCTCCAACCTCCTTACAGTCATGGTCCAAACACAGGCAAAGGACCAGAATTCAAGAGGTATGGTGAGAATAGATTCCTTCATACCAAGACAGCATTTGAATCACATAGAGTAGCAAACAGCCCTAGTAAAATTGAAGTCAATGGGAATAATCGGGAAAGCTTTCCTCGAGCTAGAGTCATACCTAGTACAAAAGAAGATGGTTCTGGCAGTTAGTGGTCAATCATCTGAACCTCAAGGCAGCACTGCAGAAGTTTTTCGAGGCAGTGTCCAAGGCCCAATCTTCAGCTAACCTTCAGCTATTTCATCAAAGATCTTCCTTCTTTCATAAGGTGAGAAGTGGGTACCTTCACTGAGGCTTATCATGTTCAGTTCCATATCCAGCTCCTCAGGGACAAGTAGCAAATTATGGCAAATGGAACTGGACTGCTTTGTGTTATATATTGTAAATATTTGTGCTACAAATTTAATAAAATTTTAAAATAAAAGCACACCTACAAATTTAAATTTACTCAAACAAAGTTATTAATACAAAAGCCCATTGGAAGAAACTTGTATTATAATCATAAGCACATGACCAGTAAGAGGTATGCTACTTGGATTTAATTTCCCCAATATATTCGAAGCAATAGTCTGCTTCTGCTTCTACAGACAAATGGTATTTGAAAATGCACACTCTTGTGCCTTAACCCTAGATTTTGATTCTGCATTTTTAATTCCCCAGGCCCACATTTATATCCATTTTATACACTTCTAACATTATTCTAAAGTCCAGAAAATTCTGAAATCCAGAAATGCCCTGAATATTCCGGTTATAGGCTCACTAAGGTTATTTTCTATTCTACAATGCTGCTTTATTCATGTCTTGATCTAACAGCATTACTTTGTGTTTTGCTTAAAATCTAATCTATTACCTTTCGAATATCCTCAAGGCTCTCTCCGTTCAGCATATTTGCCACTTTGGGGGGCATCAGTTCCCTGGAACCTACAGCATTCTTCTGTTCCTGTAATTCCTTCTGTTGCTGTTGGTACTTTAGCATCTCTGGATTTTCAATGATGGTAGTGGATAGTTGCTGCTCAGTTGTGATTGCTAGGCTTTTACCGTAGGTCTTCTGATGAATCATGTTCTGCAAGACAAAGGTAAAATCAATGAATAGTTGAAACTTTTCACAGTAAAGTTAGGTGAAGATGTTGCCCTCAAAGGAGATAGCCAGAACTGTAGATGCTGGAATCAGAGTCGATACAGTGTAGAGCTAGAGGAACACAGCAGGTCAGGCAATGTCCAGGCCCAAAACGTCAACTCTCCGACTCCTCCGATGCAGCCTGACCTGCTGTGTTCCTCCAACTCTACACTGTATCGACCCTTGCCATTGAAGGAAATGTTTAATGCTGTCATAACTAGATTTGCCTCTGTTCGCGTTAAGAGTGCTCTCTACAACATGTCACACAGTAATGCATTATTTGCATACATTAAGAGATTTCCACACTACACGAAATGTTTCAAGACTCTTGTAGCAAGAATGCCTAAATAAGAGCTCAACTTTGCAGTTTAATTCATTCTACCCCTTGGATAAAAATTAATCAAAACCAAACAACACTTGAAAGCCACACTGTAGCTTCCTCTGTACACACTGAACTCAAATGCAAATGAAAGGTGACAGAACAGCATATAAGGACACATGAAACAATAAGAAGATTGATTTTGAGATAGTAGGAACTGCAGATGCTGGAGAATCCGAGACAACAAGGTGCAGGGCTGGATGAACACAGCAGGCCAAGCAGCATCATAGGAGCAGAGAGGCTGACGTTTCGGGCCTAGACCCTTCATCAGAAAAGGGGGAGGGGAAGGGGGTTTTGAAATAAATAGGGAGAGAGTGGGAGGCGGATAGAAGAGGGATAGAGGAGAGGATAGGTGGAGAGGAAACAAACAGGTCGAAGAGGCGGGGATGGAGCCAGGAAAGGTGAGTGTAGGTAGGGAGTTAGGAAGGGGATAGGTCAGTCCAGGGAGGACGGACAGGTCAAGGGGGCGGGATGAGGTTGGTCGGTAGGAGATGGAGGTGCGGCTTGAGGTGGGAGGAGGGGATAGGTGGGAGGAAGCACAGGTTAGGGAGGCAGGGATGAGCTGGACTGGTTTTGGGATGCAGTAGGGGGAGGGGAGATTTTGAAACTTGTGAAATCCACATTGATACTCCTATGATGCTGCTTGGCCTGCTGTGTTCATCCAGCCCTGCACCTTGTTGTCTCAGAAGATTGATTTTGATGGGTCCGTATTGTAGTGAAATGAAAATGCAGTTAACAAAATCGTTGAGTATAACTTAGGCCATCCATACAGAGGGTAGAAAATCTACACATTGAACTTGAATGAATTTTTTGTTATAAACGTCCACATTTCCACAGAATGTGTCATCAAATATGTATTTTAAAATTACCTATAATAATTAAGTGTAGAAGGTACAGAGACAGTTAACTTGGATCAAGGCCCGAAGTTATTCAGAACACAGCACGCATTTTAATGCTAAAAATAAAAGCAAATTTAAGTGGCATTGATTAGTGACTGCAATGACACAGATTTCTCATTTGTACAATGCCCATGGAGCTGATTAAGTGCATTCCTACACAGATTTATTTCTTACTCTTTCTCAGAACACGGTTGAGCACGATATTTAATGCAATGCAATTCTCCTGAATGTTGTGAATCCCTGTGAAGTACCACATACATTGGTGGAAAACACCATGCTTCTTACCTTCAAGGAAGGACTGTCACACCAAAATGGAGCACTCCATCCCTGGAGCCCCAGGTCTCAATACCCTACACGACCTAATCCCTTTGGACTTCCAGTGCAACCTTCATATCAAACAATTCAGTGCATCTTAGAAGTTGGCATGCAATTAATTTTTGGAGAAATTTCACAATTATTTCTTCTCAGAGGTTTTACCTGTGCATATCTCTCTCCAAAGGAGGAATAAGTTGGATGTTTCATTCAGTTGCAGTGTACACAATTGAGCAGAAGGATGGGATTAATGGCTCACATCATTTTTCTCTTCTGCATTTCACCTTATGAGCACATCATCCAATGAGAAACCCCTTGTACCTGGAAGATTCAAGCCCTAGAAACTGATGCTACACCACGCACTTGGCGAGAAGCATTATTTTTCTGTGCTGTTAGCAGACCAATTCTATAAGCAATCTGGGAATGTGCATGCAATTGACGTAAATTGATGCAATGTGTTCACAGCTTCTGTAATTCTAGGTATATCGTTCTATGCAGTTCTATGGGAACCAGTAAGCCGTGCACAATTCTGCATTACCTTCTCCTCCTCAGTTAGCGGATCGCCCAACTCTTCCTGTGAGAAATCCAGGAACGCTACCGTCCCATCCATGGAGCACACTAGCAATCCCAACCCTGTCAAAGTCCTGGTGCAGAGATCACAAAAACAAACGTATATTTAACATCTTCACAGTCCTCACTTTTCACTCCATTTGCCATCTGTTGTACAAATGACCTCAATTAGTGGTAGAACTAAGAAATAGACAAGGCTTTCCGACAGCTCAGGGAGTTGTGTGTAGGTCTCTTGATATGAGCTGTCTAGCGGTAACTTGTTGCTGAGATTAGACACGCATGGAGAAAAGACAGTGGCTTTAATGGGGAATTTTAACAATCCTTTAGATTGGGATAAACAGACGAGAAAAGTCAAAGTGTAGCGAATTTCAAGGGTGCGTATAGAGTAAATTTTTTGTAACAACGTGTCCTGGAACCAAAGGGGAATTCAATATTAAATTTTGTAATGAACAATTTAGTTCCCAGACTAATAATACATAAATATTTATCTATGAACGATCATAATGTGGTTGAGTTCAACAAAGTTTGAAAGGGAGAAGTCATTGAAATTCTAGATTTTGATTTGGTTAACTTCAGCGGGATAAGACAGAGACTGCCCACAGAAAACTGGGTAAATCTGTTAAAGAGAAAAGCCAAAAAAGTTAAAACATGGGCATCTGATGAGGTAAAAGACAATGTAAAACTGAAAGATAATGCATACAAAAAAAAAACACTCATCCTGATGAATCGTATAGATACAAAGAACAGTAAAGTGTGACAAAGAAGATAATAAGAGCTGCTACAAGGAACTATTCCAAGAAACTTGCAAGGGATAACAAGATGAATATAAATGTTTTTACAATTACGTTAGAAACAAAAAGTGGTCAGAAACAATGTGGAGCCTCTTAAAAGCAAGCTTGTTGCAATGAATATAAGGAAATGGTAGATGTGCTCAATAATTACTTTAAATTGGTATTTATTATTGAAGAGGCGGTCAACTTGCCAAGCTATCTAAAGAAATTGTAATTGAATTAGGAACAGGGACTGGGACTCTGACTTCTCAAAATTAATGCAGGCAAGACAGAGAAACTAATGGCAGTAAAAATGATGAGTCTCCAGGACCAGATGGTGTCCATCCCAAGGATTTTTTTAAAAAATGAGAATATTGCAGATGCCCTAGCATAATCTTCCAAAGTCCACTTGATACAGGAGCCACAACTAAAGATTGGAATATTGTACACTAGTTGACCTAACATTTGTCATCAGAAAATTGCAAGAGCCTATGACTAAGGACAGGGAGACTGAACATTGCAAATACATCAACTATCAGAGAGAGTGAGAAAAGTTTGTAAAGAGTAGATTAGTCTTATCAAGTCTGCTTGAATTTTTGGAAGAGGTGGCAAATGTAATGGGCAAGGGAATGGCTATGGATAAAATCCAGTTCTGAGGAAGGGTCACTGGGCCCGAAATGTTAACTCTGATTTCTCTTCACAGATGCTGCCAGACTTGCTGAACTTTTCCAGCAATTTCTGTTTTTGGTTATGAATGTCTATGGCTTTTACTAATACGTGCTTCCAGAAACCATGTGATAAAGTCCCTCATAAAAAGGCTATTAGTTAAATGTTGAAGCTCAAGGAACTAAAGGTAAATTGTGAGTAAATTAACTGACTAGAAAGAGAAAAAGAGTTAGGGTAATGAGCATGTATCTATTTGCGATTATGGGTGTTTGATGTCACTCAGCCACACTATCAGTTAGACAATCCAACAGTTATCTGATCATTTTTACAGATACCACTTATGTGCATTTCCTGATGTTTATAAATTGAATGCACAGTGTCAAATTGCCATGGTGGGATTTAACTTGCTTTCACTTGGTTTTTAAGCCAGACATCCAGATTACTTGTCCAGTAACATAATCGTGACACTACTGCACAAAGACTGGAATGGAGTCTATCAAAGAGAGATGGGGTCAGCATCAACTGGGAGAAATACCTGGACCAGAAAATAAAGGGGTAAGGTGAGGGAAAGTGTACACCGCATTGCAGACAGTAGTAAGATATTGCAACTGGAGAACGATTTCAGCATAGGCAGTCCCCATGCAGCATGCATGCAAGCAGCTGACACTCCAAAATTAATCAACTGGCTGGATCTCCTCTCTCTCAAATAAATGTGCTGTCTTCCTTGAAGAAGACATTTTGAAAACAATGCTATTATCCTTCCCATGCTGTCCCTTTCCAGCTAGGATACAGCAACAACAGCGCCTGAGGCACTCCAATTGCACCTTGTTGTGGCTCAGTAAGTAGCAGTCTCACCTCCCAGTCAAAAGATTGTCAGTTCAAATTCCCCTTCCAAGTGACCCACAAAACCATTAGACGTAGAAGCAGAATTAGGTCATTCAACTCATTGAGTCTGCTCTCCTATTCAATCACGGCTAATATGCTTTTCAACCTTATCCTCCTGCCTTCTCCCTGCAATACTTGAGCTCCTTGGCACCACAGTGGCTCAGTGGTTAGCACTGCTGCCTCACAGCGCCAGGGACCTGGGTTTGATTCCACCCTTGGGCGACTGTCTGTGTGGAGTTTGTACATTCTTCCTGTGTCTGTGTAGGTTTCCTCCAGGTGCTCCGGTTTCCTCCCACAGTCCAAAGATGTGCAGGGTAGGTGTATTGGCCATGCTAAATTGTTCATAGTGCCCAGGGACGTTTAGGTTAGGTGGGTTAAACATGGGAAATGCAGGCATAAGGGAGTGGGTCTGGGTGGGATGCTCTTCGGAGGGGCGGTGTGGATTTGTTGGGCTGAATGGCCTGTTTCCACACTGTAGGGATTCTATGATTCTATCAATATCTGTCTTATTTACACTCAATGACTTGGCTTCCACAGCCTTCTGCAGCAACGAGTTCCACAGAGTCACCACCCTCTCGCTGAAGAAATTCCTCCTCATCTTAGTTCTAAACAGGCATCCCTTCACTCTGAGGCTATACGTTCAGGTCCTAGTCTCTCCTACTACTGGAAACATCTCTCCAAATCCACTGTATCCAAGCCTCTCAAGTTTCAATGCGATTCCTCCTTCATTCTTCTAAACTCCATTTAGTACAGACTCAGAGTCCTCAACTGCTCCTTATATGACAAGCCTTTCATCACTGACATCATTTTTGTAAACCTCCTCTGGACCCCCTCCAATGCCAGCACATCGTTGCATAGATAGGGGGCCCAAAACTGCTAACAATATTCCAAATGAGCCTTATACAGTCTCAGCAAAACATCTCTGATATTGTATTCTAGCCTTCTTGAAATGAATGCTAACATTGCATTGTCCTTTCTAACTGCCAACAGAACCTGTATGTTAACCTTAAGAGAATCCTGAACTAGGAATCCTCAGTCCCTTTGCACTTCAGATTTCCGAAGCCTATGCCTCTATTCTTCCTGAAAAAGTGCATAACCTCTCACTTGCCCCATTGTATTGCGCCAGTCACTTCTTTTCCCACTCTCCTTGCCTGACTATGTCCTTCTGCTTTCTGCTTCCTCAACACTGCTTGTCCCTCCAACTACCTTTGTGTCATCTGCAAACTTAGCAACAATGGCCTCAGTTCCTTCATGCACATTGTTAATGGACAATGTGAATAGTTGTGGTCCCAACAGTAACTCCTGTGCAACTCCACTAGTCACCAGCTGCCATTCTGAAAAAGACCCATTTATCCCCATGCTCTGTCTTCTGCCAGTCAGCCAATCTTCTATCCATGCCAGTACATTGCCCGTCCTTAATAATCGGCTTTAAAATCTTACCAACGACTGAGGTCAGGCTAACCGGTCTATAATTTCCTGTCTTCTGCCACCCTCTCTTCTTAAACAGGGGTGTTACATTAGCTATTTTCCAGTCCTCTGGGACGCTCCCTGACTCCAGTGATTCCTGAAAGATCACCACCAACACCTCCACAATCTCCTCAGCTCTCTCCTTCAGAAGTCTGGGGTATAGTCCATCTGGTTAGGATGATTTATCAGCTTCAGACCTTTTAGCTTCCCCAACATCTTGATGGCCACTACACTCATCTCTGCCCCAACTCTTGAAGTTCTAGTATACTACTGGTATCTTCCACTGTATTCTATTCGGCTCCTCCACCATTTCTTTGCTCCCCCATGCTACTTCTCCAGCCTCGTTTTTCACTGGTCCAACGTTCACTCTTGTCTCTCTTACCTTTTCTATATCTAAAAAAAAATTCTTGCAATTCTTATTGTAGTACTAACTAGCTTACCATCATATTTCATTATCTCCCCCTTATTGATTTTTTCAGTTGATCTTGCTGGTTTTTAAAAGGCTTCCCGATCCTCTAGCTTCCCACTAATGTTCACCACACTGTACGCTTTTTCTTATGTTTTTTTGCTGTCCCTGACTTCCCTTGTCAGCCACGGTTGCTTTGTCCTCCCCTCACTATGTTTCATCTTCCTTGGGTCAAAATGTCTGCTTTGCCTCCCAACTTACCCCAGAAACTCCTGCTGTCCCTACTCCACCATCTTCCCTGCTAGGCTCCCCTTCCAATCAACTCTGCCCAGTTCCTCCCTCATACCTCTGTAGTTACCTTTATTCAATTGTAATACTATTACATCTGATTTAAGCTCCTCTTTCTCAAACTGAAGGGTAAATTCTATCATGTTATGGTCACTGTCCCCTACGGGTTCCTTCACCTTGAGCTCCCAAATCAAGTCTGCCTCATTACACAAATCAAAAATCAAGCTCACTCTGAAGTCAAACACTGAAGAAGTGCTGCACCGTTGGGAGGTGTTATCTTTCAGATGAGCCCTTACGCAAGATCCTGACTGGGGGTGATAAAAGATCCCTTGACATTATTTTTGAAGAACAGCAAAGGAGAAATCCCCAACCACCTGCCCAATCTACACTATGACCAAATAATCATTTTACAATCACATTTGTTGAGCAAATTGGCTGTCGATGTTACAACTGTGACCATATTTTGAAGTACTTGATTAAATGTATTGAGGTTTGAGTTTGTGAAGGGTGCTCTATACGCAACTCCCCATCTCTTTTCTGCCACAATTGCATTCCAGACCAAATTCCTTCTGAAAAAAAGCTAAGATTGGAAGTCACAGCAAATTTGCAAACTATGAAATTAAACCATTGAGAAGACAGATGCAGAACCAGTTTCTAGTTTATGCCACATGGATCCTGAAACATCCTGATCACTGTCCTTCACACATTCTTTTCTTACACAAAGCAAATTTAATCTACATTGCACAAGGAAAACAATGATCTTTTTCTGAATTACAACTTCAAAATATGGGCATTACAATTTTCCATGTTAATGTTGACTTTATTTCAGTGAGATAAAATCTCTAATGTAATTATAATATTATTCATTTAGTAAATATTATGCAGTGCAACCAAACTGCTGATTAATGTGACACAGCCCTTACCAGGAGATATCCATGATTGACTTGTCGAATAATTCATGAATTACCACTAGTGGGCGCTTCAGGCAGGTCAGCTGTGAAAACAAAAAGAAACCATTAAATCAAAACGAGAAAGCTTCAAGCTTCTGGCTGACTGCCAGGAGATGTTCTTTTGAACTACAAAAACCATTGAAAATTATAGGGTGGCACACCAAAACAAAACCAACTAGCTGCTGTCTAACCAGAAATGCTTAAGCCTTTGTATGATGAAAGCAACAATTCCCATTGCTAGAAGCTTCATGAAAGAGGAATAATCAGTTGAACAGTAAAAAAAAAACTTAAAAGGTTAACTGCAATGCAATTAGAGAAAATTAATTAAAATTAGTGATGGCGAAACATTCAAGAGGATTTGAAAGGATGCTATAATTCAGTACTGAAGCAAAAAAGGTTAACTAGGAGGAGCATATATATGTCTGACAAGTCATTGACCTGAAATATTTGAGGAGATCATTAATTACTGTTATTCAGTGGAATTCGCTAAAGACTTATTTACTTTCAAATCTTCAGAAGACATTTCATTAAACTCCACATGCATGCTATTTAAGATCACAAGGTTTATCCAACTAATAGCAAATTCATTTGCAGAATTAAGAACCTGCCAATGGAAAGCCAAAAGGGATAATAAATTGGAAAGGGTTGTTGCAGGGCAAGTTGGAAATTGACAGTAGTTGGCTGTTAGCAATCATGAAGAAAGTAAAAAAAGAGGGGTTATGAGTAAATGAAAGTGTATCACAAAATAAGATACCACTCGCACTGAAAATTATATTTATAGTTTGCAGTTTATTTGAACAAAATAAAGGAAAACTTGCCCTGTGAAGCAAATTGTGCTATTTTCCTACATCAAGATCTTATACAATTACAAGTTGTTTAGTCATAATTCCTGTACATTGGAAGTCCTATATAAATAAACTTTAACTAGAAATACAGGCTAAATGGCATCCATTCAATTAGATCGTGACCACTTTCCCGCACTATTGCCATATGTCAAGGTCATGCGTCTCCAGATGTCTGTCTTCAATATGCCCAGCTTCAAGAGCCCTCTAGGATAGAGAATTCCTTCTGAGTGAAGAAATTCTTCCTTATCTCAATCTGAGTTTAAGGGATAGGCTATTTAAGTCTATGTCCTCTGGTTCTGGAGTAACCAGCCAGGGGAAATATCTACCTCCACCCAATTAGGTCCTCTAAAAATTATATAAACTTCAATGAGACCACCTCTCAACCTCTGAGACTCGTTACAGTACAGACCCAGTTTTCTCAATCCTTCCACATAAAACAATCCTGCCATCCCAGAGATTAATCTGGTGAACCTCTGTAGCACTCCCTCTAAGGCAAGTATATCCTTCCTTATGTAAGGAAACCAGAACTGCACACAATTGAAGCTTGTAACTGGCATTGTTTCCCTCTAGAGCACTTAAACTGAAATTAGCTTGATACAGTACTTTCCTAAAGTTAAATCAGCTGATATTGGTTAATATTAGCATCTGCTAGTTCACTCGATTTGCTGTAAAAAGGTTATGACTCAGAGGAACAGGAAACTACAGGAAATGTTAAGGCTAATTAAATGAGCACAATTATAGAAATGTATTATCAAAAAATCTCAGGGAACTTCACAGGAGTGTAATCAGAAACAAAAAACTGATAGGAAGAATTATTAGGAGGATGAGTAAAAACTTGCTCAAAGAGGGGCATTTTAAGCAGGATCTTAAAGAAGAAGCAATGAATAGGTAAAGAGCTAACAAGATCCAAGGATTAAGTTCCAGACTTTAGACAGAGCCTAGATGGCTGAAGACAATCTTCCATTACAGTAGAAGGATGAAGCAAGTCAGGGGGATCAGGTTGGAGAAGCACATAGTTCTTGAAACTTCATAGAGTTAAAGAAGGTTACAAAGATAATGAAGATCAGTGCTACAAGAGGTTTGAATATGCAGCACTAGGAAAGCACTTGTAACTATAAGTCGGTCAATACAGAGACGAGGGGGCCTTCATGGTGGTTAAGAAATCAGTAACAAAGTTGAGGATTATGGAGAGTGGAGAATGAAACACCAAATAGAATAGCATTGGCCTCATGTGGACTGGAAGTAACAAGGGCAAGTACGTGCATTTTCAGCCGCAGGTGGGCTCAGGCAGGGTGGATATAGGGCATAATACAGAATTGAAAAATGGCTGTCATTCCAATAGCTCAAGATCAAATATAACAGCAAGGGTGCAAACAATCTGATTCAACTTGAAGGGTTGGAATCATAAGCCAAGATATAGAATTCACAGGGTAGGTGCAGGCTAAAACCTAATTGGAGAGAAGTTCAGATTCTGTAGGCCCAAATATTGGACAAGAAGACTCAGAAAAAAGAGCTATTGCAAAAGGGAGAGTGGTGGCATAAAGTAGAAGCTGGACAGCATCAACAAAGAAGACAAAGGAAAGCTGTTTTGTTTTGTTAACGACACAATCCCTGGACGACAGGGGTTTAAGGATTTCGGCAAAAAATACCGAGGGTACCGGGAATGGTTCTCTTTTTTATGTAGCAAGTGGTAATGACCTGGCACACGCCTAATAGGGTGATAAAAACATGGTAATCAATTACTTCAAGATGAATTTGGATAGGCACTTGAGGGAATTAAACTTGGCGGGCCACAGGGATGGAGAAGGGGAATATGGCTGACTGGAATGCCCTGCAGAAAGCCAGCATGAATTCAGAGGGTTAAACTGTCTCCTTCTGTTTTAATGAATGCTACGACTCTGTAGAAGATGGACCATGAATTTTCTAGCCTCTGAATACTTAACTTGCATAAACAGTTATGATGTAATATTAAATGAAGAAAACTGCAATGCAAAACAAATATGTTTCATCGGTCTTGAAACGTCATTCAAGAAATAACTTACTTAGAACTTACCCAAACAGAGAGAGATCGGTCCTTGCTCCCAACTGCACAGCAACAATAAGGACAGCTTGGCTTATTGGAACTCCCATTGCGTGGCTTCTTCTTGAAAATTTTGGGATTAAATTTCTGAAAATGGGAATAAAGGAGGAAAACTCTTAGAGTCACATCAAAAGAGACATCTCAACATTCAAAGTAAAAGTAAGCTGCGAATTCCTCACATTATCTTAAGAGGTCAGGTGAAAAGGAACACTGCTCAGCAACATTCTCAGATACACAATCAGCTCAGCTGCATGTACCCTTCACCACTGTTGCATCTATGTGAGTGAATTATAAGCGCTGCTGAAAATCCTTTCTGTAGCACAATTAAAAACAAGCAGGGAAGCTTGGGCAGAGTCAAATCTGTAGAGCTTAATGATCTCCCATCAGTGTTTTATATATTATGCTGACAACACAAGAAACTACAACCAAACACATTTGTTAGTTTAAATTTTATTACAACTTAAAGAACATATTGTAACAATTAAAAGTTGAATTGGCTAAATTTATTCCCAGATCACCATCTCCCTACTTAGTTACAGGCAGCCCATAGTTAACAAGTGATTATTCATTCCACTCATTACTTTTGATAAGTTACAGAATAGTCAAAATGCTGTTTGTTGTTAAATGTGTCACTAAGGAACCACTTCCCAATGACTCTGCCATCAGGACCTTGTGTATCTGCAAGAATGGTTGAGGCAAGAATCACTCCCAACAGAGCTAATGTTTCAAGAAAATTCACTTCCAACAACCATCAGATAAATAATCCATCATTCCCATGACAGCAATATTAATCCGTCACCCAAATACAAAACAAGCAAGAATGAAAATAGTCTGCAAAAGGTTATTGCAGAAGAAATGAAACAAACCTAAACTATTCAGTACACAACAATGGAAAGAAAATGACAATGTTTTTCAGAATACTACTGCTGTCTCTTCATGATCATCTGCATTCTCCTTGCCTGTGTGAAAGGATGTGGTAGTATTATGATAGACTTCTCCCATTCTTCACCAGCACTGCTCGGAATCAAGTCATAATTCTAACACCAAAGCAGCACTCTGAGTCTAACTTATGGGTTTAAGTCCAACTTCAGAATATTGAGCAAATAATGTCATCTAATATTCTGATGCAGCACCCAGGGAGTATTACCTGTCTGATGAGGTGTTAAACTGAAGCCCTATCTACTCCCTTGGGCGGGTATGAAAAGCTCCTGTTCCACTCCCCTTCAAAGATGAACACGGGAATTCTCTGCAGAGGCCTGCCATATAGGAAATTGTCAATCAACCAATAAAAAGATCATCAGTTCGTCATCACTCCGGCCTCACCAAGGTCCCCCAGCCAGCAAATTACCCATTTCCTGCGCTAGATGGTCACTACACTTCAGAGATGCATAATTGGTTGTAAAGCATTTTGAAATATCCTGACATTGCAAAAGACATTACGCAAGTTCAAATCTTACTGTTGTTCTGATGACATCTTTACCTTATCCTCCCATTCACCACATTCCCCCTTTAATAGTATCCAAATGCAAGTCAGATTGCTTTCCAATTCTGTGATATGGAGTTTAATAGTCGAGCTAGTTGTCACTACCATCTTTCTGACTGGAAATTAATTTAATCAATGATATTGATGAAGTAGTAACTGTTGTGTAATGGCTTCAGCACCCTGGAGCAACTGAGCAACAATGTCACAGAGATGCATATTGCTGAACATAAATAAGACAGTATGGGTGAATCAAAGAATCCTTAAAGTGTGAAAGCAGGCCATTCAGCCCATTCAGCCCATACCGACCCTCCAAAGAATATCCTACCCAGACCCATCCCATCCTTGTAACCCTGCATTTCCCATGGCTAACCCACCTGCTCATCCCCAGACACTATGGGGCAATTTAGAATGGACAATCCACCTAATCTGTACATCTTTGGACTGTGGGAGGAAACTGTGCACCTGGAGGAAACGCACACAGACAGTTGTCTGAAGCTGGAATCGAACCCAGGTCCCTGGCGTTGTGAGGCAGCAGTGCTAACCACTGAACTACCGTACCACCCAAGTTGGTGTTGGAACACACTAGATTGGACACTTGAAGAAAATAGATTCTTCTTTACCTAATGTAATTATAAGTCAGAGCAGTATTTAGTACAAAAGTATAATAGTGTTACTTTGAAGTCTAAACCTGAAGACAGTTCTTGACTGTACCTTAGCCTTGGCCAGTCAATCTTGAAACCAAATTCATAGCATGGTATCAAGCCACATGACAAAAAAGTGATAGATAACTTATATTTGTATGGCAATATGGCATTTCAAACAACTAAATCCTGGATTTCAAATTGAGTAGGCTAATAAAATTGGCTACAAGGTGCAATGGCATCTTATTTTAAAAATACACATACAATAGAAAGAGATCTAACTAAGATGGTAAAACATTGTACAGAATGATCTTCATTTTGTCACATGTTTAGTTCAGTGGACTTCAATTACTCTAGCAGAATAAATGACTGCTGCACCTTCCTGGAATCATGTTTTCCAGGAACTAACTGCAAACAAAGTGTCCATAAAATATAGTTAAGCAAGGGAATCGGTGGAATGATTAAATAATATTTTTGGGGATGGATTATTTGGCCAATGTCTAAGTGGGAAAGAGTAATGAGGTTACTAGACAAGAATAAATACCATCCTGTGTGATGCTATAAAATGGAAACAAACCGAAAGGGTAGCTCCAATTCAGAATTTTACCGAATCTGCCAACACGAAAGACATACTACTGTATTCGCTCAGAGACAGTAGGAACTGCAGATGCTGGAG